>NC_140588.1:556140833-556777960 GCF_964204655.1 Triturus cristatus
AAAACAAGGAGGGGAAAACGAGGGGGCAAGAGATACGGAACGTCCTGGGGTAAGGACAAGGTCCTGGAATGTGAAGAAATGAATGATTTAACGGTTATGAATTTATCTGATTTAGAACTTACGAATGATATGGTGTCAGTACTCTCTAAAGGGATGAGCTTTTGCCCTAGTAGCATTGGTGATATTTGTACAACTAAAATTGATTTGTTTAAGTTTACCAGACGCCTAAAACTGAAAAAGCATTTTGAACTGAACAAAGTGGCCAATAAAGACATGCAGCAAAATCTTGGTTTATTATTACCTAATGAACAAACGATACAGGACTTACTAGACACCAGATTGTTGTTATCTTTAACTGATTGTGAAGACGAACTAGTGTCGACTGACATAATAATGAGAGACCTAAATATTGACCCAGATTATAGTATCACTAGCAAATTAAAAGAAAAATCTAAATGGACACCCACACTCACAGCAGGTAATAACATAGACCTATTTTATAAATTGGTCACGGCTGAACTAGACAAACATGACATCAAAAACACGGCCTCACGTATGAAGAAGGATAATCTCACACAACAGGAAAGATTGGCACTCAGAACACTCAGCAACAACAGGGACATTACCATAAGGGAAGCAGACAAAGGGGGAAACATGGTGGTCATGCGTAGCACAGACTATGAACAAGAAATACAGACCCAATTAAGTGACCCTAATTGCTATGAAGCCCTAATAGGTAATCCTATGTGGATGCTAACCAAGTATATCAATACACAAGTAAGAAAATGGCAAGAACAGGGACTGCTCGACGAAAATGAATACACCTATCTCAAAGTAGATCGACCGAGATACCCATGCATATATACTGTACCTAAGGTACATAAGAACCTTCCTTTCCCACCAGGTAGACCCATAATATCCGGGATAGGTGGTCCTACAGAGAGAATATCTGAATATGTAGACATTTTTCTAAAGCCTTTAGTAACCAACTTAGCCTCATACATAAGGGACACTAAACATATTCTGAGTGTTCTAGCGGATCTAAACTGGGAAGATAACATGACTATGGTAACACTAGATGTAACCGCTTTGTACACCAGTATAAAAAGGGACATTGGCATTAGAGCTGTCAAAAGGATGTTGAACAGAAGGGCAGCGAGCTCCTGGAACCATACAGAAATGCTCATTGAGATGATAGAACTCATATTGGACAACAATGTGTTTCTCTTCAAACAACAATGGTTTAGACAGACACAGGGAGTAGCGATGGGCTCCAGATTTTCTCCCTCGTATGCCAACCTGTTTATGGGTTGGTTTGAGGAGACGAGAATCTGGGGCCCACTAGGTGCTGAATTTAACGATTCTATTTTATTCTGGGGTCGTTATATCGACGATTGCATCATGATCTGGACAGGGACAAATACCAAACTTTTAAGTTTTTTTGAATTTTTGAACAGTAATGAGTGTAATATTAGATTCACCATGGAACACAGTAAAACACACATATCATTCCTAGACGTGGAACTATATATTTACAATAACAAAATTGAGAGTAGACTGTACCGCAAGGCAACAGCATGTAATTCTCTGTTGCACGCTAGCAGTGCACACCCCTACCACCAGATACGTTCCATTCCTTTTGGAGAACTAACAAGAACCAGACGAAATTGTAGTAGGGATGAAGAATTCCACACACACAAGAAAGGAATAATATCAAGGTTCAAAAGGAGAGGCTACAGCAAACCCTTACTCAAAAAAGCTGAAGAAAGAATAGACAAAATGACCCAACAGGAAACATTAAAAGACAAACCCAAACAGGATGACAAAGATCAAAGGATCAGATTGATCACAGGGTATAACAACTGGTCGGCAGTTCTGAAAAAGATCCTTAATAGACACTGGCACTTACTAAAGGCAGACAATACCCTCAGTGAGTACGTCACGGACAAACCAGCCATAACATACAGGAGAGGGGCTTCATTGAGGAACTTACTGAGCCCAAGCTATCCTAAAACGGTTGGGAGGACTAATTGGCTTAGCCAATATTCATGTGGTTTCTACTCATGCGGTCACTGTAGCTCATGCAAATGGGCTGATGATCGCAAGACTGAATTCTTAGGACCAGAGGGAAGAAAATACAAAATCAATTCTAACATCAATTGTTTAACTAAATTTGTTGTATATATAATACAATGCAAATGTGACAAACACTACATTGGTAGTACTATCAGACCCCTGCGGGACCGCATAGGGGAACATACAAGAGCGATCAGACAGGTAGACATGAGATACCCACTTGCAGCACACATGTCTACTTGCAATGCGCAAACAGGCAACCGCACATTCAAATTCTATGGAATAGAACATGTCCCAATTAGTCCAAGAGGAGGCAACAGAGAACTGATACTAAGACAACGAGAGGCCCAATGGATCTTAAAAATGCGTAGTGTGGAACATGGTCTTAATATTGACCATGAATTACACTACTTCCTAGGCAGATGAGACCCTCAGCACTTTTGTTTGAGTTAGCATGCACATAGTCCTAATTCACAGTTTCTTGTTTACCTTGATTTATTACAGTATAAATAATTGGGTTATTCTACCACACACTGATTAGAGTAGCACAAATAACCACTATGACCAATACCATATGTTGTATCTATCTAAAGATGTGTTACTGTATACATCATATTTAAAAGTATGTTTTTCCATGTTGCGACTTTTTTCTGATCACAAGTTTCTTATGATATGTTTTATTACCTTTTGATTTATCCATATAATTACTGGAGTTCTTAATCATGTACTGGTTTTATAAGCTGGAGAGACCTATTCACAGAATATAAGCATTAATACTTATTACTTTATATACTTCCAAGATGGCCGAATCCATAGCCACTTCACGTTAAGTCCTTCTTCCACCCACTGCATGACAAGAAGGAACCCAATGCTAAGTCACGTGATCACGTTTTTGACGCACATAACCGGAAATATAAACACTAGGGAATCTAACTCGCGTTGAAACACTTCCAAAAAAGGGAAACCAGATACAGGCAGTTTTCCGGCCCGATTTTCAGACGAATACGGTAAGCGCAGCTCTTGCCACACAGGCGGCTTCGTTGAAAAGAGAGTAACTTTGCTTGCGAGCGCGGTGAGATAATTGCTTTAACCTCACCCGACATTCTTCATTTAAATATCGAGTAACAACATGACTGTTATCAGGCTGTCTGAACTGTGCCGTACTTAGCATATGTTGGGAAGTCACCGTTTTCTTTTCTTTTCTTTTCTTTGCTTGCGAGCGCGGTGAGATAATTGCTATAACCTCACCCGGCATTCTTCATTTGAATATCGAGTAACAACATGACTGTTATCAGGCTGTCTGTACTGTGCCATACTTAGCATATATTGGGAAGTCACCGTTTTCTTAAATTATGAGCAGATAAACATAATATGGGGACAGACATTGACCAGGGCATGTATTTACTCTTCATGCTCCTTTCTGTTTGGGCTAGCACAATTAACAGCGCGTAATACTTACTCAACGTTCTCCTCGACAACAAACGCTCTGATTAATATTAGGCCAGCGTTTTCTCGTGTGTCATCATTTTTAATATCCTGACACAAATAGAACATATAGTTGAAGTAAACTTAGCAATTTTTTGACGCCAATTTTAGGATACAATACACGAACAAAACTTATTTACCCTTGTTCTTAATTCACTTTCTACAGCACTGGAAATAGATCTTAATAGTACCTGAAAAGGTTACAACCTCAGAGGAATACTGACGTTACCACTACTGAAACCATAGGTGGTTTGGAATTATCACCACTTAATAAGTAGGTGCTTTCTTTAATTAACAATGCCCAGTTTACTTTGGCCCTTGAACGTGTGGAGTCCTTCTCAATAATACTAAATATGATTATTTGTATTTTCGTTTTTAGAAATACCAAAACGAACGAAAAATAGGTAGCTATGATTGCACGAAAAGATGAATTCACTGTCATGATCTGAATCTTATGACACATGGCACGATAAATATCGCTGCATGACCGCACACATAGACGCACCATTTTCGGTATTAAACACACCATAATGAACTCAGTCACATCACACCACGAATCTGTTCACTTTTACCACTACAAATCACGACTAGCCCTGATTCTTTTAGCGTATTTCCCCACTTTAGCACATTTATACAGTTCTCTCCATTTTTATTAAAATCATAATTAGCTTATCTCAAGTATTATTATTGTACACATTAAAGGTTAGAGATATTTTGTATATTGTATATCATGGACGACCTGTTCACCCACTGGTAGCCGGTTCTTGAGTTTCACCACCTATTTCGGTTGGCATTGCCACTGAGTACATGTATTCAAGTTATGTACTATACAGGTTTTTAATTTTCTTTTAAAACACAGCCTTGAAAAAGTCGCGGGATTTACTTTCCCATGTAGCGACGAAACACGTGTCGGCTGGATGTTGTGTATCGCACGGAAGACACCCAATGAATAAAGAACTACTTACAAAAGAAGACCAATTCATTCTGTTCAACAAAAGTTCTGTACTGTTATTGTGAAAACACCTAACAATTTGTTTGTGATACAAAAAAGGATGTGTGCTAAGGACTGAATGCTATATTCTGTAGAGCCTGGGCTCTTTTTTCTGGGGAGTTGGGCGGTACTTCCCACCTTCTAGCACCGTCAAAATACTTCAGACAAATAGATATTTTATGCTTAATTTCCCTGTGGCGCCGTTACCTAAACCTAAAACCCCAGCTCTAGTATTTTAGATCTTCTGTTGTATTAGCTCTGCTTGTCCGTCTGTAACTTAAACAAGTAAGGGTCCTCGTGCCACTATGAGAATCCTTAGGAGGGGCTTTTCCCCATCTCTTGTTCATGGTTGACACTGTTACGCCGGTTGATCTTCTGTATTACCATGTGTTTGGGCCTCTTGAGCGGTTATGCTTGGTGTGTTCAATAGTTTCTTAATGTCTCCTAAAAGCACCCCCATCACTGCTGGGAGAGTGGACAGTTTGTCTACTACGGCAAAGCAAGTGCAATGAATCTGCATTAACTGTGTTTCTTCCTGAGCCCTTTGGATCAAATTGGTCATATCTGATAGTCTGCCATCAATGTTTGTGACGTGGGAGGCCACAAAATTAAGGATGGTTAGTTGAATATCCATCTTGTCAGAATGGTACTGCATTGATTTGATGGATAGGTCCATAGTGCTCAATAAAGAAGACGAGAGCTTTTTTTGTATCTAACTGATTCACTTCTTTGGGATGGTTTTGATGGACGAGGGGGGCCTCAGCCTGCCTTGAGCCTAAGATGTGTGCAAGATCATGCCACTCTTGTTCGGGTGTTATGTGAGCCTCAGTATTACCTGTTTCTTTGTTGAAATCCTCTGTGCCTCCCATTTCTTGCATCCTGATCTTGCCTACTGGGCAATTGGGGGATGGATTGAGTGCTGTTCCGATAGTGCCGGAATTGAAGTAATCTTTGGGTTGTGACGCTTTGTTCCTATGTTGTCTTCACCCCGTGAATTCCCTGCCCCATTGGGGCTGATTGGGGCGCACAGAATGACCTAATCTGGCTCCGGGATGGAATAACCTTGTTCCTGTGCGACCTGTGCCTCTAGTGGCTGAACAGTATCATAAGTGATTGGTTTGATGCTTTCTATCTCAGAGCCCTATACAACGCTGTATAGACAACATGTTTTTTTTTTTTGTTTAGAGTTTTATATAGCGCGAACTAGACCCAAGGCAACAGGTTTCAGAGCGCTTTACATGAGCACCAGTTATGTTACAGATGAACACATTCATTTTTGTAGGCACGGGGAGATTACGTGATTTGCCCAGAATCACAGGATGTTGAACGTCGTTGCCGAGACTCGAATCTGGTTCCCTTGCCGAGACTCGAATCTGGTTCCCGAGGTCCGAGTTGACCGCTCTAGCCTTAAGGATACATCCTCTCCCCATTGTTGGTTGTGGATGAAAAGATGGAAAAGGGGGTGATCATATGAGCTTGCTGGGTTTTTGGGAGTTTTATGAGGGTGGAATTTGCTCTTCTTGGCAATATTGTAATGGTAGATTTGAGCAGTAGACCTATGCCTAGCTCAGGTAGGGTGAAGATGTCTCCTGTTATTTCCAGGTTTTTCCCAGAGTGTGCGTCTCCTGTGGGGAATGTTTGTAGTGATGTACAGTCTCCCTTAATTGGGCCATCATTTGTTGTCTTTGGGGCTGCCCGTCCTTTATGGCTATCTGAGCATGGGAAGGCTTTTCCCCTATTCTCTTCCTCTTCCGTTCCTGGCTCTATCATCTCTATTTTAGGACTTAGATGGTCGGCTGCCACTGGACATAGAGGGGAAGGGAGACCGTTTAAACGTTTGTTACTGGAGCAAAGTGCGATGCCCACGTCCTTCAAAAATTTGAATTTAGTGTAGATCTGAGGCTGCTTCTTGACCCTCCAGTGAATCAGGTACAGTCCACTTCTACCATCCTCTGATGATAGTATGTGCTCTCTTCCATCGTGTGGTTCTCAGTGTTGATGTGACCGACCGTCTCTCCTTTCCGGATCTCATCTCTTTCCAGCCCGTAAGACTCCTTAAGATTTTTGGTTGCCCTTATGTTTTAGATGGTGTGACTTTCATTACTTATTTTCTCCTTCTCTTTTAGATTCCTTTTCCTTTCCTTTTTGTTGTTTTTTGTTGGTCTGCCGGCCTTACTGGTTTCCTGATGCAATGAAGGCTAAGGTGTAATATGCCGAAGCCGTGCGGCGCCACTTTGGGGATAGAGGCTTTTGCTCTACCCGCCTCTACGTGCCTCTCTCCGGCTTCGTTTAGTTGGTAGAGGTCAGTAAAAGAGTGGAGTCGGAGCTCTGCTTCAGCTCAGCTCTGCTTCAGTGCAGTTCCTGCTGTCCCTGCAGTTTCTGCTGCCACAGCTGGTTATGTGGTGTATAGGATTAAGCAGTAGTGGGTAGTGGCTTGAGCGGTCGTGAGCGCTGAGCAAGGCTCACCAGGGCACCACAAGCCACACCCAGATCTAGCTGGACCGCCTCCACAGACCCTCCTGGGGCACACACTTGGTGGCAGCTCGCTAAGGCTACCGGGCTCAAGCCCCCCCACTTGCCTCAATGCCTTAATGCCGCACTCAAATGGGCCTGCTCAAGCCCTGAGCCCTGACCACTTGGTCAGGGGGTGGCCCTGCCGGCTAAGGAGGCCAGGAACCCAGGGGTCAGAAGGTAGAAAAGCAGAGGCAAAGCTGAGGCAAAAGCAAAACAGCAAGTAACAGCAGTAATGAGCAAACACCTACCGGCGTGGGCCCAGAGCTCCGGCCGGGTGCTCCGCAAGCCTCCCCCTCTCCAGTCAACCATATTGCAGTGTTATAAGGGCTGTGCTCCGCTCTTGCTCCGGTGTTGCTGGTTGCGGCTGGGCCGACCCCCTGTGAGGTGAAGACAATGGCGGTGGCAGGCAGGAGAAGCAACAGGTGGTAGATGGTGAGTGTCAACTTGTGTCAAGCCACAAACAGCAAACGGTAGACAGCAAGCGGCGGCCACGGATAACAGCGGGCTATGTGGACTGTGCACCAAACAGTGGCAGAGAGTAGCTCCTCCTCTTCCTGGGCATCCGAGGTCTGCCACAAGACAGACTATAGGCACACAAGCGATAATGGCACAAAAATTGAAACTTTTTAAAATTGGAATTTTCTAAGTTGTAATTTAAAATTGGCTTTATCATTAAAGAGGGTTTTTCATTACAATTACAAGGACACCAAACCTGACATAGCTACCTGCTCCCAATCGGAAATGACAGCTTAATTAATGTAATAAGGAATCCCAAATGGTATCTCATGAGAGCGGTAGGCTTCACAGTAATAAAAAAGAACTGTAGGTTTTTTTTTATACCAGGACGTGTAAAACCTAAAAGGACATGTTCACCTTTTAATTGCACAGCAGCCTGTCTATGGGCTGCCTAGGGCATACCTTACTCTTGACTTATATAAAATAAAAGGGGATCATAAGGCTTGACAAGTGGTTTTTAATGCAAAGTCAACATGGCAGTTTAAAGCAGCATTCAGGTTGCAGTGGTAGACCTGTGGTATGTTTTCAGGTGCTACTTAAGTGGGTGGCACAAAATATCCTACAGGCATACTGGAAGCATTTAATTTAAAGGCCCTAGGTATAAGTTATACCACTATACAAGGGACTCATAATTAAATTAAATATGCTCATCGGGTATAAGCCAATTTAACCATGTTTTAGGGGAGTGAGTACAAGCACTTTACTGGTTAACAGTTGTAAAGTCCTAAGGTCAACAAAAACAAATTCAGCAAAAAGTGGAGGGCACAAGTCAAAACTTTTGGGGGTGGCCATGCAAGGGGGCCTGGTCCAACAATGGTGTTTGATGTAATGATTGTGCCTTCTCAAATCTCCTTGGTGACAAGCTCTTTTCTCCTTAAACTATCTGGGCAGCACCACAACATCTTACAGTACACTGATGACACAGTGATACTTGACAGAACAGCTACTGATTTTCAAAGGAAGTTAAACCATTTAAGTGATTACTGTGCAAGCCATAACCTAAGCATAAATAATGTAAAAACTAAAGTGATCATCTTCGTCCAGAAAATTCTCAAAAAAGGTAACTGATAACAACTCCAAGCTGAAGTGGATTTCTAAATACAAATACTTAGGTATATGGCTGAACGATGAGAGAACTCACAAAAGTCAACTATAATCCATAAAACAACAGCTATGCCCCTGAATATCACTTTTTCTAAGCTGCTCAACAAGATGTCGGGCACATCACTTAACCCTTTTTACAGCTTGTCATGAGTTAAGTCATTCCAACATTCATCCTTGGCCAAACAATCTACCATGTAATATGTGCTAAATGTTGAGATATAGGGGCATATTATCAAGACAGGCGATACCATTATCGCCGCTTTGGCGGCAGAAAACTGCCGCTAAAATGGCGCTATTGGGCTTGATAATATGCTCTTTGGAATTCCAATTGAAGCCCATGTTAGATGTGAAGGACATCTAAACTGAGCTTCAATTGGAATTCCATAAAGCATATTATAAAGCCCATTATCGCCTCTTTAGCGGCAAGTTTCTGCCGCTAAAGCGGCGATAATTTTATCGCCTGTCTTGATAATATGCCCCTGCATTACTTCTGAAAACGCAGCACAGTTGGATGTTAATCAGCACATATGAAACCAATGAATCACACAAGCTTTGGGCCATCCACTCAGCCTTAGAAAGAAAAGATTATTAATTAGCATAAGATTCTGTGCAACACCTCTGAGGCTTTATCACTGTGACCATCGGAGCGTTGGAAAAGAGGGCGCAGGCTGATTATGCAAAAATGACAGTCATGTATTCACATCATCTGCACTTGCAAAACCTTGGTTGGCCCATGACAAAAATACCTGTGGCATTCTTTAATGCTGTTAGAGATTAAGAACTGTAAGGCTACAGTGAGAGCACGCCTGGGTGGACATAGCCTCAAATGACCAGAGGCTTTGTAAAATTGCTTGACATTGATTTATCCGAGGTCAAATCCTCTGATGTGTTTAAAAAGACGGACTTCGCTTTTGAGCCCTTTTGTGGGGCTCTAATATTTTTTATGGAATTTTGTAAAGATGTTCAACTGCATTACATTGCAATGATTTTTAATAACTGCAATGAAACAAGCTGAAAGGCATTGTGTTTGTCATGTCCAGCCAATGTTGCTCTTCCATAGCAATCACTGTAAATGAGATGCGTCCAATTGTGAACAGAGCTACCAAGTAGCCAACATGTCTTGCGTGACACCTTCAATTAGTGTTGGCTTTTTTAGCCAATAACATTTAGTATCCTATAATCTTTTAGTTTTCGTTTTTAAGATTGAAATTGCAGGTTTCGGAATGCCATTTACTAGACGGACTTGCCGATGTGTGGCCACTTGGCAATTCTACGTGCACATATGAGAATAATCAGTCATTGGGGCAAACAATAATAGAATTGTATATCAAGAATTATTGCGCATATTGAGGGCAGAAATAATAAATACGCATAGCAACCTATGAAGCAATAATGATATTTTCTAGCACATGCTGCCCATCTTCACCTGGAAAACACAATTCTTTTTTTTGCAAACGTAAAGTAGGCCTTAAAAGCTTAAAAAGTAACAACATGTAAGTATGCCTCCATCTAAAGGTGGTGAGCATATGTTTGCAATAAATAGAACAAAAAATTTACTATCACAAATGTATTTAAAATTTGCGACTAAAGCAGATTCAGACAAGAGTTTTGGCAGATGTACTTTTGTGAAAAAGCAAAATGGCATTTCTCAGAGTGAAGAGGGCCAAAGGCTAAATTGACTGGACCATTCCTCCGTGCTGTATTCTGGGGTATGTGACATCAAAGTGACAATGTCACCAAAACAGACCAATGGATGAACAGCGCTGACTGTAAGCACTTACATGTTTATATATGTAAAGCTATTTGTAGGCCAGACCCGAATCAATCTTAGAAAAAATGGTAGACTTGGCTAGCTCTGAAACCATAACCAATGCAAAGGGGGACCCCTGCAGACGAATGATAGGCAGGTGAGGCAGGGGAAACATTTGTAGAAACCAACACTAACACGTGCCACCTGCCTATATATAGAAATTGCAAAAGGCCCAAAGGAGAGGGTCCCAATTTTATACTCCAACAGCTAGGGCTGTCAGATGCATATATTCAAGGAATTCGACCATAGAATATAATTAGCAAAATTATTTTTCTTTTATTATCATTATGTCACACATAGTTATCAAATTTCAAAAATACATAAATAAATACATAATGTATCATCAATAAATACAATGTCCCACACGTAACATACAAACCCATCAGTCATACTTACATTCACTCATAGTGACATACACATTCATTCCTCAAAAAAACACATTCCTAGAACAATACAAATCAATCAAGGTGGTAAGACTGCCAACTGATGTTAGAATGGAAGGATCTCGTGTATCATCCCTGTGGTAAGTTGAAACAGAGTCCAAGAACACGGGAAAAGTTTAACGCCAACAAGCGTTTCGGTGTATAGCCCAGGACAGAGCAACACCTTCATCAGGGCGGAGATAGATAAGCAGTGTGGGACACACAGGCACACCTATAATCACAGGGAAATATATCATCAGCATGTACATTTACATAGTCATACAAACAGCGTGTACATTATTCCATGTGGCAAGATATATTGGAAACATACGTATTGCAAAAGTATGGCAAAAGTCAGCCCCAGGAGGGAAAAATTCATTTTTTCATGATATTTTAAACGCGGCAGTCTAAAAGCGGAATAGAATGCACCAGGGAAAAATAGGATAAGATAAGAACGGTGAAGAAAGGAAAACAAACCTGTGTTCATCTTAATACTATACATTCTGTGTGGATAGTGAAAGATGCCAAGTTCAAAAGCGTGTGGTAAATATTAAATATGCATATAGGAAAGCACCATGCCAGTGGCAGATCTGAAGGCCAGACAAGCTTTTGTTGCTCCACTGTGATATGAATTCAGCAATAATTATATATGTGTTTTGTGTGTTACCTCATTCAAGAGCCACACCTGCAAAGTAGAGACTCAAAAAAAATTAGAGAACTTGTAACAAGAGAAGAGTGGCAAAGGCATCTTCATAAATTCAACTTCTAAAAAAGTGTTTTTTTGGGGGG
Organism: Triturus cristatus; assembly: GCF_964204655.1. NCBI lineage: Eukaryota > Metazoa > Chordata > Amphibia > Caudata > Salamandridae > Triturus > Triturus cristatus. The sequence continues at coordinate 556,152,541 of NC_140588.1, forward strand.
AGTGGGTGAGTACCCATCTCATGGAATAATCACACAACCCTTGTCAGGATGCACCCCAAATGTCACAAAATGAACTTGAACTCAACACCCTAGTAACTAAGGCACATGCTTAACTTAGGGTCATGTGTAAAACATTTTTACAGTAGTAAAGAAACAATAGAGTAAAACCATCAAACAATAACAAGCACTGGTAAATGCAATAGGTTTCGCCTATGTGATTAATAATAAGCTGTTTTTTGTTGTAAGTTGTAGCCTGCTGAGTAGCTGTACAATATAAGTTACAGAAAGTCTGTTAAATTGTTATGACTTGTTTATGTACAAAAAGGCAATATATTGTGCTGTTACTAGTGGTATACTGTGGGTAAGTAATAATTTTGAAAAACTAAATGAAAGAGGGAAATAATAAAATTACTTGATGTAATAGCACTAGTATTTGTTTAGAGGAGTTCTGACAACTGTTCTGCCTGGTGCCAATGCACCTGCTGCACCATTCAAATCATGTCCCTAGTGCCTACAAGATAACTGCACTTGTGGCTGTCAGTTTAGTAGTAAAATATAGCAATATTTGGTGTTTAGAGGAGTTATGACAACTTTTAGCCACTGCACCTGCCGCACCATTCAAATCATGACCCTACTGCCTGCATTTTAACTGCGCTTGTAACTGCCTGTTTACTAGTAAAATATTGCAATATTTGGTGTTTAGAGGGGTTCCTAGATCTTTGGGCCCTGGTGTCACTAAACCTGCTGCACCATTGGAATTATGACCCTGGTGCCTGCAAGGTAACTACACTTGTCCACTGCTTCTTTAGCTTTTAAATATAGCAACATGTGGTGTGTAGAGGAGTTCTGACAATATTTGGCCCCTGTGCCACTGCTTCTGTGGCACCATTGAAACCATGGCCCTAGTGACTTCTAGATGCCTGCACTTGTGACTGCCTATTTAGTAGTAAAGTTTAGCAATATTCAGTGCTTAGTGGGGGCCCTAGAGCTTTTGGCTCTGGTGCCACTGCACCATTCAAATCAAGCCCCTTTTAACTACAGGATAACTGCAATTTTGTCTGCTTGTACAGTAGTAAAATATAGCAATATTAGATGTTTTTAGGAGGTCATGACCAATATTCGTACCAGTGCCACTGCACCTGCTGTATCATTCAAATCATGACCTTATTGTCTTAGGGTTACTGTACTTGTGACTGGCTGTTTAATAGTAAAATATAGCAATATTAGGTGCTTAGTGGGGTGCTTAGAGCTTCTGATTCTGATGCTTCTGCACCTGCAGTACCATTCAAACCATTCAAATCAGGACCCTATCACCTGCAAGGTAACTGCACTTGTGACAGCCTGTTTAGTTTAACATTTTAGCAATGATCTGGGGTAGTGGGGGCCCTAGAGCTTTAGGCCCCAGTGCCATGGCCCCTGCTGCACCATTCAAATCAAGTCCCTTTTAACTGCAAGGTAACTGCAATTGTCTTTGCCTGTTTAGTAGTCAAATGTAGAAATATTATGTGTTTAGAGGAATTCTAACAACTTTTAAGCCTGGTGCAACTGCACATGTTGCACCACTCAAATCATGTCCCTGTTGTCTGCAAGATAACTGCACCTGTGGCTGCATGTTAAGTAGTTAAATGTAGCACAGCTTTTGTATATTAACTTTATTTTTAACATGCAGAATTTGATCATAATGACCAAATGGATTAAGTTGAAAAAATGAATCCGATAATGGCTACAAAGTGCAAAGAAAGGTACTGAGGCATGAATAGGAAATGCCACAAACGTTCTAAGGCTACAGCATCTGCTTTACACAACTAAGTAACAAAGAGCAAGCATTCCAGCATACTGTTAGAATCTGCCTGCCTTTTCTGTGGGGATAGATCTTATCTTGACAGTGAATGGCACTTAAACAGTGTGAACAGCTTTAGTCGAAATAGCATAAATGCATGCAGTCTGGTAAATAAAAAAAATACTTTCCACACAAACGGGAACGAACACAGTAATACAGCAATGGGAACTGATGAGATCTCCCTTGAAAGATATTTTATATAAAAAAAATTCTCAAGCACAGTGCAAGTGCTGTGCAGGTGAAACCGAACAATAGAGTAAAATGTAATAAACAATATGACACACAAATGACAAAAATCCAGGTACAAGAGAGAGCAGATCCAGTACTCCCCACAAGTTACAGCAAGAAGCGCCTAGTCCTCACCTGATCTTTCACAGGTCCCAAAAGAGTGATAAGAAGGGTTCCTTAAGGTACCAACCCTGGGAAAGATACTGGAAATCAAATTGGAAAGCATAATGACTATTACTGCTCAGATTAATTCTGTGGTATCCTCAAGAGTTTGTTTAACTTTATCTACTTTAAGAAAAATCTCCTGTCCCTCCATTCTCAGCCCCAACATTGCACCATGTTTAATGCTTTTATCTCAATTAGGTAGGACTTTGCCAGCGTGGGAGATAGTCTGAGGTGAAGGGGTATGGTGTTCCAGGTGTTGGCAGTGAAAAAGAGAAGGACTTTCCTCTGGTCCTGGTCTTGCGGATCCAGACAATTGCCAGGGAGAGCTGGGTAGAGCAGAGGTGTCTTTTGGGTGCGTGGAAGGAGAGGCGGCTGTTCAAGTATGCTGGCCCGGCACTGCGGAGGGCCTTGTAAGCAGTGAGGAGTTAGTTCATGAAAGTGTCCAGTGATGTGGCTGTGCCGGGGGAGGTCGAGGACCAGTCTGGCTATGGCATTCTGGACATTCTGGAGTTTGCAGAGGTTTTTCTGTGTAATGCCGGTGTAGAGTGCATTGCCTTAACCGAGTCTGTTGCTGATGAGCGCATGAGTGATGATCTTACTGAATTCGGTGGGGATCCATCTGAGGGTCTTTTGCAGAAGGTGGAGGGCATTGAAACAGGCCGAGGATACTGAGTTGATCAGGTGGTCCATAGTGAGCGATGCATCTAGTATGATGCAGAGGTTTCGTGGTTGGGTGGGGGAGTTCCTCGCACAGAGGACACGAGGTATCGTTCCATGTGGAGGGGGAAGATTCAAGGATGAGGAATTCTGTTTTGTCTGAGCTGAGTTTAAGGCAGATGATTTTTATCTAGGTGGTGATGGCTTTCATCACTTCTTGGAAGTTGTGCCTGGTGACGTTGTCTTCATTGGTGAGGGAGAGGATCAGCTGTGTGTAGTCGGCATGGGAGACGAGGTTGAGTCTGTGTTTCCTGATGATGGTTGCGAGGTAAGCCATGTAGATGTTGAAGAGGGTGGGGCTGAGAGAGGAGCCCTGGGGCACTCCGCAGTTGGTCTCTGTCAGTTCCGAGAGGTATGGTGGAAGTCTGACCTGTTCTGTTCTGCCTGGGAGGAAGGATCAGATCCAGTCAAGGTCCTTGTCGTGGATGCCGGTATCATGGAATCTAGCGGTTAGGATGCTGTGGGAGATAGTGTTAAATGCTGCAGAGAGGTCGAGAAGGATGAGGGCTGTGGTTTCACTCTGGTCAAGGAGGGAGTGGATGTTATCATTGGTGGAGAGGAGAGCAGTCTTGGTGCATTCATGCAAGAGTTTGGAACACATATTAATAAGGAAAGAGAGTCAAAGAAACACAGCCATACAACAATCACAAAGTGGTGTCCAAGGACCAAGGTCAGTATAACAGGGAAAGTGGGTCAGAGACTCATATGGGTAAATCTGCAGTAAAACACAGGAGGTCAAACAGAATCATAACAGTAAGTTCAGAACAAACAGGCCATGGGTCAAAGTACTGGAGAGTAGGAAAGCCAGTGCCAAACAGAATCCAACCACCAGCATAAATTGCCAAGGATGTCAAGGGAACCGAGGAACTATTCTGGGAAAAAACAACAAAGGCGAGGGACAGGAACGGTTGACGAACAGCTGACAGAGAATAGCCAATGCAATGGGAAATTGCCAGTCATCATTCTAGGGCTTTCCTGAAGGTTAAATACTGCCTTCACCTGCCGTTTCCCAGAAGTCCAGCCTGTAAACTCAGTAGGATGGCTATTTGCACCACCTTTGCCACTACAGTGGAAGCTCAGTTCCAAAGAGACAGCATCTCCATCCTTAGCAAGCTGATGGACTTGTTGGATAGCACTATCACTGAGATTCTGCTACCGTATCAGGGGGATTGTGTACAGTTCTCCAGCACCTGTTACCTTTTGGTGCCACTGGTTACAGATTCCCAAATTACTTTTAGCAATAGGAGGTGCACCCAACACAACACATATAGGGCCTCATGTAGGTAGCCAAATACCGGTCGGTAACGGCCGAAATTCGGTAAATATGCCGTTACCGACCGGTATACAGACAAGTGAGATGTAGGAGTCCAAAAACCACTGTTCGGTAAATATGAGGCGGTAAAAACCGAATCATAGTTACCGAATACATAATTAACGAATCGGTAAATATGAAGTGGTAAATATGAAGTGGTAAAAAATCAAAATGACATGTAGGAGCACTCGGTAATTAAGAAATCCCAGAAAATCGGTAAATAAGAGTCGGTAATTAACACGGAGTGAAAGCAGGTGGTAACCAACAACAGTGCAGCTGAGCAATCCCAAAATGCAACAGCGTGGACACCCTGGCTGCTATTGACGTCATTGCAAGGCGCCTACGTCTACAGGCAGCAGGACTGAGGGTTTGTCGACGGAAGGAACGCATCCACAGACAGCGCATCACACTATTCCAGCTGACTGATGCAGAGATACATGAGAGGCACAGGCTACACCCCGAAACCATCATGGACTCAATCAGGGACCCGCACCCACTCCTGGACCAGCCAATTAGAAGGGCGCACGCCATACCCCCACATGTGCAGGTGCTCTGCAGCCCACATCTGCTGGCATCCGGCATGTCTCAGGTGGTGACAGCTGCGGTGGGTGGTGTATCCCAGAGTTGCCTGTCCCGTTCCTTCAGGAATTTCCACCACCATTATACTGCAGCATTGATGGGACACACATCCCACTCTGTCCACCAGCTGACACAGAGCACATCTACAGGATCAGGAAGTCCACCCACTCCATCAATGTGCATACCGAATGGAATGATGTTGTGAATGGTCCCGTGGGTGGCAGAACCAAAAGGTGCGCGTATGCTAATTACAACGAGGTCTGCAAGTTGTCGCACAGTGAGGCGGCTTCCAGACTGAGAGCTATTGCCCAAGCAAACATGGTGAAGGCCTAAGCCGTTATAGATATTAGCTCTAGCACTCTCACTTCTAGGATTCATACATGAGACAATAGGCACATGCAAGTACACGGCGCATGCAATGTACAAGCCCCGATTTTGGCGTGCGTCCTACGAGGTATCCCAGTGCCTGTGATTACACCTTCTTTCACTGTGCTTGCAAACGGTATTCATTTAATTATGATTAATGAAGTTTGCTGCGGGATGTGAGTGGTAATCCCGTACATGACTGGCTCGCATGCAGTTGTCTGCTGCTATACTGTTCTTTTTCCACCCCCGCATGGGCGCCGGGATGTTTCCTTCTGGCCTTCGATTCCAACCTTGAAGGCAGAGTCCAACAAGTTGAGCAGAATAGAGCGCCATTGTCCCACAAAGAGGTGCCTTTGACTTCCTCTCGTGAAATATTTGTCCTTCACGTTGCTACTTCGCGCACTGAGGAACAGGCGCCTCTGAATATTGACCTCCCCCTGCATTTCGGCTCTTTGATCCAAAGTATTATCAATGCCTCGTCCACGACCGGCCTGGCTCAATTTTTTTGATCATGTGGGGCTCGGGTCTCGTGACCTCTTTCCAAACTATTTGTGGTGTAATTCCGGCATTTGTTCATTCACTGTGCTCGAGCATCTTTGGAGGTGTTCCGCTGCTTCTGGCGCTGGTGGCAGGTGTGCTGCTTTTACTTTTCATACTACGGAATGGCTGCTCCTTCTGTGCCACACGAGCACCTGTCCCGTCTGCATCTTCTTCGTGATAGGATGCTTGACTACTATGGTACTTTGCCATTGGCGACTTTAAGCCTGGCATATGGATTATCCTTCAGGTATTCCTACTTCACCTGCGTGCAACCTGTATTTCACTGCCTGGATTGTCCCTTTGAATGGCCTCTGGATTTGTGCTTGACCAGCACGGTGTCTCCGGTGCCGGATTTCGAGCGACTGATGCGGCCCTTAGTGGCTCACGAGTTGTCCTGTTCTGGTGTCCGGATCATGGCGTGTGGAGCGGCGCATGGTATCCTGGGTAATTGGGACATCTCAGCGGCAGCCTACGACTTCTTGTCCATGAGCTATTTGAAAGAACATTCCGGGTGCCCTCTGATTGTGCTGGAGGCTCCGTTGGTTGGAGAACACGTATGTTCCTTTTCTTTACTCAATTGGATGGCTGAGACTTTTAGTGGCCCTGACAACGATTGCTTGTTGGAAGCCGTGGCCACATATGCTGCCTATACATTCATGGATTAACTGGATTGTCGTCCATTGCGCCTGTGCTACTGGACAGCACCCTGGCGCAACATTTATTTCTTTTATTTCTCGTGTTTCTCTTCCTGATGGTCTGCTTGAGTATTTTACTATACTTGCATTGTGTTTTTTGGAATTGTATGCTGCAATGATTTGGACTGTAGGACTTTGGCGCTGCATTGGTTATGCCCTGTTCTGCCCTGACGAAACTGAACTCTGCGCTCTCTCTTTTCTTGCCTATTACATATTGCTTCGCTGAAGGGGGCGTGTAGTGAGTTCTCCCTGAATACGTACATGCATTGTTCAGTTGGCATTACCACGTTGAATGTTATGTAGCCATATTTGTGTCTTTGCACACGACACTGCGTTTACATGTTCTTTCTTGAATAAACTGCTGACTCGAGACTTCCTTCAGACGAGTGCATTCTGTTGTTCCCATCCCAAGCTCTGCGCAGCGACCTTGGTCTGTACATGCTGTGACACACAGTCTGGAATGTTACACTATGCATGTTTTCCACTATCGGTTGTTCGACCCACGATTTAGCCATGGCACACGCGCAGCTGCACATACCTGACAGTTGGTGCTTTTCATAGCTCAGACATCATGTTAATTCTTCAGACCGAAGACGAGCCTTCCTGCGAGGAGACTCCTGATGCTCCTGTGATGTGATTTCACTGAGCTGATCTTTGTGGTATGGGGTCCCCTATTCAAGCCTGAGAGACCTTCTGTAATGACATGATTGTGATATTGGCTACTTAGTTAAGGGAAGGTGGTAGTATCCTCGGTATTTTCCGATTCGCTAAATTCCACCTCGGTATTTACCGATTCGGTGGATACCACCTCGGTATTCACCGAATCGGTGGATACCACCTCGGTATTTACCGAATCGGTGTATTCCGATTCGTATTTACCGACTGTTACCGAATCGGTAACTGTTACCGAATTTTTACCTACATGTAACTTACCGGTTGTAATTTACCGATTCGGTACGGCTCGGTATTTATGAACCGGTAAAATTTATTTACCTACATGAGGCCCATAGTCCTTTGTTATTTCATACATTTTCTTCTTTTATTTCAAAATGAGTTCATAAAAACAGCCTGTCTTTATGAACTCATTTTGAAATAAAAGAAGAAAATTGATGAAATAACAAAGGACTGTATGTGTTGTGTTTGGTGCACCTCCTATTGCTAAAAGCATCTCCATCCTTATCAGTACTGATGGCAGTGCATCCCCAGCATAATCAACTAAATGACTGTTTCAAAACAAGCCATGTCCTCCTCCTACCCCTGACTACTAATAATTTGTTTTTATAAAGCTCTTGATTCGCAGTTTTTGTGGTCTGTGACCATTGTAAATAGAAGGTGTTATTATTGCCTAATATAAAGGTACTCATTTGCTGATCTTAAAGGGAAAAATGGTGGCGTTGATCCTTGCAGGGATTTGAGTTCATGACCTTCAGGTTAGATGTAAGAAAAGAGCATTTGAGTCTCAGAAGTATCTCGCATACATGTGTATTAAATTTAATATCCTTCAAACCCGAGTTATTTTAAGGAATGGACAAAGTAGGCAATTGCCCAGGCCTCCACCTTCCAGGATCCCCCTGATAAATTGATAAATGTTTGCATAAAAATCAGACGTTTTCATTTTCAGTTTGGCAGCACCACATGTTCAACCTGCCCAACCCAGCGTTTTCAAGCAATTGGTGGCAATTACATTGTCAAAAAATCTTTCTATTTCTCCTGCCTTACTTCACCCCACATATTCTACCCTACCCCTCCCTATTTACATATATTTCTCTCTAACTACCACTACATCTCTATGGTTAGATCAGGGGTCTTCAAACATTTTGATGCCGAGACCCCCTTCTCAAACGTTTTTAGATGTAAGGACCCCCTCCTGATAAAAAAATTCTAGAACCTGTTACTCATCATCAATAACCATAAATGCCCTCAATTCCCCTGGCAAATCATTTTTACGGTGGGGAAATATTATTAAACAGTGTATTCTGTAAATGTTTTGCATTTTTCACCGCCAGGTGGCTACAAATAAAATAACGGGTAGCTTACATTAACATAATTAACTGTCCCAGGAGGGTTGTCTTTTTCCAGAAAGTAGAGGAATGGCTATTTAAATATGTTTGCGAGTGCTTTCACTGCGGAAACCATCTTCATCACACAAGGGTCGTGCAATTGCACATTATAAATATAATATTTGGCAGAATTATGCCTCAATGAGAGCAAGGAATAAAAGAAATAAAAGTTAATAGAAATAAATCTTAAAAATAATCTGCAAACATGGATTTAAAAGGAAATATAAATATTAGCACCAGATGTCAATAAGCCTTTCCAGAACAAAGGTTTTTTATGAACCACAATAAATAAAACGAAAATGTACAATCACTTCTAAATACAAGAACCCTTTACGTATGCATTATAAAAGTATTTGTGTAGACTATGTGGAAAAATAAAGGAAACATGACAAATTTTGAAATAGCAGAAGGTAAGGAGGGTTCGTAGTTGGATGGTTCTGGCCTCTGACTTCCATCCCATTTTCCCCTCGGTGAGAACGGCCCCCTACCCCCCCTCCGCTGCCCCCCGGGGAGGCTGCAAAAGGGGCTTGGCCTTTGTAATCAAGAGATTAAAGGCCAAAACAAAATTTCATTTATTTCTACCATTGGCACTACATTAGACATGCCTTAAACCAGCCAGGACTATTGGATTTGTCAGTGATGGTTATCTATTTAAGATAAATGTATACCAACAATGATTTTATAAATAATATTGAATATATCTACAGACTGAATATATGAGACTGTAAATAAACATTACTGAAGCCTGAGGAAGGGGTAGTGGTGTTCAGTGTCTCAATCACGCCTGTAATTTTCCCTCTATAATAGACACCTACGCTCTTTCTCTCTACATCTTTCATCTGAATATCTGACACCTATTCTCTTTCTTCTTCAGCACTGTCTTTTCAGTCACTCTGGAATGCACTTTTTCATATCTCCTTTATGTTGTAACCCATCACAAAAACAATACGAACTCATTCACCTGTAAGCACTGCATTTTCTTTGACTACCCTGTGTCAATATTTTGGCAACTGCTTACCTCCTTCACACGCTCATTTATGCAGAATTACATTTGCAATACTATAACTTTTGTTCTACAGAGAGGCCAAGTACTGAATGGTCATGTATTCTTAACACCTTCATGACCCCACTGATGGCCACTGTGAGAAACTTGTACTTCTTTGAACAAGGAACTTCAGGGCTGAAGAACCAGGTATTTAGAACCCAGCGGCGTCAGGGGCACGCCCAAAGTCTTTGGGTTCACCTGTCTTAGAATACAGAGACACAGGATACTTCTTGGTGGCGTCAGAGATCACATTTATTGGCTGCAGCCAGTAACAGAAGTCCTAGAAGTCATCACGGTATGAGTTCTCAGGAGACTGCTCAAATTTACAAAGCAAGTCATCCCTTTTTATGCCAAAAACATCACATTCCAAACAGACACCCATATTTTACAAATTGTCCAATCGCATGTAACCACACCAAAAGTATCGCATGACAGTAAAACCCACTTTTCAGGTGTCCGGCCCATGATCAATCATCGAACAATCCCAACATTCTTCTTTAGACAAGCCGGACAGACCCATGATAAAGAGACCACAACCCATATCGTAAATGGACCATAAAAGAAGAAACAGAAACAGATAGAAGTAGGATGGGGCATGTTTGTGTGCAATAAAACTTTACAAGATCCCGTGCTCTGACCCTTAATCAAGATCAGCTAGCGGGCGGGAACGGGTTTGGCAGGGTCGGCCTCAGGCAACGAGGTCAGTTCACCCAAGTCATGTAGGAGTCAGCACAAACTCGAGCTAAAGTGCGCCTGACTAAAAAGCTTGTTTAACCACAGTCATCGGCCTATGTGAGGGCAACTACAAAATGGCTACCATGCGCAAAATGGAACCCAGGGTTTGGAACGAAAACCCTAAATACGCCGTGAATCCATTGGTGTAATGTGACGAAAACACGCGTACTAGCCGAACTCACTAGTTACAGTTCGCTGTTACCAAAATCGTAACGGAACCATGATGTTTATAGCGCAGATTCAGATTTCACGGAACCTCAGACCCTCCTTATGCCCTTACATAGGCAATCTCAGTCTGCATCTGAACTGATTTCGATATTCATCAAATCATCAAGGTGCTGTTGAAGCATCATCCTTTCCCTCTGTACCTTTCTCAAGACAGGCGGTCTCCTATTACAGGTAGTAGCACAAAGGCCACATATGGCAGGACCACACTGTACACAGAGACAACACGAGAAAAGGATTGCTAAAGCCACACCAATGATCGTCAGAATCCTCCATCCCCAAGTGGATAACAGTCCCCAAAACCATCCAGTTAACTACCAATCTCCTCCATCTGTATGTATTGACTCGGAGATCTTATGTAACCTAGAGATGGCCTCGCATACTGTCGGAGCATTATCTGGAATGAAAACGCAGCAACTCGATCGGATCACTTTACATACTCTACCTCGATCTGCAAGTATGACATCTAAAACCATACGATTCTGCAATGTCTTAAGGCGATCCGCTTGAAGCTCAGCTGTCAAATTACTAAGGGCACCGGCAGTTTCGTTTATGGTGGACTCAACCACTCTCGTCAATTGCCACAAGCTCCTACTGTTAACCATAGGTCCCCAAAATGGTAGGAAACCCTTAAAGAAGTCTCCTACTTCTTGTCCAGCGGTATCTTCCTGATCTAAGACACCCCTGACAACTCTCGTCTTGTGGTAATCTGCGGCAGCAGTATACGTAGGAGGCAACAAATATCCAACATAACACGTTCCCGAAAAATCAGGGGGCAACCATGTATATGCTCTGTTGTAGCAAACAAAATACGTACCCTTGGCTGCCAAAAACGGCGGGTAAGACTGAGACGTAAAAACGTACGTTTGAGTACAAACACTCTTCCCTAACTGAGCTTTCGGATTCCTGCCAATACCTTGCATACAAAAATGACCTCGGTGGGGTACGATCCAAATCGGAGGTGGCCTCTTTCGTCTCTGCTTTTCACTCAGGCTAACACTGTATCCGGTCGCGTTTCAGCCAACATAAGCTAGTAACTAGTCCTTGGGAATAGTCCTATATGTATCGATATCCCTTCTCATATTCGCAATTCCCTTCACCAAGGCTTTATTACTCGAGTTATCTCTTATGGTACGCAGGGGATAGACTTCGATAGCATAAATGAACATCGTCTGGAAGGCCCATAAAGACCCATTCTGACTAAGCGGCAGAATCAGATAGGGAATACCTCTATCCGTAGTATGTGGCATAAGACCACACATCCAACAATTAGTGATGTTCACTACCAACTGATGTTGATGCAGAAGCTGTACAAATGAGTTATTTAGAAATTCTGACCTTCTAATCTGCTCGTGTTCGTGTAAGATATGAAAAGAATGCAAAGAAGTAGTAATAGGAAAAGACGTAGGTTGGGAAGTGGGTGCAGAAGTCAATTGGGTAGAAAAAACAATCCAACCCACCAAAGCTAACATCATGCTAAGAAACATCATAATACATGTAATCGGAAAACATTTGAGATGCATTATCCTGCATAGTTTCGTCTTAAAGTTCGATTTCTCAACAGCTCTCTTGACCTCAAAAAATTCCATCCTCTCACCGTGCTGTTCACGGCGGTTGGTTTTCTTCTGCTAGGGAGTGCGTCTGTCAGTCCAGGAAACGCCCTAGGACCAACCAGAACCATCGACCTTGTGTCTACACGGCTGCAATCCCAAGTCTTTACACCGCGACCTTACAGCTGAATCCGGATGGTGGTTCGAAAAAAAGAAAAAAAGATCAAAACAGTTCCTCGGCTGAAAGAGTGCTGTTCTCAAAAATGAAAGGAATTATTTGTTCTTTATTAGTCCATTGTCTCTAGACCGTAGGTTATAACGACTTTTATCAGGCTCTGTCTGACTTTGAAACAACAGTTCAGGTTCAGTGGTGTCCAATCTTAAAGGTGAAGGCACAGGTGCATGCAAGACATCGTCATCTCCTTTCTCAGACCTTGTCCATACCAATTCAGCATCGCTAAACGGTGTGAATTTCGGTAATCTCTCAGTTTCGGTGTCTGCGATACCTCCGCGGATCCATTGGTCGTACGGCAGTGGTAAGGGTACCCTCTTACAGTGTACGCCGTGGATCCAATTTCTTTTTCCGAAGACTTTTACAGATGTCCTTGTAGACAACAACACCCGTCCAACGGGGCTGATCGTTATTAGTCCTCTGAAAATACATTACCAGGATCCAATCACCAGGATTGATAGTATGACCTGGGTCCACGGATGCTGGTGGCAAGCTATCATGACCCTGTTGATGCAAGACACGCAATTTACCTGCCAGGTCATACAAATAGTACACCAATACAGGATAATTGATGTCACAAAATTTCGTTGGTCTCGGCACTTCCCACACATTTGCCGGTCGACCAAAAACAATTTCATACGGACTAAGTCCAATTCGGGAATGCACTGTAGTTCTAGTTGACAAAAGTGCCAATGGCAAGGCATCGGGCCATTGGAGACCAGAGCTCGCCTGAATCTTGGCTAACTTCAGCTTCAGAGTGCCATTATAGCACTCCACTAAACCAGCTGATTGGGGATGATTCACAGCGTGGAATTTCTGCTTTATGCCCAAACCCTCACACACTCTGTTCATGATTAAGCCTGGGCGAAGCACTACGCTACGCTCGCGTAGTTTGCGTAGTTCGCGCTACTTCGCGAACTGCACGTAGCACAGTGCGAACACGCGTAGCGTAGTGTTGCGTAGTGCTGCGGTCATTTTTTGCTTGCTCGCGGTCCTCAACGTTAAGTTGGCGACCATGAGCAAGCAAAATGACATCCCGGCAAGACTTTTTCCTTGTTCGCGATCAGCAACATCAAGTTGGCGATCGCGAGCATGGAAAATAAACCTCCCGGCGAGATTCCCAACGCGAGGAGGTCAGGTTTCTCATTGCGAGGGGTCGCGTATGCTCGCGACCGCTTGCGATGAGAAACTACCAGTTCGCGTTGAGAAAGCTGCCGCTCGAGTAAAAATCTACTCGAGCTGCAGAAAACTACAGCTCGCACTGTGCAAGATGCCATTTACAATGATTGCACATTGCCGGTTGCTTGTCCGCACTGTGCAATCATTGAAAACAACATCTTGCACAGTGCGAACATGTTACTACGCAGTTCGCGAAGTGCTACGCGTAGCTCGTGTAGTGCGAACTTCACTTTGCGTAGCTTCGCGAAGTGCTACTTCGCGAACTACGCCCACCCTTATTCATGATTCTACCCACAAACTCACTTCCGTTATCACTCCACACCATCCTTGGCAACCCGAACCTAGGGAAATATTCTTTGAGCAAGACTTTAGCTGTGGACAAGGCAGTATTATCTTTTAGGGGGTATGCCTTTACCCATCTAGAAAAGGCACAAACAACTACAAGGACGTATTTCAAATTGTTGCATCTTTCCATGTGGATAAAATCCAATTGCAAAACCTCGAACGGATACGTCGGAGGCGCGAAGTGACCAGCTGGAGTTGGAGTTCATAGACGTCTGCGGGGGGAAAAGAACGTTCGTTCTGAGGGAACGCGCCACGTCCTCTACCCCTAGACACCTGCTGGAAACTACCACGACCTCTTGGAGCCAACATACTGATCGCACGTTGTCGTAAAGCAGGGCACTCATTCTTATAATGACCTTCCTCTCTACAATACGTGCACTGATTCAGACCCAAAGGTGGTCTTGGAGGAAAATACTCGGATTTCTGTGACAGTCTCTGAAACGATGGAGGTTGCTGAAAACTGTAGACGTTGCTGTGATTCTTGCTGATTCGAGCGAGGCGGATACGCCTGCTGCAGAAGAACCTTTGTTTTTAAGTCTTTTGTCTTTTTCTCTAATCTATCTTTCTCATCCTTATCCCTATTCTCGTAGTACTGTGCAGTCGCCAATATCTGGGCCGACGAAGAGACAGCCCAAGAACTCTCGGACTCTTTCAACTTATTACACAGTTCGGGAAGTAAATTAAAAACAAACTTATCTACAAACAGTCTCTGGCCACCTTCCGTACTCATATCTTGACCGCTATGATCTATAAAAGTCTCTTCAAACCTGGTGAAGAAATCAGACACACTTTCGTCCTTCTTCTGCTTACATGCTGTCAACTTGTCCCAATTCACTCGTAACGCTGGCATCCTCATTTTCATCATATTAACAATTCTACCGGGTAAATCCGCAATTAGAGGCTCAGGTTTAGCTCCTCCTACCTGTCTAGCATCTACAGTCGCAATATTCACCCATGTATCACCTAATTCTACCGCATGATCCTCGTGCCGAATCTTCGCCCACAACGGTTGAGGGACTACATTACCCAATAATATATCCACATCAGCTAGATTCATAATGCATGTGTCGACTGTCTGGGACAACTCCTTATAATACCCCGCGGGATTCTTACAGGGGTCGGGTAAGGTTTGCTTAAGAGCCAAAACCTCAGCTCTCTTCCAAGGGACATGTATCCAAACTCTTTGGAAATGAGCCAAAACAGGTGGATTAGCGTGTGCGTTTCCCTCTCTCCAGACTGGAGGAACCTCTCTCATTGGATATTGTCGTACATTCTTTCTAACTGAGGCATCAGGCTCAAACAGTGGCTGGGGAGGAAGTGCAGACCTATATGTAAGAAGTGTCACTACCGCATCCTCGACACCAGCTCCCACTATCATCCCTTTGGCGAACTCACTCTGAATATCAAGCAGTCAAACAGGAGCCAACTCCAATTCATCATCTTCCCACTGTTCCCGAAGCAAAGTACACATCCTATCAAAAACATACCGCTGCGTCGGCTCTTTCCACTGTAGGAACGTATTCAGCACCGCTCCCGGATCATACCTGGAAACATTCGTAACCCACCTACGAGCCAACGAATCCAACACTCCACGCTCCACAGAACCAGGGAGCTGACTACGTCTCTGTCTGTCATCAGAAACGGGGGTCGTGACTAGCGACCCAAATAGAGGAGTTAGGAAATTAGTAATAGTGTCAGCTACTCGCCGACGAACAGAAGGGGAAACAGTCATGAGAACAGGAGAAAAGGTACCTTGCGATGGCAAAGAAAAAGACGCAGAAGTGGAGGAAGTCGAAGGGACAGGAGCAGGAGGCAAAGCAGTCTGAGTCAAGGCAGGCAAAGGTAAAGTAGGCAACCCAGGAAGAGGGGGTGCCGGAGGAACCTGAACCAACTGTGGAACAGGAAAAGGGGGTTGCGGAGGGACTAAAGGCTGACCAGCAACCTGTTGTACAACAAGCGGTAATATCGGTGCAGTAGCACCTTGCACGTAAGGGGGAGGTGATTTTAACAAATAAGACATTAATGGATCCTTTTCGGGATCCTTAACAGGATTCACAGGAGGGGGTGACAAAACTGGATAACATTTGTCAATAGCCATATGATGTTGCCTATTTGACACCTCAATCGCTTTACCTTCTTCATCTTCTTTATACTGTCTAGCAGCTTGCATTATCAATACACCCTTCTCTCTCTTATCTCTTTTAGCTTGTTTTATCTCTCGTTGTCTGGCTTCTTTGCGCCAAAGGCGGAAGGAGTCGAACATTGCCGGCCGGGCTTTCTTCCTAAATAATTTCGCTTCCAAATTGTCTAAAATCTCTGTTTCAAAACTACCATGTTGGGGCCATCGTAAGACACCATCTTTCCTAGTGTAGCGGACCCATACTTCATTGAACGTAATGGGGCCCATGCCGTGTTTAGAGTAGAGCTCATAAGTCGGAGTTCCAACTGGAGGTATCGGACACGAATCCTCCAATCGGAACTTTCCTGTTATAACCACAACAAAACCAAGTACCAAATTTGCTACGATTAGGCATCTTCGCTCACTAATCGAGCTTCAAACTTCAAGGGGCTATCTCTACCGATACACTCGTAAATATACGAGACCCTCGGCTTTGGAAATTGCATTTTTCAAATCAAAACTAAGGAACAAACAAACTAAGAACCAAACTAAGACCAAGCAAAACCAAGAACTGATCAAACTAAGGACCAAGTAAAACTAAGAACCAAACAAATTAGTGGGAGCGACCGACTTATACTTAACCAAGTTGTCTGCTATGCCACCCAGAAGATCCGTCGATCGTCTCGCCGTACAAAGTTTCACAAAGAGGGGGCGGTGTCCAAGACAGGGCGACAGTCAGGGCAGCGGTCCTTACGTAGCCGTCAGAAGGGGGAAACCTCGTGGAAAAGACCTTCGGCCTTTTCGACATGCAGGGGTCGCTGAAGTGGGGGCCCTCCTCCAGAGTTTCCTCACGACATTCCTCTCAATCCTCGGGCTTGGACCGGTACCGCTTGATGTTGCCCCACGTCGGGCACCAACTGAAGATCCGGGTATTTAGAACCCAGCGGCGTCAGGGGCACGCCCAAATTCTTCGGGTTCACCTGTCTTAGAATACAGAGACACAGGATACTTCTTGGTGGCGTCAGAGATCGAATTTATTGGCTGCAGCCAGTAACAGAAGTCCTAGAAGTCATCACGGTATGAGTTCTCAGGAGACTGCTCAAATTTACAAAGCAAGTCATCCCTTTTTATGCTAAAAACATCACATTCCAAACAGACACCCATATTTTACAAATTGTCCAATCGCATGTAACCACACCAAAAGTATCGCATGACGGTAAAACCCACTTTTCAGGTGTCTGGCCCATGATCAATCATCGAACAATCCCAACATTCTTCTTTAGCAAACACCAAAGGAAATGATGGACGGAGTGTTGAACATTGCAAGCACTCACCCCCAGTCAACTGATCTGGGTTTAATCCATCACCGTTCTTTAGCCCACTCTGCCACCCCAGTTCAGACATGGCCATATGCAAATCAGTCTGACCCTGTGCCTCATGGGAACAGTCCAGCCCGAACTGCCAAGCCATGTCTTTCCTAGACCGGAAACAAGCTTCCTAGGCCCGGTTTCTGGCATTTCAGCCGTCTTCAGCCAGGCTTGCTTGAATCCAGTGGCAAAGTGAGCAAGGGACTCACGTCTGAGCATACCCTGCCAACTTATTGCGAACAAAGCAAACACCAAAGGAAATGATGGATGGAGTGTTGAACATTGCAAGCACTCACCCCCAGTCAACTGATCTGGGTTTAATCCATCACCGTTCTTTAGCCCACTCTGCCACCCCAGTTCAGACTTGGCCATATGCAAATCAGTCTGACCCTGTGCCTCATGGGAACAGTCCAGCCCGAACTGCCAAGCCATGTCTTCCCTAGACCGGAAACAAGCTTCCTAGGACCGGTTTTTGGCATTTCAGCCGTCTTCAGCCAGGCTTGCTTGAATCCAGTGGCAAAGTGAGCAAGGGACTCAAGTCTGAGCATACCCTGCCAACTTATGGCGAACAAAGCAAACACCAAAGGAAATGATGGACGGAGTGTTGAACAATGCAAGCACTCACCCCCAGTCAACTGATCTGGGTTTAATCCATCAGCGTTCTTTAGCCCACTCTGCCACCCCAGTACAGACATGGCCATATGCAAATCAGTCTGACCCTGTGCCTCATGGGAACAGTCCAGCCCGAACTGCCAAGCCATGTCTTCCCTAGACCGGAAACAAGCTTCCTAGGACCGGTTTCTGGCATTTCAGCCGTCTTCAGCCAGGCTTGCTTGAATCCAGTGGCAAAGTGAGCAAGGGACTCACGTCTGAGCATACCCTGCCAACTTATGGCGAACAAAGCAAACACCAAAGGAAATGATGGACGGAGTGTTGAACATTGCAAGCACTCACCCCCAGTCAACTGATCTGAATTTAATCCATCACCGTTCTTTAGCCCACTCTGCCACCCCAGTTCAGTCATGGCCATATGCAAATCAGTCTGACCCTGTGCCTCATGGGAACAGTCCAGCCCGAACTGCCAAGCCATGTCTTCCCTAGACCGGAAACAAGCTTCCTAGGACCGGTTTCTGGCATTTCAGCCGTCTTCAGCCAGGCTTGCTTGAATCCAGTGGCAAAGTGAGCAAGGGACTCATGTCTGAGCATACCCTGCCAACTTATGGCGAACAAAGCAAACACCAAAGGAAATGATGGACGGAGTGTTGAACATTGCAAGCACTCACCCCCAGTCAACTGATCTGGGTTTAATCCATCACCGTTCTTTAGCCCACTCTGCCACCCCAGTTCAGACATGGCCATATGCAAATCAGTCTGACCCTGTGCCTCATGGGAACAGTCCAGCCCGAACTGCCAAGCCATGTCTTCCCTAGACCGGAAACAAGCTTCCTAGGACCGGTTTCTGGCATTTCAGCCGTCTTCAGCCAGGCTTGATTGAATCCAGTGGCAAAGTGAGCAAGGGACTCATGTCTGAGCATACCCTGCCAACTTATGGCAAACAATGCAAACACCAAAGGAAATGATGGACGGAGTGTTGAACATTGCAAGCACTCACCCCCAGTCAACTGATCTGGGTTTAATCCATCACCGGTGATGGATCAAACCCAGATCTGTTGACTGGGTGTGAGTGTTTGATTGGTTCTGATGCTCCGTCCATCACCACCCCCTTTTGTACCGCTTTGTTCGCCATAAGTTGGCAGGGTATGCTCAGACGTGAGTCCCTTGCTCACTTTGCCACTGGATTCAAGCAAGCCTGGCTGAAGACGGCTGAAATGCCAGAAACCGGTCCTAGGAAGCTTGTTTCCAGTCCAGGTAAGGCATGGCTTGGCAGTTCGGGCTGGACTGTTCCCATGGGGCACAGGGTCAGACTGATTTGCATATGGCCATGTCTGAACTGGGGTGGCAGAGTGGGCTAAAGAACGGTGATGGATCAAACCCAGATCTGTTGACTGGGTGTGAGTGTTTGCTTGGTTTGGATGCTCCGTCCATGACCACCCCCTTTTGTACCGCTTTGTTCGCCATAAGTTGGCACGGTATGCTCAGACGTGAGTCCCTTGCTCACTTTGCCACTGGATTCAAGCAAGCCTGGCTGAAGATGGCTGAAATGCCAGAAACCGGTCCTAGGAAGCTTGTTTCCAGTCCAGGTAAGGCATGGCTTGGCAGTTCGGGCTGGACTGTTCCCATGGGGCACAGGGTCAGACTGATTTGCATATGGCCATGTCTGAACTGGGGTGGCAGAGTGGGCTAAAGAACGGTGATGGATCAAACCCAGATCTGTTGACTGGGTGTGAGTGTTTGATTGGTTCTGATGCTCCATCCATCACCACCCCCTTTTGTACCGCTTTGTTTGCCATAAGTTGGCAGGGTATGCTCAGACGTGAGTCCCTTGCTCACTTTGCCACTGGATTCAAGCAAGCCTGGCTGAAGACGGCTGAAATGCCAGAAACCGGTCCTAGGAAGCTTCTTTCCAGTCCAGGTAAGGCATGGCTTGGCAGTTCGGGCTGGACTGTTCCCATGGGGCACAGGGTCAGACTGATTTGCATATGGCCATGTCTGAACTGGGGTGGCAGAGTGGGCTAAAGAACGGTGATGGATCAAACCCAGATCTGTTGACTGGGTGTGAGTGTTTGATTGGTTCTGATGCTCTGTCCATCACCACCCCCTTTTGTACCGCTTTGTTCGCCATAAGTTGGCAGGGTATGCTCAGACGTGAGTCCCTTGCTCACTTTGCCACTGGATTCAAGCAAGCCTGGCTGAAGACGGCTGAAATGCCAGAAACCGGTCCTAGGAATCTTGTTTCCAGTCCAGGTAAGGCATGGCTTGGCAGTTCGGGCTGGACTGTTCCCATGGGGCACAGGGTCAGACTGATTTGCATATGGCCATGTCTGAACTGGGGTGGCAGAGTGGGCTAAAGAACGGTGATGGATCAAACCCAGATCTGTTGACTGGGTGTGAGTGTTTGATTGGTTCGGATGCTCCGTCCATCACCACCCCCTTTTGTACCGCTTTGTTCGCCATAAGTTGGCAGGGTATGCTCAGACGTGAGTCCCTTGCTCACTTTGCCACTGGATTCAAGCAAGCCTGGCTGAAGACGGCTAAAATGCCAGAAACCGGTCCTAGGAAGCTTGTTTCCAGTCCAGGTAAGGCATGGCTTGGCAGTTCGGGCTGGACTGTTCCCATGGGGCACAGGGTCAGACTGATTTGCATATGGCCATGTCTGAACTGGGGTGGCAGAGTGGGCTAAAGAACGGTGATGGATCAAACCCAGATCTGTTGACTGGGTGTGAGTGTTTGATTGGTTCTGATGCTCCGTCCATCACCACCCCCTTTTGTACCGCAACATTCTTCTTTAGACAAGCCGGACAGACCCATGATAAAGAGACCACAACCCATATCGTAAATTGACCATAAAAGAAGAAACAGAAACAGATAGAAGTAGGATGGGGCATGTTTGTGTGCAATAAAACTTTACAAGATCCCATGCTCTGACCCTTAATCAAGATCAGCTAACGGGCGTGAACTGTTTTTGCAGGGTCGGCCTCAGGCAACGAGGTCAGTTCACCCAAGTCATGTAGGAGTCAGCACAAACTCCAGCTAAAGTGCGCCTGACTAAAAAGCTTGTTTAACCACAGTCATCGGCCTATGTGAGGGCACCCACAAAATGGCTACCTTGCGCAAAATGGAACCCAGGGTTTGGAACAAAAACCCTAAATACGCCGTGAATCCATTGGTGTAATGTGACGAAAACACGCGTACTAGCCAAAGTCACTAGTTACGGGTCGCTGTTACCAAAATCGTAACGGAACCATGATGTTTATAGCGCAGATTCAGATTTCACGGAACCTCAGGGCTCTCAGTTGTGGCCTGCAAACACTCTTAGAGAAGGCAATATTAAGTACAAGTGAAATATGAACAGGAAAAATCAAAGATTTTGAGATAGCAGAACGTAAGGAAGGTTCATAGTTGGGTGGTTCTGGCCTCTGACTTCCATCCCATTTTCCCTCGATGAGAACGGCCCCTCACCAGCCCAGCTCACACCTTCCCTTGTAGAGCCTGCTGGGCTCAGTTAAGCTGGCACTTGCCTCATGCAGAGCCTAACTGCCTCCTATTGGGCGTGGTCGCCAAGACCCATCCTCCTTCATCAACTGGTGAGGAGGGTGCACAGTGTGTTTGCTTCTCAGAGCAGCTCCCATTGCGAGGCTTTGTCTGGTACAACCGCTGGGAGCTGATGCCATTCATCAATCTTTATGTGCCGACAATAAGGCTGGGGAATGCGTGTCCCCGTTCCCATGACACCACGGAACCCCTGGGGGTCGAGCACACAGATTGAAGACCTCTGGGTTAAATTCTCAGAGAAAGTAAGAAATGTGCACTCTCAGATTTACACCAATGTACAAGTGCAAATTTACAACTTTCCAGGACTCACAAACAGTCCCAGAAATCCAGGTGGAAAGTTGCTCCAAGCACCGATTTCCACATATATTCCAGGGTAGATTATATGGCATTCCCATCCGGATCCTTTTCCAGCTGTACAGAGTTAACCATAGCAAAAAGCTCTGCAAACTGGGTGGTGGATCCCCTGTGCAAACACACTTTTTGTTCTTTCTCACAGACAATATTGTTCGCCGTGGAGAACCCCCTTTCCCCTTACCCCCATAAACTCTGGGGATCATCCATTCCCCATCCCACTCTGTCAAGTGATTTATGCCACTTGAAAAGTCTGGACAAATTAAGTTGTAGAATTGTTTAACTTATTAGGCGTAGTCTGGAATGTATGTTCTGCGAAAATGTAAGAATCCAAATATGGATTCAAGTTTCTTCAGTGCATTTGGTGGTTGTAAGACCGCACACTTCTTTAAGAAGTGTGTTGCAAGGCTTTTGCCTTCACTTCACAACTCCAGAAACAGTACATTGAGGTGGGCAATCTTTGGTTATTTTAAATTAAATTTGGAGCGCATGTGAGCAAATTCCAGAACAATGTGATCTACTCTTGTCAAGTGTGTAATTAGGTCATCACCTGTCAAATAATTGTCATCAAAACAGGAGAATGCCTGATCCTCAAGTTCTTATAGAATTTCTGTAACTCTGGCTGAAAACAATCCGGGGCTGTTCTTATACCCCTGGGCAAAATGACAAAACTGCCATTGAGAACCCAGTGTGGAAAATGCTTCCTGCTTTCAGATGCAATATTTTGGCAGAAAACTATCCGAGATATCTAATGTTGTCTAAATTTGTTTTGAATTTTTTACCACTATATTGTTCATTAGTACTGCGCTGTGCGCATTTTGTGCTGTGAATGTATGTGTAGCTGTATTTAGATGCCTATAATCTAAGACTATATTAATGGTCAGGTTTCATAACGGGAAACAGGGGATTATTCATAGGAGAGATGCTCCTTTCTATTGCACCTTGGTATTCAAGTTGTGTGAGAATCTCTCTAACTTATTTGTTAGCTTCATGTTTAATGGGGTATTGACTTTGAGGTTGTGCGGTTGACTTCAATGGTTTCTCATGATAAGGGAACCCATCGTACCTCCCCATATGGTTGTGGTATGATGCAGAAAACAACGCTAATCCCCACTCCTTGGCGTATAAATGTTTAATCGATTCTGGGAAGAGGTCGAACAAAGCAAAAACCAAAGGAAATGATGGACGGAGTGTTGAACATTGCAAGCACTCACCCCCAGTCAACTGATCTGGGTTTAATCCATCACCGTTCTTTAGCCCACTCTGCCACCCCAGTTCAGACATGGCCATATGCAAATCAGTCTGACCCTGTGCCTCATGGGAACAGTCCAGCCCGAACTGCCAAGCCATGTCTTCCGTGGACCGGAAACAAGCTTCCTGGGACCGGTTTCTGGCATTTCAGCCGTCTTCAGCCAGGCTTGCTTGAATCCAGTGGCAAAGTGAGCAAGGGACTCATGTCTCAGCATACCCTGCCAACTTATGGCGAACAAAGCAAAAACCAAAGGAAATGATGGACGGAGTGTTGAACAAGCCATGTAAAATTACCATTTCTCCCTTAGGGCAATCTTTCAGAAATTCAGGTGCCTAATCCTTCTCAGCCCAAAACATATTGTAGTCTAGTGACAACAAGTTCTCCCAAAAGAGAACATTAATGTTTCTAGATACGTCCCCCTCCAACTGGAGTTGCACCTCGTGCAAATGATGCAAAACGCTTACCCAAGCATCTGGTGTTTCCACCTAGATACACACAAAAACAAAGAGCGAGTTACTGTAGCCCAAAGTGAATTATGCTCTTTCTTCCTACCAGACTTATATTTATTGAGAGAAAATGAAGACATTTCCTTAAATAACCCACTCCCACCAGGGTTACCCCTTGGTGGTATGCTTCATCATAGGGTTCTCCCCATCCTGCTGCAGAATGGGGTGTGCTGCGACAGACGAAAATGTGAGAGCTCTGATAGTGTTAGGATCTATCAGGTGAGAGAAAATAGGAGTGGGGGTGCTTTTTCAAAAAAGAATTAAAAATATTTGGCTAGTAGGAAAATATTATATAGAAGCACCTCTAGTCGATATGGTTAAAATAAGGGGGGGAAATAAACTCTATGGGGTCATGTCCCTGTGTTTCTCTGGTTAACTAGTTTCAAGCCCTAACCTAAAGCTTTTCGTCATGAACAAGGAACGTTACTCCTTGTTACCACTCCCTTGGTCATAAATGTCATTGTATTTCAGTTAAATGAAAAGATATACAGCACCTAATTGGTCTGTTTTCAAAATCTAAGAGGGTATAAATAAGAAGAACAAGAAGAAAAATGAATAAAAGCTATCTCTAGGGCCATATTGTATACGTTATGTTCTACGCATTCTACACCATTGTGGTTATTAGTGACATATGTTTCTCACTATCATTTGGTGAGCATATCCAGTGATACCATAAAAACAAAAAACTACATGACACACACATAATTACTCACGGACAACAAAACATATACCTGCTCATGGCGGATAGATTACATACATGCCCCAGGACACCTCTGTTGAGGTAGCAGCAGGCTCTATAAATGCTGATTGATTGATACATGTGATACGCCTCATTGTGGCATCATGAGTACAAAAGGGGTAGGAGGGGCACCTGTAGTCACAATCTTTTGCAGAGAAAGTCACATAGTGTCAAAATGATGGTAGTGCGAAATGGCACAGAGGTGAGCCCCCAGAGACTTACTTCCTCAAGGCTGCTCCCTCGCTCTAGGGAACACGCACGCCCGTGACTCGGAAGGTTCTAGTGGGCGGAGATGACCTACATTAAATCACCTTATGCCGGGCAGTCGTTGAGGTCCTCGTGTTGGCTGACGACTAGAGGACAGGTGGACGTTGATGTCTGCCTGGCACTAGGTGATTTAATGTAGGCTGTCTCTTACCGCCGGCACCTTTGGCTCATAGGTACCTCATAATGTAGTGTGTGTGACCACTGCTAGATTTGGCATTTTGTACAAGCTACATACATCTTGAACTACATCTCAAGTCAATACCTTTTTATACCTTTTTATGTTTCATTATTTTCTGCATTATTTTCTGCAATTTGTCCACTGTTTTGAACAATTATATTTTAATCCTTTACTTTCCCAATAGCTATTAGTAGATCTTCTTCTTTTTCCATGCTCCCTAATTGAGTTAGAAGACTTTTAGAACAATTCCCCTTCTATTTTCAACTTTTCAACTGTTTTAATAAACTTTTTCTGCCAGTCAAAACCCCGTAAGGTGAAATTGCCTACTGGAGACGCGAACCTACGGCGGTGAGAACGTGCAATAGGAAGCTGTTCCACTGCGAGCAGCCATCTTGCTGAGGTCAGCGTTCTAGGCTTCAGTCGACAAGAGGACGTAGATGCCTGCCCCGGAGAACCATTTCAGTGGCTACTCCCAAGTTATGGAATTCCCTTCCTTGTCATGTTTCTAACCTGGAGATCCATGCATCATTTAGAAAAGCATTAAAAACGTGGTTTTTCACTTTGTAAACTCCATGGGCACAGAACACAGAGTTTACTATATTCTTTTTTCTTTCTCGTCTGATTTTAAAAGTTTTTAGCACCTTGACGCCTTTGGGTATTTGTGAAATTCTGTAAATCAAATTTCATTCATTCATTAACTATAGAACCAAATTTTTTTTTAAGTAAAAAAATATGTTTTTGTTATCTTTATCTATAACTTTTAAAGTATGTTACTATAGACCTGGGAACAAAAGAATTTCAAAAACTGGTTGCAAGGGCATTCACTTTTTGCAAATCGAATTATATTTTGAGAACCAACCTATACCTAATAGGTTGGTTAAGAAAATACTGGATCTTAGTGGCTAACAATCCTATCTCCCATTGTCAATATTCATATAGCAAGGCCCTGTCCCAACCAAGACTCTGCGCAGCGGGATTTGGTTATAGGGTCTTGCTGCGATTCTGCCAGCGGGTGTCCAAACCCCATCACACATAGCATTCAGCAGAGCCGAATGTAGACTGGACACCTGTGGCCTGGGTCTGTGCCTAACTGAGTTCATGCACAGCAGGGTTTCGGCACAAGGCCTGGCTGCGTCCAACAATCCTGTGTTGTGACCAAACCCCATGGCGCAAAGACAAAAGCTTGCGGTGAGGCCCTGCTCCTGACAATCTGAATGGGGCGTCTTTTACGCCCCGAGCCAGTCGCACAGCTAAAATGCGCCGATACATAATGCTTCAAAAGTTTATCGTTTGCTTAACCATGTAATCATTCATTTCTCTTTGTTTTTTGTTCAACTCCACTTAATCCACATTCTGAGAATCATGTAATTTTCCAAATTTCCAATGCTTCTGATGTGACCATCCGGACTTCTCTCAAAAAACACGTATAACACAAGATTCTTCCCAGGCATGTTCTTTATTAAAACCCAATGCATTTCGGACTCCTTGAGTCCTTCGTCAGGGGTAACTACAAATAAAGCGTTGCATAATTAGTGATACCTTCTGCATACATCATAGTGCATATTCAATGTATTACACTGGATTTTACCAACAGCAAAAAAATATATTATACAATGAAAAGAATTGTATTCAAATTGATTAAAAACGTCAACCATCTTGATTCATGTTACACCCCATTGCCCACCCCTTCATGTGCTGTGCTGCTTATTGATTAAATGATGAAAATCTCCGCTTGGGTGCTAATAGAAATCTTAACCAGCCAAACACGTTGAATACCGAAAAAAAGCCCCTGTGTATCGCGCTGCATCTTTAACAACACAGTACCCTCTTACCGAGCCCCGATAGAACTCTCTACCCATACAATCTCAAATCCGTTCACTGTCTTGCCTGTCTGCCATATTACATACACACGTTCGTGCTGCAAACAACGTACTCAACACATGGGTGTTCAGAGAGGGGGATTTACTGCAGTCTAAGGATTTTGAATGTTTACCTCCAATGCCCATCTTTTAAAATATGGCCAACTGCTGTGCAAGTGGGATAAGAGGGTCTTGGCTGGTTGTACACAATCTCGTGAGCAGTGGATGTGCATGTGTTTAAGGGCTGAATGAGTGGGACTACTATCTAATTCATCCAGGTATCAGGACATAACTAGCCAATGTCAGATAGGAACTTCAATAAATTACTTATGGCCTGGACAGGTTAATTTAGTGACTTTTGTAGTTCACCCTGACAAGGATTGTGGTTGTTGCTTGAGAAGGGGTTTCACCCCCCTCAATCAAAAACCCAATTTCCTCAAATACCACTTTATTTATGACTACTGTGTGACTTTACATTGCTTTCCAGAGCGATATGCTGCATGACCACTGTAGGTGAAAGCTGCACCTAAATAAGAACTTAACACGTACTGAATCTAGTTTAGCATGTGCTTCCCTCAATGCCCAAAGGTCCTTCGTGCAAACACAATATATTTGGCCATTTTTGCACTCCTTTCATACACTTTGAGTTTTGGTCCTAATTCTTAGATTCAGTCCTTAATTGGATTCAGTATTTGAACTTCTCTACTTGGGCCAAGTTATGTTTTCTGATGGCCAGGAGTAATATCAAAGACTTCCCAGCACAATAGGTTTAAGCAGTATCTGGGAGAGGAAGAGAATGGGAGCAGAATTTTCTTAGATTAATTGCATTCACACTGTCTGACAAGCCTGGCATGCCCATCACAGTGAAAGACTAGGGGTGCAGCCAGAACGTTTGTCTTCATTCTCTTCAGACAGCACATTTGAAGTTTTGATGTGAAGAGATTGATTTGTAAGTGGTAGTTGTGTTATGTGCTCGGGAAAGCCCCATGTAGCAAAGCTGCTCATTTCTTACATTGTCCTATTTTTCTCAGTAATATTTCTGCCATGACCTTTTGCACATATTTGCATGCATGACAATGTTGGAATAGTTTCTCTGGAACTACTTTGTTTCACACCTAGCTTTGCACAACACTATCACGATGCCTCACACATCCTGAACAAGGCCCTGCCATGTACTATGTACAAAAGTCATTCTATCTTCATCCATTGGGCGACAGGGCTATCTACATATCCATAACATTGCTAATCTGTACGCACATTGTAAGGCTGCTTTCTATTCTAAATAAAGAGCAAAGATTGCTAGTGGAGGCACTTCAGCTGACACCAAGGGATGCTGCATGCTGAGACTGGTGGCGCCTGGTGCGACAATCACTTTTGGCGACCACACTTCCCATGACCGCCTCCTCAGATTCTATCCCTACCACCTACAAAAGTGCTACTCATCTATCCTATCATAAGATGTTGTTAAACACAACGTCGCCTCAGAAGCCACAGTGCCTGCTCAACAGGTCAGAGCCCAGTGCGTCCACACCAGTCGCACTGCCCTAAAGCCGGCCCTGCTTCACCACGCAGGAATCTGACATCTCTGTGAGGGCATGTCCAGTTTGTGATTAAGAAGGGCTCCTACATTCTCTCCCACCAGGTAATGGGGATGGATCATCCCTTCGGGAGATTCTTGGCTTCACACCTACACACACTCTAGTTACACTTAGAGTAGGGATTTGCATAGTAGGAGTACTCCAGATTACTGGCTTGTTAATATGTCTGCATATATCCACTCTTTTAGCACCATGGTAGAACTATATCTACCATTTACCCTTTTGGTGCTTGTAATCACTTTAATTTGCTTCTGTCTACTGATAATTTCAGCACATGTATTCTATACAAGAATAATGTTAGTTCAATAAATATATTGAAAACGTCCCACTGTGTATTCTGTATATTTCTCTGAACACAAGTAGGCACGAGTGACTGAGCGAAAGGTTCTGATCTATTTACACGATCCCTGGTTGCCAGAAACTATTCGCTCCCTGGTAAGAATAATCAGGCTTATGGTGGCATTGCCAGCTAGCAGGTCTCTAGGCCAACATATCTCACAGGATTGTCCGGAATCAGTCTATGCACCGCGCCCAAAGTTTATGTTGTCCAACAAACGTAGGTCCTACAGATTAGTGGGTACTCTCTGACATGGCGCCACCAGCTTTGGTTCGGTTCTTATTTAACAGTCTATCTGAGTAATTCAGTTGTGCTTTTATCAGAGAGTCCTACTCACCTCCAAACCAGAGACGTCTGTGCTGGGAAGGAAAATCCACCTCAGCTGAGTAAGTATACCCTATGCATTGGCTGTGGGTTATTCAAATTTGTAGAATAAAAATTCTCCCTTGTTGCGCTAACCCTATCTCCATAAATGAATTTAATTAATTCTCTCTTTCTTTTAACAGTGACCGAACAAGGTGAGGACATTGAAGAACAAGAAGTTCGAAAAAATATTACAGAAAGCTGCAGACATGCAGTTAATATGAAATTACTACAGTTTGGCCTTCCAGCAATTGGTGGAGATGTTACCTTCATGGTCGAGCACATGAAGCATTCAGAACAGAGGTATTCTAATATTCGGTTAAATTTCTGTCTGAGGATGCACGCACACAATTGCTTCACACTTACATTGAAGATGAAATACCAGAGAAATTTGTTCCATATGTGGAAATCGAAATTCTGTTAACTAATCAAGAAGACATAAATTTGTTTAAAGGCACCCTCTCCCATATCGCAGAAAATGTGAGACTTGGTCCGCTCAGGAAAGAAGGAGTGACTTGGCCGGTCCAACCTGCTTATACACCACATTCTAATCTTGATGATTTAGATGCAGCAGAAATGACAACATCATGCAAAGATCTAGTAAATATTTGCAGAAACCTCACGCAGTACATCATGCGAACACTGACAGTTAACTCTGCCAGGACAGCTCATGCTGCACAACCACAATTGCCTGCTATGGGTATCAGCCATCAAACGCTGAATGCCATTATGGGAAAGGTTCCCACCAGTTGGGAGTTAATTCCGTTCTGGATAGCACAGAAAACAAGCCTGCTTAAAGCGCAGGACAAACACAATATATTAACAATTTGTTTGCAAATGGAAATGGCTCTCCCGGTGAATGATTGTCCCAATTGGGGTGCAGTCTTTGCTGTAGAACTCATGGTATCCCTTCAATAGCAGTTTTACCTGAGGTAATAAAACAAGTACAGAATGAGTATGGGGCAGGACCTGCCCTTCACTTGGGGATGAGACTGATGGGCAACTTTGCAGCGGTATCAACCATTATGTTAAGTAACATAAAGGGGAAAGCAGCACCAACTGCGACGGAAATTCACTCCTTTTCAGGAGGAGTGGGAATTGCCTAAAATTATCGAAGAAACCTATGCTACGCTATGCAGAAATAATTTTTGAGCCAGATTGGGGAACAACAGGTTAGAGTAATTTTGAAAAGGATAACTCTAAGCAAACACTCAATTCTTCCATGACAAAATGGGATGATAAACAAATAAAATAACAAAACAAAACACAATCTCTCGGGTGGGTCTCCTCAACAGGAAACTACTGAGAAAAAACATAATTTAAGAAACAGTGATGATATTAGATAGCCTGACAGGTAACAGGATACTGATACACGTTCCTCTCGTTCCTTTCAGGATTCATCTGATACACATTCAGAGAGAGGTGGATGATCAGTACGCAGCTCAGAAGAGTGTGTCAAGCTGAAGATGGAAACACATAGCACTTCAAACTACATCCTTAAAGAGAACAAACCAAAGGCTCAAAAACCACAATTAAAAAAAAAGTAGCAGGTATTAAAAATAAGACATGCATAGACTACTGAGGACTCTGCTTCTGAACTGGGAATGGGCAGTGACGATGCTGGACAGTGCACCAGAAGTCTAAATAGCTCACCAGAACCTGATGGATTATCTGGTGTTAGTAGCGCTGAATGAGCACATCATGGTGGAAACACATGATACAAGGGTAAGTGTCCCACATCGTTTATACAAAATAATCCTCCAAATGAATAGGAACATCAAGGTTCTCTTTTGGGAGAACCTGACATATGGTTAGGACATCATTTTGGCTGGAATTGATTGCCCACCTGAGTTTGTAATGGAGTGCTCACTGGGAGAAACAGTAATTTTACCTGCTTTCTTTGATCTCATTCCAGAATCAGTTAAACATTCATACGCCAAGGAGTGGGCATTACCGCTAGCTCCTGCACTATACCGCAATCATGTTGGGTGGGATAATGAGTCTCCTCATCAAGCAATCACATTAAAATAATTTCTTCAACCCCAGAGACAATACCCAATTAAGCATGAAGCTAAAAAGCAAGTTAGGAACATCCTAGAATAACTTGAATACCGGCGTGTAGATGTAAGAAAATTGCACCTCATCAATTAATAATCCCCTGTTTCTCGTTATGAAACCAGACAATTCATACCATCTAGTTTTAGCCTACAGGCATTTGAACCCTTCTACACACACATTTGTTGTACAGAATGCACATAGTGCCGCACTAATGAATAACATTGTCTGGCAAAAATACAAAACAACATTAGATATCTCAAATGGATTTTTCTGCAAGAATATAGTGCCTGGAAGTAGATATTTGATCGCATTTTCAGCACTAAGTTCACAGTGCCAATTTTGCCAT
The DNA here is from genome assembly GCF_964204655.1 of Triturus cristatus. Taxonomy (NCBI): domain Eukaryota; kingdom Metazoa; phylum Chordata; class Amphibia; order Caudata; family Salamandridae; genus Triturus; species Triturus cristatus. The sequence continues at coordinate 556,183,867 of NC_140588.1, forward strand.
TTAACTCAAGGGTATAAGAACAGCCAGGGTAACAGAGTTCCTTCAAAATTTTGATGAGGAGGCATTGTCCTATGTAGATGATATATATCTGATGCATGATGAGATAATGGAATACTTGGCTAGACTGAAACACATAATTGTTGGGTTCGCTCACCTGGGTTACAAATTGAATTTAAAAAAATCTAAAATTGCCCATATCAATGTTCTGTTTCTGGGATACAAGTTTTCAAGTGAAGGCAAAAGCCTTGCAGCACATTTTCCTAAATGTTGGCCGAACATACATTTTGGATTACGTAGAATGAGTAAAACTGTTCTACAATTTAATCAGGCCTGATTTTTCAATTAACCATTGGACACAGGAACATACAAACATTTTCCGTTCCGTACAAGCTGACATCATAGATTCCAAACAATTCCACACACGTGTAAACACAACTAATCTGGTGATCCGTGTAGTCGCTGGACCACCGTGTACAGCCATATCACTTTCAATGTAACTCCCACAAGCAGCTCCCTTGTCTGCAGAGGTGGACCCATTCGAGGGCGAGACCATGGATGGCTGTAGTCTGGGGGTATTTCCTCCTATTACGTCTCTGGAGTTTGCGGCTCTATGTTCAAAAATTAAATCGGGCTCTCCAGCTGACCCAGTGACCCCCACTCATTTCCGTCAGCTGTATTCTTCTATCTCTGAGCTGTGCCTTGACGTGGTCAATCGGTCACTGTCTACGGCATCAGTCCCACAAGCCTGGAAACATGCCAAAGTCGTCCCCCTGTTGAAAAAACCCTCCCTAGCCACGTCTGATCCAGGAAATTTTCGTCCCATCTCGCAATTACCCTTTCTGGCCAAAGTGACGGAGGCGCATGTTAACTCCATCCTGGCTGGCTTTGTTGAGCAACACGCCTTATTCGACCCCACTCAACATGGTTTTCGATCTCAGCATAGCACGGAATCTGCGCTTATGGTTGTGTCAGAAACTATTAAAAGTCATCTAGATGTAGGCGACTCAGCGGCCTTGATCCTATTGGACTTAAGCTCCGCATTTGACACGGTATCTCACAAAATACTTTTGAAACGCCTGCAGGACATTGGGGTCAGGGACATGGCCTTGGCCTGGATTACATCATTTTTATCAGAGAGATCTTTTCAGTTCTTGGCACCTCCCTTCTCCTCACAAAAGTGTGCACTACACCAGGGAGTACCACAGGGCTCTATACTAAGCCCATTATTATTCAATCTTTATGTCAGCTCTTTGGCGGTGCTGGCCAAGGGAAGGGGGCTGTCATTGCCGATGATACTCAATTGATGATAAGCTTCTCTAAGAAAAGCCCCACCAACCTAAACAACTTCAGGGGTGATTTGTTGGCTATCTCTGACTGGATGGCAGCAAACTGCCTTCAGCTGAACTCCGGGAAATCCGAAAATCTGCTATTTGGAAAGGATAGGGAGTTATGGACGGATCTTCATTGGCCGGACCGTCTGAAGCCTGCCTCAGTCCCTAGGGACTCTGTAAAAAACCTTGGGATATGGTTTGACCGAGGTCTGACCTTCGAAAAACAAACCAAGGCCGTTGCTGGGGTCTGCTTTGGTCTCCTGCGGAGTCTTAAACCACTGCTTGGGTTTTTTCCCCCTCCGGTGCGGCAGACTATTATCCAAGCGTCTGTTCTCGCTAGATTAGACTACGGGAACTGCCTCTATTTGGGAGCTACAAGGGCCAGTGTAAACTGCCTCCAGAGGGTCCAGAATGCAGCAGCACGGATCTTGGTGTCACTACCTAAGTATTGCTCGGTCGCCCAGGTGCTACCTAAACTTCACTGGTTGCCAGTGTGTAAACGGATTCAATTTAAAGTATTGTGTATCTCACACAAAATGCTAGCAAAGTAGGCCCCGCCGGGCCTTCTGGATCTATTGGAGGCATACGTACCAGAGCGCTCTCTGCGATCTTCTGAACATGCCTTGGTCTGTGCCCCTCGAGTGTGGAGAGCCAGAGCGGGAGGGCGCTCGTTTCGACATCTGGGGGGTAAATTGTGGAACTCTCTCCCGACTTCTGTTAGAACTATTCCTAGCCATCTGGCTTTTCGCAAGGCCCTGAAGACGTGGATTTTACCCCTTTCTACCATTTAACCACAATGACTTGTTCTGGCTCTCGTTTCGGGTTCTCGCTGCTGCGCTGGGACGCCTCGTTGCTGTGGGAGCCATGCGCATTACAAATCTAATAATAATAATAATAATAATAATAATGAAGGTGATACAGTACCCATTGCATACAAATCACATTTGTACACAAAAGCTGAAATGCGTTTTGCACCCACTGAGAAAATCCTCACAGCGGTACAGACTGCTGTAGTGAGAGAGGACACTGGCGCAGGAAAAGCAAATAATGGTCATTACCCCTGTACTGACCTTAGAGTAGGGGTGGGTGGAATTTACGAAAAGTGACTTTCGCAAATTATCTCGAAAATGTTAAAAATCTCTGCAAACACGCGGAAATATCGCGAAGATGCAGAAGTTTTTTTCCTGCCTGTTCGGGGTATTTTCTGCGTGGTCGCGGCTCGCCAACTTACCCATGCGGTTGCTCGCAGGCGCGGCCATCTTGTTTTCACTCTTCTCGCGGTGCATGATCGCGAGAAGAAAGACGTGATCGCGCGACGAATGATGTAACTGCGGGCGTGAACTGTTGCGAGACAGCGCAAATGGCTACCAACAATCCAACATCTCGTGGAGAATGCGACCGAATCGGGAAAACTTGTCGGCGAACGCGGGGATTCAGGCAAGGCGACCGCGCGTGCGCGAGAATGTATTATTTTACAGCGCGAGCAAGAAACAAATTATCACTAAGCTGCGGAATGCGGAAATTTTGACATTTTCGCGCTCTCCGTGGAACGCAAAAATGTCAAATTATCGCAATTTCCGCGAGCGGAACGGAAATTTAGCCCAGGCCTACCTTAGAGGCTGTTACTAAAACAAGAGTTTTGAATGGCAAAGTTTTACATCCAAGATGGATTCAATGGGCTAACTCTCTCACTACAATAGACAACAGAACACCTGTTGTTCAATACCTTCTTATAGGTTTGGGGTCCTGGACCAGTCTAAAATATCACATTTGTATAATGGTTAGCAGGTTTGTTGGGACTGTCGTTGCCAGCGCTGGCAGGGGTATTGGGTGCTGTAAGCTGCAGTGGCCTCCTGACGAGGGCCCTTACATTTCTATATATACAAATTAAGCACCGGCCTACCATCCTCCACTTGTGGCTAGGTGAGCATCATTTTCAAACTCATCATCATGAGGTGCTACAATGAAAGAGAAATGACAGCTGGTACTTTTACATTTGTCGTGATAGAGAAGTATCCTGTGCAAAACCATTTTCTTATATAAGATAACTGTAAGGCACACACAACACACTTCAACATAGATAAATAGGACATAACATTGGCATATATGCGCAGCTGCTGCTTGCAATGGGCCCATTGATGTGAGATACAATTGTGTTTTTCCTAGCAGTGCTACTGATGCTCACTGTGTGAAAGGGCACAGGGATGTAAGCTGGCCACCAACACTGCCTGCAGGTGACTGTGGGTAGACCTCCTTTGATGCAGCAGCTGAATGAATTACGATAATGGGAGGCACCAAAGTTAAAACAGTCTAAGTGAGAACAGCTATGACAGGTGTGATAACTTGTATCAATGCTGATAAATATCAAGAGAGACAATACCATATTCCTTATGCATGTTAATAATCGACACTTAATTATGAATGCAAAGGCTGTCAAAATGTGCGTATGGATATGCGTCGTGGTGAATGTGCTAGGATCATAGATTTAAAATGTGAAAAATGGCCAAAAGTTGATTAAAGGATTAAAATATGCCCTCTCTTGTGGGCCAAAGCGTGGATATATTCTGTGGTCACTAGGAAGGGCTGGATCATTGCAGCTGTGGAGAGAGAGAGAGCATTGAAATATCACGACGCAAATTACGTGGGTGTGCAGTGAGCGTTATGCAGCGGTTGACCACCCAAATAGTTGTGTCCAACAAAACTGCTACAAGGACAGCGTACTACGTAGTACACACATTTATGTAACATGGTACAGTGGTAGATATGGTAGCAAATGTCACATTGCTATGATTGCTTTAAAACGTGACAAGAGTGGGCTGACTGGATAACAGGAGATATGGTGGCAAGGGATATGTATGTATACATAACATGTATAGAGCAGGGGTGCATGCTGTGCAATAAGGACACAGACATCAGACATATTAGTTCACCCATTACACCTTATGGTAACACATTATGAACATGGCCTCCTTTGGATGTCAGAGGTTCATACTTTGAATGTCTTCACACATGTGCAGAGAGAGAAATGCATAGACTATTACACATTGACAATGATGTTAACATACCAGTCTGTGCCATCGATATGATGTCAGACGTCACTGCATATGGCATGTGGTAGAGAGAATGGCATCATGCGGCCTCATAGGAGACATTACGAGGTGAATATGTACATCTATGAGGTCAATACGCATACTTTTTCCCTATGTGATCAGAACGTTGTGATTGGTACAGGCAGACTAAAAACATTTAGGGCAGTTGTGAGCAAGGAAAAGGTTGGATATTGCTTAGGTGTGTGGTTCAGACACTAATAGCAGACATGTATACCTGATTGGGAGACAGGAATGTGCTGTGATTCACGTACTGATTGCTTTCCTGCCACAGGAGGAACTAGTTATGTTGCAGCTGTATCCTACATTGCCCCAGAAATGAAGTATTTAGAAAACAAATGTAAAAGGCATCAAAATTAGTTTTTTCAGTCTTCACTTTACATCTGTGTGGGGGCCGTCTATATTTCAGCGCTATGTGTGGGATGTATGGATATATGTGAAGGGGGAGTCTCTGCTGTTCATGGACATGAGATGAGTTATGACACAGGGGTTAGTTGAAACACAGAAAAGTGTTATCTAACCTGGCCTGATGTAGACATTTCCTGGCAGGGCAGGATGCTTGATGGATAAACTATGCTCATCGAGTATGGCGTCGGATGAATGTGGGATCGGGGTCCATAGTCATGCACAGACTTTACCGCGTGAATCCTAGCAGACTTATCCTTCTTCCTCCACTTCTGATCCTGCTATTTCTTTTTGTTTGCTGCAGGGTATACCTCCAAATCCAAGGTATTATTCACCCTGTTGGCAATCTCCTGTCTATTGGCCATCCTCTCGGTTCCACTGAGGGTGTGTGGAGGCACACCATGTTGTTCCTTGCAACGGTTCACTAAGAATGTTATTTTCTCCTTATTGAGATGTCTCTTCCTCTTGAGTGGGTTGACATGTGCCATTGCGCTGTAGAAGTTGTCTGGATTCACAACATCTTGCAGCACAATGGGAGGAGGGCAGAGCCCAGGATATAGCCTCTTTTTCTGCACTACCAGTACTAATATTTGCCAAGTATGGGCTACTTTCATCAGGTAATTCCACTATCCCTGTATTTTTCAATTTGCAGTTCTACACAATACATGCATTTATCTTTAAGAGTACTGTGCAAGTTTGTTTGGCGTGTTAATAGCTAAAATACATTTGTAACATTACTAGTATTAACCGTAAAGTTGTATTTTGAGTCATACGTGTCTTCACCCTCTCATGAAAGGGGGTGGGTGTACGTACTCTTACTGGTAGGTAAATTCTCTTGCCACAACTACTGTATTGCATTTAGGCAGAATCTTATACTCAGGCATGGGCATAAATCTACATGGGAGGAGATCTCCAAATGTAGAAGTATCTTCGAGAATTTGGTAAATATATTTTGACGATCCTTTTCACACAATAATATCTTTTAGGGGCTGTAAGGTGGCTTAAAGAGAACATAGCAAAATGCAGCTGGGACCTGACCGTGTCTGTGAGGCTACAAAAGTCAATGCCCAAATTGGGGATCAGCTGCTGTGAAGCTTGAGACAAGGTGCAGTGTGGACATCTAATGTATAAAAACAGCCTCGTTCAGCCCCTGAATTCAATCCATTAGCAGTTGATATTTGGCATTGTGTACTCTGCTGCAGTCAGTTCAATTTATGGTGTCTATTTTCAGATGTTCTCTTTTGTCTGCTGTTCTGCCGATGTCTGTTTTTCAAAACTTGTTGGTATTATGCAGAGTCTATTTTTCATTGTGTAAGAAGGCAGCTCTTTTAATTCTATTGCATGATGTTTCTACATCTTGTCCTAACCCTCTCTCCTAGCTTAAGAATGCTAACCTATATTAAATATGTTGGTTAATTTTCAACTCCACCAAGGATTGTTACTGTTTTCTATGTTATTTACAGTGGCATGCATCATCAATAGTGGGGCCATTTGAACAAGCTGCATAACTCCTCCTCCTTGCACATCACCGCACCCATGCTAAGAGTAAAACTGAAAGCAGGACTGAAGCTCCTTAGCTAAGGGCCTGATTTATATATTGGAGGTATGGGGACTCCATTGAAATGGCGATAGAGTGTCTGTACCACCAAGACAGTGGTCCTCCCGCCTGATTTAAATGTTGGTGGACCTTTGGTTTAATCATGGCTGCTCTGCTCTGCCTCTGCCACAAACAAACCCCTTATCAGCACTACAGAGTAAGAGCCATCTGAGGTTGACCTCTTATTCTGCCCACCTAATTTAGAAAGCCAGAATTAGAGATCAGTTTTCATTGCCCTTCACCGCCAGGAGAGCCAGAGAAAACTACTAAATGTAACCCTCGCCTTGGGAGAGGGGAGAAAGTTTCCATGGAGAGGGGAGCATTATCAAACAGAAAAATCTGCTTCAGGATTTATTTATTTTTAATATAAGAAAGAAAACAGTATGCCGTATGGCTCCATCATGCTTGACAGAGCAATGCATCAAACTGAAAAAAACATTGACAAGAACCTCTGTGATGGCGGTTCCTGACAATGCTTTAAGAAATAACTGCCAGTTTGGAGATCATTTCATACCTCGGTGGGTGGGGGTGCAGTCAAAGCAATGGAGTAAATTACTCCATTGTCCTGACTGCCAAAACTCCTCCTGCCAAATTGTAATTGGCTTCTGTTGGAAGCCGGAGTCCCAGTCCCGCTCTACTGTCACCAAGTGCGAGACCCGTGGCTCCCCACTCAACATTAGGCCAAGATAGGACACCGTTCGAGATAGCCCTGCTCACCCCCTTAGTAGCTTGGCACGAGCAGCCAGGCCTATCTCCAAGGCACAAGTGTACAGTATGTGCAACCTCACCCACAGCAATCCCCTGGTGATACCACAAATGGAATCCACACGAGTTTGATTAAAACAAGTATACACTTTATACAAAAAGATATACGGTCAGACCACACAATACAAAAGCCAACATAGAATAAAGGGTGATATTCGTTCCGGCTGGCTGGTAGGTTCAAATCCCAACCACCGCTTTCCAAATGCTAAGCTGGTCGTAATGTTAGAATCACACATGTTGCAATGGACAAACAATAGTGCACTACTTAACAAAACAATCATGTGCTAGGCAAAGGAGAAATAATACAGTGCTTAATCATACACCCCAGTACCTTGCAATGGGAGAAATAATGTAATGCATACCGCTACAATAATTTACTGCGCAATGAAGGAATAATGCAATGCGTCACACCCCAATCACGTACTTTGCAATGAAGAAATAATGCAATGCGGACAGCTACAATCATGTACGTTGCAATGAAGGAATAATTCAATGCGGGCCGCTACAATGCTGTACTTTGCAAGGGAAAAACAATACAATGTGTAGCGCTACAGTCATGTACTTCGTTATGCAAAAATAATGTCAGGCATCATAAGACAGTGCTGCAGTTTGTTAGCAGCAATATTGCCAATGTGTATTATGACAATCAGCCTCTTCGATAAAAGTTGCCCCCCACACATATCAATGATGACACACAGTACAGCTTCCTACTCGGGCCCCAATACTACCGCTCCTTTTGTCAGTATGGGCCCCAATCTGAGCCGAAGCAAAGGCTCACATCGTCAGAAGGACTAAGAGGACGAGTGTCCCTCCGAGCCCGCACCCTGCCCAGTTATTGATCCACGTTACCTGGGGGCATGACCCCACTCTCCTCTCCTCCTTCCACGAATTGGGCCTTCCGTGCAGAACCTTCTCAATGGGCCTCAGTGGCTCGGCCAGGCAGCTCAGCTCCTCTGGGGCTGCTGGTCTGGGCCACGACTGTTAGGAAGGTGTCAGGCGGCCATGGGGCACACGTACCCAATGCCCCAGAGATTACTTTACTCTGGGTGCACGTTCACCACAGCACCCTCCGGGTCTCCTCTGGCACAAAGCCACACACACAACACTGAGGGGACTCCTCGTCGACTCTGAGTGCACGCTCACTAGGCACTCCTTCCTGTGGTCCCAGTTGGCACCAAGACACGCACACTGCATTGCAGAGACTCACTTTCTTCCGGTGCACACAATGATCAGCTGACAACCTCCACAGTCCGAGGTTGCACCAAAGCACACACGCTGCTTTACTGAGACTTACTCCAACTCCAGTGCCCTGATATCCAGGCGCTCTTCACCAACGCCTTCGGCTGCACTACAATACACTCACCATGTCCGAGCCTCACTTCTCCTCCGGTGCACATGCCGACCAGGCGCTCTTCTCCAATGCCTCCGGTGCACTCTGACACGTATCCTGGGCATCCGAGGCTCACTCCACTTACGATGCAACCGTTGATCAGGCGCTCCTCACCAACACCTCCTGTGCACCACGACATGCACCCTGCACATCCGAGACTCACTCCACCACCAATGCATGTGCCGACCAGGCGCTCTTCACCTGCGCCTGCGGTGCACCACGACACGCACCCTGCATGTCCTAGTCTCACTCCAGCTTCGGTGCACACGTTGGGCGGGCGCTCTTCACCTGCACCTCTTGTGCACCACGACACGCTCCCAGCATGTCCGAGTCTCACTCCTCCTTCGTGTGTCCACTATCACAGGGCACACCTTCCGAGAGTCTCAAGTTGCTACAACACGTGCCCACTACATCGCTTGTAACTTCTCCGGAAACTTTTATGTTCCTGTGTTTCCAAACAGGGAGCCAGCTCACCTCAGGCCCTTGGGGTTACAAGACACAGTACAAAGCACTGTCTTCGTCAAGCAGGGGAATACAGTGCACCTAGCACAGTCCCAACATCCTCCTCCTTGGTTAGAACAGCAAACTTCTGACCAGCCCAGATCACGAAGCAAGGGTTGGTCTTTCCCCAGCAGTCTCTTCAGTTGTTCCTTCCTTAGCAGAGGTTCCTCTTGACCACAAAATAGGTCCAAGCCTTTTCTTAATCCATTTCTGTTCCATTCCAATGTTCAGGGGTTTCAGCTCTCATAGTTATACCCCTAAATATCTTTGAAGTTCGTTGTGCGCAGGGGTTCCTGACCCCTGCCTAAATCAGTTCTAAGTGTCTCCCTCCCAGTGTCACCTTTCTCCCTTTGATACTGAGGTTCTGGATCCTTAATCACTCAGCAGGAGACGGGTCCTTTTTTTATAGCAGCAACCCAGGCCTCTTCACCTCCGAGGGCATCTCCTTGCATACTCTCCAGATGCAGGTCAGCTTGGTGCCATATGAACTCCTCCCTTGGGTCAAGACCTCCCCCAGCTCCTCTCACCTCTCAGATGCAGACAGAGAATCCACATTCAGCAGAGACAACCAGAAATGCTTAAAGCATAACACTCAGCCACTTTCTAAAAGAGTGATTTCTGAACACACAGTGACAAAACCACTTTCATAGAAAGAAGTGTTATGACACTGTGTGATAACCAACATCTTCCCGTTACTTAAAAACGTGGCTTCCTCGAAACCTAATGTCACCCATACTCACCCTCCCATCTCTCAGGACCCGTCGAGTCCACTCCCCGCTATGTTAGGAAGGCCATCTCCCCATCTCCTTCTAAATCACTCCTCACCACCAGATCATCACAGAGGGGTTCCATCTCATGTTGTTGTGCCCCAACTATCTAGACCCCTGAATCTGATAGTGAGAGATTTCTCGGTTTCACCCGACGCACATCTAGCCAGTCCGAGCCTATCTGTTCCCCGATTAGAGAGAACCCATGCTGTCCAACTTGCATTGCCTCCAATGATTGAGTCATATTCCCCCAGCCCTCTCCAATTGTCTAATATGAGGCTGGAGTCAAAGCAAATGCCCACCACCGATCATGATCAGACAATTTCAATCAATCTGGTGAGTCCTGGACCTAACCCTCAGCCTAACGATCACTCCCCCCTTACTAAGGCTCCTACCTCACTATTAAAAGCACTTGGATCTCAACTAGCCTCAAATGACCATCTTCCTCCACAGGATCTCCCCCTCACCACCTCGGACCCCGTAGGTAGACACCGAGACCTCCCTTCACTGATCGATTCCCTTTCACACCCTCCTCCTCTCGCTCAAAACTCAGACTTGGCAGCGCGCCTCGATGAGATTTCTCTTCAGTTGCACCTTCTAACGTCTGAGCTACATGTCTTGAAAGCCCTCTCAACTGACCCTTTCCCCCTGCTCAGATCTTTCCTCACCTCTGCAAATTTGTCCAAAGATCCCTCTAGCGATAGAAATCCAATGGACAAGCCTTTACCCTCCTCCATCTTGAAATCCATTCCCCTGTCTAACGACACCTCTCGCCCTGGAAGATATGAGACCTACCTTGCGTCCTCAGATCTACAGGACCTGCTCAACTCTTACCCTACTTGGTCCAACCCCAACATGAGCCCGCCGAGACAAATACAATCCATCCTTTCTAACCCGAACAGAGAACCTCCTAGCAATCCTAGAGGCAGCAATAAGGTCAACCTCACTAATGTGAATGTCACCCAGAATCCTCCCACCACAAATACCCTATGAATTAAATGTGTACTTCTAAATTGCAGATCAGCCAGTAAACACGCCACAGATATCTTCGACCTCATACAACACATGGACTTAGACATTATCATCCTCACTAAAACTTGGTTAAATCCCGCTTCCACTCCTATTTTAGACATCCTAGTACCTCCCACTCATGATATAATTAGGTTAGACAGGGCTTGGAAACTGGGAGGGGGCTTAGCCTGTATTCATGGAAACACACTTTCGATTTCTCTTGTTGAGTCCTCTGCGCCCTCCTCTTGTGAATATTTCTGTCTCAGCATCTCAAGTAAGAACCTGCTGGTCTGTAAACTTCACACCTTCTACCACCCCCCGGGAGACAATCTCCCCTTCATTGAGCAATTATTTAAAATCATTTCTAGCAATGTTGACTCAGCTGTGTCCCAAATCTTCCTTGGTGACTTTAATCTTCACTGGGCAAACCCCAAAGACCTTGCAGTATCAAGCCTTAAAGCCTTTTTAAATGATCATGATCTGACTCAGCACTGTGACCAACCAACTCATAATAAAGGAGAAATTCTAGACCTCATTATCTCGAAAGGGCAGACCGTCACCCTGGATTCTATTACCCCATGTGACTGGTCAGACCACCACTGCATCCTTTTTTATATCAACAAGGAGGTACTGTTGAGGAAGGCTCAACCAATGAAATCAAAGATAAGGAAAAGGGACCTCAGATTAATAAACTCTGTTGAGCTAGCCTCCCATTGTACATCTGCCCTCTCCTCCCAAGCGGACCTGACTGAGGTGTAGTTACTCACTGACTCCTACAATTCCACCATCTCCAACATCATGGATGACATTGCTCCAATCAAACATAAAAATGCTTCAACAAAAATATCCAAACCTTGGTATAATGATAACTTAAACATGGAACCTCGCAACCTTAGGGCAGTTGAACGTTCCTGGAGATCAAATCCCTCCTCGGACCAACTTAAACTCCTAAGAGATGTTAGGAGTAGGCCTTGGCTAAAATTTCGTTCCGTTCGGGGAAATTGCGATAATTTGACATTTTCGTGTTCCGCGGAAAGCGTGAAAATGTCAAAATTTCCGCATTCCGCAGCTTGGCGATAATTTGTTTCTTGCTCGCGCTGTAAAATAATACATTCTCGCGCGCGCGCGATCGCCGTGCCTGAATCTCTGCGTTCGCCGACAAGTTTTCTTGATCCGGTCGCGTTCTCAATGAGATGTTGTATTGTTTTTAGCCATTTGCGCTGTCTCGTGACAGTTCACGCCCGCAGTGACGTCATGCGTCGCGCGATCATGTCTTTCTTCTCGCGATCATGCACCGCGAGACAACTAAAAACAAGATGGCCGAGCCCGCGAGCAACCACATGGGTAAGTTGGCGAGCCGCAACCATGCAGAAAATCTCGCGAACATGCGGGAAAAAAACTTCTGCATCTTCGCGATATTTCCGCGTGTTTGCGATAATTTTTTAAATTTTCGCGATAATTTGCGAAAGTGGATTTCGCAAATTCCGCCCACCCCTAGTTAGGAGCCTCTATTACAAACAAATCAGGAGCACCAAGTCTAACTACTTCAGACACCAATTGGATCAAGCGGCAAACCGTCCCAAGAAACTTTTCGAATTGGTCAAACAGCAATCAATTGTAGGTCCAAACCTCTCTGAACCTGGAGGCAGCCCACCCTCTTGTGATGAACTTGCTGCTTTCTTCATTGAGAAATCAAAACTCATATCCTCTGACCTCGCTGCTAAGAAGGCTGCACTTCTCTCCTCTAGGGCAGCTTCACCACCTGACCGCTTAGAAAAGCTCAACTCTACCCCCCCGAAAGCTAAGAACAATGCGTCTTCGGACACCTTTACCCCACTTAGTGAACAAGACATCAAAAAGATCCTCCTGTATATCAATCCTTCCAACCACTTCAGTAACCCGTTACCCCCGGCCATTTTCAAGGAAACAAGAATGTACTCATTCCCACCTGGACAAGGATTGTAAATGCTTCTCTATCACAAGGCACAATCCCTGATTGCCTAAAAGCAGCTCATGTATCCCCTATACTAAAAAAACCTAACGCTGACAGGACTGATCTTAATAATTTCTGACCTATCTCCAACATCCCCACCCTAGCGAAACTCCTTGAAAAATGCGTTCAATCCCAACTCTGTGCTCACATTAAGAACTACCAACTCCTAGACCGGCATCAATCCGGCATTCGGATGGGGCACAGCACCGAATCGGATCTCATTCATGTTATGGATGAAATTTTAAAAATACTCGATCAAAACGAATCCTGCCTCCTTATCCTCCCTGACCTTTCCTCCGCCTTCGACATGGTTAATCATGACAACCTCTTATTCATTCTGCAAAACGGGATGGGTTTTGGTGATCAGGTGCTACAGTGGTTCTCGTCCTTCCTCCACCACAGATCGCAAAGAGTCAAGGCAAATCACTCTCTTTCCCAGCCCTCACCAGTTCTTATGGGGGTCCCAGAAGGATCTGCCTTATCTCCTATCCTCTTCAACCTTTTCTTGGAACCATTAGCTAACTCACTAAACTCCACGGGTATTAGTTTCCACATGTATGCCGACGACACGCAACTCTATTTGAAAATCTCATCCCCGGAAAACATCATCTCACTCAACACCACCCTAACGTATACTCTAAACTGGTTAACTGAGAACCAACTCCTGCTCAACACCTCAAAAACATAGTTCCTGCTCATCTCCCCTCAGAACCACATCCCCAATCTTGACCTCTGGCTGAGTCACCTCACTGCTTTCACCTGCACTCCTCTCATCGTAGACTCAGCCAAATCTCTAGGAGTCACCATGGACAAGCACCTGAATATGAAAAATCATATCAGCATACATGTAAAGGAGCAAACCACTTGATGAGGACACTCAGAAATATCAAACCTTTCCTTCCCCTTAATGATTTCAAGCAGGTGGTCCAAGCGCTTGTCCTACCGAGGCTAGATTACGGTAGTGCTTCCCTCTGTGGCCTTCCCAAATACACCCTGGCTCCACTAAGGGCATCTCTGAATGCTGCTGCTAGACTGGTTACAGGCACCAAATGCAATGAGCACATATCGCCAGTCCTAAAATCTCTAAATTGGCTCCCCTACGAAGCACAAATTCAGTTAAAGATTGCCGTTATGACGCACAAAGCCATCCACTTCAATATTCCCAGGTACCTGGCACAAAAACTTGAACTATCCTGTGGCGTAAGAGCCTCTAGAAGTGCCACTACTTTCCTCTTAAAACCCCTTATCCTTAACAAAAAGAGAACTTGTCACAGAGTCTTCTCTGGCGCTGCTTCAAAGATATGGAACTCTCTACCACCAGAAGTACGCAGAATCTCCGTAACAACGGTGCTCAAACTGGAAGTCAAAAGATTCCTGATGTATAAATTCCTTCAGTAAGTGGGCTAGGTTCTCTGGCCCAATGTCATTGTTCCTACTTCCATGGTACCACCATTTACTACTACATTTTTTTACGACATACTGTGTCCCTCCTTCGCTACTCTTGTACAATTGTGTAATATAACTTCCATGTGGCATTTTTTGTGTAATCTATGATCATTCGTGTTTTTATCCCTACCTGTTGCTGTTTTTGCATTATTGCCCTTCTAGTTCTAGTTCTAATGTAAAGCGCTCTGATATCCTTTGGGATCTTGTTCGCGCTATATAAAACTTTATAAATAAAAATAAATACATACTAAACTTCACCTCTCCATTATAAACTTATAGGAAACTAGGCTAACAAAACACAATACCCAGCCTCCCCCATTCTATCCTATGGGCAGAATGGCCTTTCACCAGTGAAAACGAAATGGAGTGTTTTTCACTGTCAGAACATAGCACACACCTCAGTATATGTCCCACCTTGCCCAGGGGTTACCCGGGACCTACCACAGGGGTGCCCAATGTGTATGCAAAAGGGAAAGTAAGGCCTGACAGGTGGTTGCACTTGTCAGGACAACATGCTAACTTAGCAAACTGCGCGCAGGCCCTACACTGCAGGCCTGAGTTCCCTTCTCCGCGCACCTTTGCATTACCCTGGCACACACAGTGCGCATCACTAGGGACTTTACTAGTAAGGCAAACATACCAATCATGGCCAACCAATTACCATTACACTTTACATTGGGAACACTTGTACTTTGACACTGATCAACAGTGGCAAAGTACCAAAAGCATCTAAAACAAAGGAGGTAGAGGCAAAAAGTAATGGGTAATCACGCCAAAATATGCCAGGTCTAACAGCCGCTAAATAAGCAGAAGGAGGAAGGACTGTACAGGAATAATAATCGGCGTTTGGACGGGAATGTTCCTTGCTGTAAATAAGCATGTACCCTGTTGTATGTTCCTGGCTGCATATAAAATTGCCTTTGTGCTGTGCAACACACTAATCTAGCATGTGTCATGAGGCCAAAGGCTGTTGTGGCAGTGCAAGGTCCAAAACTTTTTCTCGTAGTCAGCAGAGGATTACTGTTTGAGCCCTTTTTTAAGTTACTTGGGGCCAGATGTATGTAGGTAATCGTTTGCACTTAAGAAATAGCAAATTGTGATTCGCTATTTGATATTTGCAAACACCCATGTACAAATGTGTGCTTTACACATTTAGCGATTCCCAAAGGGTTGAAAATTGACCTTCCTCATTAATATTCATGAAGTAGGTCTCAGTTTGTGACCCATTGGGAATCACAAACATCACAGGGATGGTGGCCTGCTGGGGTTAGTGGGCCACCATGTCTATGATTGCTTTTCAATATCCACCATCATTTGACTGGCACGCCTTTTATTTATGGATTGGAGTAGATTTTTTAATATCGTATATCCTGGACCAAAATGGTGTTATATCATCTTTAAGTAACTGGGCTCATATGCCCCAAAAAGGCATTGGGCAGATGCACTTTATTTTACAAAAGGATACTTTATATCACAAGAAAATGAATCATCAACAAACACACTTTGGAAACTTTTATGGTGGAGTCTCACTGGCTCCAACTGCAATTTCTAGCATTTTTATATGTGCCCGCAGCCTGTAAGCAGTAGGTGCAGTGCAGGTGCTCAAGACATCGATGACAGTCCCAGCTGTCAGTGAGCATACTGTAAGAGTTACAATGCTGTTCAAACAAGGCTCAATTGGTCATGCAGTAAACTTCCATTTATCAAACCCAGTGGAAGACCACATTTGGTATTCTTGTTGATAAAATGCGTATTAGTCGCTACCAGATCATTGTAATTGAAAATGAGCTTCACATTCTTTGCAACTACATCCATTCTCAAGCCTTTCACAAAATATGCAACCACATATCTACTCACAGTTATCTGTCCCTCCTTCCTTCTACTGAAACTTACCCACCCATATATCTATCCTTCCATCCAAACACGTATGGCCTCCGTCCACATACATCAATATCCTTATACTGATCCCCGTGAATTCATCATCCACCTTCACCAATGTCTATGACCATCCATACCACCACCATACATCCAACAACTTCCATTTGCAATAATTCAGCTATGCAAGCACAATCACCAGATATCACATTCACCAGATATCACATTCAACAGTATATGTACCTTTGCCCATCAAGCCTTCTATCCATCCCTGTATAACTGCCAGGACCAGGTCTCTTGTTCTCTTAACAGCACAGGAGCAGAACTACGCTAATTCTCCATGCACCCCTTAGTACGTCCCTGCTAGGTTTTAGTAATCCTTCACAGGTAAGTACTAAGGGGGGAAAGGGGATTGGGACAGAGAAGAGACAGCACAGTAGCAGTCTGCTTGTTCAGTCATATCTTCTTCTTTACTCTTACAGTGCTAAAAACATGTGCATATTAAATCAAAATTCTAAATTTGAGCATACTGCATATCTTTCTAAAAGGATGACTTATCTTACCCGAATACCAGTGGTGCTCAATCTCTTCTTCTACTTCTCTTGTAATGTTGCGTGTATTTAATTAATGAGAAGATGTTTTACTCAGCTCTCTTTTTTACAGGACCAGCCTGACCTTTGTTTACTGTGGCCCTTGGTACACACAGGAAGAAAACATAGGTAAGTTACCATGCGTTTATTATTTCTGGAGGTGAGTGAAATGCGTCTCTCACTCAATATAGAAATACTTGGAATGAGATGTAGTAATCACATATTTATCGAGAATCAATTTCGTAACCTATTTAATTTCTGCCTGTATTTCTTATTAGTTGATAGAAAGAGATTAGGTATTAGATTCTGAGAGAAACTTTCAAATAAACCCTGGGTATGTTTTCTCTATGTAACGCGTCTATTAGAGTCTATAGTTATATGCTGCGTGTTGAATGGTCACGCCCGCATTCACCAGGACTCTCCAAAATCTCTGTGATATTCTTTTATTAATGCATCTTAACTCCCAGTATTTTCTGAAGCGGAGCGAAGGGTTACATTTGTATATGCCTGTTGGACTTGGCCCTTTTTTGCAGGGTCATCTCTGAACTTTTTGCCTTCCTCCTGTATTTTTTCTGACTTGTTGTTGGATGTTTTATGACTCTGTGCACTTTACCACTGCTGATCTTTGCTAAAGTGCATATGCTCTCTATTGTAAAGTGGTGTATTGAATTAGTGACTCCATGATTGGTTTATTTGATTTACTTGTCAGACCCTAATACAGTGCACTATGTGTGCCCAGGGCATGTAAATCAAATGCTGCTGGTGGGCTTGCAGCACTGGTTGTGCCACCCACAGAAGTAGCTTGTAAAGTGTGTCTCAGGCCTGCCATTGCAGAGCCTGTGTGCAGTCTAGAACTGCCATGTCGACTTCGCAAGTTCACCCACTTGCCAGTCCCTAAACCTTCCCTTTTCTTCATATTAGACACCCCTAAGGTAGGCCCAAGGGCAGGGTGCATTGTAAGTATAAGGTAGGACATGCCCTGGTGTGTGTGACATGTCCTAATAGAGAATTACAGCCAATGTCGTTTTTCACTATTGCAAGGCTACCAGTCCCAATAGGCCAGAATGGGCAGTTTAATTATAACATCGTATAATCCTAACTGACCCAGGGAACATGGTAGAAATTTGAGTTTAGTATGCTTGAACTGAATGATAAAATACATCTTTTAGTGAAGTTGGTTTTAACATTCTGTGTTTGAAAATAACAGTTTTAGAAAGTAGGTATTTACTTGCCTAACCATCCAAGCCTGCCTCTGCTAGATTGTGTATTCCCTGTCTGGTTTGTGAGTGACAGGGGCTGGGGGGATTCCAGGAGACAGGGTGAGTCGGCAGAGGGATGAATAGACCCATCTACATGTAGAGTGGTGGGAGGAGTCAGCACCTGGGTCTGAATAGGGCTGTGCCTGCCTTCCAAAATGCTGGCTCCACCTCCTGATGTCCCTGCCCACACTGTCAAAGGAAAGAAGGAGTCCTGTAAACAAAGTGCTCCAGGACTGCATAGAACTAGGAGTTGGACTAGGCCTTGGACTAGGTACAGACAACCTCTGCCTCCAGAGAAAAAGGATTTTGGTGTATAAATACTGGGACCCAGACCCCAAGATTTTAGATAACTTCTGGGAATCAAGACGACCCTTTGCCAAGGAGAAGAACCAAGGAGCTGAAGGAGGAGACTGTCACTGTGCTGTTGGGGTAGGCCTGCAGTGGTTCCTTTATTTGCCAAGGAAAGGAGAAAAGGAACTTTGTGTGTACTTTTGTAATCTTGAAGAAGAATCTCCAAGGGCTTGAACTGAGCTTGCCTCCTCCCTGTCTCAGGGATACAAGACTTTACCACCAGCTTTCTTGAATTTCCTTGCTGTGGAATTCGCCTGCAGAGAGGTGCCTACTGTTGTTTGGGCCCTCTGAGAATACTGCGAGTCGCTGGGAGCTGGAAGCCCGACGCTACGAGGAGAAGCGTGTTGCCGCCGCAGCAGTTGCCGTCGCATCGCCAAAGAAGCGTGCCACCACTGCAGCTGTTCACCGTTGCATCATCGATGAAGCGTGCTGTCGTTGCAGAGGTCACTGTCGCATCACCGGAGAAGTGTGTTGCAGGGCCTGTCGCGACTCAGAAGTGACCCAGTTCACCGCTCGGCCATCGGGTGTGCCCACATCGCATCCAACGTTGTATCACTGCATCAAGACGCCATTTTCTCGCATCGCACCGATCGTCGCATCGCATCGAGGCGCCTCCTTGTCACATCACACCGCATCACAGTAAGATACCGACGCATCACCTCCTCTCCGGTAAGGAACCGACACATCACCTCCCCTGCGCTGCAGTAAGGAACCAACGCTTCACCTCCCCCAAATCAACGAACTGACGCATCACCTTCCCTGCGACCCTTTTGTTTGTATTGTGTGACGCATCCAATGTACTTTGAGAGCAAAGTGTCACATTTACCATCTACCTTGAACTAAGCTATTTTCTACCATTTTAGAGACTATTTTTGATTACAGTATTGTGGATTTTTTCTGTTTGGTCTTGTGTTAAGACTAGTAAAGATTACTTATTTTTCTAAACTGGTGTGGTGTCCATTTGTAGTGTTGTATGTGTTCACAAATGCTTTACACAATGACTCTGAGATAAGCCTGTCTGCTCGTGCCAAGCTACCAGGGGTTATTTTATGCGTGTACCCCCTTACCCTGACTAATGTACCTACCTCTGCCAACTAGAGAACCCCAGTTCTAACAGTGCCGAAGCGAGAAACGCCTCAGGCAGGAACACTATTCACCACACATGCGCAATTCCAGAAAGCTGTTCTTTTTCTGGGCATGCGCTAACAGAAATCACTGACTGGAACTCTGGAAGGGTATTCAGAACCACCGGAACTAACGCTGAGTCTTTCCAAATGACACTACCCTGACTAACTCTCTCAACGTCCCAGGTAAGCTGCTGCATCGGTGAAATCTTCGGTGAAGTGTGCCTTAGAACGTTGGTGCGCGCTTCACCAGAACTTAGGATTCTAGAGGAGACAAGACCGCTGAACAGCAGACACGCTGGTGGCCATATTGGAGGTCCAGCGCCACCAGCATGCGCTCCACTAAGGGCGTAGTGGGGTCTAGAACTTAGCTGGTGAATCTGAGGGGTAGAGACAATAGCCACAGTAGGGTCATGAGGAGGAAACCTCCCGTGAACCCTGACAATACTACCTCACAGTTATAAATCCAACCATTCACAATCAACCTCCATGTGTCCATACATGTCTTCTGTGGGGTGTGTGTGTGCATGTGTGTGTGTGTGTGTGCGTGCGTGTGCGTGTGTGTGTGTGTGTGTGTGTGTGTGCACAAACGTAGGCATTATATGTTCATATCAGTATCTTTATGTGTGGGACATATGACCAAGGAAATTCCCACTATCCTGTAAAACCTGATTCATCTGGAAGGTGACTAGGATGCATTTTCTAAAAGCTGTGAGTTTGCCATGAAACTTTGCTAATTGTGGGCAAATAAATTTAGTGCCAATTTAAATGCTGCACCTGATGAAGCTAAGAGGAATAGGATCAGGTAAATATTACATATTTAAAAGGAGTTTAAATGTAGAGTAGCAATTCTGTCCTTCTTACAAACAAAGTCTATAGTTTAACATTTGTTTTAGTGGGATTTACAATGTAAATTTACAATTGTATTGTTGCGATGGCAACTGCAAAATACTCAGAATAGATTTTAACCTGAAGAGGTTTTTGTAATCTGATGCCCCAAACCATACATTTTAATGTACATCATCTCTTTCTTGAGATGCTCTTAATATTAAAAAATGTACCTTGTAAAGCACTCATCTGCTCCTTGGAGCAAAGCAACGATTTATCAAATCGTTAAGTGACATACTTTAGGGGAATATCTTGTTTTGCTATAATATCAAGTATTGCAGTTATTGCTTTTTCTAAGAGCACATAGTGTTAGTATAACTCACTCTAACGGTACTCAATGTATCAACCTCAGAAGTGTTGCAGCCAAAATATTACCTGAAAGGATTTAAATGGGAACGGGTTATCTACTTATCACTCTAAATCAGCAGTTCTTAACATTTGGACTTCTGTGGACCACCACTGCATCTTTAGTAGAATCCGTGGACCCCCACTGAGTCATTTTTGGAAGCTGGGGATTCCCAGTAAAAGCAATGTTCATGATTTGAAACTCAAGCAATACGCTAAAATAATTATACACCAAAGAAATGCTCAAATATTTTGTTTATTTCACAATCAAATATAGAAAATGTTTTTACAGGTTCGATTTTGTTTCTTCATTTGAATATACGTTATTCACTTTAATTTATTAATTTTAACATGGTTTAATTTTTTTAACCTCTTCAGTGCCCCGCCCTTTCCCCGCCCTGTGCCGGGCGTTGAATTAGCGGGCGGGGTTCATGACGAGATAGTCTTGTCATGGGCACAGCGCAACCGTGCTCCATGACAAGACTATCTCGTCATGGGCACTGAAGGGGTTAAACAGTCACAGATCCCCAGAGTAGGTCTCGTGGACCCCCATGGGTCCTCGCACCACAGGTTAAGAACTACCGTTCTAGATATCACTGTGGGGCACTTAATTCACTGAAAACTAAAGTGCATGAGTGTATTTTAACCAATTATTGATAGTGTTCATTTGCAATGTTTCTTATTTTGGCTATGTTGTGGAAAACAAGGCAATTGGGCGATGCTAAGCAACGCTTGGTCTTGGTCATGGGAGTCTTGTCTGAAAGGGTGAGTATGATTTGGGTGTCACATGCTTAGGAGGGGATATTGATATTGTGGGATCTGATGATGTTGGCCAATGGTGTCATGTAGATGTTGAACAGCATTGGGCTAAGAGAAGAGCCTTGGGATAATACATAGATACGATTTCTGGCTTCTGACATGCAGGGTGTCATTCTGACTTTCTTTGTTCTTCCTGTGAAGAAGAAGCAGATCCAGTTGAAATCAGAGCCTTGAATACCATAGTCATGAAGTCTTTTGTTCATGGTGGAGAGGGAGACCATGTTGAAAGTGGCTGAAATGTTGAGCAGGAGGAGAGCCGCTGTTTCTCCTTTCTTGAAAAGCATCCTGATGTCATCTGTGGTTGCGATAAGTGTGGTTTTTGTGCTGTGGTGTGGTTAGAATCAGGAATGCAAGGTGTCCAGAAGTTGGTGATTGATGAGTTGTCTGTTTATGGCCTTCTCCATGATCTTTGCCAGAAAAGGTAGCAGGGAGATTGGTCTGTACTTTGCTAGTTGATTGGGGTCTGCTGAAGTTTTTCTTAAGAAAATCATTTAGCGCTACTTGGAGGTTTAGATGGAGGTTTTCAGGACATGGGTTAGTTTTCCGCTAATAGTTTGAGTGACCATGTTGTAGATGTGGTGAGGGCATGGGTCAGTAGGTGATCCGGAGTGGATGGCTTTCATAATGCTTGTTGTGTCTTCCATGGTGAAGATCTTCCAGGCGGACAGGACTCTTCTGGTGTGATGTGTTGGTAGTCTGGTGGCTAGACTGTGAGGGTCTGGTTGATGGTTGAAGTTGTTGTAGATTTTGGTATTTTGTATCTGAAGTAGTCTGATAATCTGTCACATGGATCCTGTGAGGGAGTGATGTTTTTTGAAGAGGCAGAGTGTAAGGTGAAGTCTTTGACGATCAACAAGATCTCCTTGTTGCTGTTGATGCTGTTATCTATGAGTTCGGCTAGGGCTTTCTTTATGGTTTCCCTGATCTGACGGTGGTATCGTCTTTGGGAAGCTATGAAGGTATCATTGTTAGTCTCTTTTCTTCTGGTACTCCCTTTCCTCTCTAATCGTTTGCAGTGTAGTTTGGTTGCTCGGAGTTCTACTGAGTACCAGTTGACCTGCTTTCTGACTCTTTTGTGCTGGCTGTGTTTGAGGGGTGCCAGGAAGCTGGTGCCATCTTGTAATTAATTGTTGAGTTGGGGGAGGAAGCATTTATGTCTCCAGTTGGAATTGGTCTAGTCTTGCATAGTGCAAGGGCCCAGTCTACTTCTGTGCTGCTGTTCCAGGTGTGGTTAGTCTAGCTGGTGTTGGGGGGCATCTTGAGGTGGAGGATGATTATCTGGAAGTGAACAATGGAGTGTTTGGTCCAAGTGAGGGTAATAGCAAAGACGGGGTTGAGGGTGTGTCTGGCAGCTTGTGTGGGTTTGGTGACAGCTAGGTGAGTATGAGGATGCGAAGGCTCTTGAAGAGTGTTGTGTTGCTGGGGTCGGTCTGGTCTTCCAAGTTGAAGTTTTGTAAGAGGATGTAGAACCTGTAGTTCAAGGTGAGGGCAGGGACTAAGTCTGTGTTGCCTCGGGTGAAGTTTGTTCGTGGTCCGGGTGATTGGTAAGTGAGGATTCTATTCAGAGCTTAGCTGGCTGTAAATTGGAGAGTGAAGTGAAGGTGTTACATGGAGGGTATCGTGGTTTTGGTGGCTGTGAGGAGGTTGAGAGATTCCTTGAAAATGAATGTGACTCCTACAAATGGTTTGTGTAATCAGTCCCAACTTGTGATCTTGTATCCTGACCTGATTGCTATAGCAATAGCATGAGAGAGGGGGAACGAAAGGGAGAAAAGGGAGAGTGTCACCCAAGGCAAAAGAGTGGAAAGAAAAGGAAAGAAAGAGTACCAAGAGAGGTACAAAAGGGTGAAAGAGTGAGCAATAAAGATACAAAAATGTTGGAAAAGAAAGCAAAACAAGCCCAAATGTGTGAAAAGTGAGCACAAAGAGGCACAAAAAGGTGAAAGGGAGTCAGAGAGAGAAGAGAGAGAGAGAACGAGAGATTCAAGAGGCTCACAATAGTGAGAGGCAACTAAAAAGAGCCACAAAAGGGTGAAAGAGAGAGAGTCAAGAGGCTCACAATAGTGAGAGGTGCCAAAAAGAGCCACAAAAGGGTGAAAGAGAGAGTGTCAAGGGGCTCGCAAAGGAAGAAAACATGAGCACAAAGAGGCACAAAAGGTTGCAAAGAGAGATAAAAAGAGAGTCATAAAAGAGAGTGAGAAGAGAGCAAATGAAGAATGTGGAAGATGAGATGGGTGGTTCAAGGCACAGGTGCTGGGTCCGCATGGGGCTTGACGGGATGGAGGACTGGTGCAGATTAGTCAGGGTTTGGCAACCTGCCTAATGGCTTGCCTGCGCTACTGTTAAGTAAGTCCTGAGAGGGGAGAGGGGCGGGGCATGAGGTCAGTGGGCAGAGCTCAGTGGCTGAGTGGGAGAGAAGGCGTGGAAGCACAGGAGGTGCAGGTATGGAGCATTTGGTTGAGGGGGCAAGGGTGGTCAGAGGTTGGAAGGGGAGAAAAGCACACAAGGCAAAAGGGTGGAAAAGAAGAGGCACCATAAGAGGCACAAAGGGTAATACAAGAGCAAGCAAAATGGACACAAAAATGGGAAAAAGCAAGCAAAACAGGCTCAAAAGGGTAAAAAGTGAGCACAAAGATGTACAAAAGTATGAAAGACAGAGGTTCAAGAGGTTCACAGTATGTGAGAGGCAATCAAAAAGGGGCACCAAAGGGTGAAAGAGATGATGAGAAAGTCAAAGAGAGAGTCAAGAGGTTTAAAAGGGTGAAAAAAGGAGTACAGAGAGGCACAGCGCTTTCAGCTGTACAGCGATAATTTGTGGGGCTTTGTGTCACTCTGGATCAGTTCTGATGAAATTCTGAGCTGGGTGACAAGGCTTTAAAAGGCTTCACTTCTGGTGAAGCTCTCTTCTGGGCAGTGAGGCTTTGTGGGGCTTTGCAATGCTCAGCTTTGGTCCCAATTAATGTATCAGCTGGACAGCAAGGCTTTGTAGGGCTTCATGTCTCTTTGCATTGGTTCCAATGCAGCCCTCAGCTGGGTGGCGAGGCTTTGTGTGGCTTTGTGTCACTCTGTGTTGGAACTGGTACATCTGTCAGATGGGATGTGTGTGGAGCGGGCATGTGAGGCTTTGCCTCACGCTGCGTTGGTTCTGGTGAAGCCATAGGTTTTGAGATGCTCAGCTTTGTGAGGCTCTGCTTCACTTTGCACTGGATCAGATGGAACCTTCAGGTCAGCAGGGAGGAGGTCTCTCTGATACCAGCCAGGGGTACAGGACCTGGGGGACATCTCCTGCGGATCAGGACTCACTTCAGCAAAGATATGTGTAAAGAACAGAGGGTTACCCCTAATTGTTTTTCCTAAATCAGGGTAAGAAAGAACTGGATGCGAAGAAACATGGATTTAGGAATGTAGGTTAGATAGCAGAAAGCAGCATTACTCTTGAACCCAAAATTAGTGAGAACTTAAGTGCTTTTTATGCATCATTTTATTTTTATAAATTTGTAGAAAAAATATATATATCCATATTTACAATTGCATATTTTCAGCAAAGACCAGCAGCACTGCTCAGGAAGGTCCAGTTGGTTCTGGTTAGCTGCAGGGCAAGCTTCTAAAAGCTTGTTGTGTCTCTGTAGCTTAAACAGGAGATCAGTCAACTGACCCTTGTAGTCATTATGGGCACCCTTAAATCAAGGCAACAAGGTCCAATCTTCCTTCTTCAGAAATCAAGACATTCCTTTACACAGCAGTGCAGTCATTCTGGCAGCGAGGCTGTCTTTCTGAATCCTCCACAGGTTAAGGAAAGTTATGATGAGTGGCTCTGGAGGTCCAATATCTATACTTGGTGATACCCTTTGTGTGGACGAAGTCCCTGTCCCACACCCAAAACTGGTTCTAGAATGGTCTTCCCCTTGTTAGGGCTCCAAAGTGTCTGGAGTGGCAAAAAGCACGACAAGCCTTGTGTCAAGTTCCTTTGTGTGTGCTGTAGAGCTTAAAATCTGACGTTACAATTAAACAGAAGTTTAAATTACTATTTGTTTGAGTGTTAAAAGGAAATCTCTGACTGTGCCCTCTATGAAGTTAGAAATTAATAAATGTAATAAGGTAACCCAGTGTTAGTCAATTGGGAGAGAATGACCATGCAATAGGGAAAAATGACTTTAGGAGTTTTTTATTGCCAGAACATGTAAAACATATTGATGTACACATGTCCTACATTTCAACTACCATACACCCTACTCTATGAACCTTTAGGGCCTACCTAACAGTTGACTTCTAAGTATGAAAAAGGAAGGTTTGCTCAAAAGGTTTACTTTGTTAGGTTGAAATGGCAGTTTAACACTGGATGCACAGACTGCAATGGCAGGTCTGAGATACATTATACAGTGCTTCTTTAGTGGGTGGCACAATGAGTGCTGCTGCCCATGAGTAGCATTTAATTTACAGGCACTGGGTACAGATAGTATCATATTTTAGGGACTTACAAGTAAAATTAAATGTGCCAATTAGGTGTAGCTCAGTGTTACCATGTTTGAAGGAGAGAGTACAATCACTTTAGCACTGGTTAGCGGGTACAGTGCACAGACTCCTAAAGCCAAGAAAATTAATTCAGCAAACAGGAGGTGTGAAGGCAAAAGGTTTGTGGAATCCTATGCCTAGGTTATCAGGTCTAACAGCCGTCACTGGGGTAAATGACTTCACCAAGAGGTGTATGGTTGAAACCCAGCCAAACGTTACTAATATTAACCTTACAGTTGTACTTTCTGTTGAAGGGGTCTCTGTCCCATTGTGTGAGGGGTTGGAGAGTCATATATCCCAATACTATGTGGGGATTCCTGCCTATAATTTGGGAATAACATCCGGGTGGAGATATTTTCTAGGCCTAAGTGGAAATTTATGTGTGCTGAGAACACAGCTCATAGATTTGCCTTTGTGAATCCTGCACATGATATTTAGTTGTCATGAACTAGAAGAAGGGAGCTACGCTTTCTGAAGCATGAGCTCATATGTTGGCCTTTTGGGACTCTGAGTGAACAGTGAGATGCATCTGGCTGGTGACCACTTCAGAAAAGGGATTACAGCTATATTGGTCACATAGGATTGCAAAGGAACAAGTTTCTTGAATTAAATATGGTACTGAAAACCACCGCCTCACTCAGTGAAACTCAACTCACCCAAATCTCAGGACTTCCAAATACCCTTCCAAAAGCATTTATCTCTATCACCCAGTCCAGAGAAATGGATTTCTTGCTTCTACCGAATGTTGCAAACAACCTGTATTGAATGCATCACTCCCCTTCTACCACTTACAACCTGCTCCTGAAAATCCAGCATCACCTCTGGCATTCAAACCCTGGGACCACTGTCCACTAGAATCCAATGTCCCCACTGAATCTACCTACAGGCATTACACATGTCCCCTTTCATCCATCTAGAACAGAAAACATAATATACAAAATGGAGAAAATGGCAGAAAAGGGCAAGATATCTTTAAATGCAAGCTAAAATTTGAAGTTTATCTGCAATAAATTAAAATACATTTGAAATTGAGTTACCCCTCCGAATAAATTGGAAATGTATTATGGGACAAGCATGCAATGAAAGCGGCTGTGAAACTTGTCACTGACCCCTCCCACTTCACAGTATACATGCTGTACCCCATTTTTACGTCCAGCAACAGAGCAAAATACAACCATGTCTCACAGCTTACCTGGACCGACCACTACAATGTCCACTACACCATCTCTAGATCTACCAACATTGGCACTGCGCCCCCCCCAGCTCCACATGCAGAAACTGGAAAAAGGTATCAGAAGACCAGTGGAACAACGCTATCAACTCCCACCTCCCGGACACATCACCCGACTCCGACCAGGCTGCTAAGAACTTCTCCCACTGGATTACAAAATGCACCGACACAATCACCCTGGCAAGCCAGCCAAACCTAAAGTACTGGCCAGAATATCCAGGTGGCTCTCCAAGGAGCTGATATCCTCCAAACACAACTGCCAGCAGCTAGAAAGCAAGTGGCGTAATAGCTAAAAGAAAGAAGGACATACTGCCTTCAAAACACCACTCAACCAGGACCACTGCATCCAGAGAGAAACAAAGAACACTCTAGCAGTACACTCAGAAGCCACCATAAACCACAACAAGGAGCTCTTCACCATTGTGAAGGAGTTCTCCAACACTGCAGCCACCGAGAATGACATCACCCACTCCCAAGGACTGTGTGACACCCTGGAGGACTTCTTCCACAACAAGATCTCAGCCATCTACGGGAACTTCAAACCCCAACCCCCGCCACTGAGAGCATTAGTCTACTCACACCCATGAACACAAACGCTGAATACCTGCTTACCTGTTGGGACCCTCTCACAAATCAAGTAGGCCTGGGTGAAGCACTACGCTACGCTCGCGTAGTTTGCGAAGTTCGCGCTACTTCGCACTACGCGAACTGCACGTAGCACAGTGCGAACACGCGTAGCGTAGTGTTGCGTAGTGCTGCGGTCATTTTTTGCTTGCTCGCGGTCCTCAACGTCAAGTTGGCGACCGCGAGCAAGCAAAATGACATCCCGGCGAGACTTTTTCCTTGTTCGCGATCAGCAACATCAAGTTGGCGATCGCGAGCATGGAAAATAAACCTCCCGGCGAGATTCCCAACGCGAGGAGGTCAGGTTTCTCATTGCGAGGGGTCGCGTATGCTCGCGACCACTCGCGATGAGAAACTACCAGTTCGCACTGTGTAAGATGCCATTTTCAATGATTGCACAGTGCCGGTTGCTTGTCCGCACTGTGCAATCATTGAAAACAACATCTTGCACAGTGCGAACATGTTACTACGCAGTTCGCCAAGTGCTACGCGTAGCTCGCGTAGTGCGAACTTCACTTTGCGTAGCTTCGCGAAGTGCTACTTCGCGAACTACGCCCACCCTTAAAATCAAGCCACAAGGCCCATCATGAACTCCATGCACTCGGGAGCACCCACAGTCCCATCTCCTCACCACATCTTTAACCTAGGGAGCAAAATGATTGGGACGAGCTCAAGAGTCCTGAACACATCAATCACCATGACCTCCTTTTACTGAGGACTGGAAACATGTATAAGTGATGTTCCCTCCTGAAGAAACAATCCGCTGACCCGGCTGATCCAAAGAACTACTGGCCCATCTCACTGCTCCCCTTTCCGGAAAAGATTTTTGAAAAGGCAATCAACCAGAAACTCATCAAACACTTGGAACACCACAACCTTCTGGACCCCTTTCAGTCTGGATTCCGAGCACACCACAGCACAAAAAACTGCCCTAATAGCAGCCACCGATGATGTCAGGGCCCTCCTACACTGCAGCAAAACATTCTCCTGGACCTGTCAGATGCCACCGACAATGTCTCCCACCACATCTTGATCAACTGACTCCCCAAATTGGAATCCGGGGAGACACCCTCAAATGGATCACCTCATTGGAAGAACCCAGAGAATCCTTTTCCCACCAATCACCTCAAAACCCAAGGAGACAATATGCAGTATCCCACAAGGATTGACCCTCAGCCCTACCCTCTTCAACACATGCATGACCCCCCTGGCCAACACCGTCCGATCGCATGGACGCCACATCATCTCCTATGCTGACGACATCCATCTCATCTTCTCGCTGTCACAAGACCTCTCCACCATCAGAACCAACTTACACAGATGTATGATGAATGTCAGCGACTAGATGAATGAATACTGTTTCAAGCTCAACTTGGACAGTACGGAAGCCCTCATCTTTCATAACAATACTTCTCCATGGAATGACACTGGTTGCCTGCTGAACTCGGCCCTTCCCCCTTCCCAACAGACCACGCCCACAACCTTGGCAACATATTGGGCAGCAAGTTATCTATGTAGAAACAGGTAAATGCAGTCTCATCCAACTTCTTCCTCACCCTACAAATACTCCATAAAATCTTCAGTTGGTTCCCAATTGACATCAGAAAATTCATCACTCAAGCCCTTGTCATAGCAGGCTGAACAACAGTAACACTCTTTAAGTAGGAATCACTGAACGCCTCCTAAAGAGACTACAGACAATACAAAACACAAAGACAAGACTCATCCTTGACCTCCAAAAATGGATTTACATCACCCGCACCTCAAGAAGCTACACTGGCCCCCGATCAAGACGAGATGCCAGTTCAAGGTGCTGACCCATGCATACAAGTCCTGCTCAATGAAGTAACAGCATACCTCAACAAATGAATGAACTTACAGCAACCAATCAGACACCTGCAATCCACCTCCCATTTCCTTGTAGACATGCCTCAGAACCACCCATCCAACAGTAGGGGATACTCCTTCTCTCAACTAGTTGCCAAAACCTGGAACAACCTCCCCCTGCACATCGGGAACACCACATCACTGCAGGAATTCAGAAAACGACTCAAGACAGGGTTGTTGAAATAAACAGAGCACTGCGAAGCAGCTTGCAACTCCAGCACCTTGAGACCCTAAAGGGTGATTTGCTGCACTTTCTAAATCCTAATTGATTGATTGAATGACTGAGAAAGAGGCTCAGAAAATGCGGATTACAATCACATATTCACGTTAGATATGTTGTCCCAATAGTTCGTATAGCTTAGTCTAAATTACCATTCTTTATTTACCTGAAGTTTCATACATATCAAGTCTTAACTATTGGTATTGTTTTAATAAATGATAACATCACCCTCTAATTTTCTGATGGAGTTTGTGAAATTCAGCATCGTTTTCTAGAATCCCATGTTCATATTCATAGATAAGCATAGTGGATGATATGTTAAGGGAGGATACTAGTACAGGTATATAGGCAGTTCAACTCTATAAATCTTATGATTGATAAAAAAAATGCCTATTCTTTAGAGATGACCCAGAAGGAACTGCTCCTCCTGATGACCTGTATTGGACCACGAAGGTACCCTGATGTATTTGGTCAGCCTTCCTTGAATGATCTACTAGCAGCACTCCAGGCATCCTAGAAATCTCTCCCACAGATGCCACCAAAGATACAGCTGTAGCATTCTGCAAGTGTTTGGCCAGTCACCCAGTAAGTGATAACCCAGCCGAACATGGGCAAGCGGTGTCTAGGCTGTGTGCACTGAGCTATTTATTCTGCCACCAGTGTCACCCAAAATCATTAGGAGAGAGACCAATGAGACAACTGGACTCTGATGTCAACAAAGAGAGCTTCCCCGGGTAGAGACAGATATAATTGGCAAAGAGAAATTGCAAGGATCAGGTCAGTGTCGGGGAGCATTGTTAATTCTCTTAGTGTCGGGTTGAAGCTAATGAACAAAGAAGGGTGGGTGGCCTGTGAAAAGCCATTAGATGACACTAGTCATTTCAGTTTTGATGGGCAATCTGCCAGTCTCCCTATGTCGGACAGATGCACATCAGGATTCAAAAACTGAGTGTAAGATGCTTTTCATGTCACGGTAGGGACTGGCTTGGTTTGAGGGGGAGGGTAGTTCCTCCACGAGGCAGCACTGTGTCAGGATAGTGCCGAATTTAAAACATGGGTTCAAGCTAGGGCCCAGCAGCAAGCTCAGAGATGCCAGCAGGGGTAGAGCCAGTCTTACTGTGTCAAGTGGATGTTCAGTGCCATAGGGCTCACAGCAGCTTTGCTGTGAGGTGGAATGTTTGATTGCAACAAATGTCTTGTGGGACTCACTTCTAATAATATCTCATATGTAAATCCTAGGTATGTAACTCAATTAGGTATGTAGTATATCAGCATCCCATTCATATCTTATACAAGCATACATGAATACAGAACACTTTTGGCTAGTTTACAAAAATCCGAAATTCACTTTTACGGAACACGATGCATTATGTACAGTGTAAAATTAGTCTAGACAGTGCAGTGCTCAAACAGAGAACTTACTATTATATAAAAAAGGCACTGTACAAAACCCAAGTTGTTAAACAATTTAGAACACATGTAGTAAGGGGATAGTATCTGTATGTCTACAATAGATCCTCTTGACATTAATCCTAACACAACCAAGAGAGTTATCGTCGCTGTGATGACTCGAGACATGTTGTTGACTCTCAGAACCTCAGTTATCTGACTAATGTACCAATGGTAAAAGAGCCGTTTAAGTAAGTCCATGTCCATACGTTGTCTAATGTACAACAATTCCGTGTGTAAACACTGGGGCACCCACAAATGTTACCAACCTCTGTTATGACAACAAAGCTCTATAGTAGAACAATGCTAACAATATGTCAAGACAACAGGGTCATTTTATGCTGTGCTCATCATGCAACAAACACAAGGTAATTGCTCGTCAGGTGGAGTGTCCCAGCAATCATCCATGGCACATTATCTAACATCGGGCCTCAAGATGTGGCCTCCGAATAGCATGCTCTATCCATATCCAAAATGGGCGGCAAACGCACGTTCACCCATTCCATTTTTAAACAAGGGACTCAATCTAAAAACTAAATAAAATGGCTCAGGACAATGTTCATTCGTATATTCCACGATCATATACCAAAGGGTTTCATCCATTCTGTGTCCATAGGAAACTACTTTAGTACCTAAGGCCCATATCCATTGTCACCTCAACCAGCCTACACCGAATCCTATTTGTGTGTGCCTGAAAACAATCCTGCGATGCTCCACCGATCAAAAGAGAGTTGAATACGAAACATAGTATGTCCTTATTTGATATTTGTGGGGTATTTATAGAGCGCAGCGTTCGCTCCGAAGGGAGCATCTTGGCGCTAAAGATCCTATGAGAACCAGTCCAGGAGGATTAGATAGCTGCTTTGGAATAATTGTCTGGGAGAGAGAAAATCCAGGTTTTAAGAAGTTTTCTAAAAGGTTTTTCCTGGGTGAGTTGTCTGAGGGTTTTGGGCAGTTTGTTCCAGGCTTTGGTGGCAAGGAAACTGAGGGTTTTCCCACCTTTAGTTATCAAATTGTATTTGGAAGGAAGGATGAGATTGTCATGGGTCGAGCGAAGGTGTCGACTAGGGGTGTAGTGGGGAAAACGTCTGTTAAGGTATTTAGGGCCTGTTTTATTGTAGGCCCGGAAGGCTATGATCAAAATTTTAAAGAGAATTCTTTTGTGAAGAGGTAGCCAGTGAAGGGATCGAAGCGCTGCGGTGATGGAAGATCTACGGGGTAGTCCAAGGACTAAACGCGCGGCTGTATGTAGTACGCTCTGTAGTTTCAAAATTGTGCTCTTTTTTGCCCCTGCGAGCAGGCCATTACAATAATCCAGGCGTGAGATTATGAGAGCCACTGTCACCGTTTTTCTGGCATCGAGAGGGAGAAAGTCGAAGAACTTTCTGAGGGATTTGATCAACCCGATGCATGTGCCTGCGATAGTTTTGGCATGCTGATCAAAAGAGAGATCGGAGTCGAAGATTACGCCAAGATTCCTGGCTGATGACACTGTCAGAGGGGGGGCAACTGAATTGTCTGGCCACCAGAGTGCAGGGCAGAAGGAGATGTTTTTTCCGATTGGAAGGATCTCCGTTTTACTTGAGTTGCATTTTAGGTGGTTGTTGTCCATCCATCGGAAAACTTCGGTCAAGCAGTGTTTAAGGTTGAGTTCTGCTTCAGTAGAATTAGCCTCTAGCGGCACAATGAGTTGTGTATCATCGGCATACGAGGTGACAGGTATGCCGAATGATTCAATCAGGGTCAGAAGGGGGATAAGGTAGATATTAAAGAGGAGGGGGCTCAAGATGGACCCCTGCGGGACACCAGAGAATACTGGCTTTTCTTTGGAGTGGAAGGGGCCCAGAGCGACAATTTGAGATCGGTCAGAGAGGAAGGATTGTATCCAAGATAGAGCGGAATCGGAGATGCCGATGTCCATGAGTCTACTGATAAGGATGGGGTGGGAGACAGTGTCAAACGCTGCCGTTAGGTCAAGAAGAATGAGAATGGAGTTTTTCCTCTGATCTTGTAAGGTTTTTATGGTATCTGATAGTTCAATTAGCGTGGTTTCGGTCGAATGTTTAGGCCGCAAGCCCGATTGTTGGGGGTGAAGAATATTGTTATGGTCCAGGTAGCGTTTTAGCTCGCTATGAACTAGTTGTTCCGATATTTTTCCCAAGGCCGGAAGCAGCGATATCGGGCGAAGGTTGGTAAGGTCTGTCGGGGGTTTGTTTGCCTTTTTCATCAGGGGTTTGACTATTCCCTTTTTCCAACGGCTGGGTACTAGGCCTGTGCTGAACTATGTATTGATTAGGTTGTTAATGGTCGGGTTGACCACGTCAATTAGTTGGTGAAGTATTTTGGGGGGACAAGGATCAGACGGGGAGCCCGATTTGCAAGCCAGAATGGCTTCTCTAGTTTGGTCTAATGTAACCGGGGAGAAGCTGCTAAAAGGGTTGCCTTGAGGGTCCGGTGAAAGGGGTACTGGTGGAGTAGCTGGGGGGGGAAAGTTGATTTGAATAGAGGCAATTTTGTCCTCAAAGTAGTCGGAGATTTGGTCGCAAAACTTCTGAGAAGGGGGAATTTCAGGCAAAAGTGCCTTGGGCTGCGTAAATGATTTTACTATCGCGAACAGTGCCTTTTGTTTTTGGCAGGAGTTTTTGATGGCGTTTACGTAGTAGTTTTTTTTGGCCGTTTTGATTTCAGAGAGATAGTTGTTCCTTGTAGCGATATATGAAAGACGATTTATCACCTCGTATGTCTTTCGCCATTTACGTTCTGCCTTTTTGCATAACAAATGAGCATTGGCTAGCTCAGGTGTAAACCAAGGGGCATTTGTTTTGGTTTTACACCGGGAGGTGCGGGGGCGTAAAGGTGGGATTCTGGAAGTCATTTCCTGTGTGATCCAGTTGTGGAAGAGGTCGGCGTCGGTGTCGATGTTACCAGATAGAATGGGGGCTTGAGTATGTATTGGGGGTTTAAGGATGAGGTTATCTTGGACCTTTTTCCAGTTGATGTGGTTGTTAGGGAAGGAATTGGCTTTACTGCGGGCTGACGGATTTGTACTCGTAATGTAGAAAGGGATTAGGGAGTGATCCGACCAGATCTGTGGCGAAGGGGGCGATATGAATAGTGAGGAAGAGTTCGTACAAACTCCATCAAGGGTGTGACCCAGGGAGTGAGTAGGTGAAGTAACAAGTTGCCTAAAATTGAACATATCAAGGGTTTGAGTGAAGTTAATAATTTGTGCATCTGATTTAGATTCGAGATGTAGATTAAAATCCCCTAGGAGGGTGAAGGATGGGTATCTAAGTGAAAGTAGTCCTAAAGAATCGCACAAGGAGTTGAGGAACTCGGTGGCATTACCGGGTGGGCGGTAGATGAGTCCACCTGAGAAAGAAGTGTGTTCGTTCAGTTTGATAGAGAAACCTAGACCTTCTGTCTTTTTTAAGGGCTCCAAGCTGAAGGTATGACAAGGGAGGGTGTCTTTGAGAATAATTGCAACACCTCCGCCTCGGCCCTTAACTCTATCTTGCCTGAAAAGCGAGTAGCCCTGAGGTAGGGCGACAGCAATATCAGGGTTACTGTCTACCGTCAGCCAAGTTTCCGTTATCATAAGGCAGTCAAAATTGGACTCCAAGATGAGGTCATGTATGTCTTGATTGTGCTTGCACATTGAGCGTGCGTTGATCAGACCTCCTTTGAAGGAGGGTTGGGAGGCCTGAGGGGATGGTGCCTTGACCGGAGAAAGGGCTGAGTGTTGATCAGTGGTCCAGTGGCAGAACTTGCAGCTAAATGGGCCTGGCAACACGGCTGGGTCAAGTATGCAAGGGCACTGCTTAGTGACCTGTAGTTGGCGGAGGTCGTTGGGCTGATAAGAAATGTAGGGGGACGGACGGGCAGAGTTTCCTGCGCTTGTCGCGGTCTTGTCGCAGACGGGCGCAGACTTATTAGTCAGCACACCTACTAAGCATTCCACAGGACTGACACAATACACAATGAGAAGTATATCTGGGAACTAACATTGACACTGCTCAATATTAAACCATGGTTAATACAATACTTCATTCTATCAATTTCAATTTTTACTCTGGCTCCACGTGACCCTAGGATATGCTGATGATAAATCAAGGTCAATGTCTATGTACCTCTTGTCATTTTCATCAGTACCAGTTGTGTAATGCAGAGTCGCCACAGCATCACTAATGTTTATTTTGGTGACCTCATTTGCTATTTAGTCACCCTATACAAAGAGGGATGCAAACATCTAAAACATGGTAAGGCAGAAACGCCTCTATGTGTGTTATATTAGAGCAGTAATACTCAAAATACAGCCCGGGGGCCGCATGCCGCCCTCCTGACCTTTACATGCAGCCCCCTGGGCAGCAGCAGCACTGGGCTACTGTTTACTCAACTCAGCAGTAACATTAACAAATTAAACATACAGCAAGCACTTATTTAAAGGTTAATTGCAGTTAGGGAAAGGAAGTAACTAGGCCCCTAGATATACTTTCTTCACTTAACACCCCCTCCCCCGCTGGCATCAGTGCGGCCCATGGTCACACCAGAGACCAAACTTTGCAGCCCCTGGGAAAAGGTTTATGAATACCC
Source organism: Triturus cristatus (assembly GCF_964204655.1). Classification (NCBI taxonomy): domain Eukaryota; kingdom Metazoa; phylum Chordata; class Amphibia; order Caudata; family Salamandridae; genus Triturus; species Triturus cristatus. The sequence continues at coordinate 556,219,947 of NC_140588.1, forward strand.
ATGTATTAGAGTCCATATATTCAGGACCCAAAGCCTCCATAGATCACAAATGTCATTCAAACCCTTGTTGTGCTTTCAAGCAAGTTCATCTTTTTACATTGCATGATTGCTAGCAATTTGGAGATGCTGCCACCTCTCTTGGTCATTGTCACCACCATCACCACTTGCAAGCCGATATACATTTCTGTGTGTCCTTCTTTCCTAAAGTGTCACACCAATGGAAAGTCTGACCAACATGCAATCTATTGCAGGGATAGTTAATAACATACACAACACTGTTACAGTTGGAAAACGGTTTCAGAGTATATAAGTTCCAGTTTCAGTAAACAACCATCTCAGTGCTCATAGTGAATGGAACTATGCTTCCCTAAAATAATCTTCTTTCAGCACACAACGTCAGTGTAATCCTAAAAATTGGTCATTGGGTAGATGATCCCTAAGGTGATTCTGTGTGGTGACTGTTGTATGTAAATAGGCAATTGGTGTCCGTAGGTTTTTTTTTTATACAGAGTGGTGTACAAAGTATCTTCTTTGTATCTTACCAAGAGGTCAAGATAATTAATTTCTGTTTGTTATAGTTCACTACAAACCTAAGATCAGCCCTAAGCAAGGTAATGAAATCCAAAAGTACTGCCTCTACCCCTTGCAGCAGTAGAAATACTTTGTTTATCTTGAGGTGGAATATGTCAGTGTCTGATGGGAGCGGTCGTGCTTAGGGCAATGGGCACATCAGTTATTAGTTGGCAACAGGTGGCGCAGTGGCAGTGTGATAGAATGCGTCTCTGAGTCAGGCTTATGACAGGTTTATAGTAGAGACAGATACTAGATGAACTTGTTCCACATAAACATTAAGGAAGCAAGCCACCAAATTCTGGAGAGCCAAGCAAGAGTGGAACCAGCAGTCTATCTTCACAGTAAGAGCCTAAGCATTAGCATAGCCATCGAAGGGCCTGTCTTGTAAATAATACAAGAGATCACATGTAAAAATGTAAAAAAGTTTATTTAAAAGGTAAGAAAAAATACTTCAGTAATATTTCATACTCGTTTATCACATTAGAGTAAGTTGTTGAGTGACACTTATTAACATTTATAGTTTCTAAATATTCATCTGAGAACTTTATTTTTATGTTATGGTCCCTGGCTTTTTGTCACTTAACACACAAAATAATTTCTAAAGGTATCGCACATAGCAATAGAGCTATGACAGCAATAGAGGATGTAAAATAAACAAAGCATTACACTGTTAGCTCTTGACATTGAATGTATTGTCAGATTACCATCTCGCGAGGTCAAGCTAAACTGGCAGCAGTGGGCTATCTATGTTTTCACTTTTTTCTGCATTTTATTTAAACAGCAATTTTGGTGAATATGATGATGCACGTTTTGGATTTTATTCATGATTGTACTATGTTACAGCAGACAGCAGGTGTTGTTCATTACACAGAACGTCACTACTGGATCATCAAAGAAAAATGAAACTCAAGTCTTTAATCCTTGTGCAATACAGTTCTAGTGCCAAGGTTGCAGGAAGGATCCAGTGGATAAACACACAAGAAGCACTGGAGTAGTTCTGAGAGGGCATGGTGTAAAATACTATAGTCTTTTAAGACAGAGATACTCAGTCCTGTTTACTACTATAGGAGGTTTAGTGAGCACTAACCTGATATCAAGTACTTAGTCTAGTTCCACTTGACTGAAGTTCGAAGAAGATCTCCAGGCTTTAACTGAGGGAGTTCAAGGGGGTCCAGAGCAGCTCTGCAGGAGAGAGGAAGGATGAAAACGTCAAGGGAGCTGGTGCCACAGGAACCACAGGTACGGATGGACTTGAAGGAGACTGGAGTACTTCTTGGTTCCGGCAGGATTCTTCAAGTGAGTGAGAAGGGTGAAGCTTGTTCTGCAGGGAGCAATGTCAGGCCACTATTCGGGTTTGGTTTATATACTCTTTAGAGTGCTGAATGGATGTAGCTAGATCACGTGGTGCATATGGGGCACTTGTCTGTGTGGAAGTTTGTCAAACCTTGGGGAAAACACATGTTAGTAAACTCTTTTTGAACTTTCAAAATGGGCAGGTGCAACTTGTTGGTCAGAACCAATAACTGGAAACAAATGTATCGTTTTTTCTCGAACATGCATAATGGAAAACATTACTAAGGTCCCAGTAACGGTGAGAGCAAGGCTTGCCATTGGCTTATGGGATCCTGGGAACGCATTCAGTTATTCGATGGAAAACCACACCAAGAACCTAGTAACAGCAAGAGCAGTTAATCCATTGGTTCAAGCGCAAGGGAATTATGGGTGCTGGAGAAGCATCAGTAATAAGGGTGCCATGAAAGCATTGGTCATGAGGATGCTAGAGAAACATTGGTTAGGAGGGTTATGAGAGAACATTGGTTATGAGGTTGCTAGGGAAATATCAGTCATGAGGGTGCTGGGGGAACATCAGTTATGAGGGTGCTGGGGAAATATCGCTCATGAGGATGCTGGGGAAACATCAGTCATGAGGGTGTTGGGGGAACATAAGTTATCAGGTTGCTGGGGGAACGTCAGGATGATGCTGTCGAAGCATCAGTTATGATTATTTCATAGCGTGCCATCAAGCGCCATATGGATAAAGAAACACGAGCCCTGCACACTAGACCCCTATGCAGAGGGGCACAGGAAGGGGTCATGACAGAAAGGGAGCAGGATGAGATTGTGACACCACCCTCTAAGGTGGTAAAATAGCACTGATACTGCTCTTCAACTAGTTTAAATGTAAATTTGATACTTGTACAGCGCACTACTCACCCGCAAGGGTCTCAAGGCGCTTGTACGAATACCGCTGTGGAACCCATCCTGGCTTTCCCTGTGAGGCGTCCACTCTTGGGCACCCCCAAGGTGGAGGCCAGGCATCCTTAGCGTTGTGGGGGCTGTTGTGGAGATTAAGCAAACTATTGCCCAGAGTTGCAGAGTGGGACTCCATGATTGGAATAGGCACCGAGGCGAGAATTATCAGGTCTGTGGAATTTTTGAGCCCACGACCCACCGAGGCAGGGAATTGAACCCTGGTCCCAGGCTAGACCTCTGCATCAGGGTCTGCCACTCCAATCATTGAGCCACACTTCTCACACACCAGTTTAGGCATCAATCAACCCAAAACAGTGGCAGATATCATGTTTCAAATTAGCACTTGCAATGCTAACGTAATATGGTACTCCCTTGCATGAAGTATGCTCTGGTCCAGCAGATCCCATACAGCGTGGCATAATACTGGGAACTGCATATGAAGGCATCAGTTACACTGATATGCAGAGAGTGAGTTTACATAATACTCACTAGTGAGTAGAGCGTTCTTTCTAACGGACAGAGAAGTAGTCTGTTGAGGATCTGCACATAATAAAAATGCATGTATTGTTTCATTTCGAAAGAGCATAGCATGTTATTTTACGGGGCAAACCCTCATGGGACATGCCATGTTTTTTTAGAGAAGATTTTTAAAAAAAACTATTTCACCCATATGTGTTTTTGAATGTACAACTTCGAATAATTTATTTTGAAATGCACATGTGTAGGCCTGTAATTATAATGAACGCATACTTTTCCCCTTTAAATCAATGCTATACATTAAACAAAACAGCCCAATTGGTTGCTGCTGCATCTCATATGAAATATGAGTATAAATTTACTTTGCAAACTCCTTACAGATGTATTGAAGCCGTTTTGTTGCTTCTTTGCTACATTTATTGTGTTAAGCTACAAACGTGCATCTTTAATAATTTGGGGATTATAAAACAAGAGCAGAACAAGTTGTTCTATCCTTCAGGAAGTTCGCAAACTTGGCAAGGTGTTTTCCAATCAGACACGGCGGCAGAAAACCCATGTGCATAAACGTCAAACCAACTTAATTAATGTAACGACCTATTTTTTTTAATAAGCATAACATCGACAGGTGAGGGTATTCGCTCTCCATTGGAAGGACATTTTTCCATAGCTATTTCTGGCAGCCCATAGTTTGATATTTTTGTCCAGAGATGAAAAAGCTTCTAAACCGCTTTCTCCTTGAAGGCGGCTGAAAAGGAATGTGTGAACGCACCCCTCACATTGTTAATGTGCAGGTCTGGCAGCGGTTGGCACAGGAGCCTGATGTCTCACTTGTTAGGCAGCTGTGCCTTATTATTTTGACCGTAAGTGGAGGGGAGCATCTGGAGGAGGAAATATACAACCTGTATTTTCTGTCGACGCAGAATCAAAGACACGAGATGCATGCTGCTAACAACTCTGCCACTCGCCTGTTCTGACGAATTCTGTTTTCGGTGGACTATGTGTCCTAAGGTTATTGATGTTGATCTGGGAAACTGGAAGGTAATTTTGATTCCTGAGTAATTTATGAAGCTGTGAAGCTATCCACTGGGGAGACATGGTGTTATGCAATCAAATAAAAAAAACAGTGTTCATGTTCTTGCCCCAGAGTACAATAGGAAAGAGCAACAAGGCACCTGGGGCCACATGACATAAATCTGCAGCAGAAATGAGAAGTTTTGCACATTGATTTCCATAGGTGAGAAGTGCAAATATGGCATTTACATGGATATCTGTTAACCTGCTCTGCTCTCCTGCAAATAACTGTTAATTACATTCGTATGAGAGGTTTCATCAGCTCAAAAATCACTACTGAAGTAGTGAAATACTCAAATTAGAATTTAGACAGCATTTCTCCCAACAAAACAAAGCAAAGTAGTCCCTCTAAACATTTCTACTAAATAGCAGCCTTAGAAATAAGTACCATTTAGTGAAAATGCAATATTTAATTTTTCTACAACTTGGGACTATCATACATCTCAACATGAGGTCCACACACAAGACACTCATGCTAGAAGCAGATGTTGCCTGGATTCTTTGGGATGGAAGTCGCTGTTTCTTGCTGTGCCCTGCACCACGCAGAGGTTACTGTGGGTGATGATTGTACAGGAATGCTTTGTTAATGCTACTTTCATCCTTTTCTTCTTCCACCTCACAGCCTTTTTCTATACATTCAGCTGCTGGTTCTCTCTCAACACCATCAGCTATGTTTTAAGATGCTCTTCCCACATGAGTGTGTGTGTGTTTTTTTTCAAATGGGACAGTTTGCCTCCAGTACCATACTGATGACATGGCTCACTGCAACACACTTTCTTCTGTGGCGCGTTTTAAGTTGGGGAATTAATTCCTCTTCAATCCAGAGGTCCCATTGGGGCCAACTAGCCCACCAGGTACCTCCAGAAAGCGCCACGGAGCTGCGTTACTGAGTGTTGTAAAAAGGGGCGTGGCCTCTGAACACCTCTCTGCAACGCAGCTCCCTGGCACATACTGGAGGTACCTGGTGGGCTAGTTGGCCCCCAGGGGACCGCAGGATTGAAGAGGAATTAATTCCCCAACTTAAAACGCACCACAGGGCGTGTTTGCACATGTCACCTCAGGCCCCGCCCCCTTCCTTCACCATTGTAAAAATATTCCTCTCAAATCAGCCGAACTACGAATTACGATTTACTCACCTGTTGTCAGGAGAGAACCCAGGGCTGCATCTTTTAGCCCAGCACTGACCCTGAAAAGTAATTCTAAGCGTACTTACCAGTAACTTTGTATTTCCTTCCATAGGAATCCATTGTGTGGTTTTCACCAGAAAAGTTTCTAAGTGTCTAATTTTGAAAAGTACAAATATTCCTCTAAAATCTGCTGAACTACGAATTCCGATTTACTCACCTGTTATCAGGGGAGAACCCAGTGCTGCATCTTTTAGCCCAGCACAGACCCTGAAAAGTAATTCTAAGCGTACTTACCAGTAACTTGTATTTCCATCCATAGGAATCCATTGTGTGTTTTTCAGCAGAAAAGTTTCTAAGTGTCTATTTTCATAAACTAAAAATATTACAAAAAATCGTCTGTATGACTTACACACATTCTTTCAACTGTTTACAGGAGATTCACCAGTGCTGGATCCAGGAAACACCACTGAGTAAGAAAAAGTAACGATAACACTACTTACCTGCTAAGTGAATTTTCTGCCATAGGATAACGTTGGTGATTCTATGTGAAAACATTTCTGTGTCAACTTTTAAAATACAATAATATTCCTTAAAAATCAGTACTGTAACCAAAACGCATTTACTCAACTGTTTACAGGAGATGTCCAAGGACTGAATCTAGGATCCAGTCCTGTGGTTAGAAAAGTAATCCATAAAGTAACTAATTGCATTTGACTAGAAATTCACATTGAGCTCAATGTTGCATTGTGTTTGAAATTGTGTCGCCCATTGCAACAACTGTAACTACTGTACTTAAAAGTCTATTGCCTATTTGCAAAGTATTTAAACTAAAGTAATTCATTCTGAGAAAGTATATTTTGTATTGTAATGTATAATGTAATTATAATGTAATTTTTAAAAAAATCTAAAAATAAATAGTTTAAAAAATGTAGAAAATCAGTATTAACAAAATCAGTATAACAATTAATACAATAAAAATTGTCATTTACAAAACCTTTGAAATTCACTGAAAAAACCATAGGTTTCAGGCTTGATATAGTTAGGAATTAGCATTTAAAAAAACTTTGAAATTCACTGAAAAAACCGTAGGTTTCAGGCCTGATATAGTTAGGAATTAGCATTTAAAAAACCTTTGAAATTCACTAAAAAACCATAGGTTTCAGGCCTGATATAGTTAGGAATTAGCATTTAAAAAACCTTTGAAATTCACTGAAAAAACCATGGTTTCAGGCCTGATATAGTTAGGAATTAGTATTTAAAAAACCTTTGAAATTCACTGAAAAAAACATGGTTTCAGGCCTGATATAGTTAGGAATTAGCATTTAAAAAACCTTAGAAATTCACTGACAAAACAATAGGTTTTAGGGGTGTTATAGTTAGCTGGACATTTCACTCGAACAAAACCATTGACATTCCTCCGATATGGTTAGTTGTACTAACTACATCTCGCGCGCCCGCAATCCACTGCTGATGATGTCACATATTACATCATTCATGACATGGTCAGTGACATCACTGATGACATCTCAAATGACATCACTGATGATATCACTAAAGACATCATCCACATGACAATCAGATACACCTCTTCATACACTAGTACAACCTTTCATCACTCACTGTAAAATACAGAGTGCCAGATTTAAAACCATTGACACACCAATACAAGTTTTTAAACACCCACTCAGTGATTCCTAGATCTATACACACATCTAATCACTTACCTATAGATTCACTCATACATGCTGTCAATGATCAATAGAACACTATCAAATATACTTATACACCTATATCGACATTACACACCAGCACACATCCTAATCACTTATGAAGTCATCCTACTCACTTATGCAAACAATGGATCATACTTACTTTTACTTAGCTATACACTCATAAAAACACAACTTCATCTATTCATATAGATAATAACTCATACTTAGTTGTTATAAAAACACTATTACAAGTATACAGTTTTCCATACAGTCACTCATACAATCACTGATTCGTATTTATACTTATTTATATACAACAACTGACACATACACTGGCTTTTATTTTTCTAGTTTGTTGGACATGTACCATTGAGACATATATTTGCTCATCACCACACCCATAAAGATATTCACTCACCCAAACAACTGTTATAACATGTAGTTTTAACTTCATATACCTATTGAATCAACTATTCACATATCTTTGGGCTGTCACACCCCCCCCCACCGAACCACACACACATTCACTCTCCCATACAAATACTTAGTTAACTAATATATAACTAATATAGACTTTCACGTAGCTAGTAACCTACTGGTGCAGCAGTTTACACAACAACTGACAAAGTGATACAGATATTCACACAGTTTAGTCACTATCCAATATATTTAGTGAGACACTATAAATTAGTCAACTAAACAGTCAATCACACTGCTACTAAATCCTCCATCCAGATATTTATATTTATATATCCACTCATTCTTCAATGCAAATTGCTATATATATATATAATACATATTTAAATAACAAACCAAACCACGTTTACTGGATGATGTCATCAGTGATGTCATTTGAGATGTCATCAGTGATGTCACTGACCATGTCATGAATGATGTAATATGTGACATCATCAGCAGTGGATTGCGGGTGCACAAGATGTAGTTAGTACAACTAACTATATCGGAGGAATTTCAATGGTTTTGTTCGGGTGAAATGTCCAGCTAACTATAACACCCCTAAAACCTATTCTTTTTTGAGTGAATTTCTAAGGTTTTTTAAATGCTAATTCCTAACTATATCAGGCCTGAAACCTATGGTTTTTTCAGTGAATATATATATATATATAGGACGACCGCATTTAACTGCCTTCCGATTTGATAATCAGACCCAAGTGGGCTGCTCAGGTGAGTGGTGTCATGGCATGCTGGTACCTGTAGTTTCAATGAAGCCCATTGTTCTACAAGTGTGTCAGTTCGTAACAAGAGTCATGTTCAAATATGATCAATGCCCCAGTGGGCTTCGGAAAAATGCTCACCAGTTTCTTTATTTCATTCACTCCGCTGTGCCTAAGGTCAGAGGGATTCCAACCTCTTGGGCCCCACAATGTTCATATGGTGGGTCGTCCTTCACAGCCGGGCTGCTGTGTTTCCATATCCAACAAAAATTGCCCTGCAGCAAGGACGACTGCACCAGCAGAGTGCTTGTCAAAAAGCCTTTATTGATATAAACCGGCCATTCTGCTCCGATAGAATTAAAATCCTCTGACGCGTTTCGGAGCTCTTGGGCTCCTTCTTCATGGGATTATGCTTGTTGCAAACTGCAGTGCTCGCTGGTGCCACCATGTCGAAGCATCTGCTTACTTAAATAAAAGAAATCACGCACCAACCTGAAGTCCATGTCCCTATCTTCGCCTCGTATGTGCAAGCAAATTGTGGGAATACTGATGTTCTATATATATATATATATATGCACTGAAAAAACCATAGGTTTCAGAGACGTTATAGTTAGGAATTAGCATTTAAAAAACTTTAGAAATTCACTGAAAAAACCATAGGATTTAGAGAAAGTTATAGTTAGCTCGACATTTCACTCACACAAAATCCGTGAAATTCCCCCGTTATAGTTAGTTCAGCTAACTATAACTTGCGCCCGCACAATGCACTGCTGATGACGTCACATATTACATCACTCATGACATGGTCAGTGACATCACTCATGACATCTCAAATAACATCACTGATGACATCATCCAGTGACTGCGTGTTTCTGTAAACTTTAAATATGTTTTAATGTATATATAGGGAAAGGCGTATTGAAGAATGAGTGGGTGTATAAGTGTCTGAATGGATGATTTACTAGGTGTATGACTGACTCTATAAGTGAGTGATTAAACATATCTTACTGAATGTATGGGTTAGTGACTAAACTGTGTGAATCTCTGTATTTGTCTATTGATGTGTAAGCAGTTGCATGGGTTTGTGAATTACTACATGAGTGTTTATATGAGTTATTAATTAGTTGTGTGGGTATCTGTATGGGTGCCTGATTGTTTGTGTGGGTAGGGTGTGTGTGACTCTGTGCATAGATGTGTGAGTGGGTGATTCACTGGGTGCATGGTTTCAAGAGTGCATCTGTGATGGACTGTATGGTTGGGTGAGTGTAAGTGTGAGTGTGTTAGTGAGTGAATGTATATCTCAGTGGTACATGTGTGAGTAACTACATATGTGAAACGCGGTATATATGTGTGTTAGAGTATATAAATGGCTATAAGTGAAAGTGGAACTTAACATACATAAATAAGCCATTCCATTTGTTTGTTCTGCAAATGTTCAAACATGGCATGCTCCCATGGTTGTTATCTTTCCCCCGGGGGTATGCCAAAAATGGGACTCTAGGGCCTTGTCCGTGTGACAACAAATCAGAGCAAAATGCCCTGCATATGATCTTTTTTTGCGAGTTTTATGTACTGCAGCAAAAGAAATTTATCCTGCCACTGCTAAGATGTTGTAATTTTGAACAGGTGAGACCAGCTCTGGTTTATTTACAAATGCTTGGGTCTTCTGCAATATGTTTTGGGGTGGCGAGTTACATTATAGGGGCTGTGAGATGTCGTAAGAAAATGCTGCTACCCTAGTCGCCCCCTTCTGCCTTTTTATGTCCGCAGTGTAACAGAAAGTTTTATTTTAACGACAATTTGATGCAATGGTTTCTGAAATTTTTATAAAAAATAATTAATTTTCCAGTGGGTGACAAACTTTTTATTGTGTTTTTGTAGTCATCAATTGTATAACACTTTTTATATTGTAATATACCTAGTTGTGTTAATTATGACACAGTAATGTGACTAATTGTGAAAGGAATTTTATTGCGTGTGCTTTGATGGTTTTAAAATTTTTAACCGAATAAAGCTAACTTTTGACTTGATTGTAAGAGTGGTTGTAAGGATGAGTGTGTGCTTCTATCAGTGATTGTATAAGACTGTAAGTATGAGCTAGTATTTGTTTGAGTAAGTGAGGTGGTGTGTGTATAACTGTATAGGTGAGTAAATGGGAGTGTGAGTACCTCTATGGATGAGTGGTGATGTGTGAGTGTCTATATATATATGCATGAATGCATATGATAGTCCTGTACTGAGTGACCGTAAGTATGAGTGACTGTACAGTTGAGTGAGCGGATGTGTGTGTAGACCTAAGAATCAGTGAGTGGGTATGTAGTTTTTGGTATTGGAGTGTCTATGATTTTGAGAATGGCAGTCTGTAATTTAGAGCAGGTGTATCAAAAGTTATATTAGAGTGTGAGAAGATGCATGAAATTATCACATGGATGATGTCATCAGTGATGTCATTTGATATGTCATCAGTGATGTCATGAGTGATGTCACTGACCATGTCATGAGTGATGTAATTTGTGACGTCATCAGCAGTGCATTGCGGGGGCGCGAGTTATAGTTAGCTGAACTAACTATAACGGGGGAATTTCACAGGTTTTGTACAAGTGAATTGTCCAGCTAACTATAGCTTTCGCTAAAACCTATGGTTTTTTCAGTGAATTTCAAAGGTTTTTTAAATTCTAATTCCTAACTATAACATGCCTGAAACCTATGGTTTTTTCAGTGAATTTCAAAGGTTTTTTAAATGCTATTTTTTAAGTGTAATAGTAGTTTTACCTATGTTTTTTGTACTGAATTTCTAGACTTTTTAGACTGTTTTTTTAAAAATATAATATTTATTAAACAATAATATGTATTTTTTTTAAATTAGCATGTTTAAAAATAAAAAAAGTGAAATATAGTATAATAATGTTGTTTTATTTTTTTTATTTTAATATATATATTTTTTTTAATAACATTTTTTGGGAGTCACGCACCAAACGTGTACTCTGCACGGCGGGTTCGTGTATCCAAGGTGCCATTTTGGAAAAGTCGTGCAGGATCCGTTTACGGAGTGCGACGGGTTTGCGTTGTGCAGTTACGTTATACATGTACATTAATTTGTAAATATATTATTTATTAAACAATATTATATACTTTTCTGAAAATTGTTTAAAAAAAATAATAATTAAAACTGAAATATACTGTAATTATTATTATTATTTTTTAATTTCAATATATTTATAATATTTTTTTTTAATCTTTTTAAAGAAATTTTGAAGTCACGCACCCTTAGCGTACCTAACGCGATGGGTGTGCGTATTACAGCCACCATAATGAAAAAGTTGTGGAGGATCCACGTATGGTGTGAGACGGGTGCGTGTTTTTCAGTGATGTGATATACGTATAATATTACGTGTTGTGCGCGATAGGTACGTGACTGATGCGGGACTCCTGCTCCCGCAAATTCGTGACACATGCGCATTAGGGTACGCGACGCTTGCGCAGTGTCGGGCCCCGTGTGACGTCATATGTGGGGCGCGCTGGGTACGTGACTCCCACAAAAAAATGTAGGTTCTAAAATGATATGTATGTGTCTTTAATATACATATTACGGCTAGAGTTTATCTAAGGTATTCATAAAAATAGTATATTTCTACTTATAATAAAGTTATATCACTTTTAAATATATTTTCACGAAGTCGCGTCGGGTGCGTGCTTCATAAGTGCAGAGTGCGCGGATCCCATGTGACCTAAAAAAAAACAGATTTGATTGGTTCATAACATTTCCCACTGTAACTATTGAAGGACCTCACCCATTTGAATCATTCTTGTTGGAGCCTGTTTAGAGAGACATCTCTGTTCCTTCAAGAACCTTTTTTGCTTGTATTTTATGGTGTTTTTTAAAAAAATAGCTTATGGACAGCAGGAGGAGGAAGTTTCTTCTGAAGAAGAATTTTTGGAAGAGGCACAACGTCCACAGAGGCTGGTGTCTATTGCATGGAAATTCTTCAATTATCCACCAGGACAGAAGAAAGTGAACACAACAAAGGTCACATGCAAAATTTGTGACCGAGTCCTATCTAGAGGTAGTGATAAGAAGTATTCTTGCGGCACTGCCTAAATGTATAAACATCTAAGAACCGGGACGCCGCGCTGAAGGTAAGGTGGTTTATTTACCTTTACCCTTCTTTAAATAATTTTTAAATTAGGGTGGGCGGGAGGCGGGTGGCGGGCAGCTCTGCTTCGCTACGGTGTGTACGTAGCGCTGCCTGCTACGCCTACCTTATATCCAGAACGCAGGCAGCGCTATGTGCACTCCGTGGGCGAAGCGGAGCACGACCAGAGGTATCAACTGCATGCAATAAACTATTGGTTTGAAAAGAGCTTTCTTCATTAAAGAAAGGCTCTGAACTTGAACTGTGTTTCCATTCACCCCAAAAAAATCACAAAAGTTAGTTCTGTTAATTATTCTCTTTTTTTTACTTTTAGATTTCATAAAACGTATTGGTTTATCCAGTGTTCGTATCCTGTTTAATACTAAAATGAATAATTTCCTTTTTAATTCAAAAGCCTTTTGAACAATAGTTTCAATCTGTTTCTTCTTTTTATAAAATGCTGGTCTTCTTTTATATTTCTTCACATCTTTCAACAAATTAAAGATAACTCTATTGTAAAACATTCTCTTTCTGATTTCTTTATTCTGATTCTTTCTTCTTTTACCATAAATTGATTGATCTGAACATAGTTTCCCATTAATTTCTTCTTTTTTCTTTTTATTCTTGTTAGTTATTGAGACATTCTTTCTACTTTTCACATTATGCACACTGTTTCCAGCCTTTGAAAGTTTTTTAATAAATTCTTTGGTTCTCTTACCGGATGACTTTTTCTTTTTTTCCACATGTTGTAGTTCCTCTATTTTTTTTCTGTTGTGTTTCCTTCAAGTAATATTCCTTTCGTTTTTGTTTCTTATTTTTGTTATTCTAGTCATAGTAAGTTTTTTTTTATAGAAGATGAGCAATATCTGTTTAAAAAAATATATATATAATTTTATTAAAATAAATTTATAAAATATACTATTGTATTACTAAACAAAGATGTATCTAAAAATCATTTAATTGTTTTCTTTTAAAATCACTATCCACTTATTACAAGACACAGGTACTAACTGGATACTTGCAGAACTGAATAACTAGTATTTACGTGTTTAGAGCAGTGGATCAATACTGTATAGATGATTGTAATACTACATGTATTAGTTTCTGGGTTTTTATATGAGTACATAGGTACTGACTGGATCATTTGAGTTCTGCAATGAAAGATAATGGTGAATTTTTAGATCTTTGTGTTTCTGCAGAGTGATTAGTTAAGGACATGATTCTGTGTGATGATTGCAGGAGTGGACACAGAGTGACAGTCTGATTGTGGCACTAAATAAATACTACCTGGCTTATTGTAAGGGTAAATCAGTAGTCTGCTGGGGGTTAGAGACCTGAATACATTGTGCACATTTGACTGTACCACCACTTGTCTTAATGCCAGAGTCATTCTACAAATACATGGATAGTGAGTGGATAGTTACACTGCTGGTAGTTGACAGCAGAGAGACTTTCTAAGTGCTTGTGAGTTGGCACAGAGATTAGATAAGGACATGCTTCTGTCAGGATAATTGCAGGAGTGGACAGAGACTCATAGGCTGATTGGGGCACTGCATGAATACTACCTGGTTTATTACAAGGGTGAATCAGTAGTCTGCTGGAGGTTACAGGCCTGCATACATTGCACACATTTCACTGTAGCACTATGTATCTTAATGCCTGAGGCATTCTACAGGTGCATGGACAGTGACTAGATAGTGAGAGTGCTGGTAGTTGACAGGAGGGTGAGTTTTTAAGTGCTTGTGTGTTGGCACAGAAATTAGATAAGGACATGCTTGTGTCTCAAGATGATTACAGGAGTGGACAGAGAGTGACAGTCTGATTCGGGCATTGCATGAATACTACCTGGCTTATTCCAAGGGTGACTCAGTAGTTTGATGGTGGTTAGAGGCCTGCATAGATTGCGCACATTTGACTGTAGCACTGCTTGTCTTAATGCCTGAGATGCTCTACAAGTGCATGGATTGTGACTGAAAAGTTACACTGCTTGTCATTGACTGCAGGAAGAGTTTATAAGTGCTTGTAAGTTGGCACACACATTAGATAAGGATATGGTTCTGTCAGCATGATTGCAGGAGTGGACAAGAGTGACAGCCTGATTGGGGAACTACATAAATACTACCTGGCTTATTTCAAGGGTAAATCAGTAGTCTGCAGGGGATTGGGAGCCTGCATACATTGCACACATTTCACTGTAGCACTATGTGTCTTAATTCCTGAGGCATTCTACAGGTATATGCACAGTGACTAGATAGTGAGAGTGCTGGTAGTAGACAGGAGGGTGAGTTTTTAAGTGCTTGTGTGTTGGTACAGCGATTAGATAAGAACATGCTTCAGTCAGGATAATTGCAGGAGTAGACAGAGTCTGATAGACTGATTGGGGCACTGCATGAATACTACCTGGCTTATTGCAAGGGTGAATCAGTAGTCTGCTGGGGGTTACAGGCCTGGATACATTGCGCATATTTCACTGTACACTATGGGCCTCATGTAGGTAGCATACCAGTTACCACTTCTAAAATACCGAACGATACCGAATCGGTATTTTAGAAGTGGTAACTCGTATGTAGGTAATGAGTCGGTATTTTTTACCGATTCGTTACAAGTCGGTAATTACCGAATCGGTATTTACCGATTCGGTAATGAGGCATACCTTCCCATTGATGGGAAGGTATGCCTCATTACCGAATCGGTAAATACCGATTCGGTAATGGGGGGAACACATGAAAGGGTGGCAGGGTGTCACATTGACACCCTGTTGCACCCCTGATTCGGCCATGTGTGCACATGTGGCACACATACATGCCCTAAGGGCATGTATGTATGCCACATTGCACACTGCTACGCGCGTAAAAATGCTTAAACACATACATTAATTATTTACCACCAACTATAAGTTGGTGGTAAATACCGACTCTAAAACACACCCACACACTCCCCCTACATCTCGATTTTGGCTTCGGAATTTACCGAATCGGTAAAATTACCGATTCGGAATAGTTACCGATTCGGTAACATTACCGATTCGGTATTATTACCGAATCGGTAATTTTACCGATTCGGTAAATTCCGAAGCCAAAACTTGTCCCCCTACATACCAATAGCCAAAATACCGGTCGGTAACGGTATAATTACCGAAAATCGGCCGTTACCGACCGGTATTTGGCTACCTACATGAGGCCCTAAATGTCTTAATTAAATACAAATAAATACAAAAAATATCTGCTGTACCTATAGTTATTTTATAAACGCATCTAAGTCGTTTCTTAAGACAGAGAAGAACCACTCTTACTGGACTGTGTAAGGATTACAAAACACATAAAAATGAGGTATTAATCCATATTTTAATTTTTGACCTTGTTAGAAAAATACTTATTCAATGAATACGTGAGATTTAAACATTATACCACCATTTTCATACAAACAAAACCCAGGACCTATTTGTCCTACAAAACATTGGTGCCCATGGACAATCTGTGGAATAAAATTATTCACACATACTCATTCATACTCAGACGCATTCATACATTATAACAAAAGACACATGACCCTAACTACTAAAATTAGAACAAAATGCAGGCCCAAGATAATGGTAAGCGAGTCTTCTTAAGTGTTAAACATAAACCAAGGGGTGCAAAGGAAGAATGGCATATGGTAAACAGAATGGGGTAACAAGAAAAATGTTCTTGTAGTATCTTAATAAATCTGTGTAGTGAACAATCCAGTTCAATATGCCGACGCGCGTTTCGGTGTGACGCCCCCTTATAACCGGGGCAACACCTTCTTCAGGGCAAGAAATTATTCAGACATAAGTTCCATGGGACCTATCAAGTGATAAATAACAATTAGTGAACACAAAACTGTTAATTCTAAACATATCTATTAGATGACACTAATTATTTATAAAGTTACAACATACAAAATACATCTAAGATAGACACTGGTCCAGATAAATGAGTGGTTGAGCATTAAACATATTAATTATATTATGAACGTTGCACACATAATGGAAAATAACGAACAGAAAATCAAATTTGAGAGAAGTTTATGAAAGAATACACATGCAACAATTGGTTAGGTCATATTGGCAATTGATCAAAAGGAATCCTGAATATATAGCTAGGACTGGATACCGTTGCATAAAATCTGGTAAACAGCATTTAGATAAACTCAGTAAATAAAAGATGTCATTTGGGGATTCATATATCATCAAGAGAATGATATCAACTGAGGGATGGGTGATTTTCGAGGACAGTAATAAAAAGTAGGGGTGCTATATCTGCATGAAGCTGATGGTTAGGAAAAGGAAGATAAGAGACATGCTCACCAAGGGATCAGATGGGAAGATGAGAATAATTATCTCTCTTTCTCCTTAAGTGATGCAACCTCAGTACTTCTAGTGGTACACATATATAGCAATGTAGAGGAACTTTTCAACTTATAGGCATGCGAGATCTAAGGAAGAAAGTAGATCAGGAAAGATTAACATTTCTAACATAAAGCATAGTTTGTTAGATTTGTGATGTTTATGAAATCAACAATTTATAGGTGTTCTCTGTTCTCACTATTTAGGCAACGAATAAGAGTCAATGGATCAGGAACACCAGTTAAAACAAACTGGGCTAGTGATTCTTTATATATATGAATCCTAGAGCTAAGTCATAAGTGAGAAACTTGAAGATGTAAATCATCACCTGTTAAGTTTTAGGGAGACCATCCCGTAATTCCAGCTAGATGTGCACCTATCCTCACGCTTCCACGGTTGGTGAGGAAAAGGAAAATGTATTCTGCCACAGCCTATGGTGAGTCAGACTAAGTGATTAGAGTTAGCAATAGGCTAATTATGGGGTTAAGCTAATTACTAATCATTGCCCCGTGTGAAACGTGAAAACCTCAAAGATGTGATTAATCACCTTTTAGGGCGTATCGTTGTTCCTGTTTATCGTGTGGCTGGATGAAAAGAGAAGAATAGGATTCCTCCGCAGTATCTGGAGGGTCAACTAACAAAATAAATAGAGTTAGCACTCCAGCGTCACTTAATAGAGCGGAGAAACTGAAGTCGTAGTCATTCAGTCTATTATCTGAGCGCTTACCGGTTTTTTAAAGCGTTCAGGCCTTCGCCTACGTCCAGGTGTGCAGATCAATGTGGGCGCTGCTCCGCATATTACGCGAGTAACTCCACACGTTAATTAATCGCCGTTTCAGTTCAAGGAGTGTGACCGGGGGGAAAAAAAAGAATAGAATTCCTCCGCCGTATCTAGTGGGCGAAATAACAAGATAATAAAAAGTTAACGCAACTGTGCAGATAGAGCGAGTGAGGGAGCTGATGTCTTAGCCTAAATGCCTATTTTATACGCGCTTACCGAGAGGAAGCTTTCTGATGCTTTCAGTTCTTCGTTTTGTTCCAGGCACGTAGATCAAAGTAGATGCTGCTGCGCTGCTGGTCCTCTGCTTACTGCGAAGCGAGCAACGACCAGTGTGATTAGGAGCAGCTGCTTATATACTAACAGGGGCTGACATCACGTCCTAGGGTAATATCAAAGAGGTGGCTGTGGATTCTGAGGAGGATTCGGATCGGGGTGTTTTATGGTCACCAGTATGATCGCTGTTTGTGATGCGGCACCTTCCCAGATACAGTAATCCCTGACATTCTGCAGTGCAGTCGATAACAGGGAATTCGTGATAAGGGCTCAGGTAGATAAGTTAAAGAGCGCCTTAATAATATTGTGTATGTGTCCAAAGGATTTAGCGAAGGGAACCAATGGAGGATCTATTGTGTTAGTTCATGACAAAGATTAATAGGGATCCAAATCGTTTTTTGGTCTCTTTCAAAGGGACACATAGCTCTAATATAATGCTTAAATAATAGCATTCTCCCAGGGCAATTCCTCATTAAGCCCCCTAGTCTTGGAATCCAGGAAGTAGATCCAAAAGACTTCTCGCTTTTTGCGTATCCGGGTGCTGTCAGTGCCTTTTTGCATGCGGACCCTTTCTAAGATTGTCCAACGTAGGTCCTTCTCAGTGTGGTTGGACTCCATCCAATGTTTGACCAATGGTGCTGAAAGGTTATTTCGCCTGATGTTAGATTTGTGTTCCCCTATGCGTATTTTGCATTCTCTGCCAGTCTCTCCTACATAGGGGATTTTGCATGGGCATAAAATAACATAGATACAGTTAGTAGTTTTACAGTTGGTCATTTCATTGAGATTGATGGTTTTATTATTGATTACAAGGGTGTCGTTGACAATAGCGTTGGGGCATGCTTGACATCCTCCACATTGGTGATGTCCAAGAACCGGGGTATTGCCAAAAAGGGATCTCTGTGTCAAAGTATTCCGCTCTTGTGGTTTGGCTCTGACCAATAGGTTTTTTAGGTTTTTGTTCCTCCGGAATGCAAATAAAGGCTTGGGTATCTTCTCTGCTTCATTGTCCAGATTTAGGAGGTGCCACTGCGAATTGATGATTTGTCGTATTTTATGGTTTATGGAAGAGTGTTTGATGACACACACCAGTTTTTCCATCTTGTTTTCTTCCTTCTTGGGTGTAAACAAGGTATCCCGATTAAAATATCTGGCTCTCTTGAGGGCATCCCTAACAAGCCTGTTAGGGTATCCTCGTAAGAGGAATTTTTGTTTCATTGACTCTGCGTGTAATAGATAATCTTTGATTGATGAACAGTTCCTGCGCAATCGTAAGAACTGACTGAATGGAATGCTTGATTTTTGAATGTTGGGATGGAAGCTTTCAAAGTGGAGCAGAGTATTCCTGGAGGTGGGTTTGGTAAAGAGTGATACCTGAAGAAGGTTGCTCTCATGTTTAACATAGACATCCAAAAATTCCAGCTTTTCAGTGCTACTTTGTGCCGTGAAATGAAGATTTGAATCGGCTAAATTGATCCAGGAAATGAATTCATTAAGGGATTCTCGGTCACCGCTCCAGACGAAGAAAATATCGTCTATGAAGCGTGACCAGTGGCGAACATTTTCATAGAACGGGGCAACCTCGTTATAAATATTACGCTCTTCGAAGTGTCCCATATATAGACAGGCGACACTCGGCGCACAGGCTGCCCCCATGCTTACTCCCTGGACTTGATGGTAAAAGTCACCATCGAACTCAAAAAAGTTCTCTTCCAGAACCACTTCCAAACATTCGGTCAAGAATGTGCTGTTTTGTAATGATGCCACAGAATCTATTTTGTCTTTGACTACTTCCAACGCATCTCCCTGAGGTATGTTGGAATATAGGGACTCTATGTCCATGGTGACTAATATCTCTCGTTCAGGATCGTACTGTAGGCCTTCTATTTTGGAAATGAAATGCCCTGTATCCTTCACATAAGATGGAAGCATGGTGACCAGGGGTTGGAGGAAACGATCGATATATTTTGATAGGGGTTCTGTTGCTGACCCAATAGTAGATACGATGGGTCTCATTGGGGGGTCCTTCTGGTCTTTGTGAGTTTTTGGTACTCCGTAGATGATGGGAATCCGAGTATAGGTGGGGGTAAGATACTCTGCTTCCTTTTCACAAATTTCTCCCCTTTCTACGGCTGACATGACTATTCGGAGAATTCTCCGTTTTAGTCTTGGTTCTGGGTTGACAGTAATTTTTAAATAGTGTCTCGGTGACCCCAAGAGTGTATTCATCCTGTTCTTATAGTCATCTGTGTTAAAAATGACTATACCTCCACCTTTGTCACATGGTTTCAGAGTGACATCGTTGTTTTTCTTAAGGGTGTTTAATGCGTTTTTTTCTTCCCTGGAGATATTGTTCATCGGAAAGGGTACAAAGGCCGTTATTTTTCCAATCTTGTTGAGGACGGCTTTTTCGAAAATGTCGACTTCTTTGCCAACTTGATCGGTGGTAGGTGTAAAGTTGGATGGGGGTTTCAGGCCTGAACGGTTTTCATTGTCCTCAGAGATACTTCTATTCTGAAAGAATTTTTTGAGTCTGATTTTTCGGAAGAAGGCATGCATGTCTGTCATGAATTCAAATTTATTCATAGTAGTAGAAGGTACAAAGGACAGACCTTTGGTGAGCAGTGTCTCAGTAGGGTCATCCATTGTATAACCTGATAGATTAAAGACTGGAATTTTGGCTATGTTCGCCAGTATTGGTTCTGGCGGGTCCTGATGTACCTCTGTGGTTGGGTTTGTTCCTGGTATCTCGGCTGTGGTACTTGTTCCTGGTGTTGATTCCTTTGATAGGTGTTCTGGTATTGACTTCGGTATTGGGGCTGAAAGCGAGGGCGGGATCCGCCCCTCCGGTTCCCTAAAAAAGGATTCCCACTTTGGTATCTTTCTGCATCAGATCTATATTGGGGAGTTTGGTAAGATGGCCCCTCACTGTCAGAATCGGTGGTGTCCGAGAATGTTATGATACGTTTGTTGTTCCACTGGCCTGCAAAGTTGCCAGTCACACTGTCATTAGTTGACGAATAGAAGTTTTCAGATAGGTAGGGGTAGGCCCTTTCCTGTGAAAAGAGTCTGATGTCCTTCCTAAGCTTGTCCGTCTTCCTTTTGAACAGATATTCACTGAAAGAATCTAACTCTATCGTAATCTCTTCTAATTTTTTCTTACCCTCCTCGAGGGCGTTGGATGTTTTAAGTTTGTCCTCTAGGTCCTGGATTTCCTTATTTAATAGTTGGATTACCTCTCTGGCTGTTTCTACAATAAGGATCATCCAGTCCCTAGAGCATCTGTTTGATATCAGGGCCCATTTTTCGAGAAATTGCCTGATCTCAACAAAAAGACCTGGTATGTTTCTTACTCTGAGGCCAATAGGGATTGTCCCTGCCTTTAAATACTCCAACATGAAGTTGGCATGAGACTCCGTACGTTTGGTTTTCTTCTTTAGGTTGAACAACTTGGTCCAATCTTCATTGGGACCTTTGGAGAGTGAGAAGGGTCTGTTGGGATCAGGTGTTTGACCTATGAGGCGTGCATAGTCCTCATCAGAAAAACCAAAGGTTTTAATACTGTCCATAGAAGAAAAGAGGTTAATAATATACTCGAGAAAAAGGCAAATATAGGAGAAATGAGAATAGAATAAGGAAAAAAGGAGGGGTAGCACAGATGTCAGAGGCTGATATAGAAAGAGGGATTCTGGGAATGAAAAGATGTGTGCAACTATTTAAGACGAATGAACATAAACAACCCCACAGCAAACAAGGCTGGGAAGGAAAAACCACTAGAAAAGGGGAACCCCTGAATGAATGAAGGTAGAGCAGCAGGGGAAAATTCACAAGTAAATACAAAAAATATCTGCTGTACCTATAGTTATTTTATAAACGCATCTAAGTCGTTTCTTAAGACAGAGAAGAACCAGTCTTACTGGACTGTGTAAGGATTACAAAACACATAAAAATGAGGTATTAATCCATATTTTAATTTTTGACCTTGTTAGAAAAATACTTATTCAATGAATACGTGAGATTTAAACATTATACCACCATTTTCATACAAACAAAACCCAGGACCTATTTGTCCTACAAAACATTGGTGCCCATGGACAATCTGTGGAATAAAATTATTCACACATACTCATTCATACTCAGACGCATTCATACATTATAACAAAAGACACATGACCCTAACTACTAAAATTAGAACAAAATGCAGGCCCAAGATAATGGTAAGCGAGTCTTCTTAAGTGTTAAACATAAACCAAGGGGTGCAAAGGAAGAATGGCATATGGTAAACAGAATGGGGTAACAAGAAAAATGTTCTTGTAGTATCTTAATAAATCTGTGTAGTGAACAATCCAGTTCAATATGCCGACGCGCGTTTCGGTGTGACGCCCCCTTATAACTGGGGCAACACCTTCTTCAGGGCAAGAAATTATTCAGACATAAGTTCCATGGGACCTATCAAGTGATAAATAACAATTAGTGAACACAAAACTGTTAATTCTAAACATATCTATTAGATGACACTAATTATTTATAAAGTTACAACATACAAAATACATCTAAGATAGACACTGGTCCAGATAAATGAGTGGTTGAGCATTAAACATATTAATTATATTATGAACGTTGCACACATAATGGAAAATAACGAACAGAAAATCAAATTTGAGAGAAGTTTATGAAAGAATACACATGCAACAATTGGTTAGGTCATATTGGCAATTGATCAAAAGGAATCCTGAATATATAGCTAGGACTGGATACCGTTGCATAAAATCTGGTAAACAGCATTTAGATAAACTCAGTAAATAAAAGATGTCATTTGGGGATTCATATATCATCAAGAGAATGATATCAACTGAGGGATGGGTGATTTTCGAGGACAGTAATAAAAAGTAGGGGTGCTATATCTGCATGAAGCTGATGGTTAGGAAAAGGAAGATAAGAGACATGCTCACCAAGGGATCAGATGGGAAGATGAGAATAATTATCTCTCTTTCTCCTTAAGTGATGCAACCTCAGTACTTCTAGTGGTACACATATATAGCAATGTAGAGGAACTTTTCAACTTATAGGCATGCGAGATCTAAGGAAGAAAGTAGATCAGGAAAGATTAACATTTCTAACATAAAGCATAGTTTGTTAGATTTGTGATGTTTATGAAATCAACAATTTATAGGTGTTCTCTGTTCTCACTATTTAGGCAACGAATAAGAGTCAATGGATCAGGAACACCAGTTAAAACAAACTGGGCTAGTGATTCTTTATATATATGAATCCTAGAGCTAAGTCATAAGTGAGAAACTTGAAGATGTAAATCATCACCTGTTAAGTTTTAGGGAGACCATCCCGTAATTCCAGCTAGATGTGCACCTATCCTCACGCTTCCACGGTTGGTGAGGAAAAGGAAAATGTATTCTGCCACAGCCTATGGTGAGTCAGACTAAGTGATTAGAGTTAGCAATAGGCTAATTATGGGGTTAAGCTAATTACTAATCATTGCCCCGTGTGAAACGTGAAAACCTCAAAGATGTGATTAATCACCTTTTAGGGCGTATCGTTGTTCCTGTTTATCGTGTGGCTGGATGAAAAGAGAAGAATAGGATTCCTCCGCAGTATCTGGAGGGTCAACTAACAAAATAAATAGAGTTAGCACTCCAGCGTCACTTAATAGAGCGGTGAAACTGAAGTCGTAGTCATTCAGTCTATTATCTGAGCGCTTACCGGTTTTTTAAAGCGTTCAGGCCTTCGCCTACGTCCAGGTGTGCAGATCAATGTGGGCGCTGCTCCGCATATTACGCGAGTAACTCCACACGTTAATTAATCGCCGTTTCAGTTCAAGGAGTGTGACCGGGGGGAAAAAAAAGAATAGAATTCCTCCGCCGTATCTAGTGGGCGAAATAACAAGATAATAAAAAGTTAACGCAACTGTGCAGATAGAGCGAGTGAGGGAGCTGATGTCTTAGCCTAAATGCCTATTTTATACGCGCTTACCGAGAGGAAGCTTTCTGATGCTTTCAGTTCTTCGTTTTGTTCCAGGCACGTAGATCAAAGTAGATGCTGCTGCGCTGCTGGTCCTCTGCTTACTGCGAAGCGAGCAACGACCAGTGTGATTAGGAGCAGCTGCTTATATACTAACAGGGGCTGACATCACGTCCTAGGGTAATATCAAAGAGGTGGCTGTGGATTCTGAGGAGGATTCGGATCGGGGTGTTTTATGGTCACCAGTATGATCGCTGTTTGTGATGCGGCACCTTCCCAGATACAGTAATCCCTGACATTCTGCAGTGCAGTCGATAACAGGGAATTCGTGATAAGGGCTCAGGTAGATAAGTTAAAGAGCGCCTTAATAATATTGTGTATGTGTCCAAAGGATTTAGCGAAGGGAACCAATGGAGGATCTATTGTGTTAGTTCATGACAAAGATTAATAGGGATCCAAATCGTTTTTTGGTCTCTTTCAAAGGGACACATAGCTCTAATATAATGCTTAAATAATAGCATTCTCCCAGGGCAATTCCTCATTAAGCCCCCTAGTCTTGGAATCCAGGAAGTAGATCCAAAAGACTTCTCGCTTTTTGCGTATCCGGGTGCTGTCAGTGCCTTTTTGCATGCGGACCCTTTCTAAGATTGTCCAACGTAGGTCCTTCTCAGTGTGGTTGGACTCCATCCAATGTTTGACCAATGGTGCTGAAAGGTTATTTCGCCTGATGTTAGATTTGTGTTCCCCTATGCGTATTTTGCATTCTCTGCCAGTCTCTCCTACATAGGGGATTTTGCATGGGCATAAAATAACATAGATACAGTTAGTAGTTTTACAGTTGGTCATTTCATTGAGATTGATGGTTTTATTATTGATTACAAGGGTGTCGTTGACAATAGCGTTGGGGCATGCTTGACATCCTCCACATTGGTGATGTCCAAGAACCGGGGTATTGCCAAAAAGGGATCTCTGTGTCAAAGTATTCCGCTCTTGTGGTTTGGCTCTGACCAATAGGTTTTTTAGGTTTTTGTTCCTCCGGAATGCAAATAAAGGCTTGGCTATCTTCTTGTCTTAATGCCTGAAGCATTCTACAGGTATATGGACAGTGACTAGATAGTGAAAGTGAGGAGGGGTGGGTGCCTATCACTCCCAGCAGTGCCCAGAGACAGGAGGGGTGGGTGCCTATCACTCCCAGCAGTGCCCAGACACAGGAGGGGTGTGTGCAGAGTCCTCCCAGCAGTGCCCAGAGACAGGAGGGGTGTGTGCCTAACACTCACAGCAGTGCCCATGAAATGCAAAGGGTGGAGTAGCCACAGATACCATGCCCACAAATGTCAGTCAGGTGCACAAAGACCCTGCAGTACATGTACCACATGTGTGCGAGGTTGGGAGTATACGCATGCATAGCGCAGAAAAGAAAACATGTCCACATGAAGTCATGTCAATAGTCCACACACACAAGTACTATGACTACCAAGGATGCCACGAATGATGCAGGTGGAGACATCGCTCAGCATGCATGTGCAAAGTTGAAGGAGTCCGTCACACACCCAGCTGATGTAGACACAGCTCAGCACCACATATTGGGAACACCCTGCAGGGAAGATGTAAGGGTACACAGAGGAAGGAATACACCGTGGTACAATTCCACCATGCAGCAACTGCGTACATGGACAGAGAAACCTAGCTAACACCGTGTGATGGCACACAGATACCAGGGTCCCCCCTATGACCAGCACACTACTACATTTCCCACACACCCAACACATGATCACCACCCATATTCATGTAGCAGCCCCACCAACAGCAATACCAGTAAAGCAGTAGTGTTCAAAGGAAACAAAAATGGCTTTAATCAGCATTAACTTAAATTGTTTGTTCTTAGAAAGTTCAATAGTAACAAAGCCCATAGGGCAGTCCAGAAGTCACAGCTGGATGGGGGACACAGTGGGATGCGTGTCCCCTAGCTTGCCTGCACAGTTACAAATCGTCGTCTTCCACAGGGGTGAGGGCATCATGTGGGGGGGAAGGAACAGGCACCGCAGGGACAGGAGGGCAAAGGGTAGGCGAATTGGGTGCAGGGATGGAGGACTCCACCACAGGAGGTGGGGCAGGGCCAAAGGTGGATTCTAGGAGCGCGCTGCACACCTTGGCAAGGTCCTCCAGGGACTCCCCTGCACCCGAAGGAACCACAGGCCCCAAGGAGGGGGGGGTCAGAGGGATGGGTCGCAGCGCCACTGGGGGTGGGTGTGGACAGGGGGGGAATCAAGCACCCTGACCGTGGACTTCCTTGACCGCTTGCGGGGTGGTGTCAATGTGGGGCTCAGGGACAGAGCGGCCATGAACGAGTCTTTGGGGGAGATGTGCCCAGGAGAGCTGAGGGGAGGGGATTTGAAGGGAGTGGATTGGGTGGAATGCGGACTCCCACTCTGGCTGCGTGTCACACGTTTGCCCCCCGACCCAGTGGGTGTGCCTACTACACCCTGTGTGTGCGTGTCAGGAGGTGTGCGGCGGACCTTCCCTGCTGGTGTGGTGCCTGTGTCTGTTGTGGTGGGTGCATGCTGACGTCTGGGTGTATGTGGGACAGGTACGGGAGTGGGAAGTGTGGAAGGGGCAGGGGTAGGGGGTGGGACGTAGCGCTGCAGGAGACCCACTGCTGCAGTCAGTGTCGAATCTATCGACCTCAGCAAGTTGCGTTGGTCAGCCTGCGATGAATGAATGCCCTCCAAGTATGCCTCCATGTTGTTAAGGACCTGGCAGTGGGCATGGAGGACATTAAGGGTCGCAGTCTGACCAACCTGCAACTGCCGCTGGATGTCCACAGACTCGGCATTGGCGGCAGCAGTGGAGACAGGGGCAGGGGGTGCGGTGCCTGGCAGGAAGGAGACATGCGGTGACTGGGGACGCTGGGAAGGGACACGAGCAAGTGGGAGGCGGCTGATGCCAATGGAGGGGGCGGTGCGAGATGTAGGGCTGCTGTCATATGGTGGTGCAGCCACCGCCCACTCGGAGAGATCATCCTCGGACCCGTCAGCTTCATACTCTGTTGTGCCAGTCGACAGGTCCCCGGGTTCACTCTCCTCCGCCTCAGGCCCACTCGATGTGCCAGCCGCGATTTCACCGCTGGCACTGGTGCTCGGTCCCTCTGCGCCGTCTGTGTCCATATCTCCCTCTGTGTCCCCCGACGATGCTGTGGGCAGGGTGAAGAGACAGAAATTAATCATACACCTGTATACATATGTCACATGAGTCCAATCTACTTAGGTTACAGTGCATAGCCTGAAACAAATGAAGAGTTACAACTACTAAACAAGGTACATATGTAGGCCCTGCAAGACACAGTTGTTTGACCCACCATGCCACCGAAAAACTATGGAGAGCATGACACAATAGCAAATGAGATTACATGGAATTTTGCCTGAGGAGCAAGGACCTGGGGACAATCCAGCACTGCATCTGCACCACACAGCGTGGCAGGAAATAGGGATGAGCAGGGACCATACGCAGGAACTAGAGGCACATGCAGCATAGGTAATACTGATAACATGCCCACCCTGACTGGCACACTGCACCTTGAGTGTATGTCCAGGCAAACATCACACACTGGCCAGTCCTAGCAAGGAGATTTCAGGTCTTGACATGTCAGCCATGCCCGCACCACCCACCCCCTACATGAGACAATTCTATGGAGACACAGGAAGCACGTACATCTCTTAGTCTGGGTGAAATACACATGGGATGCGAAATTTCTATGTTGCACACAAAATACCCAAGATGCACCTGTCCAAATAAGCATGTACAAATGGGCATCATGAGATGATTGTAACAAGACACACAGGCAATGGCCACCGTGAGTATGTACTGGGAAAATCAGGTCAGGCTGGACAGTGGACACTTGTACTACATTTCACGTCAATATACATGGTGCCAGGGGACACTGGCACAGAGCACAACCTATGCTGTACACACAGAGATTGTCGACATTTTCGGATTACACACATGAGACCTAGGAAAATATGCCCCTGGGGACAGTAGTGGCCACACAACTCCATGCTCCTGAATGGGAATATCTGCAACACACGCTAACATCCCTACACTATGCGTACCGCACACTCATGCACATCATGTCACAGGCCACCACATAGGACATGCGTGCTGGAAGGCCTCGCACTTGAGAGATTAACTCCCATGTCTGGACTCAGCATTAGTGCCAACTGACATGGAACCCACAAGTCCAGAACGGGACAGGGCACAGGCAAGGTCCCAATACCTGTTACACACCACCCCCACACATGATGCTGCAGGCATAGTACACTTTGAGAAGGTGCCAGGCTACATAACCTTCTGACGGAGTGACTACACACAGACCAGGGAACACATTGCAAGGAGGGGAAGGGAGGCAGGAGAGCACTGCAACACTGTGGGTAACAGGATCCGCACAGCACCATAAAACCCTGGCAGTGTACCCATGGAACAGTGCACGTACAAATGCTGGTGAAACACAACAAACACACATGTACCTACCCCCTTGCTGCTGCTGCATCTCCTGTAGGCGCCTGTCCAAGTCTGGAAAGACCACCGCCAGCACACGCTTGTGGCTGTGGGAGAGACGCGGCGCCCGCGGTTCTTATGGCTCTCAGGTGAGTCCCCCAGCAGGACCCGTGCGATCCTCCACGTCCAGCACCGGATATCCTGCCAGCGTTTCCTCACCTGGGACAGGCTCCGCCTCCGACCATCCACACCCCTCACGGCACTGACGGCGGTCAGCCAGATCTGCTCCTTGGCAGTGGCGCCTACCTGTGAGGATGAAAAAGTGACACTACATCAATACACCTGCAACATGTCACAGAGACACATATGGGAACAAATTAGCTGGTTACAACAAGGCATGTCATGCAGCCAACGCATTGCATCTTTGCCATAGGGACATACTCCTCTGGGGAAGGGCAAAAGCAGTACGTGCCAGTGAAAGTACACAGGTGGAATGAGGGTAAAGACACAATCAATTATCAAGGCTAACACTGTGCATCACACCCACCCCTCCTGACTCTGGGCACTGCTGGGAGGACTCTGCACCCACCCCTCCTGTCTCTGGGCACTGCTGGGAGGACTCTGCACCCACCCCTCCTGCCTCTGGGCACTGCTGGGAGTGATAGGCACCCACCCCTCCTGTCTCTGGGCACTGCTGGGAGTGATAGGCACCCACCCCTCCTGTCACTGGGCACTGCTGGGAGTGATAGGCACCCACCCCTCCTGTCTCTGGGCACTGCTGGGAGTGATAGGCACCCACCCCACCCCTCCTGTCTCTGGGCTCTGCTGGGAGGACTCTGCACCCACCCCTCCTGTCTCTGGGCACTGCTGGGAGGACTCTGCACACACCCCTCCTGTCTCTGGGCACTGCTGGGAGGACTCTGCACCCACCCCTCCTGTCTCTGGGCACTGCTGGGAGGACTCTGCACACACCCCTCCTGCCTCTGGGCACTGCTGGGAGGACTCTGCACACACCCCTCCTGTGTCTGGGCACTGCTGGGAGTGATAGGCACCCACCCCTCCTGTCTCTGGGCACTGCTGGGAGGACTCTGCACCCACCCCTCCTGCCTCTGGGCACTGCTGGGAGTGATAGGCACCCACCCCTCCTGTCTCTGGGCACTGCTGGGAGTGATAGGCACCCACCCCTCCTGTCTCAGGGCACTGCTGGGAGACATAAGGCATTCCCTCCCCTGGGACCCCCCCTACAGTACATAGCATGTGTGTCACAGCTGGACACAATGCCAGAAGTCACAGTCACGAAAAAGGGACACAGTCTGTGCCAGTGGACACTGCTCTCACCTGATAACCTGGTTACCCATACAGCATGGGGTACTGTGGGAGGATCACATCCACCAAAGCCATGTTCTCCTCCAGGGTGAATGGCTGTGACCTCTCCACAGCCCTTGACATGGTTCCAGGGAATCAGTAGCAGCAGCTGGGTCATGGAATACAGAGATGTGCAGGCAAGTGCTCCCTCATGGGACCTGGCTGCCTTATATCTGCCTTGCTGGCCCATTCCATTCACAGGAGTGCAGAGTGATTGGTCAATCACATTTGCATCCTATGTTTCCTCCAATCCTTTCAAACCTAGCAGTCAGTGGGTTCTTATTCTGTTTTTTTCGTCAGCATGATGTCAACCCCACAAACACATTGCAACAAAGTAGATTTATTCCAACTGACTTCTGCTGTGCACCTTCCAGAACAAAATCAAACTTAAAACTTGGTCTCCATGACAACCAGCATGCATGTAGGCCTTAATACTTGTCCCCCATGTGTCCCCTATGTAATTTGGAGCTTCACACACAGGTACGGTGCTTCCGGGGCCCTAGGGCACCCCAAATGCATAGCAACGGCCCGTACACACGCCTGTACGCTCCCTATCACTATGGGTGTCCTCACGTATGCGTACTCGTAGTGGTACGGCTCGTACACATGCCTGTACGCTCACTATCACTACGAGTACGCATACGCGAGAACACCCATAGTGATAGTGAGCGTACAGGCGTGTGTACGGGCCGTACCACTATGAGTACACGCGTGCGTAGGTTCACTATCACTATGGTTGTTCTCGCGTATGCGTACTCGTAGTGGTACGGCCCGTACACACGCCTGTACGCTCACTATCGCTATGGGTGTTCTCGCGTATGTGTACTCGTAGTGATAGTGAGCGTACAGGCGTGTGTACGGTCCGTACCACTACGAGTACGCATACGCTTGGACACCCATAGTGATAGGGAGCGTACAGGCGTGTGTACGGTCCGTACCACTACGAGTACGCATACGCTTGGACACCCATAGTGATAGGGAGCGTACAGGCGTGTGTACGAGCCGTACCACTACGAGTACGCATACGCTTGGACACCCATAGTGATAGAGAGCGTACAGGCGTGTGTACGAGCCGTACCACTACGAGTATGCATACGCTTGGACACCCATAGTGATGGGGACCGTACAGGCGTGTGTACGAGCCGTACCACTATGGGTGTCCTCGCGTATGCGTACTCGTAGTGGTACGGACCGTACACACGCCTGTACGCTCCCTATCACTATGGGTATCCAAGCGTATGCGTACTCGTAGTGGTACGGACCGTACACACGCCTGTACGCTCACCATCACGATGGGTACACATACGGCAGCACTCCCATAGTGATACGGGAAGGTACACAGGCCCTCTTAGCAGTAGTACGGTGTTTTTCACACATCACAGTGGTGACAGGCAGAACACAGGAAGGGATAGGGCTGACATACTTGTCCATGGATGGACATCAAGGCATTGTCTGGGCAGTACTACATGTGTGGGGCACAGGTGTGAAAGGGTGTGATGTGGCACAATACTCCTGAGTGGAGAAGGCACCAGATGTATGATGAGATGTGTACATATGTAATGAGTGACGGTGCAATGTGTGCCAGGCATGCCCTTGACTCCTTTGACATGTGTGCATGTCATACTGCACACTTGGCATGAGCGTCACTGGCATGGCACGGACACCAACTCACGGAAGTGTCCCCTGAGGCCCGGTACAGGGGTTACCACACCTGACATGTCACTACCCACGGTGCACGATGTGACTATGTCATGTATGTGTGGGGGGTTCACATTAGGTAGATGTTTGAGCTCCCTCAAAAGCTGCAGCCGTTGCAGCAACAAACATGTGTCTTTGTGTAGATGGCCATGGCACACTGTTACGCACACCAGGCCACATGTGGTCTCGGATGTGAGGTGCGTATGTATGCATGGGACACGGATTAGCGTAACAAGGACATGTCTGCATCCTCTCTATGAATGTGTGGTGAGTCATCACATGTGCACCTTCATGGCAAGGTGTGTGGCCTGTCCTAGTGTAATGTCATGTGACCTGTGGCTCTAGTGGTCCGCTACCAGTCTCTGCAATCGACATCCTACTTCTGCTGATGTGTGGGTGTATGTCACTCCTGTCTTGCGTCTGGCTGTTCACTTGCACTGGGACACAGCTAATCCCATGCCATGGCATGTGGAGGTTCTCAATCTGCGTGTGTCGCTTGGTCTTGGTAGGAGTGTCACCTGCCAGCCATACGTGTCCAGGGCATGTGGCACATACCTCACTCCGTATGTAGCATATGTGTATAGACAGATTAACATGTGCTCAGGACAAATTATTTGTTGTTGTGGTGCACTCACTCCTCCTTGTCATTTCCAATTTCCTGCAGAGCGCCGCCTCTTCCCCGAGCAATTCCGGACTTGGCTGACATGCGGGAGAATTATTGTATCCGGTGCTACCGCTTCCCCCAACGGTTGATTCTGGATTTGACGGCGAGACTGGCACCACACCTGCAACCGCTGCACAGGTACTGACACCCAAGCTGAAGGTAATGGCAGCCCTACATTTTCAAGCCACGGGTACCTTTCAAAATACCATAGCTCATGTTGGTGGCATGTCCCAGAGCATGTTCTGCCATGTGCTGCATGATTTCTTAGAGGCCATGTTGATTCACCTGGATGAGTTTATCCATTTCCCAACCCCTGAAATGTTGACTGTGGTCAAACGTGGATTCTATGCCCTGGGAGGGATGCCCCATGTCATTGGGTCCATAGATGGAACACATGTAGCTTTGGTACCACCACACGCACAGGAGGTAGCGTTCCGCAATCTCAAGCACTACCACTCCATCAATGCCCTTGTGGTGTGTCTGTCCAACATGGTGATTTCACATGTCTGTGCTCGTTTCCCAGGATCAGCACATGATGCCTACATCATGAGGCGTAGCAGGATGCCTGAAATGATGACGCA
This sequence comes from Triturus cristatus, assembly GCF_964204655.1. Taxonomy (NCBI): domain Eukaryota; kingdom Metazoa; phylum Chordata; class Amphibia; order Caudata; family Salamandridae; genus Triturus; species Triturus cristatus. The sequence continues at coordinate 556,252,663 of NC_140588.1, forward strand.
GCTGCGCAATGAACGAGCATGTGTTGTTGGTGGGTACAGTCTGTCTGTCCTGTATTTTGCGTAGACTTCCAGCATGACCGCTTCTCCTGTTCTAACAATGTCCATGTGCTTCCCATGTAGGGGACGCTGGCTATCCCAACATGCCATGGCTGATCACACCTCTCCGCAACCCCATCACGCCGGCCCAGCTCCGCTACAACACCGCCCATGGCCGACAAGGCGAGTGATAGAGAGGACGTTTGGCCTGCTGAAGAGCCGATTCAGGTGCCTACACAAGACCGGCGGCGCACTCCCATATGCCCCGGCAAAGGTCTGCAAGATCTTCATGGTCTGCTGCATGCTGCACAACATGGCAGTTGAGAAAGCTGTGCCCCTCATCCTGGATCAAGATGACGAGGACCATCCACCCATGGAGGACGAAGGGCTTGGCAATGGGGCTAGTGATGTGGAGGATGTGGAGCCGCATGAGGGCATCCGGACTCGGCTCATACGCGACTTCTTTGCTTAGTGGTGAGTACTAGTGTCTAAGTGTGCACGCATTGGTCCCCGTGTGGCATGTGTTGTGATGTGTATCTCCACCTGCATGTATGGCACGTGAGTCAGAGGTGTGTGTGGGTGTGTCACTGGAGTGATGGTGCCAGTGATGGTTGTATTTCCCCAGTCATAATTGTGACCTAGCATGTTGTCATCCATACATGTGTCGAGTAAATGCACATGCAAGTGGCTGTGCTTCTTGTGTCTGACTGCTTGTGTGTCTCTCTTCCCCAGGTACTTGCGCATGCCGTCTGCTGGTTGCATAGTTGTGGCACTGCTATTCCTCATGGACACGTCATCGTGTGCTGACTCAGCGTTACAGGCACGGACAAGTTTGGAAGTCTCCTTAGGGTAAGGGATGCATCAGGGGTGTATTGGGTGTGGCAGTTGTTCACGATGTATGCACACTGCCCCTGTCGATGTTTGGTTCCTCTGCAGACATGTCGCATCACCATGGTGCACATGACATGCAGCTGGGTACACCTGAATAGATGGTCAGACTTGTTGACAGTCATGAGTGATGGGATAGTGGATTGTGATGATGGCATCAATGTGTGTAACACTGCCCTCGGACACATACGGTTTGCATTGGGTTGACATGCTGTGGGACTTCCACATCAGCTGATCAATGGTGTATGGCAGGCTCTCCGTGAGCAGCTGTGGGTGTTTAGCTGTTAGCCGACGCTTGTGTGCCAGTTCCATGGCTATCACGCATTTGTGCTGCAGAAGGGGGGGTGCCAGTGTTGGACCCACATGTTACTCCACATGAAGTGTTCATGTGTACTTCAAGTTGCCTCTGCAATCCCGAAAACATGACTAATAAAGGTGTCCCTATGCCTCCAAGGTGCCTCTTTCAGTCAATCTGGTGTGTTGCCACGGTGCATCCAGCATGTCTGGCATGGTTTTCCCTGATAGTGGCTATGTGTCTATGTGTCGAGTAGCAAGATGCAAGCTGTGTGTGTGGGATGTGACTGTGTATCGTGCATGATGTCCATGACTGTGTGGGTATTGTGACATGTGCCATCCCCATGCATCCAACGTTGGCCAGGCCCCCATTAGGTGCATCCACCGGACTCAAGCTTGCAGAACATGGTTCTGCCACCTGTCTACACATACCTGGGTGCCCCCCAGGACACTGGACATGATCCCTGACCTCTGCGCATGACTGTTGCTGTACTCAATATATCTGTCAGCACGGTTGTGCGGCCACCCCCTCAGCTGGTTGGGCCCATCACGGGTGTGTATGGTGCTCCATGTCTGTCTTGCCTAATACACTGTGACCCGTGTGTCCTGTGCCAGACTCATGCCCCAGGGTGTGGATGGTTGAAGTCAATAGAGAACTCAGGCATGGTTAGACTTTACAAGACACATGTAAGGTAATAATGCAACCAGCAGGCATCTTCTCATCATGGTGTGACTTTTTATTTTAGTGGGGGGGGGGTATGACATGAGGGGCTTTCCGGGTGTTTGGAATCCAAAGTTCAGTAGGGGAGTTGGTGTCCTTGCCATTGGAAATCCTCAGAGTCCATGCCACAGTCTTTGTCAACATTGGTCACACAGTGACCAGCAAGGCCATGTGGCAGATAATGTCTTTTGATGCTGTGATGCTGTTGCTCCAGTGGGCCAGGTGCCAGGCCAGGTGTCCTGGGAGATGGTGATGTAGCGCCGACCCTCACGGTCTTTTCCGTGGACGACCCGCCCTCCTGCAGGGACCCTCAGAAGCAGGCCGTGACGACGTCTGGGATGCTCCATCTGATGTTTCCTCCTCCTCCTGATCCCTCCCTATGGGTGGTGATGTTCTCCGCCTTCTGGCACAGGGAGGGTTGCCCATGTTGTCGGCCATCCGACGGAGTGTATTGTGAATTCCCGTGTACGCCGTCACGAGCTCAGCCTGTCCATCCTCCATCCTCCGTTGGTGTTGCAGTAGACAGGCATGTTGCTGGGCCTGCTGGGTCTTGATCCCCTCGAGGACGGACACCACCTGGGCCAGGCCCGTGGTGTCCTGCCGGTATGTGTTCAGGATGTTTCAGACATGGGAAAATACCAGGTCCCCAGCCAACTGGTCAGGCTGGCGCCTCCGCCGTCCTCCACACCCACCACCCCTGCCCACTTGCACCTGGCCTGCCCTTGTGGGCACATCGGGTCTCCGGGACCCTTGAGGGGTGGCATTGGCGTTGTCGCCTGCCTCCTCCTGGGTGCCCGGGACACCGTGTCCCTCCTGGCCAGCCTGGCTGCTTTGTGGTGGTGGGGCAGGGATCCTGGGTGTCTCCTGGGATGTGGCAGGAGTGGGGGTGGTGGTTGGCCCCGTTGTACCTGACGCAGGTGCTGCAGGTCGTTGGACACCAGAGGTGCTAGGTTGGTCGGGGTCGTCCATAGAGTGGTGAGAGTCGTCGCTGCCGGTGGGTTCGGCCTCCCGCAGAGCCGGGTCCTGTGAGTCTTCCCCCCCAGTGTTGGGGGGTGAACCACGAGGTTGACCTGTGTGTGAAAGAGACAATGTTAATTTAGGTCCATGCAACATCCATGTTTCATCAGTTTCAAAGTTGGAACATTTCCTCTGGGAATTTGGATCTGTCTGGCATTCCACTCACAGTGCACTTGTGCATGGGTGTGTCTCTTGGGCACAGGTTTGGCGCCTTTAACTATGTGTGGCACAGTCTTACTTGCTGCGTCAAGTGTGACTGCAGTCAGCAGTGGAGTGGGCAGGTGTGGCGAGCCGTGCATTGGCGCCTTCCGTGTTGCACTGTATATGGGCACATGAAGTAGTTACACACACTTCAATGATGCAGGTAGCTGTCGTTGTGCTCGTGCACAGGTTGTGACATGGCCCTGTGTTTTGCCATGGAAGAGAGGGGGGGGTGCTGGCACTGACCCCCCTTGTCTACATGCACGCAGTCCACCTGCTGATGAGCAGACATTCCCACACACCAAAGGACTGATTTGCTCTCCCTGTGTCTCCCTCCCTCTCTGTCCCCCTCTCCCTCCCTCTCTGTCCCCCTCTCCCTCCTTCTCTGTCCCCCTTTCCCTCCCTCTGTGTGTCAGCCTCCTCCCTCTGTCCGTCTTCCTGTGTCTCCCTCCCTCTCTGTCCCCCTCTCCCTCCCTCTCTGTCCCCCTCTCCCTCCCTCTGTGTGTCAGCCTCCTCCCTCTGTCCGTCTCCCTGTGTCTCCCTCCCTCTCTGTCCCCCTCTCCCTCCCTCTGTGTGTCACCCTCTGTCACCTCAGCCCAGCTTCCTGGGCACACACTGTTAGCAGATCTTTGAATGGCCCTTGGCTTGTTGATGTGAGTTTGTTTCTGATCTCCAGGCACCCATTGGGTGTAGTGTGTGTCTCTGCGCTGCTGCTGTGGTGGTGTGTGCTGCCACTCTTTCACAATGTTGGCTGTTCATTAGCTGCTGTCATGTGCAAAACAGTGCCTTCACCCCCATGTGTTGATGCAAGGCGTCCGCCATTTGCTGGCGAGTCTTTCCTGTTTGGGGACACAGTGTTTGTCTGGCTGTGACCTAGGCCATATGGGCAGAGGGCATTGTTGTCTGCTTCTGAGTTGCACTATGTGAATTTTGGGGCCCAGCCTCCCGCCATCCGGGTTACCGTGTCATGTGTTGGTGTCTTCTGTGGCCTGTGACTTGACATTGTCCAGCTGGGTGCATGGGGCATGGTGGCGGCAGTGGCATGTGCGGGTTCATGGAGTGTGGTTGAGTCATGCGATAGCTTGGGGTGGTTGCGTGCCTGTTTGTGATTTTGGTTGTGGATGACGTTCCCCCCATGTGAGGTGCGTTGTTTGTGTACTCACCCGGGTCTCGGAGTCCTCCTAATCCTTCGACTGCCTCCACCAGCAGTATGGCCATCACCCTCTCCTCCCAGGGATGGTAGTGTATGGGTCTGCGGGACGGCCCTCCTCCAGTGGTGTTGGCCTGGTTGTGTTCATCCAGCATATTGGCTCGGACCCTCCTCCGCAGATCGTACCACCTGGCTTGGCATTCCTGCTTGTTCCTTCTGGTGTCCGCAACAGCATTCACAGCATCGACGATGGTCTGCCACATGGCTGTTTTTTCTGACATGCTGGTCTGTCTGACCAAGGTTCCAAAGAGCTGTGGCTCGACTCTGAGGATTTCATCGACAAGGACCTCCAACTCTCGGTTACTGAACTTTGGATTCTTGTTAGTGGGCATGGTGAGGGGTGTGGGTGTGGATGGTGGGGGGGGTGTGTGGATGGTTGTGGGTGTGTGGGTGTGGTTGTGCAGGTGTGTGTGTGAATGTGATGAGGGTGTGTTTGAGAAGGTGGTTGTGTGAAGGTGTGGAAGTGTAAGGTGTGGTGAAGCTTCTAGTTTGGTGCTGTAGGTTGTCTGTGGGGTCTGGCAGCAGTGAGTCTGTTGCAAAGGCTCATGGTTTGTGTGTGTGGGCCCTTTTTATTGGTCCATTGGTGGGTGTGGCTGTGTTTGAACTTTGGGTGGGTGTGTTATAAGGAGTGGTGGTGTTTTGGGCCTCTGTTTGTTTTTGGCTATTGCAGGTCAGTGAATGTGTTGTTTTGGTAGTTGTTGGACATGTTTTGTGGCTTTGTGCCATTCGAATGGTGTATTCTTGTGTTGTTTTGGTTTGTCCTGGTTGTTTACGTGTGTTTTTTGGCGTGTATACGGTGTGTACATGGGCCTTTTTGTTGTACAGTGCTGTCCTTGTGTGTGGCTTGGTACGAGTCGTACATTCGGTTGTGATGTTGGGGCCTGGGGTGCGCTCCGTCCTTAGGATGTTGTGGTGTGGGTACGCTCCATGCATACGCGGGTGGGGGTATGACTCTGACGTACACGGGTGTAGGTACACGGGGGTACGGCACGTACAGGGGTGGGGGTATGACTCTGACGTACACGGGTGTAGGTACACGGTGGTATGACACGTACACGGGTGGGGGTAGGACTCAAACGTACAGGGGTGTACATACACGGTGGTACGACACGTACAGGGGTGGGGGTAGGACTCGAACGTACAGGGGTGTACATACACGGTGGTACGACACGTACAGGGGTGGGGGTAGGACTCTGACATACACGGGTGTAGGTACACGGGGGTACGACACGTACAGGGGTGGGGGTACGACTCGAACGTACAGAGGTGTACATACACAGTGGTACGACACGTACAGGGGTGGGGGCACGACTCTGACGTACACGGGTGTAGGTACACGGTGGTACGACACGTACAGGGGTAGGGGTACGACTCTGACGTACACGGGTGTAGGTACACGGTGGTACGACACGTACAGGGGTGGGGGTACGACTCGAACGTACAGTGGTGTACATACACGGTGGTACGACACGTACACGGGTGGGGGTAGGACTCGAACGTACTGGGGTGTACATACACGGTGGTATGACACGTACAGGGGTGGGGGTAGGACTCGAACGTACAGGGGTGTACATACACGGTGGTACAACACGTACAGGGGTGGGGGTAGGACTCGAACGTACAGGGGTGTACATACACGGTGGTATGACACGTACAGGGGTGGGGGTAGGACTCTGACGTACACGGGTGTAGGTTCACGGGGGTACGACACGTACACGGGTGGGGGTAGGACTCGAACGTACAGGGGTGTGCATACACGGTGGTACGACACGTACAGAGGTGGGGGTACGACTCGAACGTACAGGGGTGTACATACACGGTGGTACGACACGTACACGGGTGGGGGTAGGACTTGAACGTATTGGGGTATACATACACGGTGGTACGACACGTACAGGGGTGGGGGTATGACTCGAACGTACAGGGGTGTACATACACGGTGGTACGACACGTACACGGGTGGGGGTAGGACTTGAACGTACTGGGATGTACATACACGGTGGTACGACACGTACAGGGGTGGGGGTACGACTCGAACGTACAGGGGTGTACATACACGGTGGTACGACACATACACGGGTGGGGGTAGGACTTGAACTTACTGGGGTGTACATACACGGTGGTACGACACGTACAGGGGTGGGGGTACGACTCGAACGTAGAGGGGTGTACATACACGGTGGTACGACACGTACAGGGGTGGGGGTACGACTCGAATGTACAGGGGTCTACATACACTGGTGGGGGTTCGACACGTACACGGGTGTACATACAGGGGGGGGGTGTACATTCACGGGGAGTAGGACTCGAACGTATGGGTGCTGGGGGGAGTGTTGGGCGCGTATGCGGGCACATGTCTCCATGGTTGCAATGGGAGTTCGGTGCGGACGGTGTTTTTACCATACGGTTGTGAGATTGGACGCACGGGTTGGATCATGATTCCTCGGTCGGACTTCACTTTTCACATTTGTACGGTAAATCGTCCGAGGACGTGTCGGACACATTTTCCGACCCGAGGACGTGTGGGGAATGATTCCCAATGCGGTTCGTATGGACTTTTTACCATGCGAATCGTGGTTGCCAGTTTGTACGGCACTTGTACGATTCGTACGGTAAAAAGACCGGATACGAGTGGTACGGGGAAATTTTTTACCGGATCGTAATTAGCACCTATGTGTCTTAATGCCTGAAGCATTCTATAGGTGTATGCACAGTAACTAGATAGTAAGAGTGGTGATAGTTGACAGAAGGGTGAGTTTTTAAGTGCTGGTGTTTCAGCAAAGAGAGTAGATACAGACATGGTGCTGTCAGGATGATAGGAGGATTGGACAGGGAATTACAGTGTGATTGATTATCTGCATGGCTACTGTATGGATTTTTGCAGAAGTAAATGAGTAGTGTACAGGGGGTTAAAGCACCGCATAGATTGTGCACATTTACTTATATACTAACTACGAAATTACACATTATAGAACCACAAAATCACTTCTCATACACTTATAAAATCACATTTTCACCACCTTTGCAGTCCTCCAATATATTAGATACCTATCATTAATTTATACAAATATAAAAAAATTGTAAACAAAAACCTGACTCATGACATACTAACTACTACATACCAGAAAGAATAAAATGTACTGACTTTCTTTGCAGCTACATATTGTCCTTTAAATCTACAAATATGCAACTTCATCAAATTGTACCTCTCAACAGACCTAATGAAGAACAGTAATAAATAACTCTTTTTTTAAAGGATTTTTAAAACTGCAGAAACTGTACCAACTAATAACAGATTCATAATTATTAACACCTTATATGATCATCTTGCAAACAGCACAATTGCACCTCATTTTACCACACAATCTATAATAATGCAATTTTTTTTAAACTATACCTTTTTATACAGAAGAAATAATCATGCCTAATAAACTACACCTTTTATGAGTATTTTAGAAAATACACCTTCTTAGTACATATTTAACCAATTAATAGTAAATAAAAGCGTTCATTCAACAATATCTTCCAACACACTTAAATAAATATATTACTGTACATACTGCTTTTTAAGCAAACTTCAAATACAATAAAAATAATCTCAATATACATCTGTGCATTTTATAATATTTTTAAAACAACACAGTTTCATAAAAATGTCAAATCCTTTTTAAATTAACCTCAACAATTTGTAACTCACCTTTAAATAAATCTGTTGAATGAAAAATCTAACACACTCACTCAGGATTATCTTTTTCGCACAGAGAATGTAGATCAACACACTCTGCAAGGGTGAACCAGTATTGGCAATTTTTCCCTCTATTTTTCCATACATATAGACATAAACAACAAATGGGATTGCTTCCCAGTGTTTTTCAAATTTAAAAAACGAATTTCCTTTGGTCATAGTGAATAATGCTTTTCAACTGACATCTTTACCCCTTGTCCTTAATGTCAGTTTCTGTAGCAACAGGTCATGCAACATTCAACTAGCTGCCTGGTCACAAGTTCACCACACAATGTTACAAATGACAACAGCAGGTGTGGTTGGCTTTGCAGTGCTTGCCCTTATCCTCTCTGCTGTACGTTTCCAACATTTGTTAATAACCAATAAGAAACATGCTTGCTAAACCAAGTGAAATGCACCCTATTTATGAATGTAGAGTGTTGTTAAACAGTCAATCAAATCTCTACTTTCTTAAAAACAGCATCTTGTCCACCATTTTAGATAGATTTTATTCTTCCACCTGTCTAACTCAGCTGCAGACATTTTCTGATTACCTACAGAAATCCCTTCAAGATGCTTTCTGTGTGGATTATTGGACACAGCTATATTTTCTGGTGTAAAAGTTATGCTGAAAGCAGAGGTATTGACAAAGACCTAGCTTTGCAAAATATAGACATTAAATGGATTGGACACAGAGGATTAAAGTGGCACCAATTGATGCCATTGGTTAAATCCTTTTTGCATCTCCAACCGCCTGACCTCATGATTGTGTACTGTGGTGGCAATGACCTAGGCACATTGACTGGGTTTGCTCTGGAAATGCTAATGAAGGACACCTTTGCAGAATTGATGTTGCTTTTTCCCCAAACTGACTTTGTGTACTCTAACATTTGCCAAAGACAGAAATGGTCCAATCAATTTTGTCCACAGATTGAGAAAGCTAGAAAAAATGTCAATAAAGCTGTTTCTGCTTATCTCAGAGACCATAGTATGGGGTCCATATACAACAACAATCTGCGTTTTCATATGGTTGGCATTTACAGGACTGATGGTGTACATTTCACAGATAAGGAAAACAGAGTCCTTCTCAACAACTTAAGACTCTGCATTGGCACTTACATGTAGCTATAAAAATCGCCCAATAAACACAGGGGCTCTTTTTAGAGCCACCCAATATCCTAACATATAACCTAGGTTTTTATTAAAAAATGTTTAAAATTTTTTGCTTGGAGTCGCGCACCTAAGGCGAACTGTAGTCGCGTACCCCTCGTGTGCTCACTAGGGGGCCGCACAAAGCGCCGCGCTAGGTACGCGATTCCTTATTTTTCCGTAAAAAATACCCGGCTCCTACAATTAACTACTATTCACCCCGGGGACCCCATCCCCCGGGGCCTATCTGACCGTGGGGGGTGCCCCAATGCCCCCACGGGCCCGCTGGCTCCCCGCAGCCTTCGGGAGCCAGCATAGCTTTTCGTGCTAGGAGTCGCGTACCCCTCGCGTGCACACTAGGTGACGCGCTGAGCGCCGCGCTAGGTAGGCGACTCCTTATTTTTCCGTAAAAAAACAAACGGCTCCTACCATTAATTACTATTCACCCCGGGGACCCCATTCCCCGGGGCCTATCTGATACGTTGGGGACCATGCGGGGAGCCCCAATGCCCCCACGGTCACTGCCGGCTCCCCGCATCCTACGGGAGCCGGCATTGCTTTTCCACATTGGGAGCTGCTAACATGCAGCTCCCCATGAGGAAAAGCAATCTGCTTTGCTTCATTGAAGCGAGAGCAGGTTTCCCTGCTCTCGCTTCAATGAAGCAAAGCAGTTTGCAATTACAGGGCCGGAGCCGCAAGGTTCCAGCCCTGTCATTGTAAACAGCAGTGTCCCGGGGTGGGCATCCCGGGACACAGCAGGAGGGTGGCGGTCCCCAGGGCCATGAAAGGCTCCAGGAGGGAGGTCGCGCGGCCCCCCTCCCAACAACTGCAATTCCCTGGGGAGGTGGTGGTCCCCGGGGGTCCATTATGGACCCCGCATTTAAATCTTAGTGTCCCCCGCATTTAAATCTTAGTGCCCCGGGGATGTGGCGGTCCCTGGGGCGTGTGGGGGGCCTCAACACCCCCACACAGGTCTATTATATTTTTTTTTAAACTCCCGGGGGTTGGCGGTCCCCGGGGCTGGTGGGAGGGCTGTTTCCCCCACGCAAACATTTATACAAAGCACCGGGGGTGGTGGCCCCTGGGGCTGCAGGGGTCCCCCAGGGCCCCGCCATTTTTTTGTTGCAGTGCCCCCGGGACTTGGCCCACCCGGGGGCTAATTAATAACAAAGCGCGGGCGTCCGCGCTTCGTTTTAAAAAAACATTTGGCCAGATCCATGGATCCTCCGTGCATCCCGCGATTTAAAAAAAATAAATATATTTTTTGGGCCCTGGGAGTCCTTGTGGGACCCCCTGAGCAGGCCAAGAGGGTCAGGGTATTTCTACCCTTCCCCCTTTTCCAGTTTTGTGCATTTGTTTTTCTGTTTTCTTGTGCCTCAGTTCTACTGAGGCGCAAGATGGCTGCCAACACTTCCTGGTTTGGAGTGTTGACAGCCAATTAGCATGAAGCTTGTGACCGGCAGGGTGCGCAGATCGTCCGCAGCCATAGATATCACTATATGTATTTCTTAAATTCTCAAAAACTACTGAACGGATTTACACCATTTCTTAAAACGTAGCTTTCCGAGCCAAGCAGTACCTTTTTGCCAAATTTGGTGTATTTCCGTTCAGCAGTTTTTGGTATAACTGTGTCTAAAGTTTCCTATGAGAAATTGATTTTTTGACCTCTAATTTTTTAATTTCTCAGGTACTACTGAACGGATTTACACAATTTAATAAAAGGAGTTTTTCTGAACCAAGGGCTATATTTTTGCAAAATTTGGAGTAATTACGTTCAACAGTTCGGGCTGAAGCCTGTTCCAAAATTTCCTATGGGAAATAACATGGAGAAAAAGAATTTTGGGACCACCCTTTTTTCTCGGTCCATACTTGTCGAATCACCCCCAAACTTTCAGGATAGGAGCTGACCGACGCCTCACCATTTTTGAAAATTTCACGAAGATTTGTCATCCGGCGCCAAAGTTATTGGAAAAAGAATGTTACACATTTCCTATGGATAATAGGTCCTAACTATAACTACCTACTGGCAACCGCCAGTAGGTAACATATATATATATATATATATATATATATATATATATATATATTCTCACAAACATAGGTGCACTCACAGGGTGTCGTTTCAAAACGGCTTTATTTTCCGCAGACGCGTTTCAGCATAATGCCTTCATCAGTGCGATAAAAGCATGTACACAATGCACAGTGTCGGGGTAATTTGAACCATCCAGCATCCAGCATTCTTATTGGATGGTCGGTGGACAATAGGAGAGCAGCAATTGTCCCAGTGAGGTGATGATGCGTCAGCATTCCCGATCTCTTAGTCCCAATTAAAGGCCTTGGTGCCCCATCAATTCATCATGCCAAGATCTCAATAGCATGCCGTCTGACACCAACCACGCCAGTCCTGACCTCCCTCGATTTCTCCTTCAATAGGTGGCCACATAGTGGGTAAGTAATTCCATTGCACCCCGCTGCGTACTCCACCCCTCGTCTGCCACTGGATTCTGCACATAAGCTCTCTGCAGGTGTCTGTTGAATAACAGGGCAACCCTGAATTTGTATAATCCACGTCCAACAATGGTCAACGGTGGTTATCAGCGGCGGTTCAGGCAGACCCAAAATAATCCATTGCACAGCTTCCCACCATGGCTGTTCGAACTCACGACGGGTGCAACCTTATAAGCGGTGGTAGGATCCACTTGCTACAAAACAACTCACAAACGTAGGTGCACTCACTGGGTGTTGTTTCATAATGGCTCATCGTCTGCTGAAAATAAAGCTTTTTTGAAACAACACTTCGTGAGATTGAGCACTACCCCCAGCATGACCCCCTACACTACCCAAACACCACTGCACTCCTATAAACCCTAAAACACTACCCCAGCACAACCCCCTACACTACCCAAACACCACTGCACTACCCTAAACCCTAAAACACTACCCCCAGCAGTACCCCCTACACTACCCAAACACCACTGCACTACCCTAAACCCTAAAACACTACCCCAGCATGACCACCTACACTACCCAAACACCACTGCACTAACCTAAACCCTAAATATACCCCAGCATGACCCCCTACACTACCCAAACACCACTGCACTACCCTAAATGCAAAATCTACCCTCAGCACAACCCCCTACACTACCCAAACACCACTGCACTACCCTAAACCCTAAAACACTACCCCCAGCACGACCCCCTACACTACACAAACACCACTGCACCACCATAAACCCTAAATCTACTCCAATCACGACCCCCTACACTACAGAAACACCACTGCACTACCCTAAACCCTAAAACACTACCCTCAGTACGACCCCCTACACTACCCAAACACCACTGTACTACCCTAAACCCTAGACAAGTAACCACCACCTCATGCCCGATCCCCTTACCTTTCACTCCTCATGGTTCCCTCTCCTCGTGGTTCCTGCTTCATATCGTCTCTGAGGGGCGGTGCACGTCATTGTGAGGAAACGGAATAGGCTCTGTTTCCTTACAACGACGTGGATCGTCTACATTTTTTTAGATCTCATGGTCATTTACCATACATACCTTTACAAAAAAATTTGTTGTAAAGGCATGCGTGGTAAATGACCAAGCATTCTAAAAAAATGCGTAGTAATGACTTTGCGATTTACAACGCATGCGTGGTAATGCATGAGTTGTAATGGTATCGTGAAGTAAAAAAGTCATTGAAACAGCTGTTTACCGATCGAAGCTGGCCACTGTTCTTCAGTGAGTCGTTTATTTGATAAATTAGGAGGAAGGAATGTGTTTTTTTTACCGAAAAGTGTAGTCTCGGCTGTTGTATTGTGAAAGTGTCCGCGTGGCCTGGTTTCACTTCCGGTAAGAGAGTGGAAGAGTCTGTTTGGATCTAAAGGGGTTCTGCTGTTGGACGGGGCCGGCGCGACACGTCATCAGAAAACGCAGCTAATGGAAAGCGTTGTCCCCGAAGTGTGGAGCAGTGCCATGAGAGGTCAACGGGTGTGGGTTTCACCGCAGTATGACTGTACCGCGTGACCCATGTGCCGCCTCCAGTGTACGGAAGGCAGAAGAAGCATCCATCGCCGGTCCTCTTCAAGACCGTTGTATCACTAATTCTACATTTTGGAACTAGGGCATTTTCACCTTGTTGTTCCTGCCAGATACAAAGAGAAGATCCTGTGTTATTCAGTTCCCTCGTTACCTTTTCTCTGGGTAGTGGTGCCTGTCACTTCGCTGCCCCGCCGGTGCACGTGACTTTGCTCCCCACCTCCTGTGCCATCTGCAGGGCCTCTGCCCTCGGATCACTGGTTTCTGTTTCTGGAGTGGCAACATAAACAGTTGCTCCCAAAGGACTAGCCTGAACACTTAGGTGAATATCCCCTGCACCAGCATTCTGTGGAAATTCTTTCCTAGCTCTCCCATGTCGACGACGATGCCATAATAGCACAGCTCCGCTCCCGACACTGTATGACATCATAGGAGCCATAAGAGGACCTCGTCGGCGTGCTGACGTCAGTTTCACCCAATTCTTCCGTGCCACCGAGGTAAACAGGTGGACCGACACATTTTCACATGTATACATAGTATATTCAAATGCATAACCAGTAAAGGCATAAAGAAGTAGCAACAGATCAAGCATTTCTCACTATTAAAACATAAGCATGATTAAGACATATTAAAAACATTCATACCAAACAGTAAAAGCATCTTTTTGGTAGAAACAGGTGGACAATGGGGAGGCAGGTGGGACAGTGAAGAATCCACAGGCAGATACTGTATCCAACAGAAAAAGCGTTACCGAAGGTAAGTAACTTGCTCTTCAGATGGATTCTTCTGCCTGTTGATTCCTCACCTTTTGAATAGGATCCTCAAGCCGTACCTCACCCAGAGAAGGGTGTCCACCTGACTAGACCAAAAAATCTTGCAAAACAGATCGAGCAAAATGGCCATCCCTCCTAACCTCCGAATCCAATAATAATCGAATAATTTTTAGTCAAAATTATATTGAAAATAATACTTTAAAAATACTTTTATTAATACATTTAGACAAACACTTAAAGGAAAACTTTTATTTATAATTAATTTAAAGATATTTCATACTTTACAAATTACGCTGAAGTCGCGACCCCAGCGCAACTTTTCAAAATGGCAACCGGAATGTGCGCAGCCATCGTGTAGGATGCGCGAAGGGTGTGCGACTTCTGTATGATTTTTTGCCTGAGTGTGTGTGTGGGTTGGTGGGAGGTGAGTGCATAGATGTGTGAGTAGTTGATTCCCTGGGTGTATGGGTTCAAGAGTGCATGTGGAAACAGCTGTATGAGTGGGTGAGTGTTTGTATGAGTGTATAATTTTTTTTAAAAAAAGAATGAATATAGTTTTCCTAACTAAAAATTATTCACAGCTTTTTTAAATATATATATATATATGTATTTATATATATATATATATAGAGAGAGAAAATAAAAAAAACATAGGATTCAGTTACATTAGACTAACAAATTTTCATTTAAAAAACCTTTGAAATTCACTAGAAACACCATAGGTTTCAAGCACGTTATAGTTAGAAATTAGCATTTAAAAAAACATAGAAATTCACTGAAAGAACCATAGGTTTCAGGCACGTTATAGTTAGAAATTAGCATTTAAAAAACCATAGAAATTAACTGAAAACACCATAGGTTTCAGGAACGTTATAGTTAGTTCGACATTTCACTCGTACAAAACCATAGAAATTCCGGTGTTATAGTTAGTTCAGCTAACTATAACTCTCGCCCCTGCAAAGCGCTGGTGATGACATCACATATTACATCATTCATGACATGGTCAGTGACATCACTGATGACATCACTGATGACATCTCAAATGACATCACTGATGACATCACTGATGCCATCATCCGCATGAAAATCTGATGCACCTCCTCACACCTGAATATAACCTTTGATACACCCACTCTAAAATACAGACTATCATTTTTGAAAAAATAGACACATCAATACCAGTTACTAAATATGCACTGACTGATTCCTAGGTCTACACACACATCCACTCATTCACCCATACAGCCACGCATACATGCAGTCACTCATCACTACAACACTATCATATGCACTATGTAACAATCAAAGAAGTCTTGTGGACAGCTCTTCTAGTTGGTATTCTATTCATCAAGTTACAGTTTAACAAGTTTCAATGTACGCCCCACCAGGAGCAGCCTCCTGGCTGCTCAGCCCATCTTCTCCAACTGCTATCTCACCAGTCAAACATTCCTCACATTCCAAGTGACATCATATTGTTAGAGCATCAGGGAGAGGACAAGGGCAGGGAAGGTGCATTATTTAACAAGCAGATTACTACACACGCATACACCTATACAGACACTCACACACTGTCACATATACTCACAGACTTAGTCAGTCATGCAAAAAATCAATCATACTTCCATTTACTCACCTATACAGATATAAAGGCACAACCTCACTTATTCATACAGATACTAACACATAATTACTCTCTTATAGAATCACTGATACAAATACACACTCATCCATGCAGCCACTCTCACAATTACTGACTCTCACATATAGTTATTTATATACACCATCACTCACATATACTGCCTTTTACATATGTTGTTACTTGCACATGTACCACTGTGACATCCATTCACTCACCAACACACCCATACAAACACTCACCCACTCATACAGCTGTTTCCACATGCACTCTTGAACCCATACACCCAGTGAATCAACTACTCACACATCTATGCACAGAGTCACTCACCTCCCACCAACCCACACACACACTCAGGCAGCCATACAAATACTCATGCAAGCAATCAATAACTCATATAGACACTCATGCAGCTACTCACCAACCCATGCAGCAGACAGACTGATACAGACTTTCACACAGTTTAGTCACTAACCCATGCATTCATTAAGACACATTTAATCACTCACTTATACAGTCAGTCAAGTACCTACTAAATCCTCCATACAGACACTTATACACCCACTCATTCCTCAATACAGCTTGGCATATACATAAAACAAAATTAAACTTTACAGAAACACAGTCACTGGATGATGTCATCAGTGATGTCATTTGAGATGTCATCAGTGATGTCACTGACCATGTCATGAATGATGTAATATGTGACTTCATCAGCAGTACATTGCGGGGGCGCGAGTTATACTTAGCTGAACTCACTATAAAGTCGGAATTTCTATGGTTTTGTATGAGTGAAATGTCCAACTAACTATAACGTTCCTGAAACCTATGATTTTTTCAGTATAAATATAAACATTATATATATATTATCTACTGGCGGTCGCCAGTAGATAGTTACAGTTAGGACCTATTTTCCATAGGAAATCCGCAACATTCTATTCCCAATAAGTCTGGCGCCGGTTGAGGAATCTTCGTGAAATTTTCCAAACTTTTGGCCAGCTCCGGTCCGCTCCTATCCTGAATGTTTCGTGGTGATTCATCAAGCGGGGGCTGAGAAAAAAGGGGGGTCCCAAAACACAATTTCCCCATGCAATTTCCCATAGGACCTGTTGACGCAGCTACAGCCCGAACTGCGGAACGGAACTACACCAAATTTGGCAAAGAGGTAGCCCTTGGTTCACACTTGTGCCTTTTGGTTAAATGGTGTAAATCCGCTCCTGAGATATTCAAAAGTAAAAAGATAGATATATCTAGGGCTGCGGATCCTCTTGAGCATGAGCTTTATGCTAATTGGCCAACACTCTGAATCAGGAAGTGTTGGCAGCCATCTTGTGCCTCGGTAGAACCGAGGCACAGGAAAGCACAAAAAAACTGCAAAAAACACAAAAAGGGGGCAGGGTAGAAACACCCTGACCCCCTGGGCCTGCTCAGTGGGCTAGTTGGCCCCCAGGGGACCTCAGGATTGAAGAGGAATTAATTCACCAACTTAAAACGCGCCACAGGGCGTGTTTGCAGACATGTCACCTCAGACCCTGCCCCCTTCCTTCACCATTGTGCCCTGTGGCGCGTTTTAAGTTGAGGAATTAATTCCCCTTCAATCTTGAGGGTCCCTGGGGGCCAACTAGCCCACCAGGTACCTCCAGTAAGCGCGAGGGAGCTGCGTTGCAGAGAGGTGTTCAGAGGCCATGCCCCTTTTTACACTTCTCTGCAACGCAGATCTGTGGCACTTACTGGAGGTACCTAGTGGGCTAGTTTGACACTAGGGACCCTTAGGATTCAAGGGGACTTAATCTCCCAACTTAAAATGCGCCATGGGGCGCGTTTACACACTGGTGAAGAGAGGCGACGGGGCTTGAGGTGACGTGTGCAAACACGCCCTGTGGTGCATTTTATGTTGGGGAACAAATTCCTCTTCAATCCTGAGGGACCCTGGGGGCCAAGTAGCCCACCAGGTGCTTCCAGGAAGTGCCACTGAGTTGCGTTGCAGAGAGGTGGTGCAGGCCGTGCGCATTTTTGTACATCTCTCTGCTACACAGCTCTGTGGCGCTTCCTGGATGTACCTAGTGGGCTAGTTGGTCTCTACGGACCCTCAAGATTGAAGGGGAATTATTTCCCCAACTTAAAATGCTCCACAGGGCGTGTTTGCACAGTGGTGAAGGGAGGGGATGGTGTAGGAAAGTGGCTCTATATATACTGGACCAAAGTAAAATCAGCCGAACTACGAATTCAAATTTACTCACCTGTTATCAGGAGAGACCTCAGTGCTGCAGGTTTGAGCCCAGTACTGATCCTGAAAAGTAATTCTAACCGTACTTACCAGTAACTTCAATTTCCTTCCATAGGATATCATTGCCTGGTATTTGCTGAAAAAGTTTCAGTGTCGATTTTTGAAAATTACAAATATTCCTCTAAAATCAGCCGAACTACGAATTCCGATTTACTCACCTGTTATCAGGAGGGAACTCAGTGCTGCATCTTTTAGCCCAGCACTGACCCTGAAAAGTAATTCTAAGCATACTTACCAGTAACTTGTATTTCCTTCCATAGGAATCCATTGTGTTGTTTTCAGCAGAAAAGTTTCTAAGTGTGGAGTTTTGGAACTTACAAATATTCCTCTAAAATCAGCCGAACTACGAATTCCGATTTACTCACCTGTTATCAGGGGAGAACCCAGTGCTGCATCTTTTAGCCCAGCACTGACCCTAAAAAGTAATTCTAACCGTACTTACCAGTAACTTGAATTTCATTCCATAGGCTAACATTGTCTGGTTTCACTTGGGAATTCTTATAAGTGTGGAGTTTTTAAACTTAAAAATATTCCTCTAAAATCAGCCGAACTACGAATTCCGATTTACTCACCTGTTATCAGGAGAGACCTCAGTGTTGCATGTTTAAGCCCAGTACTGATCCTGAAAAGTAATTCTAAGCATACTTACCAGTAACTTGTATTTCCTTCCACAGGAATCCATTGTGTGGTTTTCAGCAGAAAAGTTTCTAAGTGTTGATTTTTGGAACGTACAAAAATACCTCTAAAATCAGCCGAACTACGAATTCCGATTTACTCACCTGTTATCAGGAGAGACCTCAGTGCTGCATCTTAAAGCCCAGTACTGATCCTGAAAAGTAATTCTAACCGTACTTACCAGTAACTTGAATTTAATTCCATGGGCTAACATTGACTGGTTTCACTTGGAAATTCTTCTAAGTGTGGAGTTTTGAAACTTACAAATATTCCTCTAAAATCAGCCAAACCACGAATTCCGATTTACTCACCTGTTATCAGGAGAGACCTCAGTGCTGCATGTTTAAGCCCAGTACTGATCCTGAAAAGTAATTCTAAGCGTACTTACCAGTAACTTTTGTTTCCTTCCATAGAAATCCATTGTGTGGTTTTCAGCAGAAAAGTTTCTAAGTGTCGATTTTTGGAACGTACAAATATTCCTCTAAAATCAGCCGAACGACGAATTCCGATTTACTCACCTGTTATCAGGAGAGACCTCAATGCTGCATGTTTAAGCCCAGTAGTGATCCTAAAACGTAATTCTAACCGTACTTACCAGTAACTTGAATTTCCTTCCATGGGCTAACATTAACTGGTTTCACTTGGAAATTCTTCCAAGTGTGGAGTTTTGGAACTTACAAATATTCCTCTAAAATCAGCCGAACTATGAATTCGGATTTACTCACATGTTATCAGGACAGACCTCAGTGCTGCATCTTTGAGCCCAGTACTGATCTTGAAAAGTAATTCAAACCGCGCTTACCAGTAACTTGAATTTTCTTCCATAGGATATCATTGCCTCCCACCCCTCTTCCTGTTTAACAGTACTTCCGTGAGTCATTGAGCTGACGAGCTCGTGGATGAAGCACCCGCATGCCTGTGAGAGGTACCTGATCTGAGAAAGATGTTGGCAGCCTACTCAGCAAACCCCAAATTTCAAAGACTGTAATCTCTACTAATGACGGTTATAGAACCAGAAACACGTGTCTAGAGATCAGCACTATCTGCGCCAACTGTGGCAAAACACTCAAACACTCTTGAAGCAAGCAAGTAACCGAAACTGCATTTACCACAATGCCAGGGGTGACCCTTCCTGGGAGGTGAAGCGGTGTGCTCCCACCCCTGTTCCTGTTTAATAGTTCTCCCGTGAGTCATTGAGCTGACGAGCTGGTGGATGAAGCACCCGCGTGCCTGTGAGAGGTACCTGACCTGAGAAAGATGTTGGCAGCCTACTCAGCAAACCCCAGATTTCAAAGACTGTAATCTCTACTGATGACGGTTAAAGAATCTCAAACACGTGTCTAGAGATCAGCATTATCTGCGCCAACTGTGGCGAAACACTCGAACACTCTTGAAGCAGGCAAGTAACTGAAACTGCAATTACCACAATGTCAGGGGCGAACCTTGTTGGGAGGTGAAGCTGTGTGCTCCCACCCCTGTTCCTGTTTGATAGTTCTCCCGTGAGTCATTGGATGAAGCACCCGATTGCCTGTGAGAGGTACCTGATCTGAGAAATATGTTGGCAGCCTACTCAGCAAGCCCCAAATTTCAAAGATTGTAATCTCTACTGATGACGGTTAAAGAACCAGAAACACATGGCTAGATATCAGCACTATCTGCGCCAACTGTGGCGAAACACTCACACTCTTGAAGCAAGCAAGTAACTGAAACTGCATTTACCACAATGCCAGGGGCGAACCTTGCTGGGAGGTGAAGCGGTGTGCTACCACCCCTGTTCCTGTTTAATAGTATTCCCGTGAGTCATTGAGCTGACGAGCTCGTGCATGAAGCACCCGCATGCCTGTGAAAGGTACCTTACCTGAGAAAGATGTTGGCAGCCTACTCAGCAAACTCCACATTTGAAAGACTGTAATCTCTACTAATGACGGTTTAAGAACCAGAAGCATGTGTCTAGAGATCAGCACTATCTGCGCCAACTGTGGCGAAACACTCAAACAGTCTTGAAGCAAGCAAGTAACTGAAACTGCATTTACTACAATGCCAGAGGCGAACCTTGGTGGGATTTGAAGCGGTGTGCTCCCACCCTTGTTCCTGTTTCATAGTACTCCCGTAAACATGGAGAGAACTCAGTGCTGCATCTTTGAGCCCAGTACTGATCCTGAAAAGTAATTCTAACAGTACTTACCAGTAACTTGAATTTCCTTCCATAGACTAACATTAACTGGCTTCACTTGGAAATGTTTCTAAGTGTGCAGTCTAAAATCAGCCTCACTACAAATTCCAATTTACTCACCTATTATCAGGAGAGACCTCAGTGCTGCATCTTTCAACCCAGTACTGATTCTGAAAAGTAATTCTAACACTTAGAAATTCACCCAGGCACTCTCCTTGCAGTACTCCAATCAGTATCCAAGTACTCATGCAGCGAGCCAGGCATTAGCACATGGACTGCCTCAAACCCCTATCCACTATGCATGCAGTATCCTAACTAACCAACACACTTATAGTTCTGCACTTATACATTCAACAAAAAAAACAATATTTCAGTTTCAATATTTTAAAAAACATTTTTATTTCCATTTATTTTAAAAATTTATAACGTAATTTAAAAATTAAAGTGTGTAAAAATAAACAGTTAAAAAACTGTAAAAATCAGTATAAAATATAACATATAACTAATATTACATTTAAAAACTATTATTTAAAAAACCTTCGAAATTCACTGAAAAAACCATAGGTTTCAGACGTGTTATAGTTAGGAATTAGCATTTAAAAAACCTTAGAAATTCACTGAAAAAACCATAGGTTTCAGGGCTGTTATAGTTAGCTGGACATTTCACTCGTACAAAACCATTGAAATTCCTCCGTTATAGTTAGTTGTACTCACTATAACTCGCGCACCCGCAATCCACTGCTGATGATGTCACATATTACATCATTCATGACATGGTCAGTGACATCACTGATGACATCTCAAATGACATCACTGATGACATCATCCACGTGATAATCAGATACACCTCATCATACACTAGTATAACCTTTCATCATTCACTGTAAAATACAGAGTACCATATTTGAATCCATTGACACACCAATACAAGTTTTTAAAAACCTACTCAGTGATTCCTAGATCTACACACACATCTAATCACTTACCTATAGATTCACTCATACATGCTGTCAATGATCAATAGAACACTATCAAATATACTTATACACCTATATCGACATTACACACCAGCACACATCCTAATCACTTATGAAGTCATCCTACTCACTTATGCAAACAATGGATCATACTTACTTTTACTTAGCTACACACTTATACAAACACCACTTCATTTATTCATATAGATAGTAACTCATACTTAGTGTGTTATAAAATCACTATTACAAATATACAGTTATCCATAAAGTCACTGTTAGTTCTGGGGGTCTCTAGTTGCCAGAGGTAGGTACCACTGTCCAAATAGGGACCCTTGCTTCTAGTCAGGGTAAGGTGGATACACTCTTTAGATAAACCCTGCTCACCCCCTTGGTAGCTTGGCACAAGCAGACAGGCTTGTCAAAGGCAATGTTTAAAGTATTTGTAACAACACTCACAGTAACACAGTGAAAACACCACAAATGGACTCCACACAACTACACAAGACCAAAACAACAAAAATCCAACATACACAGTTCAGGAATATGGTTTCAAAAAGAGTTCTCAGCTTAGCGACAAAATCATTCACCTTAGCATCAATTTTAGCCAACAGGACCTGGTGATGCGATAAAAGTTCTTAGCGGTGCTCAGGCATTGAAAAACAAGCAACAGCGTCAGTCCTGAGACGCAGCGGGCGTGGGCAACAAATCCGGTCTGTATTGGGAGTGAGGCTATACTTGTATGGATTCCAAGGCATAGCTTTTCCGGTAGAAATTTACTCGCTAAGGCACGATGGGACAAAATTCGGCCCGCTAACGAGTGGGGCGACAATTTCACCAGCGATGATCTGGGTTGGCTCTGCGACGATATTCGCAGCTATAAAATTCTGCCCGCTAACGAGCGGTGCGATGATTTTGGCTGGCTCTGCGACGATGTTCGCAGCGATAAAATTCTGCACGCTAATGAGCGGTGTGATGATCTTGGCTGGCTCTGCAACGATCTCACCCAGCGGCGGCAGGCTCTGCGACGAAGTTCGCAGCGATAAAATTCTGCCCGCTAACGAGCGGAGCGGGGAGCTGGGCTGGCTCTGCGACGATGTTCGCAGCGACAAAATTCGGCACGCTAACGAGCGGTGCGATGATCTTGGCTGGCTCTGCGACGATCTCACCCAGCGGCAGCCGGCTCTGCGACTAAGTTCACAGCGATAAAATTCTGCCCGCTAACGAGCGGAGCGGGGATCTGGTCTGGCTCTGCGACGATGTTCGCAGTGACAAAATCCGGCCCGCTAACGAGTGTGGCAACGATTTCACCAGCGATGATCTGGCTCAGCGGCAGCAGGCTCTGCGAGGATGTTTGCAGCGATAAAATTCTGCCCGCTAACAAGCGGAGCGATGGAAATTTTCTAGCTAAGCCGGCTGTGCGTGAAAAAGTGTAGATCCTTTGCTTCTTTCTTCTTGGTCAGCTTCCCAACAGCAGGCACAACTTCCAGAGGCCCCACAATTGGCTCAAGCACTCTAGGAAGGGCAGAACTCACTCAGCAGAGTTCAGCGGGAAGCTGGGGGTGAAGTCCTTTTGTTCCTGGGACTTCTTAACAGGAGGCCAGCTCTTCTCAGGCCCTTGGAGATCTCTTCAAGCAAGGGGACACAGCAACAGCAAAGCGCTTCCCCTCTCCTTGGCAGCAAAGCAACTGCAGGTCAGCCCACAAACACACAGCAGGACAGTCCATCCTCTTCAGTCTTCCAGCTTTCTCCTTGGCAGAGGTTCCTTCTTGATTGCAGGATGATCTAATTTTCTGTAGTCTGGGTCCCAATACTTATACCCCTAAATCCTTTGTCCTCTGAAGGCAGAGGGGCCTTGGCCTAGTCAGAACCAGTTCTGGCCGGTCCTGAAGCAATCTGTTTACTTGGTTTCTTCTTTCCTTTGAGAGAGAGGGGCAGGGTCATCAGCCGCCCAGCAGGGGGTGGAGCCAGCATTGTGGAAGGCAGGCACAGCCCTATTCAGGCCCAGGTGCTACTCCTCCAACCCATCTACAGGGGAATTTGCCTCTTCATCCCTGGGCTGACTCATCCAGCCTCTGGGAGCCACCCCTGTTCCTGTCACTCACAAACCAGACAGTCAATTCACAAACAGGCCAAGGCACACAGAAAGGGCAGAAAAGGAAAACAGCCACCTTCTAAAAGTGCTGTTTTCACACACAGGATTTAAAAACCATCCTTCCTAAAAGATGTGTTATTAAATTCTGAATTCAGGGATACCAGACTTTAGCTTTCTATCTTGCTCCTATGGGAAGAAATGCAGATAAACATTTTACTCAGCATTCCCCATTATAGCCTATTGGCAAGATAGCCTTTCAATAGTGAAAAACGAAAATGGCTGTAATTCACTAACAGAGCATGTCACCTACAGCAATACATGCTCTACTTTTCACATACACTGCACCCTGCCCAGGGGGGTACCTAGGGCCTTCCATAGGGGTGTCAAATGTGTACAGAAAGGGAAGGGTTAGGCCTGGCCAGTGTGGACACTGGTCAGGTCAGCATGGCAGTTAGCAACTGCACCCAGGCACTGCAGTGGCAGGCCTGTGACACCATTTTAGGGCTACTCCTTTGGGTGGCACAATCAGTGCTGCAGGCCCACTAGTAGCATTTGAATCGCCAGCCCTGGCACACTCAGTGCACTTTACTAGGGGCTGACAGGGGAAACAAATATGTCAATCATGGATAACCAATTACAATAACAATTTACCTAGGGAGCACTTGCACTTTAACACTGATCAGCAGTGGCAAAGTGCCCAAAGCATCTAAACAAGCAAAAACAAAATCCAGCATAGCGTCAAAAATACAGGAGGTAGAGGCAAAAAGTCAGGGGAAATCACGCTAAAGATGCCAGGTCTAACAGTCACTCATACAATCACTGAGTCTTATGTATACTTATTTATATACAACAACTGTCACATACACTGCCTTTTATTTTTCTAGTTTGTTGGACATGTACCATTAAGAGATATATTTGCTCATCAGCAAACCCATAAAGATATTCACTCACCCAAACAACTGTTATAACATGTAGTCTTAACCTCATATACCCACTGAATCAACTATTCACACATCTTTTGGCAGTCACATATCCCCCACCGAACCACACACACATTCACTCTCCCATACAAATACTCAGTTAACTAATCAACAACTAATATAGACTTTCACATAGCTAGTAACCAACTGGTACAGCAGTTTACACAACAACTTACAAAAGTCCAATTGGTCGCACACTGCTCTACCTACCAGCGTGTTGCCCCAAAGAATTGTGGTCCCTGAAGTCAGCGTCGGCGGGTACGCCTATGCCCGAGTCTTGAGTGCAAGTAAGTGTAGCGTTAGCCATCCCTGGACACATGTTTCGAGGTAGTTGCCTCTCGTCAGCAGGGAGAAGGTGAGTGTGTAGGGTTGCTGTGTAGGCTGCTAAAATAAATGTTCTCAGGTAAAGTACCTCTCGTAGCGCGCAGGTGCGTAACCATGAGCTCTACCTACCAGCATGTTGCCCCAAAGAATTGTGGTCCCTGAAGTCAGCGTCGGCGGGTACGCCTATGCCCGAGTCTTGAGTGTTTCGAGGTAGTTGCCTCTCATCAGCATGGGGGGAAGGTGAGTGTGTAGGGTTGCTGTGTAGGCTGCTAAAATAAATGTTCTCAGGTAAAGTACCTCTCGTAGCACGCAGGTGCGTAACCATGAGCTCGTCAGCTCCACCGGCTCAAGGAGCCTGAATATTAACAAAAGTCCAATTGGTCGCACACTGCTCTACCTACCAGAATGTTGCCCCAAAGAAATGTGGTCCCTGAAGTCAGCGTCGGCGGGTACGCCTATGCCCGAGTCTTGAGTGCAGGTAAGTGTAGCGTTAGCCATCCCTGGACATGTGTTTCGAGGTAGTTGCCTCTCGTCAGCAGGGAGTAGGTGAGTGTGTAGGGTTGCTGTGTAGTCTGCTAAAATAAATGTTCTCAGGTAAAGTACCTCTCGTAGCGCACAGGTGCGTAACCATGAGCTCGTCAGCTCCACCGGCTCAAGGAGCCTGAATATTAACAAAAGTCCAATTGGTCGCACATTGCTCTACCTACCAGCGTGTTCCCCCAAAGAATTGTGGTTCCTGAAGTCAGCGTCGTCGGGTACGCCTATGCCCGAGTCTTGAGTGCAAGTAAGTGTAGCGTTAGCCATCCCTGGACACATGTTTCGAGGTAGTTGCCTCTCGTCAGCAGGGAGAAGGTGAGTGTGTAGGGTTGCTGTGTAGGCTGCTAAAATAAATGTTCTCAGGTAAAGTACCTCTCGTAGCGCGCAGGTGCGTAACCATGAGCTCGTCAGCTCCACCGGCTCAAGGAGCCTGAATATTAACAAAAGTCCAATTGGTCGCACACTGCTCTACCTACCAGCGTGTTGCCCCAAAGAATTGTGGTCCCTGAAGTCAGCGTCGGCGGGTACGCCTATGCCCGAGTCTTGCGTGCAAGTAAGTGTAGCGTTAGCCATCCCTGGACACGTGTTTCGAGGTAGTTGCCTCTCGTCAGCAGGGAGTAGGAAAGAGTGCAGGGTTGCTGTGTAGGCTGCTAAAATAAATGTTCTCAGGTAAAGTATAGGCCTGGGAGAAGCACTACGCTACGCTCACGTAGTTTGCGAAGTTCGCGCCACTTCGCACTACGCGAACTGCACGTAGCACAGTGCGAACACGCGTAGCGTAATGTTGCGTAGTGCTGCGGTCATTTTTTGCTTGCTCGCGGTCCTCAACGTCAAGTTGGCGACCGCGAGCAAGCAAAATGACATCCCGGCGAGACTTTTTCCTTGTTCGCGATCAGCAACATCAAGTTGGCGATCACGAGCATGGAAAATAAACCTCCCGGCGAGATTCCCAACGCGAGGAGGTCAGGTTTCTCATTGCGAGGTGTCGCGTATGCTCACGACCGCTCGCGATGAGAAACTACCAGTTCGCGTTGAGAAAGCTGCCGCTCGAGTAAAAATCTACTCGAGCAGCAGAAAACTACAGCTCGCACTGTGCAAGATGCCATTTTCAATGATTGCACAGTGCCGGTTGCTTGTCCGCACTGTGCAATCATTGAAAATGACATCTTGCACAGTGCGAACCTGTTTCTACGCAGTTCGCAAAGTGCTACGCGTAGCTCACGTAGTGCGAACTTCACTTTGCGTAGCTTCGCGAAGTGCTACTTCACGAACTACGCCCACCCTTAGTAAAGTACCTCTCGTAGCGCGCAGGTGCGTAACCATGAGCTCGTCAGCTCCACCGGCTCAAGGAGCCTGAATATTAACAAAAGTCCAATTGGTCGCACACTGCTCTACCAGCGTGTTGCCCCAAAGAATTCTGGTCCCTGAAGTCAGCGTCGGCGGGTACGCCTATGCCTGAGTCTTGAGTGCGAATAAGTGTAGCGTTAGCCATCCCTAGACACGTGTTTCGAGGTAGTTGCCTCTCGTCAGCAGGGAGTAGGTGAGTGTGTAGGGTTGCTGTGTAGGCTGCTAAAATAAATACAGATATTCACACAGTTTAGTCACTATCCAATATATTTAGTGAGACACTATAAAATAGTCAGGTAAACAGTCAATCACACTGCTACTAAATCCTCCATCCAGATATTTATATTTATGTCATCAGTGATGTCATCAGTGATGTCACCGACCATGTCATGAATGATGCAATATGTGACATCATCAGCAGTGCATTGCGGGCGCGTGAGTTATAGTTAGCAGAACTAACTATAACGGAGGAATTTCTATGGTTTTGTATGAGTGAAATGGGAAGCTAACTATAACACCTCTGAAACCTATGTTTTTTTCAGTGAATTTCAAAGGTTTTTTAAATGCTATCTTTTAAGTGTCATAGTAGTTATATCTATTTTTTTGTACTGATTTTCTACAGTTTTTTAACTGTTTATTGATAAATATTTTATTCATGAAATAACATTATGTATTTTTCTGAGAATTGCACAAAATTTTTTTTTTAATTAAAAGTGAAATATTGATAAATTTTCTTGTTTATTTGGTATTTTAATATATTTATATTATTTTCTTTAAAAAAAAAATCCAATTTTTTTCGGAGTCGCGCACTCAAAGTGTACACATCACGGTGGGTGCGCGCATTCTAGCCGCCATTATAGAAAAGTCATGAAGGATCCGTGTATGGTGTGCGACGGCTGTGTGTTTCTCAGTTACATCATATGTTAATGTTAATGTTAATGTTAAGGGGAATTTATTGAGCGCACTGTCACCATAGGTTTCCTGGCGCTGATAGACTACCAAGGTAGGACAGAAGAAACTTAACGGGAGTGTGAGAAGAGCAGGGTTTTCAGAGATTTCCTAAAAGGCAGAAGACAGGACTCAGTCTTAAGGGAAAGTGGGAGAGAATTCCACAGCTTAGGTGCCAGGTGGAAGAAGCTGCGTCCGCCTAACCTAGAAAATTTGAAGCGAGGGATGACCAAAAGCTGGAGATTAGTAGACCTCAGGGTACGAGAGGGACGGTAAGGGGTAACCAAGGACTTCACAAAAGCCGGAGAGGAACCAGTCGGGGCTTTAAAAACCAGGCAGCAGACCTTAAAGGCTATTCTTTCACTGATAGGCAGCCAGTGTAATTGATGGAGCAAAGGTCTAGCCGACTGCCATCTTGGGATCTTGAAGGCGAGTCTAGCGGCCTGGTTTTGAATAAGCTGTAGCCTGGATAACAGGGATTTTGGGAGGCCGAGGTAAAGGGAATTGGAGAAATCCAGACGGGACATCACCAGTGCTATTATGACCTGTAGTAAGGCTTCCGGGGTCAAAAGGTGGGAAACTTTCCGTATTCTGTAGAGCTGAAACATACAAGTGGAAGTTACGGCGCTCACCTGGGCCTTGAGATTGAGCTCAGAGTCAATAATGACCCCGAGGCTCTTTACACAGTCAGCTGGGAGAGGCGGAGGGCCGAGCTCAGAGGGCCAGAACTGAGGGCCCCAGTGGGAAGCGCTCCTCCCGGGAAGGAGGAGCTCAGTTTTCCCAGGATTAAGCTTTAGTTGGTTTTGATTCATCCAATGCTGGATGTGTGTCATGACCGCCTGGAAATTGGTAATAGCATCAGGGGAAGTAAGGGGAAAATCAATTTGTAAGTTATCCGCGTAGTTGAACACGGTGACGTCCCACCTACCCAAGGAGTGGATAAGGGGTTGGAGATACAAATTAAAAAGGAGGGGAGACAGAGATGAACCTTGGGGGACGCCGCAAGGTGACGGAACACTGGTAGCTCTGAAGGGGCCCAGTTTGACAGCTTGAGATCTTCCCTCTAGGAAAGACCTGACCCAGGTCAGAGCGAGCCCACGGATTCCAGCTGACTCGACACGGTGGAGTAAGATGGCATGATCCACCGTGTCGAATGCTGCCGACAAATCCAGAAGGACCAGTGCCTGGGGGGAGCCTCTGTCAGCATTGCTTCTGAGGTTGTCCATCATGGCGAGGATGACAGCCTCGGTGGAATGGGTTGGTCTGAAGCCGGCTTGATTTAATTCTAGAAAATTGGATTCCTCAATAAATTGCGAGAGGCAGGCGGTGACGTGTGCCTCCAAGATTTTAGACAGGTAGGGCAGGAGGGAAATAGGCCGATAGTTTGCGAGGACCGCAGGGTCCGCGCCAGGCTTTTTCAACAGAGGCACCAGGATAGCCTCCTTGAACGACCTAGGGACTATTCCGGAGCTAAGAGAAGCATTAAGTAGGGATAAGACGCTATGCGGGAAAGTCCGACAAATCTCGCGGAACACAGAAGGGGGGCAGCAATCCTTAGGGGAGCCAGATTTCACGCGCGTAGCCAATTTGGCTAGAGAGTCGGGCTCAAGGGTCGGAAAACAAGTCAAGGTGGAAGTATTAATGGAAGGGGCTGCGACAATAGCCATAGAGGGAGAATAAGGAATAAAGTTTTTGATTGCCGAGATCTTATCGATAAAGAAAGAGTTCAAGGCATTACATGACTCAGCAGAAGGGGCCTGGTTGGGGAGTGTCCTGGCATCAGATGTTAATTCAGCCAGAACCTTGAATATCTCTTTAGATTTATTAGGGGCAGTTAGTATTCTCTTAGAGACAAAGGCAGCCTTAGTGGTAGTGATGGCGTTTTTATATTCCTTACGTGCAAGCACGTACACCTCCCTGTCGGTGCTCAGATAATTACGTCTCCACCTACGCTCCGCTTGACGTAGCTCGAGATGTTGAGATTTCAGAGCTGAGTTGAACCATTTATGAGAGTTACTGTGTCGGGAGCGGGGAAACCGAGAAAGGGGGGCAAATTGGTCGCTAGCCATTGTGAGCCAGTTGGTGATATTGGCATCCAGAGCATTAATGCCTGAGCTGTTGCTGGGAGGGGGTTGAGTCTCAGCAAGAAATGAAAGAAAAGCAGGGAAGTCAAGAGCATTCCATTTCCTAGCGGCCCCGCCCTCTAAAGGGGGGAGTCTAGCCAAGCCCTTCACCAAGATGGAGGACTCGATCAACGAGTGATCTGACCAAACACATGGAGAAACAATCGGACAAGAGAGTGATACCCCCAACGTCCAGATGTGATCCAAGATGTGACCCCCAATGTGAGTTGGAGTGGTAACATGCTGGGTCAGATTCAAGCTGAGGAGTGTCTCAAACAATTCGGTAGCATGGGGGCCGGCATATACATTTAATATGACGCGATATGCGTGATTGTTATGCGACTAGTCTGCGACTCCTGCTCCCGCGCATTCGCGACACATGCGCATTATGGTACGAGATGTTTGCGCGGTTGCGGGTCCCACGTGACATCATATACGTGCTGGGGCGCGCTGGGTGCGCGACTCCCGCAAAAAAAACTTATGTTCCAAAATGATATGTATGTGTCTTTAATATACATATTAAGGCAAGAGATTATGTAAGCTATTCATCAAAATAATATATTTGTACTTATAATAAACTTATATTATTTTTAAATATATTTTCGCAAAGTCGGGTGCGTGCATCGTGAGTGCAGAAAACCAGGTCAGCAGAGCTGCTGTAGAGCCAGAGAAGCAGGTCTGCAGAGCTGCTGTAGAGCCAGAGAACCAGGCCAGCAGAGCTGCTTTAGAGCCAGAGAACCAGGTTAGGAGAGCTGCTTTAGAGCCAGAGAACCAGGTCAGCAGAGCTACTCTAGAGCCAGAGAACCAAATCAGCAGAGCTGCTTTAGAGCCATAGAACCAGGCCAGCAGAGCTGCTTTAGAGCCAGAGAACCAGGTCAGTAGAGCTGCTTTAGAGGGAGAGAACCAGGTCAGCAGAGTTGCTCTAGAGCCAGAGAACCATGTCAGCAGAACTGCTTCAGAGCCATAGAACTGGGTCAGCGGAGCTGCTTTAGAGCCAGAGAACCAGGTCAGCAGAGCTGTTGTAGAGCCAGAGAACTAGATCAGCAGAGCTGCTCTGTAGCATAAGAACAAGGTCAGCAGAGCTGCTCTAGAGCCAGAGAAACCAGGTCAGCAGAGCTGCTTTAGAGAGAGAGAACGAGGTCAGCAGAGCTGCTTTAGAGCCAGAGAACCAAGTCAGCAGAGCTGCTCTAGCTGACACTGACTGACTGACACTGACTGACTGACACTGACTGATTGACACTGACTGACACAGATTGACTGACACTGACACTGACTGACACTGATTGACTGAAACTGACTGACTGACACTGACTGACTGACTGACACTGACTGACACTGATTGACACTGACTGACACTGATTGACTGACACTGATTGACTGACACTGACTGACTGACACTGATTGACTGACACTGACTGACACTGATTGACTGACACTGACTGACTAACTGACACTGACTAACTGACACTGACTGACACTGACTGACACTGACTGACTACTCTCTACTACTCTACTACTGACTCTCTACTACTCTCTCTCTACTACTCACTCTCTACTACTCAATCTCTACTACTCACTCTCTACAACTCTACTACTCTCTACTACTCACTCTCAACTACTCACTCTCTACTACTCTACTACTAACTCTCTACTACTCACTCGCTACTACTCTCTACTACTCGATCTCTACTACTCACTCTCTACTACTCACGCTCTACTACTCTCTACTACTCACTGTCTACTACTACTCTCTCTACTACTCATTCTCTACTACTCTCTACTATTAACTCTCTACTACTCACTCTCTACTACTCACTCTACTACTTTCTACTACTTTCTACCACTCACTCTCTACTACTCTACTACTCACTCTCTACTACTCTCTACTACTCACTTGCTACTACTCTCTACTACTCACTATCTACTACACTTTCTACTACTCTCTCTCTCTACTACTCTCTACTACTACTCTCTACTATTCACTCTCTACTACTCACTCTCTACTACTCTCTACTATTCACTCTACTACTCTCTGCTGCTCTCTACCATTCACTCTCTACTACTCTACTACTCTCTCTCTACTACTCTCTACTACTCACTCTCCACTACTCACTCTACTACTCTCTACTATTCACTATCTACTACTCTCTCTCTACTACTCACTCTCTCCTAGTCACTCTCTACTACTCACTCTCTACTACTCACTCTCTACTACTCACTCTCCACTACTCACTCTCTACTACTCACTCTCTACTACTCTCTACTACTCACTCTCTGCTACTCACTCTCTACTACTCACTCTCTACTACTCTACTACTCTCTACTACTCGCTCTACTACTCACTCTCTACTATTCTCTACTACTCACTCTACTACTCTCTCCTACTCTCTACCACTCACTCTCTACTACTCTACTACTCACTCTCTACTACTCTCGCTATACTAATCACTCTCTACTACTCACTCTACTACTCTCTACTACTCACTCTCTACTACTCTTTACTACTCACTCTGCACTACTCACTCTGTACTACTCACTCTCTACTACTCTCTACTGCTCACTCTCCACTACTCATTCTCTACTACTCGCTCTCAACTACTCTCTACTACTCACTCTACTACTCACTCTCTACTACTCTACTACTCTCTCTACTTCTCACTCTCTACTACTCTCTCTCTACTACTCACTCTCTACTACTCTCTACTACTCACTCTCTACTACACACTCTCTACTACTTGCTCTCTGCTACTCGCTCTCTACTACTCTCTAGTACTAACTCTACTACACACTCTCTACTAGTCTCTACTACTCACTCTCTACTACTCCACTACTCTCTACTACTCACTCTCTACTACTCACTCTCTACTACTCTCTACTACTCACTCTCTACTACTCTCTCTCTACTACTCTACTACTCACTCTCTACTACTCTCTACTACTCACTCTCTACTACTCTCTCTCTACTACTCTCTACTACTCACTCTGCTACTCACTCTCTACTACTCTCTAATACTCTCTCTCTGCTACTCACTCTCTACTACTCACTCTCTACTACTCTCTACTACTCACTCTCTACTACTCTCTGCTACTCACTCTACTACTCACTCTCTACTACTCTCTACTACTCACTCTCTACTACTCACTCTCTAATACTCACTCTCTACTACTCACTCTCTCTACTCTCTACTGCTCACTCTCCACTACTCATTCTCTACTACTCGCTCTCAACTACTCTCTACTACTCACTCTACTACTCACTCTCTACTACTCTACTACTCTCTCTACTTCTCACTCTCTACTACTCTCTCTCTACTACTCACTCTCTACTACTCTCTACTACTCACTCTCTACTACACACTCTCTACTACTTGCTCTCTGCTACTCGCTCTCTACTACTCTCTAGTACTCACTCTACTACTCACTCTCTACTAGTCTTTACTACTCACTCTCTACTACTCCACTACTCTCTACTACTCACTCTCTACTACTCACTTTCTAGTACTCTACTACTCTCTACTACTCTCTCTCTACTACTCACTCTCTACTACTCACTCACTACTACTCTCTACTACTCACTCTCTACTACTCTCTCTCTACTACTCACTCTCTACTACTCACTCTCTACTACTCTCTACTACTCACTCTCTACTACTCTCTCTCTACTACTCTCTACTACTCACTCTCTGCTACTCTCTCTACTACTTTCTACTACTCATTCTCTACTACTCTCTCTGTGCTACTCAGTCTCCACTACTCACTCTCTACTACTCTCTACTACTCACTCTCTAATACTCACTCTCTACTACTCTCTACTACTCACTCTCTACTACTCTCAACTAATCACTCTACTACTCACTCTTTACTACTCTCTACTACTCTCTACTTCTCACTCTCTACTACTCACTCTCTACTACTCACTCTCTACTACTCTCTACTACTCACTCTCTACTACTCTCTCTCTACTACTCTACTACTCACTCTCTACTACTCTCTACTACACACTCTCTACTAGTCTCTACTACTCACTCTCTACTACTCCACTACTCTCTACTACTCACTCTCTACTACTCTACTACTCTCTACTACTCTCTCTCTACTACTCACTCTCTACTACTCACTCTCTACTACTCTCTACTACTCACTCTCTACTACTCTCTCTCTACTACTCTACTACTCACTCTCTACTACTCTCTACTACTCACTCTCTACTACTCTCTCTCTACTACTCTCTACTACTCACTCTGCTACTCACTCTCTACTACTCTCTAATACTCTCTCTCTGCTACTCACTCTCTACTACTCACTCTCTACTACTCTCTACTACTCACTCTCTACTACTCTCTGCTACTCACTCTACTACTCACTCTCTACTACTCTCTACTACTCACTCTCTACTACTCACTCTCTAATACTCACTCTCTACTACTCACTCTCTCTACTCTCTACTGCTCACTCTCCACTACTCATTCTCTACTACTCGCTCTCAACTACTCTCTACTACTCACTCTACTACTCACTCTCTACTACTCTACTACTCTCTCTACTTCTCACTCTCTACTACTCTCTCTCTACTACTCACTCTCTACTACTCTCTACTACTCACTCTCTACTACACACTCTCTACTACTTGCTCTCTGCTACTCGCTCTCTACTACTCTCTAGTACTCACTCTACTACTCACTCTCTACTAGTCTTTACTACTCACTCTCTACTACTCCACTACTCTCTACTACTCACTCTCTACTACTCACTTTCTAGTACTCTACTACTCTCTACTACTCTCTCTCTACTACGCACTCTCTACTACTCACTCACTACTACTCTCTACTACTCACTCTCTACTACTCTCTCTCTACTACTCACTCTCTACTACTCACTCTCTACTACTCTCTACTACTCACTCTCTACTACTCTCTCTCTACTACTCTCTACTACTCACTCTCTGCTACTCTCTCTACTACTTTCTACTACTCATTCTCTACTACTCTCTCTGTGCTACTCAGTCTCCACTACTCACTCTCTACTACTCTCTACTACTCACTCTCTAATACTCACTCTCTACTACTCTCTACTACTCACTCTCTACTACTCTCAACTAATCACTCTCCTACTCACTCTTTACTACTCTCTACTACTCTCTACTTCTCACTCTCTACTACTCTCTCTACTACTCTCTCCTACTCACTCTCGGCTACTCTCTCTACTACTCTCTCTCTACTCTCCACTCTCTATTACTCTTCCTCTACTCTCTACCTCTCTACCTCTCTCTACCTCTCTCTCTACTACTCTCTACCTCTCAACCTCTACCTGCATGTCAGCATTTTTTTATGAAATAGAAGAGGATTTGAGAAGTCACTCAAAATGTGCCCTAATTTTATTTTTCCGCACTAATCATAATTTCTGTGGCAAAATGAACCTCCTCATTGTGTTCCTTTTAAATTAAACTACTCACTCTTTACTACTCACTCGCTACTACTTTCTACTACTCACTCTCTACTACTCTCTCTCTACTACTCTCTACTACTCTCTACTACTACTCTCTACTACTCACTGTCTACTACTCACTCTCTACTACACACTCTACTGCTCTCTACTACTCTCTACCACTCACTCTCTCCTACTCTACTACTCACTCTCTACTACTCTCTACTACTCTCTCTCTCTACTACGCCCTCTCTACTACTCACTCTACTACTCTCTACTACTCACTCTCTACTACTCACTCTCTACTGCTCACTCTCAACTACTCACTCTCTACAACTCTCTCTACTACTCACTCTCTACTACTCACGACTACTCACTCTACTACTCTCTACTACTCTCTACCACTCACTCTCTACTACTCTACTACTCACTCTCTACTACTCTCTCTCTACTACTCACTGTCTACTACTCACTCTCTACTACACACTCTACTGCTCTCTACTACTCTCTACCACTCACTCTCTCCTACTCTACTACTCACTCTCTACTACTCTCTACTACTCTCTCTCTCTACTACGCCCTCTCTACTACTCACTCTACTACTCTCTACTACTCACTCTCTACTACTCACTCTCTACTGCTCACTCTCAACTACTCACTCTCTACAACTCTCTCTACTACTCACTCTCTACTACTCACGACTACTCACTCTACTACTCTCTACTACTCTCTAC
The DNA here is from genome assembly GCF_964204655.1 of Triturus cristatus. Taxonomy (NCBI): domain Eukaryota; kingdom Metazoa; phylum Chordata; class Amphibia; order Caudata; family Salamandridae; genus Triturus; species Triturus cristatus. The sequence goes on from NC_140588.1 coordinate 556,288,974, forward strand.
CACTCACTCTCTACTACTCTACTACTCACTCTCTACTACTCTCTCTCTACTACTCACTCTCTACTACTCACTCTCTACTACTCACTCTCTACTACTCTACTACTCACTCTCCACTACTCACTCTCTACTACTCACTCTCTACTACTCACTCTACTACTCACTCTCTACTACTACTCTCTACTACTCTCTCTCTACTACTCACTCTCTACTACTCACTCTCTACTACTCTACTACTCACTCTCCACTACTCACTCTCCACTACTCACTCTCTACTACTCACTCTACTACTCACTCTCTACTACTACTCTCTACTACTCACTGTCTACTACTCACTCTCTACTACTCTCTACTACTCACTCTACTGCTCTCTACTACTCTCTACCACTCACTCTCTACTACTCTACTACTCACTCTCTACTACTCTCTAGTACTCTCTCTCTCTACTACACCCTCTCTACTACTCACTCTACTACTCTCTACTACTCACTCTCTACTACTCACTCTCTACTGCTCACTCTCAACTACTCACTCTCTACAACTCTCTACTACTCACTCTCTACTACTCACTACTACTCACTCTACTACTCTCTACTTCCCTCTACCACTCACTCTCTACTACTCTACTACTCACTCTCTACTACTCTCTCTCTACTACTCACTCCCTACTACTCACTCTACTATTCTCTACTACTCTCTCTCTACTACTCACTCTCTACTACTCACTCTCTACTACTCAACTACTCACTCTCCACTACTCACTCTCTACTACTCACTCTCTACTACTCTCTACTACTCTCTACTACTACTCTCTACTACTCACTGTCTACTACTCACTCTCTACTACACACTCTACTGCTCTCTACTACTCTCTACCACTCACTCTCTCCTACTCTACTACTCACTCTCTACTACTCTCTACTACTCTCTCTCTCTACTACGCCCTCTCTACTACTCACTCTACTACTCTCTACTACTCACTCTCTACTACTCACTCTCTACTGCTCACTCTCAACTACTCACTCTCTACAACTCTCTCTACTACTCACTCTCTACTACTCACGACTACTCACTCTACTACTCTCTACTACTCTCTACCACTCACTCTCTACTACTCTACTACTCACTCTCTACTACTCTCTCTCTACTACTCACTGTCTACTACTCACTCTCTACTACACACTCTACTGCTCTCTACTACTCTCTACCACTCACTCTCTCCTACTCTACTACTCACTCTCTACTACTCTCTACTACTCTCTCTCTCTACTACGCCCTCTCTACTACTCACTCTACTACTCTCTACTACTCACTCTCTACTACTCACTCTTTACTGCTCACTCTCAACTACTCACTCTCTACAACTCTCTCTACTACTCACTCTCTACTACTCACGACTACTCACTCTACTACTCTCTACTACTCTCTACCACTCACTCTCTACTACTCTACTACTCACTCTCTACTACTCTCTCTCTACTACTCACTCTCTACTACTCACTCTCTACTACTCACTCTCTACTACTCTACTACTCACTCTCCACTACTCACTCTCTACTACTCACTCTCTACTACTCACTCTACTACTCACTCTCTACTACTACTCTCTACTACTCTCTCTCTACTACTCACTCTCTACTACTCACTCTCTACTACTCTACTACTCACTCTCCACTACTCACTCTCCACTACTCACTCTCTACTACTCACTCTACTACTCACTCTCTACTACTACTCTCTACTACTCACTGTCTACTACTCACTCTCTACTACTCTCTACTACTCACTCTACTGCTCTCTACTACTCTCTACCACTCACTCTCTACTACTCTACTACTCACTCTCTACTACTCTCTAGTACTCTCTCTCTCTACTACACCCTCTCTACTACTCACTCTACTACTCTCTACTACTCACTCTCTACTACTCACTCTCTACTGCTCACTCTCAACTACTCACTCTCTACAACTCTCTACTACTCACTCTCTACTACTCACTACTACTCACTCTACTACTCTCTACTTCCCTCTACCACTCACTCTCTACTACTCTACTACTCACTCTCTACTACTCTCTCTCTACTACTCACTCCCTACTACTCACTCTACTATTCTCTACTACTCTCTCTCTACTACTCACTCTCTACTACTCACTCTCTACTACTCAACTACTCACTCTCCACTACTCACTCTCTACTACTCACTCTCTACTACTCTCTACTACTCACTCTACTACTCACTCTCTACTACTCTACTACTCTCTCTGCTACTCACTCTCTACTACTTTCTACTACTCACTCTATTCTACTCACTCTCTACTACTCTACCACTCTCTACTACTCTCTCTACTACTCACTCTCTACTACTCTCTACAACTCTCTCTCTACTACACACTCTCTACTACTTGCTCTCTACTACTCACTCTACTACTCATTCTCTACTACTCCCTACTACTCACTCTACTACTCACTCTCTACTACTCTCTACTACTCCACCACTGTCTACTAATCACTCTCTACTACTCACTCTGTACTACTCTCTACTACTCACTCTCTACTACTCTCTACTACTCACTCTCTACTACTCTCTCTACTACTCACTCTCTACTACTCTCTACTACTCACTCTACTACTCTCTACTACTCTCTACCACTCACTCTTTACTACTCTACTACTCACTCTCTACTACTTTCTCTCTACTACTCACTCTCTGCTACTCACTCTACTACTCTCTACTACTCTCTCTCTACTACTCACTCTCTACTACTCTCTCTACTACTCTACTACTCACTCTCCACTACTCACTCTCTACTACTCGCTCTCTACTACTCTCTACTCCTCACTCTACTACTCACTCTCTACTACTCTACTACTCTCTACTACTCTCTCTGCTACTCACTCTCTACTACTCTCTACTACTCACTCTCTACTACTCACTTTCTACTACTCTACTACTCTCTACTACTCTCTCTACTACTCACTCTCTACTACTCACTCTCTACTACTCTCTACTACTCTCTCTCTACTACACACTCTCTACTACTTGCTCTCTACTACTCACTCTACTACTCACTCTACTACTCACTCTCTACTGCTCCCTACTACTCACTCTACTACTTACTCTCTACTACTCTCTACTACTCACTCTCTACTACTCCACTTCTCTCTACTAATCACTCTGTACTACTCACTCTGTACTACTCTCTACTACTCACTCTCTACTACTCTCTACTACTCACTCTCTACTACTCTCTCTCTACTACTCACTCTCTGCTTCTCACTCTCTACTACTCTCTCTCTCTACTACTCTCTACTACTCTCTACTACTCTCTCTACTACTCTCTACTGCTCACTCTACTACTCATTCTCTACTACTCATTCTCTACTACTCTCTCTGTGCTACTCTCTCTGTGCTACTCAGTCTCCACTACTCACTCTATTCTACTCTCTACTACTCACTCTCTAATACTCACTCTCTACTACTCTCTACTACTCACTCTCTACTACTCTCTACTACTCACTCTATGCTACTCTCTACTACTCACTCTCTACTACTCACTCTACTACTCTCTCCTACTCACTCTCTGCTACTCTCTCTACTACTCTCTCTCTACTCTCTACTCTCTATTACTCATCCTCTACTCTCTACCTCTCTACCTCTCTCTACCTCTCTCTCTACTACGCTCTACCTCTCTACCTCTACCTCTCTACCTCTTCGTCTCTACCTCTACACCTCTACCTCTCTACCTTTCACTACCTCTCTCTACACGCACACATATGCACATATATGCATATGCATTTAAATATATACATGCGTATATATATACATACATATATAAACATATATATAATCTGCATATCTATATAAATACAAATATAAATGCATTCATACATATACATATATGCATGTTTTGTACATAAAGTTTTGAAAAACACTAATAAAAGCAAAGCTAAAAAGCCACCTAATTACAAACAGAATTGCTTTAACTTAAACGAAGGCGAGACCAATTGCATTTTCAATGCTTGTTTACTTTGGTTCCATCAAGAAGGCATTCAGATCTGACACATTTGCCATAAATTCTGAATGGTAGCACTCTAGCTCCTCATTAGATCACTGTAGTAAAGCTACTGCTCACCAGGGAAGTCTGCTGCTGGAATTCAAAGTGCATGTTTCAGTCTGCATGTCAGAACTTTTTAATGAAATAGAAGAATATTTGAGAAGTCAAAATGTGCCCTAATTTTTCTTTCTGCGGCACTAATCATAAGTTCTATGGCAAAATGAACCCCCTCATTTTGTTCCTTTGCAAATTATATGTTTTAAGTGTTACCACTTTATTCCAATTAAGATGGCTTCAGGTGTGCCATATTTTTGTCATAAGTAAGACTGTTAGCGCTCTAGTTGTTCTTTAAAACACTCTGGGATTTCTGTCATTGGGCTATACTTGGGCTACATCTCGGTGATATTTGTGCTACATTTGGGCTCTTTTGTCTCTGGTGGCCATCTTGGGAGACTTGTTATTAAGTTTCCTAATTTCCTCATTTACTACAGTGTCCTCAGTAGGCATACTGTCAGTTTTTTACTTTGATTCAATGAAGATGGCATTCAGATGTGTCACACATTTGCCATAAATTCAGAATGTTAGCACTCTAGTTGATCATTAGATCACTGTAGTAAAGCTACTGCTCACCAAGGAAGTCTGCTGCTGGTATTCAAAGTGCATGTTTCAGTCTGCATGTCAGAATTCTTTAATGAAATAGAAGAGGATTTGAGAAGTCACTCAAAATGTGCCCTAATTTTTCTTTCTGCAGCACTAATCATACATTCTATGGCAAAATGAACCCCCTCATTCTTTTCCTTTTTAAATTAAATGTTTTAAGAGTTACCACTTTATTCCAATCAAGATGGCTTCAGGTGTGCCATACGTTTATCATAAGTAGGAGTGTTAGCGCGTTCTTTGGAACACTCTGGGAAGCTGCAGTAGAACACAAAGGAATCAACTGACAGTCTCTGCCCTTGTTGGATGTACATGTTTTACTGAGAATGTCAGACTTCATTCTCACATGACTAAGAAAGATAATGTGAATTTACAGAAAATATGCTCTCAGTTTAGCTTATAGATCACCTTCCAAACCTCTGTGGGAAAAGCATGTGAAAATAGTTTTCTCTCAAACATGATTCATGATATCCCAGCAGAAGGCTTTTTCACATGGTAAAATCACCTTAGAACATACCACAATTCCTAAAATGAGTATGGTACCATCAACAAATGATTTATAATGTAACTAAAGTCTTAAAACCTTCTATTAACTGCAATGCTTTTTAATGAGGTCTATCATGTATATTGGTCCCAAGATGGCTGCCAACACTTCTTGGATGAAGTGTTGACAGCCAATCAGATCTCACGATGAGATGTGTGGTTAGGCTCCACCCAGATATATATGTGATTTTACTTTTGATTTTCTAAGGAACTACTGAACGGATTTACACCATTTAAGCAAAAGGCACGACTCTGAACCAAGGTCTACCTTTCTGCCAAATTTGGTGTAATTACGTTCAGCAGTTCGGGCTGTAGCTGCGTCAACAGGTCCTCAGGGAAATTGCATGGGGAAAACGCGTTTTGGAACCCCTTTTTTTCTCAGCCTCTGCTTGACGAATCACCACAAAACTTTCAGGATAGGAGCGGACCAGAGCTGGCCAAAAGTTTGGAAAATTTTGCGAAGATTCGCCAACCGGCACCAGACTTACTGGGAATAGAATGTTGCGGATCTCCTATGGAAAATAGGTCCTAACTATAACTACCTACTGACGACCGCCAGTAGGTAATATATATACACTACAGATCCCAGGAGGCAATGCTCATTAGAGGGCGGGTAACTAATCATTCAAAGGTGTGTCAGCTTGTGAAACTCAGTGTTGAGCCTTTGAGAAAGGAGCAAGGAGCTCTGAAATGCATCAGGCTGGAATTTTAATTGGAATGCAGGTTGCAGTTTTTGTTGAAATAAAGGCTTTCACAAGCAAGCTGCTGTTCGAGTGCATCCTTGCTCTAGGGGCAACTTGTGGAACTATATATATATATATATATACATATATATACATATATCAGAAAATTCAAATTCCTGCTACTTCCACTCAACGGCGGCGAAGAAGGAAACTCGGACCCCGCTGTACTTCAGGTAAGATGTTTTTATTGCAGATCACAACCCACACACGACGCGTTTATACATATATATATATATATATATATATATATATATATATATATATATATATATATATATTACCTACTGGCGGTCGCCAGTGGGTAGTTATAGTTAGGGCCAAGTTTCCATAGAAAGAACATTTTTTGTTTTGCTTATAACTTTGACGTCGTTTGATGAATCTTCATGAAATTTTCCAAACTAATTCTTTGTTCATATCACCTCCTATGTGGGAAGTTTGGGGGTGATTCATCAAGGGGGGCTGTGAAAAAATGGGGGTCCCAAAACGTGTTTTCTCCATGTTAATTTTCATAGGAAACTTTAGACAAGGCTACAGGTCGAAAGGGTGAACGGAATTACCCCAAATTTGGCAGGGCGAAGGGTCTTGGTCTAGAAAGCACGCTTTTGTTTATTTGATGTAAATCCGTTCAGTAGTTTTTGAGAAATATTGAAATTTACAGATATCGATATTTGGGAATTCTGCCATCTGATTGGCTGAGGCATTATGAGCACGAGCTTGCTGCTTATTGGTTGGGAGCGCTGCGTGTGGTTGCAACTAGGAAGTGTTGGCCGCCATTTTGTGATTTCGTCAAAGCGAGTAAGGGGAAAAAAGGGTGAAAAAAGTAGGAAAGAGGACGGTAGGAGCACTGTTACCTTTGTGGGGGTGTTTAGGGTGTGCTATAGAGGGGGGGGTGAAGCAAACTACTCACAACTACCGGTCTGAAAGTGCTGGGTATGGAAATTAAGTGAGGTATTGTCTAGAGTCTGATGCTGCTAAGGTGAGATGGTGTGGGAGTCGGGGATAAAAGCGTGAGCCTAAACTGTGTGTCTTATGGTGTGAAGTCATGTGCCCTGGCCGCTGTGCCACACCTGTCTAAGTAGTGTCAGTAATATTTTATACGTAGTAGGAGGAAGTTTTGTTTGGAACATGGTAATTTGTATATGGTATTTAGGTGGTGATGGGGGACGCTAGGTGGCGCACTAGCGAATGGTCGCCTTAGTGTAAGGCTCCCGCAGTCCGGCGACATTTATCCTGCATAACATCCTTAAATGGCGACTTGGAGGGCTGCAATCACACAGCGAATGCCTGAAAGGTCCGGTGCTGGATGTCCGAGTTGCGGCTTTCTAGACGCTACACTGAGGAAGATACGAGCTTCGGGAGCCCTGGCGGCCTGAGCGGCTGGAGAACGCGAGGCGGCCTGCTGGGGATGCCTACTAGGCGAGATCGGGGCTTCAATAACTGCCGTAGGCCACTGACGGGCGAGGGGCGCGAAGCAGACCCCGAGGACCGGCACTGGCGAGGAGAACGGCGTGAGCACCCCCGGGTCAGAGGTATTACTGGAGAGACAGGCGGAGAAACTTTCCCCCCCCCCCCCATCGGAGGAGTGGAAGTGGATGTCTGGCTGGAGGTGGCAGCTGAGGGCACCCCGGCTGACTGCGTGCTGCGGGGGGGGAAGCGGACATTGGCAGGAGGACCGGGTGGGTTGTGAAGGAGCCCCACTCCACCTCACCGCTCTGACGGACATGCAGCGACTCACAGCGGCCCCGGAGTGGATTCGCGCGCAGCCCCGGAGCACCTTGGATCCGCGGGCGCTGGCGTCCGGGGGGCTGCGGGTCCGGGACGGAGCACGAGTAGGCGGTGGAGAGAACTGCTGACGCCCGTATCGCTCCCTGAGGGGGTTGAGAGGCAGTGCTGGCTGACTACGTGTTGCCGCTACCCCGGGCTGTATTGCCGGTCACTGTGCGCCGCTTGCTGCGAAGGGTGTGCTGTGGGTCCGTGGGGGCCGCCTGCATGGCGCTTCCCACTGCCCGATCTTACTTACCAGCTGGAGCTGGGTATTGGCGCTACGGGGCGCAATAGTGGAGGACTGCATGCCATGCCTCTGGCGAGGTGACTGCGCCACATGCGGGTTCGCTGGTGGGGGCCATCGACTGGGCCGGCCTGGGCACTGGAGCTGCTGACGACTTGGGAAAGCTGAGGCCTGACGCGGGGACACATCAGGAGGTTGGATCCGGCACTGGCAAGGTGTCCTCGTTTCCTCCTTGCACGAGCCTGCTGATTGCTACGGGCCTGATTCTGTGGCAGAGGTGACTGTAGAGCGTTCCGGTTCTCGGTGCGAAGTCCTGTCCTGCTAGCGGATCGCGATGGGCAAGACGGACACGAGACAGCCCAAGCTGTCGTTCGAATCCGGCAAGAAGGGGACTAAGCCTTTGGAGGCGCCGCAGGTCCTTGATGGAGCGAATGGAGCTGCGGGGGACTCCTCGGCTGCGTCGGCGAGCCTGCAGGAGGTGCTGCGTGAGATGCGCCAGGGGTTTGCGACGATCGCTGATAAAGTGGATAGGATATCGTCGAGAATGGATGCAGTGGTGCATAAATTAGATGCGCACGAGGAGCGACTGAAGGGTGCGGAACAACGGATATCGGACACAGAGGACACGGTTTCGCAGCACACCTTTGCAGCTCACCAGAATGGATAATCTGCTGCGCGTCATAGCATCCAAGAATGAGGATTTGGAGGCGAGAAGCAGGCGCAACAATGTTCGCATCATAGGGATTCCGGAGACGACCAATGTGGGCAAAATGGAGGAGTATGTGGAAAAGATGCTGCTCACAGCGATTGGTTCGGAGGCGTTTTCTCCCCACTTTATAGTGGAGAGGGCATACCGCTCCCTGGGCCCTAGACCAAAACCGGGAGCGACTCCCAGGCCCATCATTGCCCGGTTACTGAACTACCGGGATCGTGATGCGGCCCTGAGAGCAGCGAGGGGCGCACGGTCTCTATCTTATGGGGGTAACTCATTTACGCTGTTCCCGGATTTCACACCAATAGTCCAGGAGGAGCGCAGGAAATTCATGGCGGTGAAGGCCAAGCTGCGGACATTACAACTGGACTACGTGCTGCTCTACCCAGCGAGACTGCGGGTCACATACCAGGGCCGCCAGCGGTTTTTCATGACTCCACAGCAGGTGGAGGACTTCCTCAAACACTACAAATGTACCCACAAACCGGGTGCGGAGGTGGACGATGAGCAGGTACCGCTGCCCGGGGAGAGGCTGGATGGCGAACTGTAAGTAGAGCAGATGAACAATATACACTGTCCTCTGGGGGCGAGTAAGTCCTCTGTGTGGGAACTGCGATTGTTATACCACTTGATGCGGACATTGCATTGGACTGGTTACTCTGTGTTTCTCTTCAGGTCTGCGGGGATGGGAGACATGGGGGGGACCCCTGAGGGGGTTCCAGTTTGGCTCGAGATGTTTGTAGAGGATATAGATGTGTCTCCTCCATAAGTTGTGAATTGCGGTGTGGCTGGTTTAGTACTCTAAGGTTGCCAAAGCTTATACCGCCGGACACCCCCTCTGGGTCATCGAGTCAGACTGCCGTATTGGTGGGAGTCTGGAGTAGATGAGGGGGAATTAGTGGTGCCACCTAGACGACCTCCCCGGAGGGAAATACCCGAGAATTCATGGGGAGCTATGGGAACTGTTTTCACCCTTGTTCGGGGGGCAATGTTGGGAGGGATGGGGAGGGGACATGGCTGGCAGGTTGGGGTTTGCTTCAGTGGGTGGGGGGAGGGTGTGGGGGGGCATTGTGGAGGGGAATGTTTGGAGTTTGAGGTTGGGGGAGGGGGGATTGGGGGTAGAGGGGGAATTTCGTTCACGGAGAGTACTTGGGATGGAACGGTCGAGGATGACTGTGCTGCTTGCTCATTTGGGGTTGCTGTTGTTGCTGCTGTGGTGTGCTTGGCTGACTATGCGAATGCATGCGAAGGAGCGGTGCTGGGAGCTGGGATGCTGCCGGGAGAGTGGGTATAGGCTGAAAGATGACTGAGACGACCAGGAGAGAACGGATCACGGTTCTATCGTGGAATGTCCGGGGCTTAAACGACGCTAGAAAATGCAGAAAAGTGTTGGCTTATTTAGAACAGCACCAGGTACAGATCGCATTGTTGCAGGAGACACACCTGGGCCCCCGATAGCACTATACTCTGGCTGGCAAATGGGCGGCGGTCCGCAGCTTTTCGTCCTACTCAGGGTATGCTAGGGGGGTGGTGATCTGGATCAAAAAGACTGTACCTTTTGTGAAGCTTGGTGAGCGCGTGGATACGGAAGGTAGATTTGTGATGTTATGGGGCAGGCTGGGTACCGACACTATCACGATCATGAACTGTTATGGCCCTAATGTGGACTCGCCGTCCTTTTTTACACAGTTATGGGGACAGATGCTCAGCATTGGCTCCATGCACATTTTATGGGGAGGCGATTTTAATGTGGCGCTGGCCCCGGGATTGGACAGATCGGATGGCAGTTATCACTACAACAAGAAAGCGCGAGCTGTATTGGCAGGTATCTTGGAGGAAGGGAACTTAATAGATAGCTGGCGGTTCGTACACGCTGGGCTGCGGGAGGGCACGCACTTTACAACATTTGCTAACTCATGGGCTAGACTGGATTATTGTTTAGTGTCCCGGGGCATAGCGGTAGACTTGGGGAAGTTTGTGCATCTGCCTCGGACGTACTCGGATCATTGCCCGGTCCTTGTCCAGATAGCACTCCCGGGGTATGGGGGAGTGGCCACACGATGGCGTATGCAGCCCATGGCCCTTCTGGACCCTCTGTTTCAAGCAGAGCTGGGGGAAGAGATTGCAGAGTTTTTTTCCTCGCAATAAAGATTCAGTGGATAGTGTGGAAACCATCTGGGAGGCATTTAAAATGACGGTCAGGGGCTACTATATTGCGAAGAGCTTTGGGGTCTTGAAGGATATACGAAGAATGCTTGCGAATTTAGAAGTGGAACTTAAAGGGTTGGAGACTAGGATGAACCAGGAGCCGATGGCTCCCCTCCACGGGGAATTCAGGGAACGTCTTACACAGTATGAAAAGGAGGCGTATAGGGAGGCTCGATTCTGTGGCAAATATTGGCAGGCTCGCAGATTCTGCGAGGGGTAGCGACCAGGGCGCGCACTAGCAGAAGTTACTCGGCTGCCGCGTTACAATACACACATATTGGAGGTATGCACGTCGGAAGGGGTTCCACGTCGTGATACCAAGGGTATTTTGGAGCAATTCACTACACATTATAAAGATCTTTACACGGCACGCAGCGTGGGCGAGGTGGATTTTGGGGGGTTTCTAGATGATGTTGCACTGTGCTGGTTGAGTGATGACCACAGACAGTTTCTAGGGGCACCGTTTGAATTGGATGAAATTCGGGAAGCCATTATGTCTCTTAGCAACGGTAAGGCGTCGGGCCTGGACGGGCTGCCGGCGGAATTTTATAAAAGCTATATTGATATTATGGCCCCTGTCCTCAAGGAGGTCTACGAGGAGTCTCTGGAAGTGGGAGTGTTGCCTGGGTCCATGAGAGAGGTGTTGATCACCTCATTGCTGAAACCGGGCAAGGACCCTACTGAATGTGATGCGTATAGGCCGCTCTCACTGTTAAACTGTGACGCTAAAATCTTGGCGAAGGTGCTCCCCAATAGATTATCGCTACTGATGCCCAAAATAGCCCTCCCAGACCAATCCGGGTTTATCCCGGGGCGATCTACGGCCTATAACTTGCGTACCCTTTTCTCCCTGATGCATACCATAGCGCCGGAGTTGCCTGTGGCTGCTATATTTCTCGATGCTACCAAAGCATTTGACTCTGTGGAGTGGAACTATCTATTTGCTATTTTGTATAGGATGGGGTTCCAAAAATATTTGTTGCCTGGGTGCGATTGCTGTATACGGACCCGAAAGCGAGAGTCTTAATCAATGGGGAAATGTCGGGCCCGATTTCATTGACCAGAGGCACCAGACAGGGGTGCCCATTGTCCCCGTTGTTATTTGCTATTGCGATTGAGCCATTGGCTTGCCGTATTCGACAACTGCATAAGCAAAGCGCTTTTAAATGCGTCCAACGTCAGATAGACGTGTCATTGTATGCCGATGACTTGACGTTGTATGTGGTGGATCCGCTGGCGCATCTCAATCCATTGTTCCGGGATTTCTTGGTCTTTGGCCGGATGTCCGGTGTACAAATTAATTGGCAGAAGTCGCAGTTCTTTCCCCTGACCCCTGCGGTGCGCCGCTTTTCACTAGATTATCCACTTGATTGGTGTGACTCCGATTTGCGGTACTTGGGGATACAGATATCAAAGCATAAGGAGGAGACCGTGCGTTTAAATTATGGTACGGCCATCGCTAAACTAACAGAGGATGTGACGCGATGGATTTCTCTGCCTTTCACCATGGCTGGGAGGGCCTCACTTATTAAAATGGTGGTATTGCCTCGGTTTTTATATTTGTTCCAAAATGTCCCTTATTATCCGGGTGCATTTTTCTTCTGTACACTCCGCACGGAATTGATACGTTTGTTCTGGGCTGGAAAGCAGCCTCGATTGGCATGGTCAATTATTACCCAACCCTATGAGAAAGGGGGATTTGATGTCCCTGATTTTTTGGCCTACTACCTTAGCACTCAGGCCCACTTCGCATACCACTGGTTTGCACCTACGCCATTTATGCCACAGCTGGCTGTGGAGGACTGGATTGTTCGGCCGCTGCCACTGAAGGGCATTATTCAGGGCCCAACCAGGGTGCTCGACACTCCAGCCGCAACGGTGACGTGCACGATGGATGCGTGGCAGCGGATCCTCCGCAAAGTTGCACTTCCATTTCTATACGCGCCAAAATTGCCACTGGCTTACCACCCGGATCTATCCTTGTGCAGGAAAAGGGGTTCCAGGAGATGTGCGCTGGTATCGGGGTTCGCTACTGGGGAGATCTTTTCCTGGATGGGCGATTTAAGACGAAAGAGCAGTGGTTCCATGGGGAGCAGCGCACACCGTTAGATCTCTTTTATTATCTTCGGCTGAGGCAGGGACTGAGGGCCGTCCTACTGCACTTTCCAGAGGAGCCTGCGGTGGTGTTGCCTCTACAATTTGTACTTCGTCAGAGGATGGCAAACATCTAGTCTCGCACTTGTACCGAAGTATTCGGGAACATAGTGGTGGCGGGGAAAGCAGAGCGCTCAGACAGTGGAGTGAGGATCTAGGGAGGGACATAACGGAAGCGCAGTGGGCGTACTGTTGCGGGTTAACCTCACAGATATCAGCTAGCTGCAGATTACGAATTGTTCATTATAAGTTCCTGCAGCGAATGTACTACACGCCTGCGAGGAAGCTGCGGTTTCACTTGGCGGATGATGACAGGTGTGAGCGTTGTCGCATGGAGGGGGCAGATTTTTTACACTTGTCATGGCTGTGTCCGGCGGTGGCGGAATATTGGACGCAGGTCCACAAGGCGCTGACGGTTATGATAGGAGACACGGTTGACTGTGATCCGCTAATGATGCTGTTAGGCTATACTATGAGTCTACCTAAGGCACATCGGAAATTCGGAGATATCGCACTTTTGATGGCGAAAAGGAGAGTGGCTTGTCGTGGGGGAGGGGCTGCGCGCCGAAGTTTAAGGAGTGGATCGCCGACTTACTACACTGTCAGGAAAAGAGTCTACTATACGCAGAAACACAGCCGGTGCGTAGTAGGGCTAAGGACATTTGGGACCCGTTCAGAGCATATTTAGCGGCTGAGGGCACTTCAGGGCTGGACGGAACTCGGGAGTCGGGCGGGGCGAGCCCTGAGACCGCTGCGCAAGGGGCGGGATAGTGTGATTGGGATTCGATGGGATGTTAGGCTTGGCTGGAGAATGACTGTTGACAGGGCGGGCTGTGTTTCTAGCGGAAGACCTTACAGCTGCGAGGGGAAAGACACTGCTGCGGAGATGGCTGGTTGAGCTGTCCAGAATGGAAACGCTCTAGGAGTAGAGGAGGGGAGGTGTCCATACGCGGCTGTGGCAGGAGGAACGCTAGCATGTTGGTCCGGAATGTAAAGGAAAATGGTTGGGTGGTGGCGATTGTGGACGGATGGCTGGGAGGGTGGCCCTTCCTTGCGGCTCACTACTGGGATCGCTGTGGCGGGAGCTGCGGAAGGGTGTGTTGCCGCATGACATGTTCACTCGGACTATGGGGAGAGCACTGCTGTGTATCATGCATAACTATGACGAAGGTGCCTTCTAGGTGCCAGTAGATTATTGAACGGATTTCCCTCAGACGGACTCTGCCGGCCCCGCACATGGTAGACATGCGAGAATAAGCTAAGCGCACCTGTATGACCCCGAGCTTAGTAGGCACAGGATTGAACTGTTCAGTGAGATGTGTTGTAGCTTCTCGCCGCCGGGCCTCCGGGCTGTCGGACAAATGGCTGTGTACCTTTCAGACGATGGCTAGAAATGTGATGGACTACAGCCGGCCCGAGGGGTTGTAGACGCGAGGCTGTAATGTTGATGTACTCTCTCAATAAAGGTTTTGAAAAACAAAAAACAAAAAAAAAAAAATTGTATTTAGGTGGTGATATACAGGGAGTGCGAAGGTAAATCAATACGGTATTTGTAAAGTGCAAACTACACGATAATTGATTGGAAGATAAGAAGCATTGGGTACTAAAAACTAGGGTGCATATTAGTTGCATGATAAAGTATGTTTGTCATTGGTTAATAAAGAGCAGTCTAAACGTGGTGTACATACGATAGGATAAAATGTGCAAAGCTCAACGAGACGTGCTACTTGCATTTGGAAGGTACATTTGTAACTCAAAACAATGGTGAACTTTAAACCCGCAGGTGGTGTTAAATGTTCGAGAATATGCTGAAAAAGAAAAGGTTATGTTTAAAAAAATCATGAACTTTTAACCTGCAGGTGTCGTAGAATGTTCTAGAAACTGTGGTGATAAAATAGGTTGAACTTCTGACCTGTGTGTGGCGCAGAATATTAAGTAGCTTTTCAGATGCAAAATTCAAAAATAACCAATGGAGATAAGTTTTGGAATGTCGATGAAGGAATGAAGTATTCTGATTTGTTGTTTACATGTATTTATATGTGGAGCGACATAGAAATTGTGCCATTACTGGTTTCATTCTTGATGAAAGCGGTGCATTACATGTACTGTGTGAGAAAGAAAGACTTGCATGCGTGTGTGACATTTGAAATCTGCACACCAACTACAAAGGTGAGGTAGAAATGAACAAGGTGTGTTATGTGTTCTGTAGTAGAGATTAAGTATTTGAGGTGATATTTTTAAGTTTGAAAGTACTTTTTATTTCAAAATAATATCCTGTTAGTAAAGTGCGGTGTTTCATATGGGTTGTAAAATATGCATAAAGTTTGACCTGTCGTTATATAAGTGCTTTATATATGTTAAGAAGAAATGTAGTTTGTCATCTTTAAAGGACTTCATGGTTTTGAAAATGAGGTACAGCGTTAATTTGGGTTTGTTAATGTATTCAGGCGAGATAAACAAAATGTCCCACGTTTGCAAATTATACTTATTGTGGAAGTAGTGGGGAAGGGGGGGTAGGATAATATGTGTTATTAAGTTAAAAGCGATAAAACCAAACCCAGAAATGTTATGTGCACAGGTTGTGGTCTCTTTTTTGACAGTGAGAGGTAAATTTGAAAATAAGTCTAGGTAGGTTGTTGTACCGTGAGGCCGTCTACAGTGTTTGGAGATTACATGGAGAGGAGATGGAGATAGTAAAAGTGATACGTTCCTTTTATATGTACGCATAGTTTGAATCATTTGAATATAGGTTGAGATATAATATGAACATGGTTTCTGGTTTGCATTTGGGTATAGTTAATGGTTTTAGTAGTTTGTGACTAGTGAATAATAAAAAGGTGATATACTAAAATATATGATAGTAAACGTATTCATTATTATCTGTTCTTATGAAATAGAAGTGGTTGGGGAGTGTTTCTTTAGAAGAGATGTTTTATAAATGTGTGAGAGATACAAAAGAAATGAAAATGTTCGGTATATTTTCTGTATGACTTTCTTGACATTTGTAAACTACATGTGATTATAAGTGATACTAATTGTCAGTTTGTGTCCCAGTGCTGAATATACGTAGGTGTTTAAGTGGTCCGGGTTTTACCGGTGCTCAGCTTCACTATCTCTTTTGAGACACTCGTCAATTTTTTCATTCAATTGAATGTCCTTAATATACATACAGTAAAGGGACTATATATAAAAAGTTTGGGAATTACAACTTTGTTTACTCTCCCCATCCTCTGCTATACACTCTACAGAGTGTTTAAACGACTTTATTAACATACAGATGTATAGCTAGTAAATGTGGTGTAGTGCCACTGGGCCCATTTATAAACCGTGCTATGGGATGGTTTATGTTTTACCCGGCAATTTGCATGTTTGAATACTTTTGGATGATAAGCTTTGCGGAAGACACCTTTAAAAATTAAGCCTGAGTATGGGTATAGTGGCGCTACTAGGAATGGTGGTGGTTTCTCTTTGATTTCGTACGGTTAAGCAATGGTGGGGGTGGGGGTGGGGGTGGGGAAGGTGGGTATGTTGGTGATTAAAACACAGACTTTAGTAATGTGCAGATGTCTAGCTACTAAAGGTGATGTAGTACCACTGGGACCATTTATAAAGCACCCTATGGCATGGTATATGTTTTACCCGCAAATTTGCATGTTTTAATATGTTTTGCTGATGAGTGTTTCGTGAGATATCTGTTGAAATTAAGCCTCTGCATGGCTATAGTGGCGCTTCCAGATTTGCAGGGGCTCTTTGTTACATTGCGTAAAGTTAAGCAAGGGCGGATGTGGAGGTGGTGTAGTGGTACTGGGACTATTTATAAACCACCTTATGGTATGGTGTATGTTTTAATTGGAAAATTGCAGGTTTCAATACCTTTTGCTGATGAGCGTTCCGGCAGACACCTGTTGAAATTAAGGCTATATATTGCTATGGTGGCGCTAACGGGAGTGCTGGGGCTTGTTGTTTTGATTTCATAAGGTTAAGCAAGGGAAGGGGTGGGGGTGGGAGAGGTGGGTATGTTGCTGATTATAAAACAGACATTTGTAATGTGCATATGTGTAGCTAGTAAAGGTTATATAGTGCCACTGGGTCAATTTATAAAGTGCTCTGTGGCATGGTATATGTTTTATCCGGATATTTGCATGTTTTAATACCTTTTGTTGCTGGGCGTTCCGGCAGAGACTTGTTCAAATTAAGTCCCTGTATTGATATAGTGGCTCTACCAGCTTTGCTGGGGTCTTTTTTTTGATTTCGTAAGGTTAAGCAAGAATGGGGATGAGGGTGGTGTAGTGGCACTGGGCCCATCTATGAAGCGGTTTATGGTATGGTATACGTTTTTCTTGCACATTTGCATGTTTTCATACCTTTTGATGATGAGTGTTCGAGCAGACAGCTACGCAAATCACACATCTTTTCTGTGGATAACAAATCTTCGTGCTGATAGACACTCTTGCACTGTGGTAGAAGGCTGCCAGCGTTGATGGCAAATTATGAAACTTGGTGCTATTGTACATTTAAATGGAAGCTTGGACCATTTCTTTGTTACTATGGTGCAGTTAGGGCTTTAATTGGGAAAAAACTGGGGGTGCTCTAAAAGGGGCGGGGAAAACCTGTTAAATTGGTGTGGGCTATCCAAGTAGGGGCATAGTCTACATGAAGATAACCAGCATTGTGTGCTTAAGAAAATCTCCTCGAATTATCCTAAGTTCAGGAAACACGCTCTTTAAATTGTCCTTCCTCCTACAACGTGGCTCACGTAGCATGATGTCTCCACTTCTCACTAGTGAGCAAAATGAGCATGTGCACATCGATGTGCATGCTAAGACTGCAGTCCAATAAAAAAAACTTGACTACCATTGCGAGGGCCGAAAATAGATCCCGATAGAGACCTTTTTTGAGTTTTTCTGAAAATACCTGCCGGTGCTCAGAGCCGGCCCACTTAAAGCCCTGCATCCATTCATCCTAAGTACTGCACCATCCAACCATCTTTAAATTCATTCAGACATTCCTACCTACATACATACATACATCTGTCCCTGCAGTTATTCTAAGTATCTTTCAGCCCACTCGCCTATGGTAAGCACTGTGCCATCCATCCAGTTATACGCCCATATATTCATACATACATCTGTCCCAGAACCAATCCTACGCATCTATCAGCCCACCTGTGTATCCTAAGTACTGGTCCATGCATCCATGTATCCTTCCATTCATCCATATATCCATTCATCCATCCATCTAGCTATCCATTCATCCATCTGGCCATTCATCCATCCAGTCGCTCTTTATTCAACTATCCGTCCTTATTTTCGTGCACTCTCCGCCGCCGAACCTAAATACTGCGTATTATACTCATCCATCCAGCTTCTTAAGGGGTCGAAAAGGCTGGCGATAATCATTGAGAGGCAAGTGAAGTTTCTGATAAAGAACAATAAAGCTTTGAGTTGCTCATTGTGGACCAGAGTTCACCACCCTTCTCTGGTGGTGTTTTAAACAAAGGTTGATGTAGGGAAAGAAATGTAAAGCAGCTTTTCAGTGTAAGAAGTTAATTTAGAACGATAACGGGGCATATTATCAAGAACGGCACTTAAAATTAATACCGCTTTAGCGGCAGAAAACTACAGCTAAAGTGGCGATAATGGGCTTGATAATATGCCCTTGTCAATTCCCATAGCCGGCCAGGTTGTGGTGTGAAGCTGGGCTTCTATGGGAATTCACAAGGGCATATTATTAAGCTCCTTATCGCTGCTTTAGAGGCAGTTTCCTGCCGCTAAAGCGGCAATAATTTTAACGCCGTTCTTGATAATATGCCCCTAAGTAAGCCAGTCAAAGTGTGTGTTTTCTTAGCACTACAACAACACCCTGTAAAAGGTGAGAGCACGGTTGTGTTGGAGTTGGCTGTGTGTGGTCGTCTCCAAAGGCGCAACCAGTGCAAAATTTCAGGGGAGGGTAGTTCTTTCAGCAATAGGCAGAGTGGGGTTGTAGGGGCTCTAAAAAGGGGTGGAAAAAACAGAGCATCATTTACAAGCAAATGGGGGCATATTATCAACGGCCAGCGATAATTATCGCTGGCCGTGCTTAGCGATAATAATATTATCGCAGGCTATCTCTGGAATTTATCGCCCTGGTAGCACGTTATTACCAACGCGTTTCTCCAGGGCAATAAAAATTCCAGAGATAGCGAGGTTATCGCCCTTTTGCAGGGAACATCGCTGGTTTTCCAGCGATGTTCCCTGCAAAACGGCGATAACGTCGTATCAGCATAATCCACCCCCTATGTTAGGGATGGCTAAGTCAGGATTTTAGCAGAAGTTAGATTTTGTCGAAAACACCAGTTTTCGACAAAATCTAACGTCTGTTAAAATCATGTGGGCTGCCTTGTAAATATCGCGATGTAAACATCAGCGATATTTGCAAGGTAGTCCATCCGGGGTACGCCCAGTAATGCCCACTTTGCATCTCATTGGAGATGCAAAGGGAGGCGTTGGGAAAAAGGGTGCTAACATGCGATTATGCATGTTAGCACCCTCTTGTAAATAGGGCGCTGGTTTTATATCAGCTTTTTTGGCTTTGTAAGCAAAGAAAAGTGGAGATAAAGACCTTGTAAATATGCCCCATGGTCTTTTTGAGGACCTGTGAAGTACTCGGTGCGGCTCTGTGTGTGCTATTGGGAAGCTGTCTCAGGGAGTCCGGGGCAAAGGGCGTTGTGCGCCTGGTGGTCTCTCTGCTAATCACGTCACGATGATGTTGCTCCTGCGCTGCAAAAAGAGAAGGAAAATCGTGAGGAAAAATGTCTCTCTTTAAAAAAAAAAAATTCTCCTACAACCCGACTCACCTGGCATGATGTCTACACTTTTTAGTAGTAAGCAATGTGCATGGTCTCACTGTCTCACTACAGTCCAATAAAAAAATAACAATAGACTAGCTTTGCAAGGCCTGAAAATAGAGCCCCATAGAGATCCGTTTCGAGGCCCCCAAAAATAAACTGCCGCTGCTCAGTCTCCCTCCCCTCCAATTAAAGCTTTGGGGGCAGTGTTATGTCGGCAAAGTTGTAGATAACATTGTTAGGCTAATAACGGTAATTTTTCTGTGTGCCGTTTGGTTGATAATGTCATCCTAAGTATATAGATTACAATTTAAGAAAATATTATCTATAAAGTTGTCTGCGGTGGGTTGCAGAGGGAGTGTGTGGGGTGGTGGGGTGCGGTGGAGAGGTGAAAAGTATGAGGTAGTGCAGTTACATGTAAACTGTAAAGGTGTATGTAAATAATAAATAAATACTTGCTGTATGTTCTATGGCACTACCCGTCATCCTACTGTTCCCCTGCCGTGCTCCATCACATTGCAGCACTGCCTCTGGAATCCATCAGTAGAATTTATGTAATTGTATGTTATTATATATTGAACTGATGTAAAAAATAATTGAATCTAGTTTTTTTTTTCCAGGAAAATTATTTCGTTTGGATAAACATTTGAAAATGCCTAGAAGAACTGAGAAAAAAAGACAAGAAAAGAAGCATATATATTTGCAGAAAAGAAAAGATTTTCAATTGCAAAAAAATGAGAGCACTACACAAACAGTTTCTTCTGGTAAAAACACTAGACAATTTCTGAAAAAGATATTATTAACATTTAATGAAAATAACATCACACAAAGGAAAAAGAAAAACATTTCAAGTAAGGAGTAGGAGACTTCAATTTCAAATACAAGGAAAAGGAAACATAATAAAGAAACAGTATCTGTTACCCGGAGACAAAAACAATTTCAAGAATTTCGTCAGAGACTTTTTAGAACTAGAGTGATTCAGAATTTAATGAGAACATGCTGCAAATATAAAAAGAAAGTGCTACAATTCAAACAGAAGCAGCGTATCGAAAGTATAGTGGATACTGCTTTTACTTTAAAACAGAAGTTGTTCATAGTGATTTTGAAGAGGATCAAGGTATTAGATAAAGTAATCAAAGTGTTGAAAGAGAAAAGTAGAAGAAAAAGACTTGTGAACAGAACCAACTTTTGTAAAATCTTTAGTGGACATTGGAAACATACTTCTAGTAGTGAGCCTTTTTTATTGAGGAATGATACTTCCAGGAAAATAGTTTACCATTTGTAGTTGATACTGGAGGTCGTTGCTACGAAGCTCAGGATGGTTGTCCGCTTCCAAAAGATGAATTGTTTGGTAAAAGTGCAGAAGAGTTAATAGTTGAAGAAGTGGAAGGGAAACGTACACAAGCTCCTGTGTATAAGTGGGGTTGTAGCAGTATTTGTAGTATTCAATAGGAATCTATTGATATAATGCAACATTTTCTACGAGAACATACACAGAAAAGAAGTATTAAACAGAAGATTAAGTTGTTGCAAGGACTAGATCCATGTAATGTAAGAAAATATACTGAGAAACATGGGCATTCTCTGGCTTGTCTTTCAAGAAAAGTGTGTAAAAGTGTTTTTTATCACTTGAGGATGTTAGCAGTACATCATTCAGAAATGCGGAAGTTTGTAAGGAAACTGTACTATGTAAAAATTCTGCATTATGTTTAAGTGAACTGAATACAGTTCTTTTACATGGTTCTTTATCAGATGTTCAAAACAAGTGTGATGAAATTGAACTGCGATATTTTGGTTCTGAAGAGCAGTCAATAGAAAGTGAAAGTTTGACAATTACAGATGTTGAAGGAGATGGGAAAGTGATATGCACTGATCAGTTTGAAGAAGAAATTGGAAGGTTTAATGTAGTGTGCTCTGAAATACCAAACAATGTTTGAGTTTGTTGTCGACGTACTCATTATAAAAGTCAAACTAGGAATGTTGATTTGTATTTGAAAAGTGAAAAGGAGAACAATAGTAAGTGGGAAGAATTTGCAACTTACTTGTTGGTGGAAGGTCGATTTGAGTTAGGTAGTGATCAACGTATATGTAAATATTGTTACAACAAATTAGAAGAGAACAAAATGCCTGCTAGAGCAGTACATCATACCTTAGAATTAGTAGCTATTCCGGAGGAACTGGCAGAATTGAATACATATGAGTCGGTTCTAATTCAATCTGTTCATCCTTTACAAACTATAATTCGGATGAAGCCTAAAACAGGTAAACTGCCACCAACAGTCTTGCAAAGAGGGCTGAAAGGAAGAGTGGTGTACTTACCTTTGGATTTAAAGAAAAATATTGAAACTATTGCTGGAGAGACAGAGGAAAATGAGGCAGTAGTCATTCTAGTAAATGGTGTACCAACAAAGAGTCGGAAAATATGGCAAGAATATGTGGATGTTAATAAAGTTGAAAAGGCTACTTTATATCTTATAGAGAAAAATATTTATTACAAAACTGTAAATGTGGATGAACAGGTATTAAGTTTAGAAGATGAATGTGAAATTTCAAGTGGTCAAATAGAGAAAGTGGACAAGTCAAGGACTGAAGAGATTTATGAACCTTACACAATATGTCCTTTTTATTCAAATGAAATAATGGGAAGCAGCATTGAGTTATCTCAAATGAAAAAAGCACAGGGAACTCCAATGAGTGTATGGGAGAAGAGCTTGGAAGCTTGTTTTTTTCCACAGCTGTTTCCTACTGGAGAAGGTGGACGATATGGTGACCGACCTGTACGTATTCCAGCTTCAGAATATCGGTCAACAAGATTATATTCTAAAGATCCTAGATTTCGACAGTGCATTCCATACATATTTTACCTTTTGATTGAAAGTGAGTTATCTTCTCTGTTGTATGCAGTGAACCACATACTTAAAACTGGAGTTCATCAATCACTTCTTTCTGCGAAAGAATTTATGGAGAAAGTTGAAAAAACAGATGAATATTTAGAAGCACAGTTAATCAATTTGATGGCATGTCAACGTGGAACAAATGAGTATTGGTATCATCGTCATGAAGAACTCAAGTGTATGTTGCGGAACTTAGGTACACCAACATGGTTTGTCACACTCAGCTGTGCAGAGTATGCATGGGAAGATTTGCTTGAGTCTCTAAGAGAAGTGAATTCCAATATTAAAAATGTTGAAATAAAGACTCCTGGTGAACTGTGTTCATTGGATCCTGTAAATGTGTGCAGATATTTTAATCATAGGTTTCAAGCTATGATGTCTTTTATCTGCAATAAAAATAACCCACCTCTTGGAGAAGTTACCGATTTCTTTTGGAGAAAGGAGTACCAAGCAAGAGGTGCATCTCATACAAATATGCTACTATGGGTCAAGGATGCATCTAAATTCTGATGAAACAGTATTGTCTTACATCGAACAGTATGTGACATGTGAGATTCCGAGAGAGAAGAAGGAGATAGAAGCTTGAGGCAGTAAGTTTTACGTTTCCAAAGTCACCGTTGTGGAAAGTACTGCAGAAGAAAATACAAGTCTAAAGGAAAGTTTTACACCAAATGTCGGTTTGGTTTTCCACTTCCAGTTATTTGCAAAGGAAGAGTAAATTCTTTTTTTTCTTCTGTAAGGCACACAATAACTCAGAAATCTCCAAAGAATACCTACAACTTAAAAAGAACAGAAGTGCAAAAGTATATCAATGACTACAATCCAGTCATTTTAAAAATGTGGAATGCGAACTTGGACTTCCAGTATGTTGCAGATAACTCAATTGCTGTTGCCCGTTATGTTACATATTACATAACAAAATGAGAAAAAACAGAGATGAAACAAATGAGGGAAGAAATTGCCCAAAAGAAAAGCTACAGCAAAAAATTGTACAGCTTTACTTTGAAAATGCTTTCCCACTGAGAAATTGGATCCTATGAATGTTCAGACCGCTTGTGCTCTTCAAGTTTATATTCAAAGTCTCGAGGAATCATTTGGGTAAGTTTAGGTCTTGCCTGCTCACGGAACAGAGTGTTGAAATCATTAGAAGAAATTGAATACTTAGCAGCAAATGAACCAGACAGTACAGACAATCTTAAAACCAATATGTTGGACACATACTATCTGAAAAGGAGTCAACATCTGGAACAGATATGTCTGTATGAAGTACTTATACATTACAGCTTCAAAAGAAATGTTAAACAGAATTTAAGAGAAGGAAAATATGCAGTAGTTGGATGTCATGGTTGTTTAGTAAAACATGCAAAGGGTAATCTTATAAACTACAAGAAACTCAGTTGTGAAACTCCAGATAAGCGAGAATTTTACTATTTAGCACTTCTCCAACTCTTTAAACCATGGCATAGCGAAAGTGAATTACTTGGAGACTTTGGGGTATATTAGCAAGGAACAGGGAAAATTAACTCTAAGGGCGCTTAGCGTTAATTTTTTTAACGCCCGCTATAGCTGTGTGGAAATATGGATTTTTCTGGTCAGTTATGTCCCCTATCTTGGACCCCAACGGTTCCATGTGCATGTCACAAGTACATGTATGTTCCCTCCAGTTCCAGTTATGAAGACGCAAATACATGTGCGTCCACCGTCAACATGTCCTTTGACAGATCCGCCATGTATAGGCCGGATATCCCATTCCTAAATATGAAAGGCCATCGGCTTTATATGGTTCACTTATGCCACTTTTCAGTCCAGGCAAGTAGGCCCTGATTCTGTCATCAAAACTCCTCTTGCCTTCTGCGTCTGAAAGCTCCAGCCCGAGCCTGCATCTGTGACCATGAACTTTGTCTCATTCTCTGCGCGGCTCACGAAGCCTGACATCAGCTT
Source organism: Triturus cristatus (assembly GCF_964204655.1). Taxonomy (NCBI): domain Eukaryota; kingdom Metazoa; phylum Chordata; class Amphibia; order Caudata; family Salamandridae; genus Triturus; species Triturus cristatus. The sequence continues at coordinate 556,313,713 of NC_140588.1, forward strand.
ACTCTCTGCCAAGAACTGTATTTCACCTTCGAATTATCTGCCTCCCCCTCAGCCGATGCATTCCTGCCTAGTAGTTTAAGTAAACATTCTTCCAGTTACCAAGCAAAAAGGCCCATCTTCTCTGTCCTCATGCAAGTAATTCATAGCCCTGTTACCATGGAATATTCCTACCCCCTCGCATTCAGTGTAGACACTTAGACGCTTGTACACGCACGCACAGTCAGTATAGAATAGATTCTGTCCGAGAGTCCCTCTTTTATGGATAACATAGTTCTTTAAACATAGGATGTTAGATATGATTTGGGATTAGGTTGACTTGACCCCCCAGACTTCTCGTCTCCACATATAGAGCTAAATGTCAAGTCCCCGTCACCCCCTAGTTACACGTCAATTACACGTCATACTGCTGCGCGCGCATCAATGCCAAGTATTATCTTATAGATCCATCTATGTATTACATCATAACCAATCATGTTCCTTTTTACTCATTATTACACCCATTTTCGGTTACGCAGACCAAAAACGTCAATGTCCTTATCAATTGTTACGCCTACTGTATTCACTTCATTATAATGTATGTACTATAAAAGTTACTTCTTGTCAATAAAGTATGTACTTCACTTCCTGAACCCCCGTGGTGATGGAACTTGAAGCATCCGATTATAATCGATTATTGGAATAAAGCCCATTCCGAAACTCTAATATCACGGATTCTGCCTCTCATTTTACTGAGCTATTTTATAATGTTTCTGTATCAAATTCAGTCCCGGTAAAGGAATTTTTATTTACCACATGATGGCGCCCGAACAGGGACACTTTCTCATCTCACGCGCCGGCGGTGCGTTGCAGGCCCGGTCTCCTGCCACAGCTGGACGGACAATAACGCGTACCAGCAGGATTTCCTGTATCTCCCTCCGGTCAAGCGGGGGCGACTGAGACTGCGATCAACACCCAGACGAGGCGGTGAGAAGTGCGAAGTATCCCGACCAGAGCCTAGCTGAGAGAGCAAGATCCGAGGTATACAGAGACCCACCAGTCCGAAGTCAAGCCCAGTGTCCGACGAGTCGAGTCGAGTCGAGTCCAGTCCGGTTCAAGTTCAAGTTACTGAGGCCTTCCGTTTCCGAAGCTACCCGGTGAGTACCATTGCTGGGGAGGCATTTCTGACGTGCACATAGGTTGTGCCGGTCAAGACGGGTTTGGGTACACAAATCCGGTCTGCACTGTTTTAGCAGTGTATCTGTACTGTTTAGCAGTATATCAAGTATTCCGAAGTATTCCGAAGTATCTAGTTATTGTCTAGTTATTGTCGAGAATTAAGCTTGGTGATTAGTTATGCAGACGATCATCATTGTTGTTTCAGTTAAAGGTTTAATGTTAAATGTTTAAAGTGTTTAAGTATGTTCTGTATATCGTGGTATGAATGACTGTTCATTATCGTGTTTATGGTATTAAGTCTGTTCAAATTCAAGTATCAGGTCAAAATCAAGTATAAGGTCAGTTCTCAATATGCCGCTCTTTTCGAAATTAAGACAGATCACTACCAGAAAAGGGGTTCTCGAAGAAGCCGTCCCTATTCCTCCTAGGGACACTCCAGGGCACTTTATGTATCATAAACATGGCTTAGACGCTATATTATTTCTTGATTTATGGGTAGACTATACCAAGGGATTACCAGAAAGTCAGAGGTGGCCCACAGCGGGGACCTGGGATACAGAGTGCATCATGAAAGTCGAGGAAGAGTTATGGAAAAGAAAAGTCAGACAGTCACAGAAAGACGCCGTTGAATTATGGCGTAAAGAATCACATAGACGAACAGAAAAAGCACGTAGACAGGAAGAGAAGAGTAAAGAGAATTCCAATAAAGTTCGAGAGAATCTATTAATTGAGGAAGGTATCCGAGTGAAATCAGAACAAGTAGACAGACAAAGAAATGCCCTTATGAATGGTATGTATCCCCTTCTGGCCGAAGGATTACCTAAGGCTACTCCAGAGATACCGAAAGACTTGCCACCCCCATTATTCCCAATCAAGGTACATCCTAAGGGGCATCCTAGAACCGCAGAAGATGTTTTTCTTTCCTCATATTTAGATGACGCAGCTCCCGAGTATGCTAATTCCGCCCCACGTAGACCGCATACCAGGGAGGTCCAACGCCAAGATCCAGCACCCGTATCCCTGCAGCAACAAATCGAGTCACAAGTTCCGGCAAGCACATCTGTTTCTGCATCTGTTCCTACAAGTACTTCTATAGCTGAGTCCACACCTATAGTTGCTGTGTCACGTTCGACGAATCCTTTCACACCCGACGCCCCAGACGGGGCCACGGGAGGTGCTACCAATATTTTTTCTACGCCACCTAGAATAAATAAACTTATTTTCCAAGAGTCAGCGCATTCACGTACACCCAAATTCGTAAGTGATCGTACGCTTAAGGAACTTCTTATAGATTGTAGATATGACCCGGTGCTCGGTAAAGAGGACGAAATGATCCTGGCATCATTACGTATCAGACGAGCCACAGGGTATTTAGCGAAGCTACCAGGAATGACTGCGCATCTAGATAAAATATATCATTTTGTTCAAACAGGGCGAGATCCAGAATGTATTAACAGAGCTATGGAATACCAGAAAGTAGAGATACAGGGGGAACTGTTGCGTTTCCTCATAAACTGTGTGATCAGAAATCAAGACCGACCGGGGGTAGATCCGGAAGCAATGAAAATTCTTACAAAATGGAGCCAGAATATATCAGAAGGGAGACACGATAAGCAAAATTGTATAATAGCCATGTGCCGAAAGATCCGTAAAGAAATAGAACGCCTACACGAAGAGAGATTAGAGACAGACGAGTTCGAGCAAAGCGAGGAAGAAGGGTCAGGACTGCCCGCCGGACAGTCAGACACCATAGCCTATGTAGGTAGAGGAAGATCTTGTAATAGGAATCAGACTAGATGTCATACTGACCCAATACGTCCAATATGTCCAGATAATGACAGGAATTTCCAAACACCTATAATTAACATAAGGTCTAACGAGCATTCGTTCCAAACCGCCGACAAACTACTCCGAGAACGAAGGGGTTATCATTTTCTCGATTCTATGGATGAACAAGATTTAGCGAGGGCAGCTGTTCATTGGGTGGACAGTCCCGGAAAATATAGTGATGAGACAGTAGTACGCACATTTTTGAATCTCACCCCAGATGAGCAGAGGTTAGCTGGGATTTATATGATTCAACAACTCATTATACTATATCAGAGTCAGCATTCGGACCCTGGTCCCTTACCTGACATATTGACTGAATTGCTTATGAATAAATGGAGAGGTCCAGGTACCAAATTAATTAAAGAAATTCTAGTATCTAGAAAGCAGTATATTCTTTTTGTATGCTCAGAGCATGTCTCATTGCCTGTCAAGGAAAGAACGACGTATCACCTGGATAGACAGAATCCCTTACGAGAAGTACACCCAATAAAAGGCGAGGACAATGAGTTTAAACGTGTATTTGTATATACGCCTATATCGAAAATAGAATTGTTAGAAATGAAGAAAGTAGTACCCAGTCATGACAAGGACCCAGCGGGTTTTCACCGAGAAATTAAAGACATGTTACTCATGGGAGAGTATACCTACCCCGACATTATGACAATATTAAAGGTGTTGATGCCTGCTGGCATTTATGAGAAACTCAAGGAAAAGGAGTGGGAGGTAGGTGATCAAAAGATAGAATGGTCAGCATTAGAAGCAGAAGAAAGGGCCCGAGGTCCAGGTTCGGGGCTTGGGGACAAAACTAAAGCACTACCAGGTCTACTAGTACAGGTACTGCCACGTTTATTAACTACGAAAAAGGAAGATTGGGGTACAATTTCAGCCTGCAAACAGAAGCAAGATGAAGACACTAGCGATTACTATGCCCGATTCGAGAAATGTTTTGGTATAAATAGTGGCATAAAAGCAAGTAGCGAATCATACCCGCATCTGTTTGTAACAAAATTAGTGGAAAATGCCCTGCCCCCAGTAAAGAATAGAGTATTAAAATTCGAAAGTACCTGGCAAGGTAACACTCCAACACAAATGTTACAAATGTTACAGTACCACCACAATAGAATTAAAGAGGAACAAGAACATGAACACAGACGCATGAAAGACACAAAAATGAAAATGCTAGTTTCCCAGACAGTTCCAGCTGAAGGACATAAAAAGGGTATGACACATTCCGATTCAGCAGGACCTGTAAAAGGGACATGCAATTATTGTAAAAAGCCAGGTCATTACGTACACGATTGTCCAGTGCTAAAACATAATATAGCCATAGGTAAAACACAAGAAAGATCACGGCCACTAAGACAAGATCAGAATGAACAAGGAGCTACGCAGCATGCCCAGGCCATGCCAGCCGCACAACAGCCAATACAGTTTGTGCCAGCTGCACCACCGTTGCCTGTTGCTGCCACACAGACAACAACACGACAAATGTATCAGACTGCACAGTATGAATATCCGGAGTATCAACGTTACGCATGAACTAGCCTAGAGAGGGAAGTTGACTTACCCCTTATCGAGATTCCTGTAGATCAAGAAGGACCTTATGTACATAGTGAATTATTAGGTCAAGATAGAAAATTTTTACTCGATACAGGGGCAAGTCGAACAACTATAAAACGAAGTGAAGTCCGAGGGGCACCCCTCTCAGGCTCACAGAATATTTCCCTTGGTTTTTCAGGAAAACCTATTGTTAATGAAGTGTCACAGCCTCTTCCACTTACGATAGGACCTCTGACCCGAACTACAGATTTATTGCTTACTAAATCATGTCCAGAAAACTTGTTAGGAATAAAAACGTTGAAAGCCCTAGGAGCCATAATATGTTGTTCTCCGGAAGGAGTAAGGTTGTTTTTACGTGATTTTAAAGGTCACTATGTATCTAGAGACATGGATCCCCGACTGCAGACTTTACCTACACATCTATGGGCACAAGGCCCTACTGATGTTGGTTGCATGAATATTACACCATATCGAGTCACACTAAAGGCAGGAGTGGTGCTACCACGAATGCGACAATACAAGTTACCACCAGATGCTGTAACGGCTTTACTACAAATCATTGACGAGCTTATTGCCCAAGGAGTAGTTGTAGAAACAGACTCCAATGTATGTAATTCACCGATAATTCCGATTCTTAAACGAACAGATCCTACAGCTCCGCCAGTATATCGATTGGTTATTGATCTGCGCGAGTTAAACAAATGTATTGTGCCACAATTTCCTGTGGTCCCAGATATCTCGTCATTATTGACAGCTATTGATTCCGAAGCAACATTGTTTACTGTAATTGATCTCAAAAATGCCTTTTTCAGCGTCCCAATAGATTCGGAAAGCCAATATTTGTTCGGATTTAGTTTAAATGGGCGTAGCTTTAAATTCACACGCGCACCTCAAGGATTTACAGAAAGCCCCAGCATCTATAGCCAAGCACTGAAACGAGAACTTGACAGTATCCACATGCCGGTTAACACTGCCCTGCTTCAATATGTCGATGATCTGCTGATCACCGCTAGAAGCGAACCCGAATGTGAGAAAGCATCACTGACAGTTTTACAATTTCTAGCCGAAAAGGGGCACAAGGTGTCCCCTTCTAAGCTGCAATTCTGTGTCCAGCGAGTTATTTATCTTGGTCACTCGCTGTCCAAGGAGGGAAGGCAGCTTACACCCGACCGCATTCAGTTAATTGCTAACATGTCAATACCCAAGACACAGAAGGAGGTGCGGGCTTTCATAGGCCTCACTTCATATTGTAGACAGTGGATCCCTCAGTATGCATTTCTAGCAAAACCACTCATTCAATTGACAACACAGGAGGCAGCCACATCGACTGTCCTCCCTTGGACTCAGGAACACACACTAGCTTTTGAAAGCTTAAAGAAAGCTTTATGTCAAGCACCCGTTTTAGCAACGCCATGTTACAGAAAACAGTTTACACTCTTTGTTACAGAACGCGAAGGTACGGCCTTGTCAGTACTCACACAGGAACAAGCAGGAGCACACAAACCATGTGCTTATTTTTCTAGTACATTAGATCCCGTAGCTCAGGCTTTGCCTGCATGCCTAAAATCAGTAGCAGCAACAGCTTTAGCAATCAGACAAAGCGATGCCATAGTGTTAGGACATCCATTGACAGTTCAAGTACCACATGCAGTAGAGGTTCTTGTAAATAGAACGCAAACACAACACTTGACTGTAGCGCGACTTACAGGATACGAGCTTACATTGTTTCAGCCACATATAGAAATCAGACGCTGTAACACATTGAATCCTGCCACACTTTTACCAGTAGTCGGAACAGACCCACTAGCCCATGACTGTATTGAAGTTATTACAATAACAACAAAACCCAGACAAGACTTAACCGATGTCCCATTGTCAGATCCAGACCTGACCTTGTATGTAGATGGTTCATGCATGAGAACAAGTACAGGAGAGTTAGTAGCCGCCTACGCAGTCACAACAGATACTGAGGTCATTGAAACTAATCGTATAACTACTTTGTCAGCTCAAGCCGCAGAACTTATCGCTCTGACACAAGCCTGTATTCAAGCCATGAATAAAAAAGTCAACATATACACTGACTCACGTTATGCATTCGGAGTTGTACATGACTTCGGCGTGCTGTGGCGAGAGAGAGGTTATTTAACTTCCCACGGTGCCCACATTCAGCACGGACCCCTCATTCATGCATTATTAGATGCAATACATCTACCCACTGAAATATCAATTATGAAATGTAAGGCTCATACGAAGGTTACTGATATCATTTCCCAAGGCAATGATCTAGCCGACAGAACAGCTAAACTGATTGCTCAAACTCAAACCCCCGTTATGACAAAGACAATAGTCCCGACACCGACACATTGTATGACAGTTAAAGATCCTACTCTTGACGTAATTGACATACAGACACATGCTACACCAGACGAAATAAAGAAATGGACTGAATTAGGAGGGATCCAAACGGACCAAGGATGGATGATGAAGGAAAGGTCTGTATGGTTCCTTCCTGATTCAATGGTCCAGGTCATAATTAACACTATACATAGTCCAGCACATTTAGGAGAAAAAGCTATGCTAGACAGCATTCAACACATTTGGTTCAATAAACATTTACGAGCAGCAGCAAAACAAAAGGTCCGTACCTGTATGATCTGTTGTCAGTTCAACCCAGGAAAAAGCGTTCCCGTAGAACAGGGTGGATTTCATACCCCTAATCATCCTTTTGAAGTACTCCAGATGGATTATATCCAGATGGAACGATGCAGAGGATTCAAATATGTTCTCGTAGTTGTCTGCGCTCTGTCCCGTTGGACGGAGGCATACCCGGTTTCAGATTACACTGCCCCGACTACTGCCAAACAGTTGGTTCGAGAATTCTTCCCACGATACGGTTTACCACGTGCTGTTTACTCAGATAACGGCCAGCCGTTCTCATCCGAATTAATGAAACACGTTTCACTTCTGTTAGGATATCAGTGGAAATTCCACTGTGTCCGACATCCCGAGGCAGCAGGTCTCGTAGAAAGACATAACCAGATACTGAAAATTAGAATGTCCAAAATATGCAGAGAGAAAGGTGTCGACTGGGTAGTAGCGTTACCAGTTGCACTCTTTTACATGAGAATGGTAGCACACTCTCGAACAGGGCTATCCCCGTATGAGGTGATCTTCGGTAGACCACCGAATATGTGGGGGACGCCTATACCACGCAAAATAACTGATATTGACTGTAATATGCTGACAGATTACTTGGCTTCCTTGATATCTGCACTACAATCTTCTCGTTCACAGGTAGCTGCAGCCTTTCCCGACAACACTGAGGTGAAACCCCATGACGTTGTTCCGGGTAATCTTGTCTTTGTGAGGAATTTCGACCGAAAGACTCAGCTGGAGCCCAGGTGGAAAGCACCCAAGTTGGTCCTGTTGACCACAAGAACAGCCGTGAAGATCGAGGGCCGCAAGGGCTGGATTCATTCAAGCCACATCAAGAAATTTCATGGACTATCTTCGGATATAGACATTGTGCCCTGCACTCCCTCACAGACTGATACAAAACTCCCTTTTGTTGAACCTAACAAATCTGAAAATTACAAACTAAAGCTTAGGCCCAACCAGTCGAGCAATTTGATTGTTTAAGTCCTCTCCAAGGTGAAGCGGTTGAATTGTCTCTGACATGTATCCCTTGGACCTGAGTAGAGAAAATACCCGAAAAATGTTGAAACGACAGGCGTATTGTAAATCACTGCGTAGCCACTGCATAGTGACATTATTAATTTTGTTTTTATTGAGTCTTTTAATAATTATTACAAGTATGTTGTTGCACATATATTACCCTATTTCTAGACATGTTTATAATGTTGCTGCTGAACATTCTTTTAGTGACTTACCTCCGCATGAATTGTCTTATAGACTTGCGCTGCGCAATAACACTTTCATTAGTATGTTACATCATTCCCATCAGACTAGTAATGCCACCAATTGTTGGGTGTGTGGCCGACTCCCTCCCTATCAGAATTATGAAGGAGTCCTGCCTTTTCTTTCCACATCCATTTACACATAATGGCTCCTGTGGAGCATGGTTTAGCTTAATTAATTCCATAGACTCAGACACAGCAGTTTACCAAGATCATTGGGTATGGGGAAATCTGAACCTAGCTTTACTCAAGGTCTGTTACCCTGACAAGGAGGGTCGCCCCAAAAGAACAGGAACTGATCTAGAAAATGAAGTATATGGATTAGGTAATTTTACACCTAATCTCATGATTCTAAATGTCGTATCTGAAATTGAACTAGTCTTACCCACCATGTCAGTATTCCCAGCGAGGGGTGAATTATGTGTAAGAAAGGTTGGTTCCATACATATGGGCCATAGTAAATGCACTACTATGGTAGAATTCAGTGATCAAGGAAGATCTTCATTTAGAGCTTCTCGCCACTCCTACTTTATATGTGGTCAGACTGCATATATGCGTCTACCTCTAGATTGGGATGGTACCTGCTACATTGCATTCCTTTTGCCACCTGTTTTCCTAGCTCCTCCTGATTATTACAGAAATATTCATTTAGTACACAACAGAGAACGGAGAGATCTCCCCATTGTCGATTACACTGAGACGGCATGGGACAAGTATGTAGATTTTAATAAAGGCATCTTTCCCTATATAGGTACTGTTACTAATAGTAAGCTGATACGTAGATTAACTAGAACGCTTGAAGCAGTAGTGAATGAGACTATTTCCGCCTTAGGCAATTTAACGGAAGAGCAGTCTGCTATGCGGATTGTTGTGCTTCAAAATCGTCTTGTCCTTGACGTCATCCTGGCTGATAGGGGCGAAGCTTGTAGGGTCATCGGATCAAGCTGCTGCGTATTCATACCAGAAAATTCGCCATCTGTATATAAAGCCATCACTCGCCTTCATAAGATTGTAAGCCAGATACACCAGAACCCAGGCACTTGGACTTGGTCCAGTTGGTTTTGGAATGCGGTATCAGCCTGGGGATGGAGAGTTTTATCCTTCCTAGGTATTGGCCTTCTCATACTATTCAGTTGCTGTCTATGTCTACAATGTGGACCAGCAATTTGTGGTCTGTGTGCCACATCGTGCATTCCACATCAAGATTTTCATTCAAGATCCCGGAAGAAGAAAGAAGAACAAATGATGCTATATGAACAGATCAATGGATTGATGAAGATTGATATCTCTTGAAGGGCAAGTAGGGGACAAGGAGGGAATGTGGAAATATGGATTTTTCTGGTCAGTTATGTCCCCTATCTTGGACCCCAACGGTTCCATGTGCATGTCACAAGTACATGTATGTTCCCTCCAGTTCCAGTTATGAAGACGCAAATACATGTGCGTCCACCGTCAACATGTCCTTTGACAGATCCGCCATGTATAGGCCGGATATCCCATTCCTAAATATGAAAGGCCATCGGCTTTATATGGTTCACTTATGCCACTTTTCAGTCCAGGCAAGTAGGCCCTGATTCTGTCATCAAAACTCCTCTTGCCTTCTGCCTCTGAAAGCTCCAGCCCGAGCCTGCATCTGTGACCATGAACTTTGTCTCATTCTCTGCGCGGCTCACGAAGCCTGACATCAGCTTACTCTCTGCCAAGAACTGTATTTCACCTTCGAATTATCTGCCTCCCCCTCAGCCGATGCATTCCTGCCTAGTAGTTTAAGTAAACATTCTTCCAGTTACCAAGCAAAAAGGCCCATCTTCTCTGTCCTCATGCAAGTAATTCATAGCCCTGTTACCATGGAATATTCCTACCCCCTCGCATTCAGTGTAGACACTTAGACGCTTGTACACGCACGCACAGTCAGTATAGAATAGATTCTGTCCAAGAGTCCCTCTTTTATGGTGCTCCGGCCTATTTTAGTATCTCGCAATTATCTACTGGAACCCACTCTGGTCAGATGGAACTTTTTACTTGCCTGATAGCATGGAGGGAAAATCACCGTTATCACAATTACAGTCTGCAATTTTCCGTAATCAAAGACTCGAGACTTAATCTCTTGGCTCTCTGGTTTTTATTATCAACATAAAGATTTGGAGATACAAAGTCCTCAACACGAGGCACAACAAGTACATAGGCACTAAAACAAATGCTACTCTACGAAGAATCCGCATCCGGCTAAAATTAACTAAAAGTACAATCTCTAAAAGCATGAGGTAGAACACTACCAAGCAAATGTCGATACTAGGGACACTGAACCATACCATCTCTGTCCCTACTCTGTACTAGGTGACATCCCTACATAGCAATCCCTTGAGACCCTCATCAGAATAAAAGGTGTCAGAGCGAAACTTCCTAAGAAGTCCTCACTTAGAGAGCTTGGTCTAAGTTGCCCCCTCTACCCTTCGCCTAGCCGTCCTCTGCTTTGGGCTGCCCCGCTCTGCTCTGCCTCCACCCTCGGGGCGCTGTCCCTAATACAGTACCCCAAGTCTCCGAACACGCCCTTTGCGCCTCCTCTCCTTCCGGGGTCGTCTTTCAGTACTTTTCCACAGAGCGCTGTCCAGTTCCATCGTCCATCGCTTGGCCTTGAGTCCCAGACGCCATCCGCACTAGGAGTTACGATTGGCACATTCCAATACACTCCCATGTCTGGCTTTCTCTACATAATTCAAATTATGAACAAAGAGCTTCTCTACTAACGAGCAACTGTCCTTGCACCTGGGGTGAGATCATGCAAAGCAGACATTCTTCACATCTTTTAAGTTGCAATTTACTACAGCCTAAAACCTCTACTGGAATAAATCCTTTTTGGCCTATTGCCCTTGGCTAACATAAGAAAATACCAGGCCTTTCGCCTCAACGATATATGCGAATTCTGGCCACTACTTCGGTTACACAAGCAGGTTTCAATCACAGTATTGACATTTACGTCTTTCTTTCATGTGTGGTCAACCTAAACAACCTACAGACACGAAGTCTGGGGTACACATTTCTAACACCACATTGCATTTCCCGTAGCTAAACACTATACATTTCTCTAATACGTTTACCATGTGCTTGTACATAGCTAGCACTTCTACTTAAAATCGATATAGGTTATACAGTTGTAATACATTGCACACGAAATCCCTGAGTACACATTTGGTTATATACGGGTGCCGACTAACAGTGAATATAACGCACCCCTACAATTCTCAAACTTTTAAACGCTACATCAGTTCCCCCCTTTGATGACATCCGTCATCACACCATTACATTTCCTTCTTCAGAACTGATTTAAACCGTGCTAGTCATAACATTTCCATGTCGGACTCCCTCCAGTTTCTTAAGACTCTCATATTGCTGCTCCTGGAGCTTTGCCAACCTCCTCTCGTTTGCCTTTAGAGCTCTTTCAACCTTGCCTCCTTGATACCACTTCCATGCCTTCACACATCCCCACAAACAGATCACACAAACCACGGCAATAATAATTGGTTTCAACACTGAACCTAGAAATCCCCTTCCCAGATTCGCAAACCAAGTTCCCACTCTTCCAACTCCTAATCCAATCTTCTCCCACACATTCACCTCCGTCAGATCCGTAATCTCCTTGTGAATAGTCGTTATGTTGTCTATGTACTTCCCTATCTCCTTCGAGTTGTCTGGAATATACGTGCAGCATTCCTGAACTTTCAATAATTTGCAGACTCCGCCTTCTTTTGCTAACAACACATCTAAAGCAAGGCGATTCTGCAAAACCATATTCCGGATCGACAACATCTCTCCAGCCACCAATATCAAAGATCTCGCCGTGTTCATAGACAACTCATCAACTACAGTCGCCAACCTTCGGATCTTCACATCATTCAACACCACACCCATACTAGGTATCATTGCTCCGTATATGTCCCCAATCACTGCACCGGCATTTGTAGCCCTACGTTTCCTGGGCGGTCGCTTCGTCTCTAACAACTCCAAGTCCCTTGTGTGATAAATCTTCGGGAATATGATAGCCAAATAGCATACTCCATACCAATTGTCGGGTAATCTGACATAAGCATTCGTCCCACAAACATAATACACTGTCGGGATTACTTCTACTGGACCTTGCATAAAATTCTTAGCATAAGCTTCCATTGTAAAAGTCTGAGAACAAATGCTATGTCCTACTGCGACCTTCTCCGTCTTGGATTGAGGCCGTGCAATACACAAATTCCCTCTCTGTGCCTCATCCAATGCTATTGGTCCATAACTTCCCTTAGATCTGTGAGCTCTCTCCTCGTCCGTCCAATCTACTGGGCTCTCTCCGGTGTGTCGCGTCTCGGTCAACTTTCTATACCTGTCCTCTACTTGGTCTATGAATTTCTTCTCTATCTCTGATAACGCACATGTCAGGTTATTCCTGTGAGCATGCGCCGTATCCAGTTTCACAGTCGGTCTAAAATATTTCAGGAGTCTGTCCTCTTTCTTATCCAGGTCATATCTATTCAAATGCTTGATTGCTGGCACCTCGGGAAGTACCGTGTCAAAATTTGAGAAGAAATACTCGAACTGTCTCCTGTCATAAAATAAACTGAGCCATATGCTACAAGAAATCCCATAAGTCAATGGGAGATGATGATACTTGATACCCTCATCCACTGAAGCAGGCAACTGCATGCACACATAGCAATCCTTCACATCCATCGCATCAACATACTCATACAGCAACCTTGCATACGCGTTAAGCTTAAAATCACCCTTTGACAAATCCATGTGAAGTCTGCGAACATCTCTCAACTCCGATGATTCCTGTTCGCTAATACTAACACCACTCTGCCCTGGGGTAATAGGTGTGGGTGCTCCCTGAACCTTCCCCTCTTGCCTGTGAGCCACCATGTAGGAACTGATCACTACCGCAAATATGGTGACTACTACAACTCCAATCCATGTGCCTATTATCAGTTTAGCCCTACGATGTGGGTTTACAGGATCTGCCATCTTCGGAATATGCTCAATGTCCAATGCAGCCTCTGAAAGGATAAGTCTCCTTCTCATTAATGTCTCTTTCGTGAACTTAGGCAACCCTCCCTAACTTTCTTCGTTCTACAACGGAAAAATCCCTAATTTTGTTCTTCTTCCGCTCGGCTCTAGGTAATCTTCTTTTCAGCTGGCAACCTTTCTCAAATCAATCTAACATAAGCGCCGGTCCCAACAGCTCCAGGACTCCCTGCAATATTTCGAGCTTAAGGATAATCAGTTCTTGTGGATCTGGCAATGCTGTGAACGCCGGGAACTCTAAATTGTCCAAGATCATACCTCGAACGGTACTCAGGAAGGGCGGACTTGGGATATGAATCGTCAGAATCCCTTCGATCTCCAATCCCGGAACTTTCAGCAACACTTCCACCCTCTGGAGCGGGACACTGTTGACCAATGTCATCGACCTCAATCTTCCCGTGCTCGGTAACCCTGGCATCAGTCACTTGGTATGCCCACTCCGGGGAAGCGTACTTCCGACTTGGCACTCGAGTTCTCTTGGACCTTCTCACACCACCTTGAGGATTTTCCTCGTCTCCCGATTCTTCTTCTGGTTCTTCCGAAACTGGTGCAAGGTCGGTGTCTGGGGCCAACCTCAGGTTTACCCGGTTCTGCTTTGCGGGCCAAACCCTTTCCGCTTCGGTGGCTCCCCCAGTCTTCTCTCCGATACCCTGTGCACTGCCTTCCTCTTCTTCGGCAGAACTCGATTCTGTACTACCCACTGCACCTCTCGCTCCTTCGCCGGTTTCTGGGTCCGTGCTTTCTTCACGTCCTCCCCCAACTCGATTCAGTGCACCATCAGCCGCTTCAGCAACCCTTACAGCTTGACTGGCCCTCTCTGGCGATTCTGTCGGCTCACTGGGATCTTGGTTCTCGAGAGGGGCTGTATCTTCCAAGGGTGCTGGAACTCTGCGGGTATGAGAAGCATGCACCCAGTTCGGTAACCCTCCGCACTTGACAGCAGTGTTCGTAACAAGGATTACTTGGAAAGGGCCACGCCACCTAGCATCCAAACAACTCTTCCTCACGTGCTTTCGGACCAGGACCCAATCGCCTGGGTCCAAGTCGTGGCACCTGTCACTCGCAGCTGGAACCGTTGCTGTCTGCACCTGCTGAGACACAGAACGGACCACGTCAGCAAGGCCTTTACAATAGTCCAGGATCATATCATCAGTGATATTTATCAGAGCAGTAGCAGGTATTGAAGGCAAACGCATCGCTCTTCCCATGAGGATTTCATGGGGTGACAACCCAGTTCTTCTATCAGGCACACTTCGAAGGCTCATAAGGACCAAAGGTAATGCGTCAGGCCATTTCAGAGACGTAGACGAACACACTTTCGCCATCCGAGCCTTCAGAGTTCCATTCACCTGCTCCACTATCCCTGAAGCCTCTGGTCTATAGCTACAGTGTAACTTCTGATCTATATTCAAAGCAGCACAAAGCAATTTCATAACTTCGCTGTGAAAATGAGTTCCTCTGTCCGATTCAAAGGACGTCGGGAACCCGTACCTAGGAATGAGTTCTCTCAATAATAGTTTCGCTACTGTGAGTGTGTCGCATCTGCGTGTAGGGTACGCCTCCACCCACCTGGAAAAGACACATACTATCACTAATATGTACCTCAACCCATTACACTTCGGCATTTCGACAAAATCCAACTGCATCCTATTGAAAGGTCCCCCTGACCTCCCTATGTGGCTCAATGTCACAGCAGTTCTTTTCCCTACATTCATCTGTTGGCAAGTGACACATCTCTGGCACACAGTTTCAGCCACGGCACGAAACTTCGGATTGTACCAAGTCTGACGAAACACTCTCATCATGGCATCCCTACCCAGATGTACAGCACCATGTATCAACCTCGCCATGGGATTCAACAAACTTTCCGGCAACACTGCTCGTCCATCATTCGAAACCCATATATCCACATCTCCCTTCTCACATCCAGCTCGTATCCAGCTGTCCCGTTCCTGATCTGAGACCCCTTCCTGAAGCTGCTTCAGTTCCTCCCATGTGTCAGCCATTGCTAACATCTGACCGTACACCACCTCTTCCCCAGTTTCCTCAATGTGGATCTCAGTAAAGTTGCATCCCTGCTCTGCACAAAATCGAGCTACTTCGTCTGCATAGTTATTTCCCAACGAGACAAAGTCGCTTCCCTTCGTGTGGGCTGCACATTTAACAACAGCAATTTCATCAGGACCTTGCAATGCTTTTAACAGTTTCCGTACATGTTCACCATTTCTTATAGGAGAACCTGAAGACGTCATAAACCCTCTCTGGGACCATAGCTGTCCGAAGTCATGAACCACACCAAACCCGTACTGGCTGTCCGTGTAAATAGTTACACGGATCTTATCGGCTGCCAAACAGGCACGAGTCAGAGCAATGAGCTCAGCCACCTGCGCGGAGTGTACTCCTTCTAAACAAGCGGCTTCAACCACATCCGTAATGGTGCATACAGCAAACGCTGCTCTCAATCGGCCGACACTGTCTCTTAAACATGAACCGTCCACGAAGAAAATCTCATCTGACCCCGGGAGCGGTTCGTCGACAATGTCGGGTCTCGGTTTGGTGCATAGTTCAGTCACATCGAGACAATCATGGTCCTCACAATCTTCATTATCATCTATAATTGGAATAGGTAACAATGTAGCAGGATTTAAAACAGCACACCTCTTCAATGTCACATTATCTGCTGCAAGAATAACTTGCTCATAACGAGTCAGCCTATTATTCGTGAGGTGCTGCGTTTTAGTCCTAGTCATCAACAATTCAACAGAATGTGGCACATGTACAGTAAGTGGATGACCCATCACAATGCTCTCACATCTCTCGATGCTGACACCTGTTGCCGCAACGGATCTGAGACATCCGGGCAACGCAGAAGCTACTGGATCTAGAGTAGCTGAGAAATACGCAACTGGTCTACGGACACCTCCATGATTCTGGGTTAACACTGCTAATGCGCAACCTTCTCTTTCGCAGCAGAACAATGCAAATGCCTTGTTATAATCCGGCATTCCCAACGCAGGAGCGCTACATAAGGCTTCTCTCAGCCTCAGAAATGATTTCAAACAATCGTCGTCCCATGGTACCGGATCACTTACATCCTTTCGCGTCAGCCGCTGCAAAGGCTTCGCTTCAAAGGAAAAGTTTGGGATCCACTGTCGGCAATAGCCCACCATTCCCAAAAACATTCTAACTTCCCTCTGCGTCGAGGGAACTGGCATTCTCAAAATCGCATCAATGCGATCTGGAGACACCTTCCTTTTACCCTTTTCAATTCTGTGCCCCAAATACTGTACCTCAGGTAAACAGTATTGCAGCTTGTTTGGAGACACCTTGTGACCGTTCTCTCCCAGGAAATTCAACAACGCAATGGTATCGATCCTGCAAGCGTCTTCTGTCTCTGACGCGACAAGCAGGTCGTCAATGTATTGCACCAAAACAGAGTTTTTCGGCAACACAAGACCTTCCAGATTCTTCTTTAACAGCTGATTGAAAATCGATGGGCTCTCCGTATACCCCTGTGGGATACGGCACCACGTTAATATACGATTTTCTAGCCTAAAGGCAAAAAGAAATCTACTCTCTTCATGTAGGGGAATCGAAAAGAATGCCTGACACAAGTCAATCACTGTGAACCATCCAGCTTCGCATGGGATCTGGAACAGTATCACAGACGGATTCGGTACCACTGGACAACATGGAACAACTATGTCGTTTATTTTCCGCAGGTCTTGCACTATCCTGAACTTCCCACTCGGTTTCTGCAGTCCCATAATGGGTGAATTACATGGACTACCCATGATCTCCACCAGTATTCCCTGCCTAATCATAGACTCAATCACAGGTTTGATCCCAGCAATCGTCTCAGGCGACAGTTTATACTGAGGGGTTCTCGGGAATTCCGCGTTTGGCTTAACCTGTATCTTCACTGGTTCCACTCCCCTGACTAAGCCGATCTCCTCTCCGCTTAGATCCCACACATCGGTCGCAACTGACTCCCTCAAGTCCTGTGGAAGCTCCTCCACTGTCAGAGCCGGGTACACTTCCACGCACCCCTGCTGATTTGCAACCTTAAAGGTCGCGTCGTCATCTCTGGTCTGTACCTCTACTCCCCTCGGGGTACAGTAAATTGTGCAATTGAGCTTACACAATAAATCTCTTCCCAACAGACAAACAGGACTAGAATCGCACACCACGAACTGATGTCGATCCCTAAAGGTTCCTATCCTGACGGGAATCGGTTCCGTCAAGGGGCTAACTAGTCTCTTGTTCGCCACTCCAACCACTTGTATACTTTCTCCCGAGAGGGCTACCCCCGGAACTACTGCTGATCTTATGGTTGACCTGGTAGCCCCCGTATCTACCAAGAAGGTAGTAGGGCGTCCATCGAGTTCGGCTTCCACAAAGGGTCCCTTCTGATCTACCTCTAGTATGGCCCTGAGCAGGCAATCATCGTCCTGACCCAAACTTAACTGCGCCAGCAAATCTGCATCCCTCTCCTCTTCCACTTCGAACATGGGCATCTGCAAATAAGTCCGAGCTCCCTGCTGTATGTTCTGCATCCTGGGTGGCTGGGGAACCTGCACCTGCGAGACGCCTGTCCCCCCTTGCATCGTTCTCGGTACAGTCACCGTCTGTACCTGTTCCGCCCCAGGGACCTGACCCATTCCTCCCTCCATCTGCGGCTGATTATAGGGGTTCAAGGGACACTCGCGCCTCCAGTGTCCCACCTGGTGACACTGGTGACAAGCAGTCGTCTTCTTCAAGATCGCTACATCTATTCCTGTCCTAGGGTCTACGGGTCTCGGCCTTCCCTGACCCTGCATATTCTGATTCCCTGTCTGATAATTTCCCTGTCTTCGCCCCACTGGACCCCCATTCGGCGGTCCCTGAGCCGCTTGCATCTGAATGAGCAATAAGTTATCCTTCATCTTCTTGTGCTTTGACTCAATCTCATCCGTGCAGTACCTGGCGTACCGCAAGATCTCGTCTACGGGCTTATTCTGCCAACAGATCAAATGCTGCTGTATCATAAGACTGACCTCGGGCTTCAAACCCAGCACGAACTTAGACACAAACTGTCCCATGTCCTTTGTTTCCAGCTCATCTAACCCACTGTACTGCTTAAAAGCTTTCAAAAGTCTCTCATAGAATTCATGTACTGTCTCCTTGGGCTCCTGCACTGTCCTGTCTATCTTCACCCAATCGATATCTTGGGGTGAAACCTTCGATTTCAACCAGGTAATTACCTTATCGTACAGCCTCATTACCACGGGCGACGGACCATTAGTAACTATGTTCCTATCAGGCTCATAGTCCGGCCAATCAACAGCAATTTTACACGCGTTCCACAGGTCTCCCGGAACTACGATATCGAATAAGGTGTTCAGATCTATCCACAACACCTTCGAAATCTTAACGAAACGCTCAACTTGCTTGTACCACTCTGCAGGCTTCTCCCTGAGCCTGGGAAAATCATTCGTAAATGAGGCCAAATCCCCCCTGCTCCATGGTACATGCACGTATCCTCCATTCGCCACCTCTCTCAAAGGAAGAATCTTTACCTCCTGCAAATCCCCTTCAGAGCTCCCTCCTTTCGCTCCCCTAGAATTCCTTTTCCTAGCCCATTTCTCTTGCCATTTGTCGAGCATCAGCCATATTCTCATAGCTACAATCAATTCCCTGGTATGTGACCTTAGACCAACAACCCTTTTCTCTTCCAATTCCCGCTCGGTACAATGCATCCTATGGCTCCCTTGCAATGCTCTAGTCTTGGATAGATCCACCCCATATTCTCTAGCCAAACCCGCCAGTTTCTCATGTGCCACTCGTGCTTTACGAGTCACATCCTTTGCCACAAAAAGCAATTCATCGGGAGTATAGGTCAATACTCTCTCCAGAGGTAGATTCCCATATATTATTTCATCCGCCTCTGCCTTAAGTCTTACTACATCTATCATTCCTGCCTTCAAGGCTCCTTTCAACACCTGACAACTTGCTCCACGTCCCTCATCATACTCGCATTCCGATTCCTGCTCTCTCCTTTCCTCCGGTAGTTCTATGGGAGCAGAATGGCTCTTAAAGGCAACTGGGGTTGTCCCCGCTCGGCCCATATTCCAGCTCATTTGCTTCTTTGGCGGTACCCATGATCCTAAATCTGGTCTCGACTCCATCAGAGTCCTCGGCCTCACCGGTCTCTCGTCCTCTTCGCCCCTAGATGTGTCCGACACCGCTGCTAATGGTGTACTCCACTGCACAGGGCTTGGAGGTCGGGCCGTTGCCCCTTCCAACTCACTTTCCCCACTTTCTCGCCTAGTTCTCTCTGCCTCTCGTTCGGACCTCTCTCTCGCCTCTGATTCCGGGCTGTATATAGACACAATCGGTCCAATGGTGACCGGTACCCTCAATGCATCCGGTAACCTCATCTCTCCTTCAATCCTTCGGCTGGTCCCCGACTGACCCTGTGAACTCGCTGTTTCAAACGAGACCAACCCTTCCACTCGGGTCTCGGGCTGGATCGTTACCCTTCTAGTTTCCTCTCTCTCGCTCCACCTATCATCTGCCTCATCCGGGTTATAAGGGGGTGGTCTCTCGTCTAGCAATCTTTGCAATATATCATCATCAGAATCACTATCCTCTTTCTGTGCTTTCCCATTCCTTATCCCCGTCTCCTCCATTATCGCGGGATACAGTTTCGCTTCCTCAATTGTCTGCACTCTCCATCTTTTCTCTGCTGCGTCCCACTTGGCATCCTGAAATGCCCTAATCGACTTCCTCATCCTCTCCTGACTTCTTCCCTTTTCCTTATCATGCGCTGCTCTAATCCACGCATGTAACGCTTCAAACTGTGCTGGTCTTGGCAAGGGTTTTAAGGACCCCATCACCGTCTTCAGTTGGTACAGCACCGCTAATCTAAATGAGCCGTACCTCGGGAAAGCTAATTCCCCCTCACCTTGCGTAACCTTGTGCCAATTCTCGATCCAAACGATAGTATGTAACCCCACATTCTGTGCCATGTAATGTGCCGGTGTATCCTCGGGAGGAGCTTCTTCTCCCCCGCGGACAACCACATGCCTATCACCTCTACACAACTCTCGCAAAGCCCTAAGACACTTCATAATGAGCAAATTCGATCTCGCGCTCTATTTACTTCTTATTCTCAAATCCTCCAATAACAGCGCGACTCACACCAACCGGCCTATCACAGCGCGACACCCTCTGACGTCACCTTCCTTCGTTCGCAGCAGTTCCCTTCTCCAAACTCGTTTCACGCTTACTCACGTCCCATTCATACACTGAAATAACCAATTAAGTTATTTCTCTGGCTGTCCGTCCACAGCCTCTGACTGTCCGTCCACAGTCTCTCGACCTTGTTGACCTCGATTGGCGCCCGTCTGCCCCCGTCCGGCCAGACAAAAACGCCTCTGATAGGTTACTAACACTCCGATCTGCTCACCACAACCCACGACCAGCGTTAAGTTGCCATACACACACGCATTCACTCCCCCTATCTCGGTCCAGGTGATCGATGGTACCTCACGATCTCCTTTGGGTGGTCAACAAAATCTATCTCAGGTGTCTTCTACACCACAATTCCCGGGCTGCGCGCGCTCACAGCCTGATCTCACAATCACACGACATACACAACAACTCCGCAAGACATCACACAACAAATCAACACCGCAATCTACAACATCTCATTTTCATACTCACTCCTGGAACTGCTGCTTTCCGCCGTGCTGCTACTCGCCGTCGATGCTCATCTGCTGCCGTCTGCCGCTCGCCATCTGATGATTCAGCATCACTTATCGTCTCTTGGGCCTCAAGGGTCACTTATCCTTATCTAATCTTCCCTCGCTATCAGTAAGAAACCATCCTCGTTTGCTACCAACTGCTCCGGCCTATTTTAGTATCTCGCAATTATCTACTGGAACCCACTCTGGTCAGATGGAACTTTTTACTTGCCTGATAGCATGGAGGGAAAATCACCGTTATCACAATTACAGTCTGCAATTTTCCGTAATCAAAGACTCGAGACTTAATCTCTTGGCTCTCTGGTTTTTATTATCAACATAAAGATTTGGAGATACAAAGTCCTCAACACGAGGCACAACAAGTACATAGGCACTAAAACAAATGCTACTCTACGAAGAATCCGCATCCGGCTAAAATTAACTAAAAGTACAATCTCTAAAAGCATGAGGTAGAACACTACCAAGCAAATGTCGATACTAGGGACACTGAACCATACCATCTCTGTCCCTACTCTGTACTAGGTGACATCCCTACATAGCAATCCCTTGAGACCCTCATCAGAATAAAAGGTGTCAGAGCGAAACTTCCTAAGAAGTCCTCACTTAGAGAGCTTGGTCTAAGTTGCCCCCTCTACCCTTCGCCTAGCCGTCCTCTGCTTTGGGCTGCCCCGCTCTGCTCTGCCTCCACCCTCGGGGCGCTGTCCCTAATACAGTACCCCAAGTCTCCGAACACGCCCTTTGCGCCTCCTCTCCTTCCGGGGTCGTCTTTCAGTACTTTTCCACAGAGCGCTGTCCAGTTCCATCGTCCATCGCTTGGCCTTGAGTCCCAGACGCCATCCGCACTAGGAGTTACGATTGGCACATTCCAATACACTCCCATGTCTGGCTTTCTCTACATAATTCAAATTATGAACAAAGAGCTTCTCTACTAACGAGCAACTGTCCTTGCACCTGGGGTGAGATCATGCAAAGCAGACATTCTTCACATCTTTTAAGTTGCAATTTACTACAGCCTAAAACCTCTACTGGAATAAATCCTTTTTGGCCTATTGCCCTTGGCTAACATAAGAAAATACCAGGCCTTTCGCCTCAACGATATATGCGAATTCTGGCCACTACTTCGGTTACACAAGCAGGTTTCAATCACAGTATTGACATTTACGTCTTTCTTTCATGTGTGGTCAACCTAAACAACCTACAGACACGAAGTCTGGGGTACACATTTCTAACACCACATTGCATTTCCCGTAGCTAAACACTATACATTTCTCTAATACGTTTACCATGTGCTTGTACATAGCTAGCACTTCTACTTAAAATCGATATAGGTTATACAGTTGTAATACATTGCACACGAAATCCCTGAGTACACATTTGGTTATATACGGGTGCCGACTAACAGTGAATATAACGCACCCCTACAATTCTCAAACTTTTAAACGCTACATCAATGGATAACATAGTTCTTTAAACATAGGATGTTAGATATGATTTGGGATTAGGTTGACTTGACCCCCCAGACTTCTCGTCTCCACATATAGAGCTAAATGTCAAGTCCCCGTCACCCCCTAGTTACACGTCAATTACACGTCATACTGCTGCGCGCGCATCAATGCCAAGTATTATCTTATAGATCCATCTATGTATTACATCATAACCAATCATGTTCCTTTTTACTCATTATTACACCCATTTTCGGTTACGCAGACCAAAAACGTCAATGTCCTTATCAATTGTTACGCCTACTGTATTCACTTCATTATAATGTATGTACTATAAAAGTTACTTCTTGTCAATAAAGTATGTACTTCACTTCCTGAACCCCCGTGGTGATGGAACTTGAAGCATCCGATTATAATCGATTATTGGAATAAAGCCCATTCCGAAACACTAATATCACGGATTCTGCCTCTCATTTTACTGAGCTATTTTATAATGTTTCTGTATCAAATTCAGTCCCGGTAAAGGAATTTTTATTTACCACAGCTGGATAATATCGCCTGGTTATTGCGTTATTAACAATGCTAACCGCCTAGGCGATAAAAAATCCAGCGATGGCGGCATTTTGGGAGGTTATCACTGGTAATGCAGCGATAAAACTACAAGAATAGGGATATCCTTGTTGATAGCCCATGGTGGATTTAGCCATGTAATCCATGGCTAAGACGTAGAAAAGCAGCGTTAACCGCGGTTAGCGCTGCTTTTTTTGTCTCTAACAGGGTTAGCGTGAAGCTTGATAATAGGAGAAATGTCGCTTAGTGACATTTCTCCTAGAATTTTGCTCTGGAACGCCCACTTTGCATCTCATTAGAGATGCAAAGGGAAGCGTAGTGAAAAAGGGTGCTAACATGCGATTTTGCATGTTAGCACCCTGTAGTTGATAGGGCGATATTTTTATCTCCGCTTCTTTGGCTTTTAAAGCCAAAAAAGCAGAGCTAAAGCCCTTGGTAATGTGCCGCTTTGATTGCTACGAAGATTCTTTTAATGCATGTAAATTTACAGTTTTCCCTACATATTTAAAAATGTTGAATGATGAAGTTGAAAAGGAAAACACTATTACAGCTGAAATAGCTAATGAAAGTTCTCAAGATAGTCAAAGTAGTGGTCAATGCAGTCAAGATCCTCTTGGACAACCAATACTGGAAAATGAAGCAGCGATTGCTATGCATGGAGTCAAAATTGCAATGCAACAAGCACACAAGGAGAATATTACATTGGAAGAGTTAGAAGAACAGCTAAATGTTGAACAGAAAGAAATATATGTACAAGTGAGAGAACAGATAGAACATGGTTTGTTGCATGAAAAAAAAGAATGTGTGTGTTCATCTTTTAAACCTCTTCTGATGCTCATCACTGGTCAAGCTGGGACAGGTAAAATATTTTTAATTAAATTTTTGACCAGTTATCTTTAAAAAACTACTAATTCACTTTTATGTTCTGTGGTAACAGCTCCAACTGGATTAGCTGCACACAATATTAAAGGAGTTACTTTGCATAGATTACTGATGTTACCAGTTGAGCATGATAGTAAATTACAATATCAGACGTTGTCTGGAGAAGCTTCTCATGAAGTGTCAAGAGTGCTGAAGAAAATGAAACTATTAATTATTGATGAGGTGAGCATGGTCTCAAACTTAATGCTTGCTTTTGTACACTTAAGATTGCAACAGGAATTAAAAACAGATTATGACGTTCTCTTTGGAGGAAAACATTTAATTGTATTTGGAGATCTGCTACAACTAACACCTGTAAAAGGAGAACCAGTGTTTAAAACTCTTCTACATGAAGACACAAAGAAATCTCTGGGAAGTATTGGAAATGTGAATTTGTAGTTACATTTTGAATATAAAGAACTCACTCAGAATATGCGACAAGCAAGAGATGAAGATTATGGAAATATACTAAAAGATGTAGGAATTGGTGTTCTAAGCAAACATGGTAAAGAAGCTTTTCAAAGTTGTCTACTAAAGAACTTGTTTACAAATGAAAACACACCAGCAGAGGAAAATGAACGAAAAAAAGTCTATAGTTTGCTTAATGCCTACAGTGGAAGAGTGTTATACATTTAATAGAGATCTTATGAAATTGGAAAATGAAGAAATAGTTCACATTGAAGCTATTGATAATACGAGCATCAAGGAATAACAATTCTTCTTTCAAAAAAACTACAGACTAAATTGGATTCTTTGGAATAGTCTGTATCAAAAACTGCTGGCTAAGAAAAAAAATTAGATGTACGTTTAAACTGTCTGGTAATTTTGAGGCGTAATCTGAATGTAGAAGAAGGTTTAGTGAATGGAGCAATGGGGAAAGTTGTTGTATTTTGTGAAATATCAAAATAGAAATGCAATTGAATTCTTGAAAGTTAAATTTGATCAGATTACAGAGGTAAGACAGATTGTGCGTTGTGCTGTATATTTTTTGCTTGTAAACCACTTGTACATTCATAGAAAACAGTTTCCCTTCTGTTTAGCTTATGCAATAACTATTCATAACTCTCAAGGTTTAAGTGTAGATAATGCTTTGATAAATGTAGGAAGAACTGTGTTTAAAGAGGGAATGGTATATGTTGCATTATCTCAAGTTAGAACGTTGTCTGGTTTGTATTTAATTGAATTTGATGAGAACAAGGTTAGTGTTGATGTTAATTGTTGAAGAGAATATAATCGTATGAGAAGGCTTTATGCACCAAGTTTAGGTGAATATCCTATTTATGAGAAACGTATTGTGTGTTCAAAACGCAAACATGGCGAATAATCAACTATGGTTGGAAAGCAGAAACAAAATCAAGAGAAAAGAAAAGATGTAAAGACGCAGAAAATACAAACAAGTGATGATGTTGTCGGATTCCACTTAGAAAATGCTTGTGGTGTCAACTGTTATGGTAATGTTATTCTAAACGTTATATTTTATCTTGAAGATGTGTATGGTGAAATGATGAAAAGTCAGGAAAAAAGATTATGTTCGGCACTTTATACTTTATTTCAAGAATTGAGAACTGATAGAAGTAAGATCCATCCTGCTTCTGGTATTCGCCAACTGTTGGATACATGTACTGGATCTTTAACATTCAGTGTTAATATACAACAAGATGCACAAGCATTTTTGGTAGTTATGCTTGAAGTACTAGAAGATGAAGGAATTCAGATTGAGAGTTTATTTGGACTCAGTTACAAATGGGAACATAATTGTGAACAGTGTTCGTTAACTTCAAGCACTATAGTTGACAGACAATTTCTATATTTGACAATACCTGACTGCAAATCTGTACCATTTTCCAAATTACTAAAAGAAGCAGATCACAAGATGATCTGTTCTTGTTGTAAATCAACAATGCTATCCACATTATGCCTACAAAGATATGGAAAATATTTTATTATAATGCTACAACGCTGTAGACCAAATGGAAGAAAAGTGGAAACCAAAATTAAAAATGTTGTTGCTAGTAAAGTAGCTATTTCTGGAAGAACTTTTGCAACAGTTGCTATTGTTTTCCATGCTGGAAGTACTACCACAAGTGGACATCATACAGTTTATTTAAAGTGTAATAATGGTTGGAGTCACTGCAACGATACACACTTGGAAATTAAACCGAGATTGCCTTATGAATTACCCAACTCATACTTGATATTTCTGAAGCAAAGATTTTAGATACACCATTCGGCTTTGTGGGAAGGTGTAAAGATAGTTTAAGGAATTCATACTTTCAAAGCGAAATTTTTGATACATTATTTAGTGTATTGGGAAAATGTTCAAAGAAACTACGAAGTAAAGGGAGGATATGAAGATTGGAAATAGTATTGAATGTGTTATTTGTGTTGATTTTGTATTATATTTGTGTGAATTAGGGATTTGGATTTTTTTAACAATCTAGTTGATTTTTTTTTTCCTGCTGTTTATGATGAAACTACTCTGATATCACTGTGAATAGTGAAGTTAAGTAGTAGCTGATGACAGCAAAAAAAGGAGAACATTTTTTTCTGAATGTTAAAATATTTTGTATTATTTAAAAACTCAGTGTAATTTGTGAAATATATAAGATTACGTAGTAGTTTTGCAGTTTATTTTGTGTAGTTGAAAAGTTAGAAAAAAACAGTAGTAATGACAAATAGCACAATAGTAGTTCGATATTTAAAAAAACCTTCGAAATTCACTGAAAAAACCATAGGTTTTACAGACGTTATAATTAAAAATATGCATTTAAAAAACCTTAAAATTCACTGAAAAAAACATAGGTTTCAGGGACATTATAGTTAGAAATTAGCATTTAAAAAATCTTAGAAATTCACTGAAAAAAAACATAGGTTTCAGAGACGTTATAGTTAGTTGGACCTTTGACTTATATAAAACCAGAGTAATTTGCCTGGTATAGTTAGTTGAGCTAACTATAACTCGCGCGCTCGCAATGTACTGCTGATGGTCAGTGACATAACTCATGACATCACTGATGACATCTAAATTACATCACTGATGACATCACTGATGGCATCATCCACGTGATAGTCTGACACACCTCTTCAAACTCTAATATAAACTTTAAAACACCCACTCTAAAATACAGACTACCATTTTCTAAACCATAGACACACCAATACCAGATACTAGATATCCATCCACTGATTCCTATCTATATATTCTGAGCCAGACATACACTGATACAGTCACTCATACATGCTGTCACTCATCATTACATCAATATAATATCCACTCATACACCTATACATACATTCACACAGTGCTACTGAGCCATAGAGTTACTCACACGTCTACTCAGTCATGCCAAAAATCAATCACACACCCATGTACTCACCTATGCAGATATATACACACCACCTGACTTATTTATACACACACCACTTCTCTGTATATAGATACTATCACATACTTAATCTCTTATACAATCAATAATACAAGTACACATTTGTGTATGTAGACACTCTTGCAATCACTCTCTCTCACGTATAGTCAATTATACACCCCAACACTCACATATACTCTCTAAAAACATATATAGTTACTTACATATATACAACTGAGACATCAATTAACTAATCAAAACACCTGTACACACAGTTAGCTACCCATACAGCCCTCAACTGAGTTAAACAATCTGTATGAGAAAATGCCCCTTTCTTATTTGGTCAACCCTAGTTTTCGTTGAATTTTATTGCTGTTTTTTTAACTCTGCACACTGGGGTACTGCTGTCCAGAGCTCAGTGTATGGGATCTGGCTGCTAAAATGTAAAAATTGGCTAATCCCTGATTGTTTTTTAGAGCAAATAATATCAAGTCACACATTTACTGCTACAGCGCATAAGTCAATTTCAAGTTTATTAGCACAGTTCGGCACGGTATAGTACCGTACTGCATAGATGACGAGAAAAACATGTTTCAATGCCTCACAGATTGCATATAACAATAACATTACACATGGAAATAACATTTCTAAAAGTCATGAGGACTCCTAAGTGTGAGTTTACCATACTACACACACTTAACCCCTTGCATTCTGGTCCTGTTTTTGGTAGAACAAGCACACATTAAAAAATACCATCGCATAAACCATATATGAAGATATGCAGAGAATAATATTAAGGATGGGCAGAATCTTTCATACGGCCCGACTCCGTGTTACTTTCATAACATGGAGTTTCAGAGTTCCAGCCAAATTCCACCAATCGCTGCATGGTGAATTTTTGCCCGCGAGGCTCCTGCAATGCAAGAACAAGAGAGGTTTGGAGTCCCCTACTGCCATTTTCTAACACGGGTGGTTGCAGGTGGTCTTGGGCGGTTGTGGTCAGAGGGCTGCTTTTTAAGTAGATATTCTACTCGAGTGTAAGCCTGGGCAAAGCACTACGCTACGCTCGCGTAGTTTGCGAAGTTCACGCTACTTCGCACTACGCGAATTGCACGTAGCACAGTGCGAACACACGTAGCGCAGTGTTGCGTAGTGCTGCGTTCATTTTTTGCTTGCTCGCGGTCCTCAACGTCAAGTTGGCGACCGCGAGCAAGCAAAATGACATCCCGGCGAGACTTTTTCCTTGTTCGCGATCAGCAACATCAAGTTGGCGATCGCGAGCATGGAAAATAAACCTCCCGGCGAGATTCCCAACGCGAGGAGGTCAGGTTTCTCATTGCGAGTGGTCGCGTATGCTCGCGACCGCTCGCGATGAGAAACTACCAGTTCGCGTTGAGAAAGCTGCCCCTCGAGTAAAAATCTACTCGAGCAGCAGAAAACTACAGCTCGCACTGTGCAAGATGCCATTTTCAATGATTGCACAGTGCCGGTTGCTTGTCCGCACTGTGCAATCATTGAAAACGACATCTGGCGCAGTGCGAACAAGGTACTATGCAGTTCGCGAAGTGCACTTTGCGTAGCTTCGCGAAGTGCTACTTCGCAAACTACGCCCAGGGTTACTCGAGTGGCAGCAAAATCAGCTTGAATGGCAGCGCATTCTTGTGCACCCATGGTACCGTTCACGCAGGTTTTTCAGCGATGCTCATGTTACTGGCACTAAATTGCAGCACGAGCAGCGTGACATGCATATTTCTGCCCAGTGGAGGACCTCTACAGAATCTCACTGAGCTTTTATGTAACTCTGTGGAATTACACAGAGTGAAACTCTGCAAGTTCTGCCCACGCCTAAATAATATACAGGGTAAAGTACTCCCTGCCGTATTTTATAATGATATTGCAAATCACCGAGGAGTTCCATAACCATGTAGAGGAACAAAGGCTGAAGGCCAGGTTTCTTTATAAGGTTAGGGAGCTCCGAGGTGACTTGTAATATCCTTATTATGTACGCCCGGGGATAACTTATCACATGGTCACATCATCACTTTTTCCACAAACCACTTATAACCTTGGTGCATAGCTCTTTCATGTGAACGAGCGAGCATGTTTGCAAACATGAATAAAAATAAATCCTCTATTGTAAAATTAAACACATCAAAAACCTGTCAGATAATTGTTGCAAGCAAATATTAGAAACTGTTCAATACAAGTATTTTTTTTTTAAAAGAAAGCAAAGCTGCAATAGATCGAAATGTGTAGAAACATGCAGAAATAGTCTAACTTTTCTGTATTTATTGAGTGCAATAAACAAACATGTGCTTTTTGTCATTATGTGAGTTAAAAATATAGCAGATGAAAGAGAAACAACATTGTATTTATTGCTTTAAACAGCTGCTTCAATTATGCTCTGTGTGATCTGATCTGTGTTTTGGCTGTTGGCTCTGGCAGCAGGCATTGTGATGTTAGAATTCGGGTGCAATAAATTATATCAGTTGAGTTGTAACGTCTTTTCCTTATAATATTCGATTATAAAGAAACTAGAGACAAGCATTTATACAGGGATTGCAGAATCCCATGTACTACATACTATGGGGCAGATTTATAAGCGCCTTGCGCCACTTTTACGCCGCCGTTGCGTCACTTTTGTGACGCAGCAGCGGCGCAAAACCAGCGCCAGGCTGCGGGGTATTTACAACGTGACGCATCTCCCAGATGCGTCACGTTGTAAAGCTCTGCGCCAGAAGTAGGCGTTCCAGCGAAGGGGGGGCGTTCCGTCGCAGGAACGCCTCCTAAAAGTGGCTGAGTGAGATCTACAAGATTTCACTCAGTCACTTTTGAGCCCATGCTGCGTCAAAACCCTGCGCCTGCTTGAAGCAGGCGTAAGGATTGACGCAGCATTGTGGAGATAGGGCACCCCAGAGCCTTGCTGGAGCTGCGTCGCACTTGCGACGCAACTCCAGCAATGCGCCGCCTTTACGGCACAGATGCGTCACGCATCTTCCCGTTTTTGCCCCATGGTGCGCCGCATTGTAAATGCGGCGCATCCATGGTGGCGGAGCCGTGACGCAAAATAACTGCCGCATCCCTGCTGATATGCAGGGATGCGCCAGTTATTGTAAATCTGCCCCCATGTATTTCCATTGTTGACGGAGTGGATGGGCATCAAGACTCACTCGAGGCCTGCCTCGCAACAATATTTCTATGGGTAGATGGGACTTATTCTTGTGGCATTATTAGTTTACTCCTGAATTGAGCAAAATGTACTCCTGGCTTTCACCTGGCTTAATCCAGGAATCTAGAAATAAACTAGCAGTACGTCACGCCTACTCATAGAATAGGGTTAGAGTTAAGTTTGTAGAATGCGTGTGCAAACAGAAGGTCTTATAGTACTTCACCAAAACAGTAAACCAATTACCTTAATTATCTTTGGAGACAGTCATCAGACGAGGCCCCTCCCCGTTAGCACACTTTTCAGTTCACCAGTAAATATAGTTCACCGGCCTGTATTGCAGGCAGGGGTTTGGAAAGCTTTCAGTAACCTTCCGAAAAGTAATGTGCTATAAGTAAGTAGGAGCTATGGACCGCTGCAGCTGCCAGCTCGAACTTCCCAGTCCAGGCTGAGTCCGGGAAAATGGAGTTGTTTATTTCACCAAATGAAAAGGAGCGTAGAGGGGAAATGACTTTGATGCAGAGCACGCCGTGAATACCAAGCAGGGCTTTCCCCTCGCCTCTCATGTATGAATCATCTTTCTTTGAAGCTGTGTAAATACCTAACCTTGAGTGTACTGCAGGCTTCCAGAGATGGAAGATAGCACGCCGAAGGCAGCATTCTCCCGGCCGTCGTGAAGAGCCGCATCCTCCCGGAACCCGGGACACGAATAAAGACCTCAGATGAGACAAGGGAAGATGCTCCTCTAGGCCATAAGGCAGACAGAGATGGAAAAGGTAATTTGCGGTTAACAGATGGCGTCCGATTCATTATTTACTACTTTTTTACAATAAAAAATGAAAGCATTCAATAAAACCATGCATTGACAAGAATATCAACTCATAGCTGTATGCAAGCGAGCAAACTACCTGACTCGTTGGAAGCATTTTATTTGTGCTCGTTTGACTTGATTGGCATTTAGTACAAACTGCTGTATGCGCGGCAAGATAGAACTCTGCTGCGTCCCATCATGGGCCCTCTTATTCTGTAGGCTTGGAGGCAACGTTTGCTGTCTTTGCGCGTAGTTTTACATCTCCTGCCAAACGCCAGTGCCTGGCGAGGCAAGCAGGCACCTGAAGGTACGTCTGTTTTTGCTACTTTACCACCATGTTGGTAAATGGTTGCTCATTACAGGAACTTAGAAGGCATGTTCTGCTTTTGGGTTTAAATGAAGCAGCATTTCCTGACACAGCTGAAGTAAACAATAGAACATACCACAATAACATACACAAAACAAGGTAACAATAAAAAACAACAATGGGCTCAGCATAACAAAACAGTCAAAATAAAATGCAAGACAACAGCTACAGCAGCACATTTCAAGAATGCAGCCCAGAAAAAGAGCTGCCTGAAAAACAACAAGACACCACCAATGCAAAATGCCGTACACCAAATATGCACAAACATTCATGTCACACAATACCACCTCAAAAAACCTGCCTTCATAATATGGTGGAATAGGTGTTAGCACCAAGCACAGCCTTAATTTATCAACAAGGACGGTCATGAGATTTTGGAGGCTCCTTTTTCTGCTCAAGAATGGGAAGGTGTACATGAAGGGCTGAAGAGAACATCTTCGAATTCGAGATTCAAACTACTCCGGTAAAATGTTATCCAGCAGGTGTGCCTGACTCTGGTTACGCTGGCATACTATTTACCCAGCACGTTCCTCCCTCTGCCCCTGTTTCGCTGGACAGGGTTCTGACTTTATTCATATGCTCTGGAGGTGCCTCGTTTTAGACACCTACTGGTGGACCATTTTGGAGTCCTTGACTGCAGTTACAGGGTGGCCCATTCCCATAGATGTTGGTCAATGCTTGTTGGGAATACCACCAGCCCACAAGAATAAAAAGTTGAGCAGTAACCTTATCATCCTAGGTTTGGTACTTGCTAAGAGGAGGGTAGCTATCAGGTGGTTGTCTCCTACAGCCCCGAAGGTGTCTGAATGGTTGAGAGATATGGCTGAGTGGGAGTTGGCCGAGGCGAGTCATATGTGACACACTCATAGGGACATCAAGTTGGCCGATGACCTGCAGGCATGGGCGGCAATGCGTGCTGAACTCCTAGAGCCCCCAGATGCCATGCCCCCATGAGCTTGAGGTGGGAGGCTAGGGGAAGAGGTGCTGGTGCTAGCCGCCTTGTGTTATGTCTGTATAGGAAGATATGGACTCGCAATACTCTTTGCACTGAGTCAGTACCCATTATGCTTTTTGTATCATAGCTGCATGTCCGTGTGGAGCAGGCTGGGGTGGCAGGGTTGTTCTTGTATTATCTTTGAATTACATATTGAGCTGTATAGCTTAGTCTTTCTTAAATGCCAATACAAACGTATACTAGAAAAAAACTTCCCACCAAAGACATGAGAGGGTACAATTGAAAGAAATTGTGATCACACCCCATATAAATGCATGTCTATCATTAAAAGTAAATTACCTGACTACTATGTTAAAAAATGTCTTTGCAACACTCAAACTTCATTTCAAACTGAGGGTATACAAACAACCGTTAAACATTTATATGAGCCATACCGTCTAACAAGCAACCAAAAGCACCAAATTATAGGTGCAACCCAGCACCTGGTCATGTGTAGGTCCAAAGAGGCAGTAAAATTCATGCGCCTTGGGATGCCCTGACTTGTGTGGCTGATGGTCCAGATGAAATTCATTGCGAATGACTGAATGCCCCAGACTCCAGAACCATGGATACGTCACTCATTTATTAATTTTGTAAAGCATCAAGCAACTGGAGCTGGACAGCCAAAATGCTGTCCCTTGAACAAACCCTAAAAATAGATACTGGTGAGAATAATTTAATATCTGAAGAAGAAGGCATAACATGCATGAGAATGCATAGTACAATATATAATATACAGTAGGGCTTCTGGTTTACAGTGATGATAACGGATAAAACATCAAAGCGAATATTTGCATTTCAGGAAAAACTGGAAAACACAGAATTTAGCTGCACTTTTACTGATTTGGCACCAAGGGCAGTCAATGCAGTATAACTTCTACTTCAAATCACTTTTCTGTGATGGATGCTCTTGCTACGAGCACCTCACTTCATAAGCACCTTAATATGATCTTGTGACCAATTACAGGTTTCCCAGATCTAAGACCTGCTTCTACTCACATATTGTGAATATGGCTCACTTCATATGTCTGCAGCTTACTGTTCACTGTATTTTGCTATGTAATGGACAGCAAGTTCCCATCTAAAAGCTCTATTATCAGGATTGTGGAAACAAAGATAATCTCAAACTGTCCTGCCCACAGCACATATATTAACTTAGAAAATCTAGAAGATAGTGTATGAACTATTGATAGTAGTACCTAGAAGGAAGATGCAGCCATTGCTCCCTGTGTCCTCGTATATGCTGCAGAACACAATTTAAGCAAAAGAAGTTGCACTATCCATTCTGTGCTTGTGCACCTATGCAGAACATATTCATGATACAACCCTAGGATCAATTTGGGAAAAAGGGGGTGGTGATGGACAGAGTTTCTGAATGATGCAGAATACTCTTACCAAGTCAAGAGATCATGGTTTTAATCCATCACCGTTTTTTAGCTCACTGCACCATCCCAGCTCAGAACCTGGCTACATGCAAATTAGTCTGCACCTGTCCCAGTGCATGATGGGAACAGGGCAAACCAAACTACCAAGCCAATTCTTATACTGGGAAGGAAACAAGCTTCCGGGGACCGGTTTCTGGCATCACAGCCTTCGTCGGCCCGGCTTGCCTGAATCCTGATGGTGCAATGAGCAAGGGACTCACGTCTGAGCATACCCTCCCACACTGAGTGTGGATAAAATCGATTTGGGAAAAAGGGGGTGGTGATGGACAGAGTTTCTGAATGATGCAGAATACTCTTACCAAGTCAAGAGATCATGGTTTTAATCCATCACCGTTTTTTAGCTCACTGCACCATCCCAGCTCAGAACCTGGCTACATGCAAATTAGTCTGCACCTGTCCCAGTGCATGATGGGAACAGGGCAAACCAAACTACCAAGCCAATTCTTATACTGGGAAGGAAACAAGCTTCCGGGGACCGGTTTCTGGCATCACAGCCTTCGTCGGCCCGGCTTGCCTGAATCCTGATGGTGCAATGAGCAAGGGACTCACGTCTGAGCATACCCTCCCACACTGAGTGTGGATAAAATCGATTTGGGAAAAAGGGGGTGGTGATGGACAGAGTTTCTGAATGATGCAGAATACTCTTACCAAGTCAAGAGATCATGGTTTTAATCCATCACCGTTTTTTAGCTCACTGCACCATCCCAGCTCAGAACCTGGCTACATGCAAATTAGTCTGCACCTGTCCCAGTGCATGATGGGAACAGGGCAAACCAAACTACCAAGCCAATTCTTATACTGGGAAGGAAACAAGCTTCCGGGGACCGGTTTCTGGCATCACAGCCTTCGTCGGCCCGGCTTGCCTGAATCCTGATGGTGCAATGAGCAAGGGACTCACGTCTGAGCATACCCTCCCACACTGAGTGTGGATAAAATCGATTTGGGAAAAAGGGGGTGGTGATGGACAGAGTTTCTGAATGATGCAGAATACTCTTACCAAGTCAAGAGATCATGGTTTTAATCCATCACCGTTTTTTAGCTCACTGCACCATCCCAGCTCAGAACCTGGCTACATGCAAATTAGTCTGCACCTGTCCCAGTGCATGATGGGAACAGGGCAAACCAAACTACCAAGCCAATTCTTATACTGGGAAGGAAACAAGCTTCCGGGGACCGGTTTCTGGCATCACAGCCTTCGTCGGCCCGGCTTGCCTGAATCCTGATGGTGCAATGAGCAAGGGACTCACGTCTGAGCATACCCTCCCACACTGAGTGTGGATAAAATCGATTTGGGAAAAAGGGGGTGGTGATGGACAGAGTTTCTGAATGATGCAGAATACTCTTACCAAGTCAAGAGATCATGGTTTTAATCCATCACCGTTTTTTAGCTCACTGCACCATCCCAGCTCAGAACCTGGCTACATGCAAATTAGTCTGCACCTGTCCCAGTGCATGATGGGAACAGGGCAAACCAAACTACCAAGCCAATTCTTATACTGGGAAGGAAACAAGCTTCCGGGGACCGGTTTCTGGCATCACAGCCTTCGTCGGCCCGGCTTGCCTGAATCCTGATGGTGCAATGAGCAAGGGACTCACGTCTGAGCATACCCTCCCACACTGAGTGTGGATAAAATCGATTTGGGAAAAAGGGGGTGGTGATGGACAGAGTTTCTGAATGATGCAGAATACTCTTACCAAGTCAAGAGATCATGGTTTTAATCCATCACCGTTTTTTAGCTCACTGCACCATCCCAGCTCAGAACCTGGCTACATGCAAATTAGTCTGCACCTGTCCCAGTGCATGATGGGAACAGGGCAAACCAAACTACCAAGCCAATTCTTATACTGGGAAGGAAACAAGCTTCCGGGGACCGGTTTCTGGCATCACAGCCTTCGTCGGCCCGGCTTGCCTGAATCCTGATGGTGCAATGAGCAAGGGACTCACGTCTGAGCATACCCTCCCACACTGAGTGTGGATAAAATCGATTTGGGAAAAAGGGGGTGGTGATGGACAGAGTTTCTGAATGATGCAGAATACTCTTACCAAGTCAAGAGATCATGGTTTTAATCCATCACCGTTTTTTAGCTCACTGCACCATCCCAGCTCAGAACCTGGCTACATGCAAATTAGTCTGCACCTGTCCCAGTGCATGATGGGAACAGGGCAAACCAAACTACCAAGCCAATTCTTATACTGGGAAGGAAACAAGCTTCCGGGGACCGGTTTCTGGCATCACAGCCTTCGTCGGCCCGGCTTGCCTGAATCCTGATGGTGCAATGAGCAAGGGACTCACGTCTGAGCATACCCTCCCACACTGTGAGCTAAAAAACGGTGATGGATTAAAACCATGATCTCTTGACTTGGTAAGAGTATTCTGCATCATTCAGAAACTCTGTCCATCACCACCCCCTTTTTCCCAAATCGATTTTATCCACACTCAGTGTGGGAGGGTATGCTCAGACGTGAGTCCCTTGCTCATTGCACCATCAGGATTCAGGCAAGCCGGGCCGACGAAGGCTGTGATGCCAGAAACCGGTCCCCGGAAGCTTGTTTCCTTCCCAGTATAAGAATTGGCTTGGTAGTTTGGTTTGCCCTGTTCCCATCATGCACTGGGACAGGTACAGACTAATTTGCATGTAGCCAGGTTCTGAGCTGGGACGGTGCAGTGAGCTAAAAAACGGTGATGGATTAAAACCATGATCTCTTGACTTGGTAAGAGTATTCTGCATCATTCAGAAACTCTGTCCATCACCACCCCCTTTTTCCCAAATCGATTTTATCCACACTCAGTGTGGGAGGGTATGCTCAGACGTGAGTCCCTTGCTCATTGCACCATCAGGATTCAGGCAAGCCGGGCCGACGAAGGCTGTGATGCCAGAAACCGGTCCCCGGAAGCTTGTTTCCTTCCCAGTATAAGAATTGGCTTGGTAGTTTGGTTTGCCCTGTTCCCATCATGCACTGGGACAGGTACAGACTAATTTGCATGTAGCCAGGTTCTGAGCTGGGACGGTGCAGTGAGCTAAAAAACGGTGATGGATTAAAACCATGATCTCTTGACTTGGTAAGAGTATTCTGCATCATTCAGAAACTCTGTCCATCACCACCCCCTTTTTCCCAAATCGATTTTATCCACACTCAGTGTGGGAGGGTATGCTCAGACGTGAGTCCCTTGCTCATTGCACCTTCAGGATTCAGGCAAGCCGGGCCGACGAAGGCTGTGATGCCAGAAACCGGTCCCCGGAAGCTTGTTTCCTTCCCAGTATAAGAATTGGCTTGGTAGTTTGGTTTGCCCTGTTCCCATCATGCACTGGGACAGGTACAGACTAATTTGCATGTAGCCAGGTTCTGAGCTGGGACGGTGCAGTGAGCTAAAAAACGGTGATGGATTAAAACCATGATCTCTTGACTTGGTAAGAGTATTCTGCATCATTCAGAAACTCTGTCCATCACCACCCCCTTTTTCCCAAATCGATTTTATCCACACTCAGTGTGGGAGGGTATGCTCAGACGTGAGTCCCTTGCTCATTGCACCATCAGGATTCAGGCAAGCCGGGCCGACGAAGGCTGTGATGCCAGAAACCGGTCCCCGGAAGCTTGTTTCCTTCCCAGTATAAGAATTGGCTTGGTAGTTTGGTTTGCCCTGTTCCCATCATGCACTGGGACAGGTACAGACTAATTTGCATGTAGCCAGGTTCTGAGCTGGGACGGTGCAGTGAGCTAAAAAATGGTGATGGATTAAAACCATGATCTCTTGACTTGGTAAGAGTATTCTGCATCATTCAGAAACTCTGTCCATCACCACCCCCTTTTTCCCAAATCGATTTTATCCACACTCAGTGTGGGAGGGTATGCTCAGACGTGAGTCCCTTGCTCATTGCACCATCAGGATTCAGGCAAGCCGGGCCGACGAAGGCTGTGATGCCAGAAACCGGTCCCCGGAAGCTTGTTTCCTTCCCAGTATAAGAATTGGCTTGGTAGTTTGGTTTGCCCTGTTCCCATCATGCACTGGGACAGGTACAGACTAATTTGCATGTAGCCAGGTTCTGAGCTGGGACGGTGCAGTGAGCTAAAAAACGGTGATGGATTAAAACCATGATCTCTTGACTTGGTAAGAGTATTCTGCATCATTCAGAAACTCTGTCCATCACCACCCCCTTTTTCCCAAATCGATTTTATCCACACTCAGTGTGGGAGGGTATGCTCAGACGTGAGTCCCTTGCTCATTGCACCATCAGGATTCAGGCAAGCCGGGCCGACGAAGGCTGTGATGCCAGAAACCGGTCCCCGGAAGCTTGTTTCCTTCCCAGTATAAGAATTGGCTTGGTAGTTTGGTTTGCCCTGTTCCCATCATGCACTGGGACAGGTACAGACTAATTTGCATGTAGCCAGGTTCTGAGCTGGGACGGTGCAGTGAGCTAAAAAATGGTGATGGATTAAAACCATGATCTCTTGACTTGGTAAGAGTATTCTGCATCATTCAGAAACTCTGTCCATCACCACCCCCTTTTTCCCAAATCGATTTTATCCACACTCAGTGTGGGAGGGTATGCTCAGACGTGAGTCCCTTGCTCATTGCACCATCAGGATTCAGGCAAGCCGGGCCGACGAAGGCTGTGATGCCAGAAACCGGTCCCCGGAAGCTTGTTTCCTTCCCAGTATAAGAATTGGCTTGGTAGTTTGGTTTGCCCTGTTCCCATCATGCACTGGGACAGGTACAGACTAATTTGCATGTAGCCAGGTTCTGAGCTGGGACGGTGCAGTGAGCTAAAAAACGGTGATGGATTAAAACCATGATCTCTTGACTTGGTAAGAGTATTCTGCATCATTCAGAAACTCTGTCCATCACCACCCCCTTTTTCCCAAATCGATTTTATCCACACTCAGTGTGGGAGGGTATGCTCAGATGTGAGTCCCTTGCTCATTGCACCATCAGGATTCAGGCAAGCCGGGCCGACGAAGGCTGTGATGCCAGAAACCGGTCCCCGGAAGCTTGTTTCCTTCCCAGTATAAGAATTGGCTTGGTAGTTTGGTTTGCCCTGTTCCCATCATGCACTGGGACAGGTACAGACTAATTTGCATGTAGCCAGGTTCTGAGCTGGGACGGTGCAGTGAGCTAAAAAACGGTGATGGATTAAAACCATGATCTCTTGACTTGGTAAGAGTATTCTGCATCATTCAGAAACTCTGTCCATCACCACCCCCTTTTTCCCAAATCGATTTTATCCACACTCAGTGTGGGAGGGTATGCTCAGACGTGAGTCCCTTGCTCATTGCACCATCAGGATTCAGGCAAGCCGGGCCGACGAAGGCTGTGATGCCAGAAACCGGTCCCCGGAAGCTTGTTTCCTTCCCAGTATAAGAATTGGCTTGGTAGTTTGGTTTGCCCTGTTCCCATCATGCACTGGGACAGGTACAGACTAATTTGCATGTAGCCAGGTTCTGAGCTGGGACGGTGCAGTGAGCTAAAAAACGGTGATGGATTAAAACCATGATCTCTTGACTTGGTAAGAGTATTCTGCATCATTCAGAAACTCTGTCCATCACCACCCCCTTTTTCCCAAATCGATTTTATCCACACTCAGTGTGGGAGGGTATGCTCAGACGTGAGTCCCTTGCTCATTGCACCATCAGGATTCAGGCAAGCCGGGCCGACGAAGGCTGTGATGCCAGAAACCGGTCCCCGGAAGCTTGTTTCCTTCCCAGTATAAGAATTGGCTTGGTAGTTTGGTTTGCCCTGTTCCCATCATGCACTGGGACAGGTACAGACTAATTTGCATGTAGCCAGGTTCTGAGCTGGGACGGTGCAGTGAGCTAAAAAACGGTGATGGATTAAAACCATGATCTCTTGACTTGGTAAGAGTATTCTGCATCATTCAGAAACTCTGTCCATCACCACCCCCTTTTTCCCAAATCGATTTTATCCACACTCAGTGTGGGAGGGTATGCTCAGACGTGAGTCCCTTGCTCATTGCACCATCAGGATTCAGGCAAGCCGGGCCGACGAAGGCTGTGATGCCAGAAACCGGTCCCCGGAAGCTTGTTTCCTTCCCAGTATAAGAATTGGCTTGGTAGTTTGGTTTGCTCTGTTCCCATCATGCACTGGGACAGGTACAGACTAATTTGCATGTAGCCAGGTTCTGAGCTGGGACGGTGCAGTGAGCTAAAAAACGGTGATGGATTAAAACCATGATCTCTTGACTTGGTAAGAGTATTCTGCATCATTCAGAAACTCTGTCCATCACCACCCCCTTTTTCCCAAATCGATTTTATCCACACTCAGTGTGGGAGGGTATGCTCAGACGTGAGTCCCTTGCTCATTGCACCATCAGGATTCAGGCAAGCCGGGCCGACGAAGGCTGTGATGCCAGAAACCGGTCCCCGGAAGCTTGTTTCCTTCCCAGTATAAGAATTGGCTTGGTAGTTTGGTTTGCCCTGTTCCCATCATGCACTGGGACAGGTACAGACTAATTTGCATGTAGCCAGGTTCTGAGCTGGGACGGTGCAGTGAGCTAAAAAACGGTGATGGATTAAAACCATGATCTCTTGACTTGGTAAGAGTATTCTGCATCATTCAGAAACTCTGTCCATCACCACCCCCTTTTTCCCAAATCGATTTTATCCACACTCAGTGTGGGAGGGTATGCTCAGACGTGAGTCCCTTGCTCATTGCACCATCAGGATTCAGGCAAGCCGGGCCGACGAAGGCTGTGATGCCAGAAACCGGTCCCCGGAAGCTTGTTTCCTTCCCAGTATAAGAATTGGCTTGGTAGTTTGGTTTGCCCTGTTCCCATCATGCACTGGGACAGGTACAGACTAATTTGCATGTAGCCAGGTTCTGAGCTGGGACGGTGCAGTGAGCTAAAAAACGGTGATGGATTAAAACCATGATCTCTTGACTTGGTAAGAGTATTCTGCATCATTCAGAAACTCTGTCCATCACCACCCCCTTTTTCCCAAATCGATTTTATCCACACTCAGTGTGGGAGGGTATGCTCAGACGTGAGTCCCTTGCTCATTGCACCATCAGGATTCAGGCAAGCCGGGCCGACGAAGGCTGTGATGCCAGAAACCGGTCCCCGGAAGCTTGTTTCCTTCCCAGTATAAGAATTGGCTTGGTAGTTTGGTTTGCCCTGTTCCCATCATGCACTGGGACAGGTACAGACTAATTTGCATGTAGCCAGGTTCTGAGCTGGGACGGTGCAGTGAGCTAAAAAACGGTGATGGATTAAAACCATGATCTCTTGACTTGGTAAGAGTATTCTGCATCATTCAGAAACTCTGTCCATCACCACCCCCTTTTTCCCAAATCGATTTTATCCACACTCAGTGTGGGAGGGTATGCTCAGACGTGAGTCCCTTGCTCATTGCACCATCAGGATTCAGGCAAGCCGGGCCGACGAAGGCTGTGATGCCAGAAACCGGTCCCCGGAAGCTTGTTTCCTTCCCAGTATAAGAATTGGCTTGGTAGTTTGGTTTGCCCTGTTCCCATCATGCACTGGGACAGGTACAGACTAATTTGCATGTAGCCAGGTTCTGAGCTGGGACGGTGCAGTGAGCTAAAAAACGGTGATGGATTAAAACCATGATCTCTTGACTTGGTAAGAGTATTCTGCATCATTCAGAAACTCTGTCCATCACCACCCCCTTTTTCCCAAATCGATTTTATCCACACTCAGTGTGGGAGGGTATGCTCAGACGTGAGTCCCTTGCTCATTGCACCATCAGGATTCAGGCAAGCCGGGCCG
The DNA here is from genome assembly GCF_964204655.1 of Triturus cristatus. Classification (NCBI taxonomy): domain Eukaryota; kingdom Metazoa; phylum Chordata; class Amphibia; order Caudata; family Salamandridae; genus Triturus; species Triturus cristatus. Next base: position 556,355,817 of record NC_140588.1, read on the forward strand.
ACGAAGGCTGTGATGCCAGAAACCGGTCCCCGGAAGCTTGTTTCCTTCCCAGTATAAGAATTGGCTTGGTAGTTTGGTTTGCCCTGTTCCCATCATGCACTGGGACAGGTACAGACTAATTTGCATGTAGCCAGGTTCTGAGCTGGGACGGTGCAGTGAGCTAAAAAACGGTGATGGATTAAAACCATGATCTCTTGACTTGGTAAGAGTATTCTGCATCATTCAGAAACTCTGTCCATCACCACCCCCTTTTTCCCAAATCGATTTTATCCACACTCAGTGTGGGAGGGTATGCTCAGACGTGAGTCCCTTGCTCATTGCACCATCAGGATTCAGGCAAGCCGGGCCGACGAAGGCTGTGATGCCAGAAACCGGTCCCCGGAAGCTTGTTTCCTTCCCAGTATAAGAATTGGCTTGGTAGTTTGGTTTGCCCTGTTCCCATCATGCACTGGGACAGGTACAGACTAATTTGCATGTAGCCAGGTTCTGAGCTGGGACGGTGCAGTGAGCTAAAAAACGGTGATGGATTAAAACCATGATCTCTTGACTTGGTAAGAGTATTCTGCATCATTCAGAAACTCTGTCCATCACCACCCCCTTTTTCCCAAATCGATTTTATCCACACTCAGTGTGGGAGGGTATGCTCAGACGTGAGTCCCTTGCTCATTGCACCATCAGGATTCAGGCAAGCCGGGCCGACGAAGGCTGTGATGCCAGAAACCGGTCCCCGGAAGCTTGTTTCCTTCCCAGTATAAGAATTGGCTTGGTAGTTTGGTTTGCCCTGTTCCCATCATGCACTGGGACAGGTACAGACTAATTTGCATGTAGCCAGGTTCTGAGCTGGGACGGTGCAGTGAGCTAAAAAACGGTGATGGATTAAAACCATGATCTCTTGACTTGGTAAGAGTATTCTGCATCATTCAGAAACTCTGTCCATCACCACCCCCTTTTTCCCAAATCGATTTTATCCACACTCAGTGTGGGAGGGTATGCTCAGACGTGAGTCCCTTGCTCATTGCACCATCAGGATTCAGGCAAGCCGGGCCGACGAAGGCTGTGATGCCAGAAACCGGTCCCCGGAAGCTTGTTTCCTTCCCAGTATAAGAATTGGCTTGGTAGTTTGGTTTGCCCTGTTCCCATCATGCACTGGGACAGGTACAGACTAATTTGCATGTAGCCAGGTTCTGAGCTGGGACGGTGCAGTGAGCTAAAAAACGGTGATGGATTAAAACCATGATCTCTTGACTTGGTAAGAGTATTCTGCATCATTCAGAAACTCTGTCCATCACCACCCCCTTTTTCCCAAATCGATTTTATCCACACTCAGTGTGGGAGGGTATGCTCAGACGTGAGTCCCTTGCTCATTGCACCATCAGGATTCAGGCAAGCCGGGCCGACGAAGGCTGTGATGCCAGAAACCGGTCCCCGGAAGCTTGTTTCCTTCCCAGTATAAGAATTGGCTTGGTAGTTTGGTTTGCCCTGTTCCCATCATGCACTGGGACAGGTACAGACTAATTTGCATGTAGCCAGGTTCTGAGCTGGGACGGTGCAGTGAGCTAAAAAACGGTGATGGATTAAAACCATGATCTCTTGACTTGGTAAGAGTATTCTGCATCATTCAGAAACTCTGTCCATCACCACCCCCTTTTTCCCAAAACAACCCTAGGATCAGCAAGTTCAACTTTCATTCCTACTGCTTACACATCAAAATAAAGCTTGAAAATCATGAAGCTTATAAAAGGCTTGACACTTAGCAACATCACCTGAATCTACCATGAGTCCATCTATTGGAATATAATGAGCGGTGCCCATTCTTTTCTCAAGACTGAAAATGACTAGAACATTGCACATTGCATGGAACTCAAAGGTAAGATGCCTTGTGTGCAGGAATACAGTCCCTGAACTGCTTTCAAATAAACAAAGGACCACATGCTTGGTAAAAATCAATACTTAGCATTCTTTGCACTGACATTCAAATAAACCCCAAATCCCGGGGGTATGGCCCAACAGTGCAAAATAATTGTAATTCACAATGTGAAATGCACAGGCAACTGGCCCAAGACATCTTGGATGTCACGCATCTTCTCTACTACTTCAGATGCTTCTCATACATCAGCACAGTTTGCTATCATCACAGGCTCTATAGCTTACAGTGTGCACATTCACTCCTTGGAAGAGTTGTTCTTGACCATCGAGTCAGTACTAAAATCCTAGGACCCTGAACTATGCAATTTGTACAGTTTGAACCTCAGAATAATACCCAAAATACAGAAATGAGAATGCATCCAAGAAATACACAAATAATGAAATATTTTATTTAATTCACAAACATGCCCCTGAAAATTTTGGCAGCAATTAAGCGTGACCCCACCAGCCTACAACATCGGACATAATTCTGTCTCTCATACTACTGCTGCCTTGAGCGATTAATGAGGTGCAGCTGGTCAGGTAAAGGGAGACGCAAACTATAAGTGGTATTACACAATATAATTGTGTATTCTATTTTCGTTTACAGAACTATGGGGCATATTTTCAAGGCGGTGATAGAAACTTATCGCCGCTTTTTGGCTGTTTTCGGCCGAAAAGCGGCGATAATTTTATCTCCTAATTAGCAAGGTCACGCTAATGTGTGAAACCTTGCATTAGCGTACAAAATCTTAACGCCCAGCTTTGCATCTCTAATGAGATGCAAAGTGGGCGTTCCTGACCTGACATGACAGGAGAAATGTCGCTAAGCGATATTTTGCCTATCATCAAGCCCCACGCTATGAAGCATAGCGGCAAGAAAAGTAGCGATAACCCCTGTTATCGCTACTTTCCTTACGCCTGCTTCAGGACTGACTTAGCCATGCTATCCTATGGAAGGTGGATATCATGGCTAAGTTTGTGCGGCACTATCAACAAGCCAACGCCACATTTCGTGAGATTATCGCTGGGTTTCCAGCGATAATCTCACGTTAGGCTAGGATTTTTATCGCTTTTGAGATAAGCGTTGCTAATAGCACGCTATCTCAGCGATAAAAATCCACACTAGCCGGCGATAATTATCCTAGCGCTAAGTGCTCTTAGCGATAATTATCGCCGGTTGTTGCTGATATGCCCCTAAATTTTAGAAGACACACACCTGTTTTTAATTTGAATTTCCTGACATACACAATTTTCAAGTGCAGCTACCCTGAGGAAGTTCTTATTATAAATGTGCTGTTCCCTTGAGCGATGGAAGCGCGTTGGCTGGTGGAGTGCTTTATTGCCATAGACTCAATTGGATTTGTACATATTATCGAAGAACGGGCTATCCACGGACTGTGCAGAGGCACCCTACAGGGAACTGGAACAATTAGTTGGAGTTGAAAGATCCTAGTGCCAGGTATTGTGGTCAAAATCTAAATGTCATACAAAAGATGTGCAGACAAAAACACTTTTTCCTGGTGTCTTCACTTTATGTATTTATCAACCTATGTATTTGTTTTCAGTAACTGAATGTCAAATTTACTTCAGATCATTGTTGAACAATTTCTGGGTAAATGCAGTTTTTGTTTATGCCACATGACTGGTTAATGTAGTTAAAAGTGCTAATTCAATAGTTTGATCAGAAGTAATACATTGCAACGGGTCAATTAGTGCTTCCTTGCTGCTGTTAAATGAAAAATAGTAATTGATCAGTGGCAAGTGAGGGTGCTGTCACATAGCTTTGTTACCCTCAGGTCCCTCCTGTCCGCATCCCCTTCATGAACAAAGTGAGATAACCTATCTCACTGACAGAAAAATAAGAACAAAGGAATGCTGGCCCTACCCCACCACCTCCCTCTGGGAGTACTTAAGCGTACCTGGCCCAGACAGTAAAAAAAGAACAGGAGGAATGCTGCGCCAGGTACACTTATGTAACAGGACCAGGAGTAATGAAGATTACTGGTAAGTAATAGGGCATTTCTGAACCAGCCTACAACATCTGGCATAGTCCGTGTCGGAGTGAAGTCCCATATACTGCTGCTTTGAGTGATTATTGAGGCTCAGTGGGGGAGCGCCTGGTGCCAGTGGCAGCACTCTGCTTTTCTCTGTTCGGACTAGGGTGAGTGATTGGTGCTGCCCTGACCCTCCCTGGTACACTTTGCATCCGAACTGCCTGCTGGTATGCTGGTATCGGCACGGCTCGAAGTGGCATTGTGAGGTGGCTTCCAGGCTTCTGGACCAAGATTTTGCCCGCTGCCTCGGTCCTTTGGTTCCCTGGGAGCTGACAGAGGCCCTTCCCACTGTGGACTGCTCTGTGACGCACCGCCCCCCTGCGCGCCTTGCCATGTTGCATCCTACCTGTATGCAGTAGAGTATGATCAGTGCAACCTTGATGCAGCCCGTTGTTGTGGCAGCCGGCTGCCGGACTTTGTTTCTGTTCTGCCACATAGTCCCTCTTGATTCCCTGGTACCTAGGGTGCCTACATGGATATTCCCTGCTGTGTGCTGTTGAGTGGCTTTCCCAGTCCCATGCACTGAACCGTCTCCCTGGTAAATGGCCTTTATTTTGCTCAATACATTCCTGCAGCCATTGCTGTTATTTTGCAGAGTATAAAAAAAATGCCCTAACCCTTCAGATACTGAGAACTGTATCAAGGTTTTAGGAGGTGGGGGCTGGTTTTAGGGCTCAGGGAGGGGGCTGTTGTCGGAGTAGTTTTCAGGGGGATGAGTTTCAGGGCTCAGGGCAGGGGAAAGGAAAGGGGCAGATTTTAGGCTGAGGGGACAGTTGGGCTGGGGCAGGGGGGAGGTGATGGTAGGTTTTAGGGGGTGGGGGCTTGCTTTAGGGCTCAGGGAGGGGGACTGGGGTCGAAGTAGTGTTTTGGGGCTAGAGGGTAAGGTTTTAATGATCAGAATAGTGGGTCAGGGTAGTTTATAGGGCTAGTCGTGAAGAAAACACTGCAGGAGGGCCGAATTTTAGGGCTCAGGGCAGAGGGGCAGGAGTGTGATCTTTACCACACATGCCCCTTTGCCAATCATGAAATTGCCTGGTAAAGGCATGCGTGGTAAAGACGTGGACGTGGTTAAGACCGCATGGTTCAGGCATGCGTGTAGATGCATGTGTTGTCCCATCACACCATCCTAACAGAGTCTGTGGCTTCTTCTGGACCAGCTCCTAACCTAGTAGTCTCCTGACAAACCCAACAAGATTCTGGCAGCAATTGTGAAGACCCGCACAGTGCTAGAGGCTAATGTTGAAACATTGACAATTGACCTCTCCTTGCTACATGAGAACCATCGCAAACTGTCAGAGAAGCATCCTGGGACCGGTTTCTGGCAAACAGCTGCCCATAACCGGTCCCAGGATGCTTGTTTATGGTCCAGCGAAGACATGGCTTGGCAGTTCGGGCTGGACTGTTCCCATGAGGCACAGGGTCAAGACTGATTTGCATGTAGCTGTGTCTGAACTGGGGTGGCAAAGTGAGCTAAAGAATGATGATGGATTCAACCCAGATCTGTGACTGGGGGTAAATGTTTGAAAAGTTTCAGCACTCTGTCCATCATCTCCTTGTGCTTGCTAGGTTTCACTAGGTGCCAGGTGAGATACGGTCCAAAATCCACAGCTACCTATATTGCAAATAAGGGTGTGTTTTCAGTTCAGATATGTGATAAGGTGTGTTGGGGGTGTGGCCTGTTAAGATGACCATGTAGACGTGTCTGCTGTCACTCTCGTTGGCAGCAGTGGAATCTACCATAATCCTGCGGTGTATCCCTAACACTGACTCCACCAAATGAGCAGCAAAACCAGAAGTTCTCTTTGGTGCTCCTTAGGCAGAGGTGCCGTCTGTCTGGGCACGCAGGTCGGCTCCTGGAAGATGGAGGCCCCATGGACCCCCGGATCCATTTTGAGCAGGCAGCGGGTGACGATACAATAAGACTCTGGAGGTCTGCATCGCCATGGCTGAGCATCGGCGAGTCATCCCTGGAAGAACGTGGGGCATAGTGGAGACAACAGCTGGCGAGGGCGAGGCCAACGGTGCCAGAGATCGTTGCCGGGCACAGCTCCTGCAGAGACAGAGGGCCTTCACCTACAGAGTGAACGGCGGTCACTGTACAAGGTGGTCAGTGGAAAGTTGCTCCCGAGAGGCTTGGAGCCATAATCAATGGAATGAAGAGCGCTGAGGACCGTCTTGCTCCGGTGGGGGCGACCGGACCAGGCCAGAGGTCTGTAGGGGGACCAAGACACAGCCTAAAGTGTCAGGTTGGGATACGATCAGAAAAGCAGCTCGTGCTTATGCAATGTGGGGCGGCCCATAGTGATGACGAGCCTTGGATGTGGTGCCAGCTGGAAATGTGAAGGAAGAGCAGATGAGAAACCCTGACTAAGAAGAACCGGAGCGGGTGACGGACTGAGACGAGGAGGCCGTAACTACATAAGAAACTCAGGAGAGGAACCTGAACACTCTCTCTACTGGGCAGCACCCAGCAGTTGCAGTATAGTCTGGGAGACACTGGCTTCCAAAAGTACCAAATTACTGAATATGTTGCTGGAAGTTACGGGAAAGTTGGGCAATCACCATGTAAACCCCCAAAGATTACTTTGGCTCTGGGTGGCAGGATAGCGTGAGCCGAGATGGCCAGAAAGGGACATCCAAACTCTAGAGCAGAGTCGGTCCCGCTATACGGAGTTGGCAGCCAGTAAAAAGAGACACCGAGCAGTAAGGGTCTGAGACTGAGTGGGCGACAATCTCTCCCAGGGACTGAGATCCAGATGACCAAGTTTTATGAAGAAATAAGCGAGGGAACTCCGGAACCTGAGTCCACGAAAGATGTCTAGACTACTAAACAATTGATGATAGTTCACAGTTGGTGGAGACCCGGAGCATGGCCCATACAGGGCTATGTAAAGGGATCTAGGACATTAGGTTACTGCAGGGAGAATCTCTAGAAGAGACAATATATTGGTAGGCTCTAGCTGCGGAAGGAAGTAGTCACAAAATAATTGATCACGGTGGTGAAGGCCAATGGAACAAACAGTGGTAGTCGAGAAGAAAAGAGGGCCATCCACGATGGGACAAGGAGATTAGTCCCTTTGCCTGAAAAGGAGCACACCAGCATGCTTGAACTGAGACCGTCCCCGGAGACCGAGAAGGAGACCAGTGGGGAGAACTCCAATTCCACAGGGAAGGTCAAGAAGTACTGGGTGACAGAGCTGCAAAGAGCATAGCGGAAGAGAGGACATCCGCAGGGGTATCTAGGTCAGAAGTGTCGAGGAGTAGACTACAGTACAGTTGAAAAGCCATTGGATTGCAACTGTCTGGCGGAGGACCCAAAATGGTGAAGGACAAGGGCAAAAAGGTGTAAGCCATTAAAATCCTGAATTACGCGCAACCCTTCCCCCAGGGCCCAGATCTGCAGGACATAAACTCAGAGAAGCAGGAGGAGGGAGCACAGCGTCCCACTGAGCCAAACCCTTCTCTCACAGAAATACGGAAGGCGTTCCATTCCACTCGAGAGGATATAGAGCACAGGATTGATGCTGTTGCGATCAATGTCAACTTGGTGAGGTGTGACCTACATAAGGTATCCAACAGAGTGACCACCAATGAACAAAATGTGAATGCCCTGCAAAAAATGTCCACACCGGAGTAATCATTTTATGCCACTTTTAATGACCTTCTGGTGAGTCTGATTATATTGCCATTCAGAATCTTTTTTTATTATTTTTCCTGTTTTCATATATATTTCCTATTAATATAATATGGCTTAGGGCTGATTGTAATAATGTGTAGTCTTTGGTAACTATTATTTATAATTAATGTAATCAATTTTTGCAGCCCTCCCTCACCCCGTTTCCCATAGGAATACCGTGGGTCTTAGCAGAGATACCAGGTATTATGTCCCCATTTTTTAGACTTTTTTGAGCATGTTCTGCCACATCAATAGGGCACTCTGGAACATGGTTATTCCTATTTTAAATTATGTAAATCTTCTTTTATCAGCCTCCTCCTGGTTTCCATAGAGCTTCCATGGGCCCTGGAGGGTCTGCACTTGCGCCTTATTTTAGTCATAGGTGCGAAGGCAAAGGAGCTGTTAAAGGCACACTGACTGTTCACCAGAAAGAAGAAGCTCACAGACAGTGACGCCACTATGGTGGCACTGAATGGAGTGAACAAGAGTCTTTTGGACTCCCTCAGCTATTTCCTGCATCCTTAATGCACCCTTCTGAAGGGAAAACTCTGTAACCCTATGAAAGGCAGGCTGTGTCACTTCCTGCAAAGTGAAATAAAGACTGGTTGTTTGAATCAGCCAGTTGGTCTTTCACTAATGTGCTGCCCCTAGGGCAGGTGTGAGTTTGAGGCTCCACTGGGAGAAGTAAATTATCTGGAATAGGGCAAAATGATGAGGTCTGCACCCGGCACACTCAAGTAAAGTTGTGTTACATTGTGCTCTATACATAGTATCTCTCCTGGAATTACTCCTGAACTTATCAACATTTTCCACATGTTCTACCATATATATTGAGCCCTTTAATTAATTTAATTGATTTTAAGCCTCCTCCTGGCTTCCAAAGGGGTCCCATAGTCCCTGGACAAATACCATATATTTATTATATATTAAGCTTTTCACTGATTTCTGTTTTTTACCTAAATAGTGCCCATTAAACAAAAGAAGTAGCTTACTTATAGGTTTGTTATTGTTATGATGATGTGTATTGCATTGAATAGCCAACGCTGATTGTATTCTTTCCAATTTTTTACTTCCTACAACAGGACAAGACTAAGACGAAGATGGAGATAATTCTGTAAAAATGTTGAAACGGGAGTAAATACATCTCTCTGCTAAGTGTTACTACTTGAGCTGGCCTAAAAGAAGTGAGAAAATGTCACCTGAGAAGTAGAATCCTGCTTAGAGGTGGGCATAACACTATGGGGTCGATTCCGATCTGGGTCAGAAGGGCACCAAACGCGAATCAGCCGGAAAAACTACGAGCCGTATGTGTGTTTTCTGCCCAACTCGTACAGTTGTACGAGCGAGCCAGTAAGATGCGTGCTGCATGAAATTCACCGTCCGAGTCGTTTCCGGATCCGAACCGCTCCGTACGTCTCAATCGTAAGCTAACCGTGGCGTGCAATGGATGCGATTAACGACCGAGCCAGTATGATGCACGCGTCGGACAGCCTGTGCGAGCTGGAGTGTCCGGCTCACAAAAGCTCCCGGAGTTGGACTTCGGGGGTCCACGTCGGTCCACCCGACACCCGCAGCCGTACGACTCACACACAGGGGGAGACCCATGGGTCTCCCCCACACAGGCATGTACGGCGCGGATGGCACTGACGCGCACCCACTGTAGGGGGTGCACTTGTTCGAGACGTACCCATTCAGTTAATGGGAGCGCATGTACGCATCGTACAACTGGCTCCCATTGACTTCTATGGGAGTTCGACTGAACCGAGTCCGACAGCATACGAGCGCATTGTACTCGCTCGGTCGGACTGTAGGGGTCCGGCTTGGTCGGAAAACACTCCAGATTCGACTCAATTGGAGTGCTTCCCGACCCGGATCGAAATCGGCCCCTAAGTAGTGTAAACACAAAGAATTACCCAAAAATCAGTGTGATTGCACAGAATTATGCAAGAAATATAATTCTGCTTTTAGCGCTATTTTGTTAATGCCCCCTCACATCTGAAATAAATGTGAAGATGCATTTTATGCTAAGATAGTGCTAAAGGCAACAAAACTTGAATAGAAAGTATGAGCAGCCGCTCAAGTTCACTAAATGTGCATTTGGGGTAGGATTTTCACCCAATTTACTCTCAGCATTTAGTACTAGATTCTTAGTGCAAAATGTACCCTTGCAACCAAAATTTACATGAGGATAAATTTGGTGCTAAGAAAATACCTTTAAATACAACAGAATGTAAACAGCAGTGCAAGCAGCCACTTGCCCTTTCTAAATGTGTTCTAGGATTTTCGTGTTACGATCTGTAATTCTGCATCAGAAAGTAATACTGAAATATCTAAATTACTCTGATTACTTTGGTGGAATTGGAATCCCACCAAAGCCTACTCCTGCTAAGAAAGCACCCAGTGAGGTGGAGTCTGTGGCCACCACTGGCATCAAGCACCCTTCCTTTTTCTACTAAGGTGTGCCATGGAAAGTACCTGCTGCACCGTCTTCTGGTCAATAAGGTACCACCATTAATAAAAACCAAAGCAGATGTCTCTTAGTTCTGCAGTCACTGCAGTCATGGCTGAGACCAGCGAGTCTGAAATAAAATAATCCCAGATAAAAAAACTCCTCCCAGGAAACTCAACAGGAACAAGAGTTGTGAGAAAGTGCTCTTTTTGGTGTGACATTTGCCATTTTTTGGGCTGATGCTGCTGGGTTTCTGACTCTGTGCCTTCCAGTCCAGAAGGTGAGGTGCATGGTATTTAAAAGTGGAACACACAGAAATGTACTTTTACCATGTTCCTAAAGTAACAAGGCCATAAAACCAAGTTTCACTATGGAAGGTTCTGGCTGTCCTGTAAGGAAAACTAGAGTACAGATTAAAATTAATTATGCTATCTCGGGTCTGGGACGAGGAAGGAAAACAGTTCAATCCCTATTTTTAATAGTTATTAAAATAAAAAATATTGATAAATTTAGATTTCTTAATAAAAGTTTAAGAGAAGTAATTTTTATAAAGTTACCTTTTCTGTGCAGAACGCTTCTGAGGGCTATTTTTCATTAGCTCCCCAACAGCTGCTCTGCCTCTGTTTTACCTTAAGGAGGTATGAAAAGTACTCCCAAAGCATAAACAATAGGCAGGGTCTGGGGAGGTATAGTTCTTCCCCTTGCAGCCAGACCAAGAACATCATTATCTTGTAAAGAGACTATCTTGCCACAGGTAAATGTAAGGTGAGACCCGTGGACGGCAAACCTTTATTCCCGCAGCTAAGTTGGCTTCAAACCCAGTGGAATGGGAGCTAGTGACAACACTGGAATGGACTACTTATTTACCTGGTCACATGTCTGGGTGGAAACACAAAATCTGTTCAAAGGAGAAAGGGTTTCTTCATCTTGGAATTTAGGATTAAGGTGCACTGTGGGATTGATTGCAATAGAGCAAACATGAACTGCTGAAAAAGTGAGCAGGGTTGCCCAAGGAATTTTTATCCTATTGGTTAAGGAGGAACCATCAGTCACCCTCACCTACACCTAGTCTAAACCATAAATGTGGCGCCAGAAGGAACCCTCCTCAGAACACTCTCTGGACCTGAGGAAGAGCAGTAGAAGGACCACACCTGCTGTTTGAGACCTGTGAGGAGACCTGAAGGGCTGGACCTGCCTGCTCTCATCCAAGACTAAGAAGTGGACTCTAAGGGTCAGTTGGCTGACATTCTGTGTAGCTACAGCTACATAAACTGCACAAGACCATTTATCTTAAAGTACCCAACTGGACCTGTGACTTGAATCTGTTGGTCTGAGTTGAATTTCCTGGTATGAAATTTGACTTTTCCTTCTTGCAGGTTTTATTCACCAAAACCAATGGCTTCTGCAGGACTTTGCTCAATTCCTATCTGGCGTCAAGAGGACCTTCTTGGATACATCCTGATACTTTGACCTACTGTAGGATTTTGACTTCGATTTCAGAGACTAAGGGCCTGATTTAGAGTTCGGCAGATGGGCTAGTTTGTCACAATCATGACGGATATTGTGTCCTCTGTATTACAAGTGCCATTGGATATTATGCTCTTGTAATATGGCAGGCAGAATATCTGACTCCTGCAGATTTTAAAACTGCAGGCTAACCTGTCAAAAATAATCTTTTTCCCAGGAAAGAACCCTACTTTTATAAATATGCACTGGATGCACAGTATTTAGAAGTGGTGCATGCAAGAATTCAATGTCAGCATGCACTTACAGTGACTAGCCCCCTAAAGCTATGTTCACTGTGAAGAGCTATACCTGTCCCATGAGAACACTAAAATTCAGAATAAAATAACAACTCTGCTATCTCTGGTCAGGGACAAGATACTGGAATAATTCGCACTATTTTTAATGTTTATTAAAAATCCAATTAGTGAAGTCAGAATTTTTTTTTCAAACAGTTAAGGCATGATTTAGAGTTCGGTGGTCGGGTTACGTCATCACAAATGTGACGAACAGCCAATTCACCACATTACAAGTGTAATTGGATATAATGCACTAGTAATGTGATTGATGTGATATCTGTCACACTTGTATTGGAGTATCCCATACTCCAAACTCTAAATCAGGTCCTACATCCTAAGGTAAATTCTTTGACCTGGACTAATGTGCTTTGTGTATGTGGTATCTGACTCAAGCTCTATTGACCCTAGATATACTAACATTGAACAAAATGATTTCCAAAATCACTATTCACAATGTATTCAACTTTAAAAAAAAAAATATTTGATCCCTAGTGGGTCGCAAATTGACCTATATCTTGAGTCCTAATGAGGTAGATTGCAGTTTGCAACTCATTAGGAAGGATAGCAACAACAGTAATTTAAATATGATAATATAAAGCAATATTTTTTAAATGCAGCTGGTTTTCCTTGAAGGAAAATGGGATGCTTTTCAATAAATAGAATTTAACGTTTAACTTTAACTTTTTAAGAGCAGGCAGCGGTTATATTTTTTTAACAGTCTTATAGGGTAAGCCATTTGCGAATGGCTTATCACCTCTTTTGAAGAAATGTTAAAATAATATTATTTTGCTACTGAAATTCGGTTGCAATAAATGAATACATGCCACTGCGATTCGCTATAACTGGAAGGAACAACCTAAACAGGCCCCTTCCAAATACAGAATCAATTTGTGGTTGCAAACCAAAACTGCACTCCAGAACATGTTACCGACTCGTAATTTAGGTTTCCATATATCACATATATCACAAAAGGACTTTTTGCAATTGGCAAATGGCCCGATTCAGTGAATCGGGCTGTTTGAAGCAGCAAAAAGGCTTCGTACATCTGACCTTGTATACGTCACAGTTTTGATTGTAACCTGTAACATGCAGCATCCCAAAAGACCTTTCAAAGCCTTAAAAAGCTACTTAGCTGTTTGAACAGATTAACTTTCTTATTACATACACCGGAGCATTCTGTCTGATTTGTTTGCCTGCTTAGGCAAACATCCGGGGAGATTTGGGTGGCACTGTATTGGTGCAAAGAAGTGGTGCAGAAATGGGCTAGAGCAATGGGTAAGAGCAGAACTGCACCATCATGGAGCTTGTGGAATCCATTAAATGCTTTCTCTGAAACCTACGTTACCAACACTTCACCTCATAGCTTTTAACTAGGCAAGGAGGCTTCATAATAAACTGATTGAGAAGCACTCCCATCTCTATTTTAATTCACAATCACTATCTCCTTTCATCTACATCAAATTAGAGCCCCTCACCCCCACTTCACCGGACGGCTGTTGGATAAAAGATCTCCATAAGAGTGTTCCCTAATAAGGAGCCCGTCGGGTATTGCACCAGCTGACTCGACGTGGAGCAGCCCGATGATGAAGCATGACATCCTGATGGGTGTGTGAGGGCTTCCATATCCAACATTGTTGCCTCTACACAAACTCTCATGCACTCCACTTGGTCCGTCTCGTTTGTTAAAGGAACAGCTTCGACACTTTTTTGGTTGAACACAATAAAGATACCAGGTTTATGTGCATCTTGAAATATTCTTCTTTGTAAACTTAAGGCATACTGAGGGTCATTTCATGCTTAGCATATCTGTAGTGCATGCTTTATTTCCAAGACTCCCTCAAAAAAGCTCCCTTTGTCCCTGCCATTCCACCACACCCCAGACTGGAAACCCCTTGATGCTCTATGTCCTTAACACTAGGGCAAAACATAAAAAGTCTGTTTGATAATCACAATTTTACCACTTAAGCAGTATTGTAGTGTTGTGTTTGTACAATCTTTATTGTTAACCAACTCAGTGGTACTCATTATGTCGACCTCAGAATGATAAAAGGCTGACACACTGGGATTCCAGCTGTGATTGCACAGTTAGAGGCCAGAAGAGGGGAAACATTAGTCTAGTGAGTATCGGCAAATCATTTAAATGCTACAAATTATCTACACAGGAAGGCTATGAATACAAACAGGTGTACTTTCGTTATCTAGAAACGAAAGGAAGCCAAATAACTCTATTTACTTAATAAGCGGGTGTTTTACGTTTTTCGAACTTTTCACCGTGCCTTGTGATGACCTTACAGATAAACATTCAAGATAAAGTTAAAAAATGAAGTATTTCCTTCAAGACTATGACCCAGATTACCAAATATTTTGCACTGGTTTTGTGTCACAAAAGTGACACAAACCCAAAAAATAGTTTTTTTGGTTTGCTTTCCAGGGCAAATTTTGTTTTGCACTGGAAAGTTTCCTAAAATTAACACAAAGCAGCGTAAAGCATCACTTTGAGTTACTCTGTATCAAGTGAGCGTTCGATGGGTGTAACCAATCAACCACCCTTGGTTTTGTATGCAAAACCCTATCTACTAACAATAGTGGACAGGGTTTTGCACCAAAAAATAACACCACTTGAAAGCAGGAGATAAAAAAGGGGAATGCTTTTATTTCTCCAAACACTTTACAATTTGCAAATGTGCTGCTCTGTAGGGAAAAGTGGGAAAGGTGTTAAAGTTTGTATAGGTATAGTACCTTGCTCTCAAAGGGGCGCCCTTCCAGTGCACATATGCTAGACTCTCGCAGACACATTTGCACTCTGGGGCAAAAGCGTATGGGTTGTGCTGAATAGCCTAATTGTGCACCAACGCTAGGGAGAGAGGAAAAGATTACTATGTCTTTGTAAATATGGTGTTGTCCTGCTCTCTCCTTCTCACACAACTCGGTGCATCAACTTTGGGTGCTGCTTTGCATTGTTTGAAGCATTAGTTAATATGGAACCCCGTGTTTGAAAGTGCCATCTTTTGAGTGGTATGCCCCCAGATTTACGCCTTAACTGTCCTGTGTTTAAAATTCTATGCATTTTACCCCTGCCAGCCAGTGATAAAGCACCTGTATTTCCTCCTCTTTAAACATGATGAAATTGGCATACATTAATTGGCGTATTTATGTTACCTATAAGTCCCTAATGTATGGTACAGAAGTATACCCAGACCCTGTAAGTTAAATGTCACAAGTGGACTGCAGCACCCATTGTGTCATCCACTCCAGTGACAGTATAAACATGACTGCAGGTCTACCTTCTGGACCATGGCTGATGCAGTTTTAAACTGCAAATTAAATCTGACAAAATAACCCTTTTTGACAGGCCTAAACTTTCCTTTGAAGTATCAATAAGTCAGCCCTAAATAGGTCTTATTGCTCAAAAGGCAGGCTGCATGGTATTTAAAATTAGGACATGTAAGCGTTTAATGTTAATCATGTCCATACAGTGCAAAGGGCCCAAACACTATTTTCCCTGTAGCACCGTTGGCTGTTTCATGAAGCATTGAAATGTAATATTAAATGTAATATTGTTATCTCAGGCTAGGAAACACCTACTTTTTGAAATATTTATTACAAGTCCAACTAACCATTGAAGTTGAAGTTGTAATAAATATTTTGGAAAAAGTTGTTTTAGACAGTTACATTGTCCCTGCCTAAAGTCTCTAGAGACCGATTTGCTCAAGCTCTAGCTGTCAGCCAGGAGCTGAATAGCCCCTTTGATGTGGTGTGCACTTGCGCCCAGAGCAGGGACAAAGGCCTTGGGTGTGGAGAGGTATTTTGATCCTCTGGTAAAATGGTCATTTTGGCTGTACCCAGGAACTTGATTAACCTAGGGGGGAGAGGAGTTGGCCTAATGGCTAGGGCGGTTGACCTCGAATCTGGGGAACTGGGTTTGAGTCTCGGCAATGATGCTGAACATCCTGTGATTCTGCGCAAATCACTTAATCTCCCCGTGCCTATAAAAATGAATGTGTCCTCATGTAATGCAACTGTTGCTATGTAAAGTGTTCTGATACCTGATTCTCATCAAGTTTGTGCTATATAAAACTCAGTTCAATAAAAAAATTAAAAAAATTACTTTAAAGAAGCCTACCATGTCACAGGCAAAGGTAACCTGGGCAGGGCCCTTTATTGCTGCCTCAGTCAGGCAGGTGCCAATCTCAGTGGGATAGGAATTGCTCCAGAACTGGTGTAAAGTTAACCTCGGCGGGGAGGATTGCTCATTTCCAAAGGTGCTGGACCATTGGCTGGTGCCAAAGTACACTTCTCCTAACTTCTCCTGAAACCACGGACTGAGAAACTTTTTAGTGCCAAAGAGTTTTGGAGGACCAGGACCAACCTGCCAAGCCGATACGAGGGAGATATGTTGCAGCTGGGCTAAAGATTCAGGTTGCTCTAGCTCTGAGTTTGTCAGCAGCAGCTAATCTGATTTTTATGGACCTCGCGGAGGAGGTATCCAACCACATGCAGCCCTCTTTGGCTGCAGCTTGCAGTCTTGCTGCCCCTGAAAGAATCCGAGGTTTAAAAAAGTGACTAAGTCCAAAGGTAGAAATCTTCAGAGGGCAGAGCCACCAAAGATATCTGGCTGGCGAGGGACCTTCTCGGGGTGCAAAATTCAGATTTCTCCCACTCTGAACTTTTCTGCCAAAAGTCACTGTGACCTCGTCCAGTGGTTATCTGGTGATGTGGAACCCTCTTGGGCCACAGTCTGTTCCCCCTCACTGCCTAGGATTTTTGACTTCCTTTTCAGAGACTAAGTATGAAGTGAAAACATCTGAGTTGATCAAACCTAGTTTCTGTATTAGACACATGCTCCACCGCTATTCACCTTAACCTTTGCATATGGTACCAATCAAGTGCAGTTGGAGATTAACACTTTATGGCGCTATTTAAAAATTATAATTCCGGTTTCCCTTTTTGAATTTTTGCTATTTGGGTGTCATTTCGTTGATTAGCATGCACTCTATCTTTCCAAATTAGACTTGTCATGTTTTGACTTTATTACTGTTCTAGTACTGCTAAAATACTTACGCGTTGGCTCTAAGTTAAACCTGTCTGCTCTGTACCATAGTTATCAGGGAGTTGATCTCAGGTTAATTTAGTGACTTTAAGGGCTCTGTCTGCAAGGCTTTTGGTTATTGGTAGAGGTGGAAACTCTGACACCCTCAACAAATACCCCAGTTACTTATAATCTGTGGCGTGATCCTGGACAAGTGTTTTGCAGTACCAGTCAGTGGTTTAAGTTAAAATCAATAAGTAGCTGCTACCTGTGGGCTGCAGCAATACCAGCTACCGCAGCATGAGGAGAGCCGGCTGGGGCCATGGTTGCCCTGGGGATGCCCCACGGCCCGAACATTGTGGATGGTGGGTGCCCGGCAGGGCACCAGGACACCAATGTTGAAATAATGCGGACCCTGGGGGATTGGGTCATTTAAAGGCTTTGGGATGGGCTGTGCGCCTCCCTCTCCTTTTTGTAAGCTTTTTCCCGGAGGTGGGCTCCTTCGATAGTAATATTGGCTCAGGGATGGGGGTCTGTGGTGCTCCTCCATTAAAAAAAGGCCCTGGGGATGGAATCCCCTGGGTCCAATAAGGCTCAGGGAATCGAGCCAGGAGGCCCCCTCCCCTTTAATAAGTAGAGGGCCCTTGGGATGGAGCCCCCAGTACCTAATGAGGCTCATGGTGGGAGGCAACATGACCCTCCCTTTTTTTTCTCGTATTTAGCTCCAAAAGGGATCCCCGGAATCTGAATGCAAGCCTTATGCTGAGCACATCATTTTTTTAAATAAAATGTATTAAGCATTTTTAACTTTTTATAACAATACCAAAAACCCAACCCACAGAACCCCCCCGCCCCCCCTCCCCCCCGGTCAGGGAACAATATCATCAGACCGTACATATCCATGTTAATATATCAACTAGAAAGAAGATGGAATAAAACCCACAGTAATAAAGCACAATGGTTAAGCAACAAACCGTTCTTTAAAGTGCAACGTGCAAAATAAATATGATAATGGTGAAGCACCAATTTAAACAAACTACTTTTATTGTTCAAAATACATTGTACAAAATAAATAGAATAGTAAAGCTATCAATATTAAATATTTAACAATCTTCAGACGTTGCGCCTCCCTCTACCCTAGAATTCCATGACAGGGAAACAGCTAATTTACACTATACCTTAAAGAATGCAAAAATGAACATCAGTCCGTAATTTAAAGTGCAAGGTGCAGATATAGAAAGGAGAGCTAAGGCAATCACTCCTTTTACATTCAAGCCCCCTTAATTTTCTAATATGGATAGACGTGCCCATATTAGCATTCCTTTTTTCTTTGTTTTACCCCCCTTTCTGATATAAATTTCCTTCTCCAAACTGGATATAACTAATAAGCGGGCCAGCCAATGTTGAAGCTGAGGGGGTTGTGGATCTAACGATGCTGTAGCTAACACCAGTCTAAAAATTGTCATAGCGACCACCATAAAATAATCTTTCTCCGGGGTTGACTTTTCATCTATTACCCCAGTTAAGATTACCTTTGGACTCAATACAACATTGACATCAAGTGTGATATGAAGGAAATTTTGTATTTAATTTTTAAAAGAATTCAAAGATGGACATGTTGCAAACATATGAACAATGTCAGCACTAAATGTGGAGCAACGCGGGCACTTTGTACCTTGCCCCGAGCTCCAGTTTGCAATTCTTGCAGGCGTATAATAAAGCATAAAACAAGTTTTGAAGAACTGCACTTGCAAATTAGCCGACATTAATACTATTTGGGATAAGTTGAGGGCTTTCGCAAATACATTATCAGTAATCAGCAACTTATCCTGCCATTTCTTGCACTGTTTGTCGAGATCATCTTTCATTTAACAATTCAACATCTGATAAATTGACCCTATGCGAAGTGTGAACTCTGCTATTGGCCGATCCACCAGAGCATTCTTATCAAAGCCAGTCAGGTCCCCCACTTTCTGCTGAAGGTAATCTCTTACTTGCAGGTACTTAATATTAAATTTTCGTTTTAACTCGTCAAACGAGACAAGTCCCGCCGGGGAGTAAAAAGCACCCAATTTATCTATACCTATGCCAGACCATACATGCATATAGCCGTCATTGAACATTCGAGGTAGGTTTGGGTTATTTAAAATCGGGGTGTAAAAATTCAGTCTCCTCAAACCCAGCATCTTCCGTATTGCTATCTAAGCCTTCGCCGTGCCCAGAAGGCATTTTAATTTAACTTTTTTATAGTAGATGTATTCAACTTGCCTTAGCAAACAACCCTATGCCTCTTCCCCAAGCAATAGTTCATATATAGAAGGTTTAGTGTTGGGTGCTACCGCTTGTGGTGATTCCCTTAGTAATATCTGACTATATTGCAAAATTGAAACCCAGTAGTGCAATCTAAGGTTGGGGAGAGCCCACCCCCCCTTTCTCTTGGAAGTGGAAGCTCCTTCAACGCTGTCCATGGCTTAGAGTAGGCCCATAAAAATCTAATGAATAAAGCATCGAAAATTTTAGTAAAATAGATCATTTTTATTAAATTGCAGCAGCCTATCATAGTGAGGTGTACATTATTTAGTCTAACCTTTCTTAGCTTTATCTGCCAAAGGATCTAGATACATTTTTACAATTGATTCAACTTTTGAGGATATATATTAACACCCAAATATAATGCTTCATCCACCACTCTATTATCGACTAGTGCAATCTTTTCATTGATTATAAACTGTGTCTTATCCTTATTTAGCGAGAAACCAGACATACCCCCAAAGACAGCAGCTTCTGATTCTATTGCCTTAATAGCAGCCTCCAGATTAGAGGTTAAGACTACTACATTGTCTGCATAAGCCAAGCTCTTAATCTCATGGCCATGCCTGATTATTGGTTGAATAACAGTGCTTTGTGCTATTTTTCTTAAAAAAGGATCAATATAAAACGCAAAAAGAGTGGAGAGCAAGGGCACCCCTGCCGAGTCCCCCGAGCTATCGTCACTTCTTCTGTCAGGCTACCCGAAATGCCTTAGCCATAGGGTTGTGATACAAGGCTTTAATTCCTCGCACAAACCTTGGGCCAAAGTCCCTTGCATACATTGTCTGCCAAAGGAACTGCCAGGAGACCCTATCAAATGCTTTTTCGGCATCTAAGAAAATCAGAGCCATAAGGTCTCCTGACACTTCCGCTGCATCAAAAAGTGATATCACTCGTAGTATATGGCCAGTGGTGTACCTGCCTGAGAGAAAACTCTTTTGTTGCTGAATCACCAATTTTTTTATGACCTGGGATAATCATGTTGCCAAAATGGATCTTTGAATCGCCTTTTATTAACTTAATTGGCCTATAAGAGCCAAGATCGGCCGATGGTTTATCCTTCTTCAAAAAGATAGCGATTTTTGCCGCCGACCAGGGATCAGGGGAGTAAATCCATTAAATATATGATTGAAAAGTGACACAATCTGATCTTTCAACTAGGGGGGCAAAGATTTTATAAAATTCTGAAGGGATTGCGGGGGGGGTGAGTTGGGAAGGGGGCGCGGGGGCTGGGAAGGGAGGGGGGAAACTGAGAAAAAAGATAAAATAACCCAGTATGAAAGAAGTGTGCACGGAAAGAGGTGCAGAGGAGGGGTGGTGGCCCACAAAGGTGCTTCTGACGATATTGGAAAAAACTAGCCAATGAATAATCAGCCAATGATCCGTATCACGTCTATTAGCATATGTGGTCTAAATGATTTGAAGAAAAGAGCTAGGACTGCCTTGGGTCTAAAACTCCTGAGGGCATACATTGTATGCCTCCAGGAGACACATATTCAAGCCTCACATAGAGATATCCTTAACTCCCTGGGCTATAGATTGGTAGCCTGTACCTCACAAGGTGCACATACTACCGGTCTGGTTGTTCTAGCCCGAGGAAGGAAGTTTGCTGAAGTTCTTTCAAATAGGTTTTAGATCTTTGATCCCAGCGGGAGATATGTAGCAATGGCCTGTCACTCACCCTGCAGAGGCAAGTTCACGTTGTGTTCAGTATATGACAGTGTACTTGATGATTCCTCCACTTTAATCCAGGTATCTAAGGAGCTAACGCACTTCCCCCTTCCTGTGGTGTTATATGGGGATTTTAATCTTAACCTTCCAGGGAGCTTTGATATAGGTGGTCAGTTATCATACACTGGGAGGAAGCCTAAGGTGTATCAGACCCTCAAAGGGGTTTGTAAGGATCATGGTTTGGTTGATGTGTGGCATAAAAAGAACCAGATGGGTATACTTTTTTTCAGCTCCGTATGGCACATATGCCCGCCTCGATAATGAAATTTGAGAGGCATTTCGAGGGTTTTATCAAAATCTGTACACAGAGGGAAATCTGGTTACTCCTGAACAAATCAACGAGTTTCTGGAAGTAATACCTTTTAACAAATTATCCGTAGAAGAGCTTGAAACTCTAGAAGAAGAGCTAACGTGGGATGAGATACTGCTAGCTATCACCAGTCTTCCCCGGGGTAATGCTGAGCACATAAAAGGCCGTGCAGCCAACCCCCTGCAGCAGTGGGCTGTTATCTTTATGTATGGTAATAAAATACCACTTTACGTTTAAAAAAACAAACTAGAAATTCACTGAAAAAACAAAGTAACGTTATAGTTAGGTATGATAAAAAGTTCTGTTTTTGTTTTTAAACAAAAAGAAAAATTTACTGGAAAAAGCAAAGGTTAAAGGAACATTATAGGTAGGTGAATATATCAGTGACAACATAAATCTTTTGAAGCAAAAAACACAGAAATTCACCAGTTATAGTTAGCAGAGCTAAATCTATCGCCACGCCAAGCAATGCTTATGACCTCACATATTACATCACTTGTGATATGTTATTGACACCATTTATATCACTGATGACATCTCAAATGACATCACTGATGACATCATACAAGCTTCTTTTGTGCACATTACTCTATAAACTATTGAAGCTTTAGAGGCCTGAGACTAAGTACAAAATATTTCAGATTAAAATTAAGCAACATTAATGCCATCACAGCTACAACACCCTTTAGTGTAGTAAGCATGGGTTATTTGCAACATTAACCCAATACCATACATTTCACAAGTAGTGTAGTTCACACATTAACACCCAACCACATATGTATGGGAAATCCTCATTTCACACATTGTTCAATCTGTATACTACTGTTCAAGGAAAGCCAAGTTGCTCAAGATACTCAACATCTGTTCCAAAATGAATGCCCTACTATGCATAGCTGTTATTTGATTCAAACCCCTCACAGTCACCAAACCTACATTGTGAAATGAAGTTGATGTGAGTAGAAAAATATTTGTACTATGAACAGTGTTTACACTATATAGAGAGTTTTCTCTGTACCACACTGTTTGGATACTGTGAAACTCTCATTGGAAATACACCACAGTGTATTACAAAGTATCTACTAAGAACAGTGTACACTCTATGTAACAATTATCAAAAAAGACACTATTCACTTAACATAACCAAGGTCTCAAGGTGCTAAATATTATACTACCTGCAGCCCTCATACTGTGGTGAAAACTTTACAGAATCCCCATCTTCTGAAGCAAAAGAAGCACATGTACATAGATAGGTTAGTAACTGGTGCACAAAGTCTTCTATGTGGTGTGAAAGTTGTCAAGATAAGACAATTCTGTCTAATACCTCAAGGCACTAGCAATACTTAAAATCTACTATGTAGAATCTTAGCACGTAGAAAACATTTTCTGCAGAACCAATATACTTGTGTGGAACATACTGGACACAAGTTGTCAACTGTCATCTGCAGACAAAGTTACTTCTCAGTACAACGATTTATCATGTGTTCAATACCTCTATACACACCTATGATGGATTAGGAGCACATGTGTTTTATAAATATTTGCACCCATTAGCTGGACACAGGCTTTAAAGCATTTGATAGAGAAGCAGTACGGTAGTTATCCACCACTATGTAAACTGTAAAACAAACTAACACACTCATTGGATGATGTCATCAATTATGCCATTTGGTTGGTAACAGAAAGAAAGGAGAGGCAATAGATCATATTTGACTCTATTCTACTGGCTGTGTCTAACTGAGAAGGATGACTCATTAACTAATCCGAGACTAAACTGCACGTAAGGCGGAACAACCCCAGTGGCCATTCAAGTGACAACTGCTTATTGATTGTGTGCACCCTTGCAGCTGTCTTCAATGCAATCAACTAGAAACATGTTCTGGAAGCATGCATGGGATTTGCAGACATGATACTCCAGTCATAGCCCTCGAAGGCAGTACACCGCAATTAATTCTCGCTGGAATACCTTTAATCTAGCTGAAAGACTAGATCCCCATGTCTGATAATGTGCCTTTCTATCATTTTAAATGTCATGCATCTACATTAAATTGAACAATATCAAATGTCTGCACTTTGAAATAGAGGAAACCACATTTCCAACATTGACTATCCAGTAAGAACCTAGAAAGAATTTAAAACTAAGGTTGATCATCGTTCCAAATGACTTGTATTCACCCTTGACAGACACGTTTCATTCAAGGTGCACATTTGAAAGCAAACCAAATTTACACTGATGCTGCTGTAGAAAGGGAAACTCTACTCACACCTGACTTAGAAAGGCAGCCCAAGCCACTCCCACGGGAAACACACTGCTTGGCCTTAAGTGGTAACCAATGAAAGCTGGCACTGAGGCTGAATTCCACTTATCTGTAAACAAATCTAGTACCACCTCAAGTTCCATTCTTAATGTCAACACATTTACTATGTTATCCTTCTGCCAAAACTTCATCAACCATAAACCATAAACCTTCACATATTCAACACCATCTTAGACTTTCAAAAATGTGTATATAAGCCTCTAGTGGTAGCTGACAATACAGCCTGTACAAAACCTTTTATTGCTCTATGGATCATTGATGGTGACATTCATGAATGTCATACACACCAACAGTTCCTGCTCCCATCGATTAGCACCTCCCTGTCAGAGCTATGCCTTGTGTCATCTTCTGAACATGTTGAAATCATACCCCCACACTGGTAACCGGTGTGAGAGGTAAGATTCCACCCCTCAGAAGCGAGCTTTGTGTGGTCCCTGGTGTTCCCAGTACTAGCCATCTAGTCCCAGGCAGCACAAAATGGTTGCTGCCAAGCAGAGGCACATTTCTGCCTCCCTGCTGATGAGCCAAGCTCAAGCAGGGGAAGGCAGAACAATAGGCATCCTGTCACAGGGAGGTGTGACCACCTCCCAGAGAGGATGTAGTGTATTAGGGCTGGGTGGGTGTGCTTGCCAGCGACTGAAAGTCTGCATGAGGGGCACATTAGGTGTCCCTGTGCATAGTCCAGTTCAACCCAATCCTGGGAGCTGTTGGCTTCTGCTCTGGCGGCGAAACTGGACAAAGGACATGGGAGTAACCGCCCCACTGTTCAGATCCTCCCGTGGGCGGCTCCCCTGAATCATGCCAACCCTCTTCCATGGGTACATAAGGGCTTACCTGGCTGTAGGACTTTAGATTTGCTGTGGACAAGATTCTGAACAAGAAACCACTGAACTTCGACCATCTGGACACTCTAGACTTTCCTGAACCTCGTTTGGGCCCGACTTCGTCTCTCACTCAGTCTGCTGCATCGTCTGTTCCCGTGCACCATTCATGCTGGACCTGTGGAGCATCAAGGACAACCGAAGATATCTCCCTTGGAGGGAAGGAGTCACTGCTCTGCATTTGCAGGCACCGCAACACTGCTCTCTGGTCTGCTGATCCTGAGCTCCTACAGACTCTGAAGGCTTCAGCAAAATAGGAGGTAGATTTGTATGTCCCTCAAGGCTCGAACTGCCACCTCACTAATTTTGAGGTCAGAATCCCTCGTGGAGGCTGCAATACCCGAACCCCTGCGCATTGCGTACATTTGCAAGTGCATACGCTTGTTGGCATTTTCTGAAAGAGTACATTGGGCTCTGAGTAGCTCCAACCTCTAGCACCATTTTCTACCAAGAACTTTGACCTCCTCACACCGAGTGCTCCTTGGGGCTGTAGTTTGGTGAAATCGCTTGAGGTCCTCTCCAGACTCCTGTGCCTCCGGCCTGTGGGTCCACTTGAGGGTCAACTTTGGTTTTCTTGGGCTCCCCTGATTGTGCCAGGCTTGGCCTGACTCCCCTGTGTTTGGTGATTCTCCTGTACCTTACTGGTCCAAACCGTACACATCCTTGACCTTCTGCCTGGGTTGCCGTTGACAAGGCTTGTTGGTGATCCAGTGGGACACCAACCCCTCAGCACTCAACATTCTTTGAGGGACAACTGGTATTCAGCTCCTGGTCATCCTCCACATCTCCTAATCCCCATAGCTGCAGAGTCAAGGACTCCATCAACCAACCTGAAACACCCGACATCGGTGGGCATTCATCTACCGAGCCCCTGGTCACTCCCAAGTGGCCCAGACTCTGTCCCCTCTGCTTTCAAGTACTTCTCACCAAGAATCCACCTTTGGATTCCAACTGACATTTTTCTTCCTTCCAGCAGCGGCTCTTCTTCTAAGTCCTCCATTGGGTTCGACTGCGGTTTCCAACGCCACTTCAGACCTATGCACCCGTCTTCCCTGGGATAGGGAACTTGGGTACCTCAGTATCAATGGGTGGGGTGGCTCTCAAACCTCCTATCTTCCATGTGGTTTCTTCAAAGTCCACTGGGAAGGGTCCTTAAACCCTAAAACTTCAACCGCAACTTTCCCATAGAATTGTACGGAGAAAACGTTCGTATTCCCACACTGCAACCGTCCTCCGTGGAGTCCCTAACTACTCACCTTGGGTGGTTCCTTGGGGTCCCAGCGATTCTACATCCTCTTGACACTGTCTTGACTCGAGTCGTGGTTCTTACACCACTTTCTTAGTATATGGTTTGGTCCCCCCCCCTGGGCCCACTGTGTATTAGTGCTATTTACTGTCATTTCTGTGCTTAAATATTGTGTACTTTGTGATTATCTCTGTGTAGGAGATACTGTGTCATACTAGATAGTGTTATATCAATAAATACATACTTTTATAATTACTATGTGATTCTCCTTTCATTTAACCAATACTATAAGGTTGCATTCTGCTTAACATTCCTTCAAGACTAATCCTGAAAGCTGCTCTCCACAGCTACCACTTGGATATCTTCTAAGGTTATCTTTGACCTCTAAAATCACCATGAGGGTTGTTTGGACTGGTGCAAGGGGCCCACTTTAATTAGTGGACAGCACATACCAGGCCCACTTCTCACATACACCATCAACCTTATTTGCTTATTTAACACTTCTACATAGCACATAAGCAACGGAATGCATTTAGGCACTGCGAAGATCACGGAGAATGCTACATGCCATCAATACTTATACAGTATTCAGAGAAGGTAAAAACATGAGTTGATAGCATCTGGAGGAACAAGAGCAAGCAAAACGTAATCTGGCAGCATAGCAGTGAAAGTTAGAGAGAACTAGTATTAGGAAAGAGTCAAGTATGAGTGTATATGGAAGCTTTAGGCCTGGAAAATAAATAAATGTTTGTTTTAGTGTCAACCTGATATCAAGGCTGGAGGGTTGGGTGGTTACAAAGTTGAGTAAACTTAGAACCAGAATACAACTTTTGCATTTTGTGGAGTGCAGTGAATTAAGTATTCCTCTCCAGCCCTGGGATCCCATAAAACAAATCTCCAGAAATATATTCAAAGCTAACATTTTTAAATCCAACATTTTGTTGTTTGAAAAATAACAAAAAGAGGCAAAAAATTGCCTGAAAATATTTGAGCTACTATAGACTCAAATAACAATATCGCTCTAACAACAGAAAGCTGCTCTGATTTAGCTACTTAATTATCAACAAAAGATAATGGACACCTGAGAAGAAATAGAACGTTTTCAATTGTCTTCCGATTGGATTCAACCTATGAACTACATAAAAATTGCTGGACCTTCTTTACTTTGATGCACCTCATTTGACAATAAACTATGCTTGTGACTCACTGCCTCCACTCATAGCAAATGCCTCTAAATAAACCAGGATCCACCACTCACTCTACTACATAAAACCATCAATGTCTCAAGGGATTGTAGTCACTAATATAAGGAAAGTTATAATCACCTACATACTGGCATTCACAGGAAGTTGCAAATTATGATGTGCCTACATATTAATCACTAGACAAGACGTTTTGCGAGCCCTCTGAATGTAGAATCGGTGAGGCTTCTGATTAGTACATAGGTCTCATTGCAAATTCCACATCCTGGTTTGTGAATGGGAATAATACATGGGGCTCCAAAAGTGTACGTTTCTCTCGATCTCTGCTTCTCTCTCCCCCCTTGCTCTCTCTCGCGTCCTCCCTCCCTCTCTCTCGGACCCTTTTCTCTCCTTCTGGATGCACTGGACTGCTCTGCGGTACAAACTCTACTGCTAAAGCCAGAGGGCTCTCCCTGTTCCGTCTAACGCGTCCCATGCCTCCTGAAATAAACACTCACGAACGCCTCGGCGAAGTGACAACTTTCGTCTAAGAAATGGTTCATAATAAATTCTCTGAGCCTGCTTTGCATAAAACAGAGTGATTTCAAAGCAGGCCATCACGGCTGACACATTATGCGGCAGATGCAAAACAAACAGTGCTAAGCCTAGGGACTCTTAAAATGCATGTTAATGTACTTTATAACAAACGTGTTTATGTGAGGAAACTGCCCATGTGTGCAAGCCGCGAGAGAAGAGAGCAGGCCGCTCTTTGGAAGGCATCATTGAAATGAAAATGGCCACGCTCCTATTTCTTGCTGTACTCTGACATCTTTTCAAAGGGCTTTCTGCTGTCTAATGGAGTACGGTGAAATCGTCTGAATTAACATCATTAGGATAAAGGAGCTGAAAGTCTCATCTCGTAGCAGATGCAACACTCAAAGCAGCACTGCAAGCACTGAGTGGGTTGGAGACAGGGGCGGAGGGAGAGGAGGGCAGCGAGAATGGAAAAGGTGGGTTAAAACACAACAACACTTCTTCCAGGGCTTTCTGTTCGGTGTCTCGTCTGACAAACTCACAGGGGCTCTAAGCAGCAGATCATTTTGTCAATGTTTCGAATGTTCGGCTCTAGCCAAGAAAGAGTGGCCGGATTCCAGGAACTCGTTTAACAAGCATCAAGGTGACAATCAAATGAGCTATGCCTGGCTCCACCATCTGCCCGGGCCACATTTATGCTGTATGCATGAGTTGTTCCATGGGGGCATCTGACGCTCCCTTCTGCGCCCAGGGCAGAGGTGCAGCAATAATTAATGCAGAGTACCCTATTTAGAATAAATCATTTGTGTGACTGTTTTTAAAACTCGTGTAATACCCAGCTACTATTGGTGTACATTATTAAGGGCTAGAACTGGAATCACTTTTATTATTTATTTTACTGTGTCAAGTTTCAAGTTTATTTTTATTTATAATTACAGAACTTGAAAGAGGTCCACATAAAATCACAAAATTACATACATGACAATAAGATAAAATTGTAATTTATAATTGATTACACATAATAAAATATCCCACCCCATCATGAGATCAGACAATCATAAACAAGTTTCAAGGTTCAAAAGACTTTCATTTGGCAGGATTCCAACAAAGAGCAGCATGTTATGCAGAGCAGAATATAAAGTGACTTTCGTGCCATCAGTGCAGGGGTTTAGAAAGTATATATAGAGAATAATTCATATATCACAAAACTACAATCAAACAATAAAAATGACTAATACATAGAAGATAAAAATTGCCCACATAAGAAACTATCAGCGTCTACACTAAACAGACTGATGCAACTTAATATAGTTTGAAAAAACAATTAAAAAAAATATATATTACAAAACATTTCAATAAGAGGATCATAAAGTGCTTGTAGTACTGCTGATGCTGAGATTAAGAGGATAGATAATGTAAACATATTTGCCTCAGTCATTTCCACTGACATAATAACAAAGCAGGACAGATACATGGTTAATATCCTGAGGAATATTTTTGCACAAGTTACAGATCACTGATTAACCGTACCATTTAGCCAGGAGGGGATATAAAGGAAGCATACCCTGCCTCAACAGTAACCAAAACCGGAGCATTCCACGAAATACAAGCCTGTGCTTTATTTATCAAACAGGAATCAGTAGCCAGATGGTAACCCTTTTTAGGTCTCGCCTGGCGTCGGAGCGCGCATGCGCTCCTCGCCCTGTGAGGGCTATAGTAAACACTCTAAGAAGGGGAACTTTAATCCACGCCCCTGTGTCTCGACCATTTCCAATTGGCTTAGGTCGTGATTAATGTTTTTTCTGTGCTTTTGGTTTGCTGGCTGTCACTTTTGTTGATGCCCTTGTGTTTTGTGATGCCGCACATCGTGACAAGCGCATCTGTTTTCACTCAGCCCAGATGCAAATACAAGTGACTGAATGAAAACAGATGGCAAGGGTTTTTTTCTCTCTTTGTGCAAACACAGTCTGAGTCTTTGAACTGCTATCTTTCTCTCTTTGGCAGGGTGAGCCAAATTCTGTTCACTTCAGCCAAATTTGACTATTGTCCACTGTATATTTGGTTAAACTATTTTAATTTTATCAAAATGTAATCGCATGTTAGGCGCTTTCATAACGGATAGCAAAAGTTAGCTTTAAACAAAGCTAATCGCGTGTTAGGCGCTTTCACAGCAGATCCCAAAGCGTAATCGAGTGTTAGGCGCTTTCATAACGCATGGCAAAAGTTAGCTTTAAACAATTGAGAATGCATTTTATTTCGTAAACTTAATGTGGCTGTTGGTCGCTGTTTATTTACTTCAATTAAATAAATTTTACCAAAAACGTAATCGCGTGTTAGGCGCTTTCATAACCATGGCAAACGTTAGCTTTAAACAAACGTAATCGTAGGTTAAGCACTTTCACAGCGGATCGCAATTGAGAATGCATTTTATTTCGTAAAGTTAATGTAGCTGTTAGTCGCTGTTTATTTAGTTCAATTAATTAAATTTTACCAAAAACGTAATCGAGTGTTAGGCATTTTCAGAACAAATGGCAAAAGTTAGCTTTAAACAAAAGGTAATCGTGTGTTACGCGCTTTCACAGCAGATCCCAAAAGTTAACTTTCAACAACTGTTGACAAAGAATAGAGAATGCATTTTAGATAGTGTTGTATTCTCTCCCACATAGCTAACGTTTAACAACACAATGTTGCAACACAAACAATACATAAACAGTTGCGCCTTTTAGTGGTGCTGGTTACATCTACTTTTTCAGGACCTAATTTGACAGGAAACAGGTGCCGGTGCTCTACAAAAAAAGCATTTTAGATGGTGTACTATTGCGTCCCAGATAGCTAAGGTGGAGAGGGCACAAAGAATGCATAAGCAGTTGTGCATTTCAGTGGCGCTTGTTACATCTGTTTAGTGCCTTCTAATAGCGTGTCCTCCAGACACAATAGTAGAATAATCCTTCACAATTGACCGGCTGATCCACAACCACCTTTAAATCAAATAGCACCTTCCTAAACAAAATCATAGCAGCAAATTCAACTAACATAGCTCAGCAGGTTAACGTTCTTGCTGCAGACATCCAGATATACCCATCTGCAAGTGAGGTCACACCTTTCAATTGCCATGAGACAGCTCTCTAGATATGTATTCTGCAAATATGGCCGAATTTTAAGAGATTTACATCGGAGGGAGGATAGCGGAGGTGGTTAATGTACGTACTGTGAGGGTTGGGGACACCTAGAGAACACACCCTTCAGTTGCCCTAGTTAGATCCGCTTTCGCACAGCATAATTTAAGCTGAAAAAGCTGTCGGAGCTTTTAGTATGCGTTAGATTTAACATGCAATATTTGTTTATTGCGTGTGATCTATATTTAACAAAACACAAGCATAATTTTTCCTTGCGGTAGCAGCTTTCATGACGCTGCTAACATCCGCTTTCCCACGGCTTAATTTCACATGAAAAGCGTGCCAAGACTGCACGTGTGTGTACGTAACTGCAATTGTTTTAATGGCAGTGCTTACAATAGTTTTTACACTGGTCTTTATACATGCTTTTTTAAAATTTTGCTCACTACAGCCCTACTGCAAAGTTGTTTAACTTAAAAAGTGAGTTTATTGCAAAAAGTAACAATCGCCAAAGTTAGCTTTAAACAACAGCTAACACACAAAATTGTGTTATTCCAAGTGATGTATTATTAACAAAAAGCAGAATTTTTAACTCACAGTAGCCCCTTTTATGGGGCTACTTACATCGCTTTCCCAGGGCTTAATTTAAGATAAAAAATGTGCCAGGACTGCACATGTGTATACAGAGCTGTAGCAAGTTCTCCAGACACAATGGTGTAAATAGTCCTTCACAATGAAGCAGCTGATTTACAACCACATTAAAATAAAATAGCACCTTCCTGTACAGATTCATGGCAGTAAAGTCCACTAACATACCTCAGCAGGTTAATGTTCCTGCTGCAGAGATCTAATTATAGTCACCCGCAAGTCAAGTTACATGTTATAATTGCTATGGGAGAGCTCACTGAATATATGCCTTCTGCAAATATAGCCAAACCATTAGAACTTTACATTCTAAGGAAGATAGCAGCGATAGTTAATATGCATACTGTGGGGGTTGGAAACACCTAGAAAGCTGCAGCATAGGAAGATTAAGTTCAGACATGCACAAGATGTATCTTCTGTGTATACGTTAAAAAATAAAAGCAGAAATTAATATATAATACCAGACATCGTCTTAATGAAAGCCGAAACCAATATTTAGGGGATCAGCGGATGAGACACACTGCAGCCCTCATACGATGTAATGTCTCCTTACAAACTGGAACACACAATCCTGGTGGGAACCTCTAGATCCTGACAGTAACTTTATGGCAAAGTTGTATCTCAGGTCTGCCTTCTGAATCATCCTGGGTGCAGTGATGTTTATCTGTCCCGCATTTGCGAAAATAAGCAACACATCCTTTTGTTCGAGTAGTGTCATTACACGGGAGAGGAAAGGCGGGTGGGAAGACGTCATCACAGGAAGCAGGTGTCACATTTCCAGTTGATCCCTATTGCTTGCTTTATGTTCAGCATGTTAATTACCCATACTTTCTTATTCCGATTTCTGCCTGTAGTTAGAAATCCTGCCCCAATACCACCATCAGTATCTACACCACCACTAATATCACCACTACTACCACCACTACTACCACAACACAAGTACCAATACTAGCAACGCCACTATTACTATACCAAATACAATCAGCAATACTACTATCAGCAACAACACAACTACTAACACCACCACCAATACAACCACCACTATTACTACCAACATTAGCAGTACCATCACTAACACTAACACCACTATCAACACCCAACTACCAGCAACACAACCAATATCACCACCATACCACACATAGCAACACCACTCCCACCAGCAACAACACCAAACCAATAGCACCACTACCTCAAACACCATTACTACCAATACTACAACTGCTACTAACAATATTCGCCACCAATACCACCACCAACAGTACAGCAAAATGTACGATCACCACCACTACAACAAACACCAACACTATCAGCACTCCCACCCATCAACACTAGACCAATACCTCCACCACCCCACCACCACCAACAGTACAAAAAACACTACCAATGCCACAACCATCAGTACTACCACCACCAGTAACACTACTACCACCACTATCACCACCACGATCACTACCAATATTACCAGTAATAACACCACTACTAACATTACCACCATTACCATTACCACCACACACCACCAAGTCAACATGTAACACCTTCAGCAATACCACCAACTATAAATACCACCACTATCAATAACAACACCAACACTACCACTAACAGCACCTGTATGAACACCAATTACAAAAACACTACCACCACCAATACTATTGTCACTACTACCATCAGTACCACCACTTCAAATACCACTAACACCACTAATTCTAATGCCACCAACAATACTACAAACACCACTACTAACACTACAACTACTACCACCACAACTACCACCACCACTATCAATATAAATAACACCACCAACAACAACACCACCACCAGTACTTCCAACACTAGTACTACCACTACTACCGCCAATACTACTACCAACACAAACAAATACCACCAGCACAACAAATCCTATACCTAATACCACCAATAATACTACCATCAACAACAAAACTAGCATCACCAATAACACTACTAGCACATATATCTTTACCACTAACACTACCACCATTAACATCACCACTAAAAATACCACTAGTCCCACCACTAATACACCACCTGTCATCGGTCATTCGGTTGCCTCTCAGAATCGGCGCGTTGCTCAAATGGGTCCGCCTATTGACAGCCTTAATTCCAGAATGCCTTAATGGCACGGAAGCTTAAGGTGGTCAATCGGGGGAAGGAAAGGATGGGGACAGCGGGGAGGGAGACCTGTAAAGAAAATAAAAAGATATTCACACCACATGTGCTTCTATCTCTCCTCCTCTCCACCTTTCTTTTAGGGAGTCCCTATGGCTAACATACCTGTAAAGAAAGATAACTAGCTTCATTGGTTAAGGTTCTTAGAGGTGTTGTAAGACTTCACACCTCTTTCACAAGGCCGTAGTATGGCTTGATGTCGCTCACAGACTCTTTATGAAGCTTAGAAAGGGCGTACTAGAACAGAAAACAAGCCTCAGAATCCGTATATACTACACATAGGCTTTACACCCCTGTAGAACAGCTTAGCCTTATACCCAGCATGTGAGTGTTGGTTCGGGCTTCACAAGGGCGGAAGGTGCAAATTCCACCTCTCACTGCTCCCTCCTGCTATGAAATGGACAACAAAACACACGCCACATTTATATACCCCAAATGAAGCAAAAGCAAGTGCGTGGGTAAATAAAGTGCTCTGTCACACTCATTCAAGTTTCTCTTGTTGCCTTGTCTCCAAATATCAGCGTGTTACGTCACACACATTCATTTCACTCTTGTCGCCTTGTCTCAAAATATCAGCGTGTTACATCACACACATTCCTTGCACTCTTGCTGCCTTGTCTCTGAATGCCAGCGGTTTCTGACACCCACTACAAACATGCCATAGGCACCCACCAGGATTGCCGACCGTAGAATGTTCCTGAAGCTACCTGGTAGATTAGCAAAAGTTCTTTATCCTTTAACTATGATTACCAATGAACTCCCTTTTTCCTCTTCTCTCTAGTACATTCGGTTCAGATAGAGCGAATATGGTCCCAAGATGTTTTAGCAGAAATGATTTCTAACTGTGTACTAATGTCTCAGTAATTGAGCAAT
Organism: Triturus cristatus; assembly: GCF_964204655.1. NCBI lineage: Eukaryota > Metazoa > Chordata > Amphibia > Caudata > Salamandridae > Triturus > Triturus cristatus. The sequence goes on from NC_140588.1 coordinate 556,390,061, forward strand.
GTTACGCAAGATACAAGCATACTGTTCTGACGCTTGCGGTGTCCGTGATACCCTTACTGCACCGCCGAGGACCGCGGGTCCGACTCCTATAACCTCCAGGATTGCCAACCTGCAACGAATAATCTGCAGCGTCTTCGCATTGTGGTCGGCTTACGTAGCCTTCGGGGACACCTTGTCGTCACTTCCTGGGCGCGCGTGCGACTCGTCGTGCGGCCCGCTGGGAGTGGTAGTTCTTTTAGGCGGCGAGATGGGGTTGTACGTGACTTCCTGACTCCAGTGCACGCAGAGCTCCTGGAACACCGCTGCCTGTCTCACCCACGCTGCTTTCGTTTGCGGAGGGACGTGTAGAGCGGTTGTCTGCTTCAGTTACGTGACAGCACATCCCTCTTCTGACGACCGCCTACACGGGCCAGGTTTGTTGGGATACCTTGCGTGAAATATTTTAACTTTCTTTGGAGCATGTATTCCTACCGCTGGTTCCCATGAATTTTCTTCTACCTCGTATCCCTTCCATGACACTAAGTACCATAGTTTGGAACCTCTCATTTTGGAGTCCACTATTTCGCGGACTTCGTACTCCAGCTCGTTATTTACCCAAATGGGATAGTGTTTTTTCTTCACAGGTGTATAAGAAGGTTTCAAGAGGGACACATGATATACGGGATGCATTTTCATGGTGTTCGGAAGATCCAATAACATGGCCACTGGCTAAATGACCTTTTTAATCTTGTAAGGGCCAATGAACCTTGGGTTAAAGATACTGTATTTACGGAAACGAATGTTCCGTGTCGATAGCCATACCACATCCCCTACCTTATAGGGAGGTGCCGGTTGTTGGTGTTTATCCGCTTCTGCTTTGTATTTGACTTTAGCTTTTTCAAGATTGGTATATCTCTGTTTCAAGGTCTGTTGGATGTGGTTCACTCTTTTTTGTGCTTCTGGCACTTGTAGATTGTTGGTGGGGCTGGACAAAGGTATGATTCGCGGATGGAACCCATAGCTGCTATAAAAAGGTGCTACTCTTGTTGACTGATGTTTGGCGCTATTGTACGCGACTTCCGCAAGACATAGTAAATCAACCCACCCATCCGAGTTCTTCGCTACGTAACACCTTAGGTATTGTTTTAAGGTTTGATTTAGTCTATCGGTTTGCCCATCTGTTTGTGGGTGAAAACTGGTTGAAGTGGAAGACCTCATAAGAAGAGCCTTGCACCAGGCTTTCCAAAACCTTGCTGTGAACTGGGGTCTCGATCGGACACGATATTGGATGGAAGGCCGTGTAATCGAAACACGTGTTGCGTTAGTAACTGTGCCAGTTGTCCTGCGGTGGGTTCCTGCGCACAGGCGATGAAATGTCGCATTTTCGTGAGGCTATCCACCACCACTAGGATGGCTGTACAGCCGTTATCCTTGGGAAGCCCCACCATAAAATCTAGTGAAATAGTCTCCCAAGGCACCAATGTAGTAGGAAGGGGTTGTAGCAAACCTCTGGTTTTCCCGTGGTCGGTTTTGGATTGCACACAAACTTCGCATTTGCGAATCATATCTCGTATTTCTGTTTCCATCTGAGGCCACCAGAACTGACGTCGTATTCTGTCAAGGGTTTTTTCTATCCCGTTATGACCTGCACTGTGATACTGGTGACACCAATGGAATACTTCCTTTCTTAGGTCTACGGAAGGTACTAACAATTGTTTGCCTTTCAGAGGTAGTCCTTTGACCAAGATCCATTGGGTATGGGTTTTCAGCCAATCTTTCCAATAACGGGTTTGTACCCCTTTTGCCACTCTCCGCAGGAAGGAATCGGTTTGAAGAAGCCCAATCACTTGTTGTGGCTGAAGAATGGAATGAGTTGTCTCTACCCTACTTCCTAGGATCGACTCTTGTCTTGATAGAGCGTCAGCCTTTTTGTTTTCTGTTCCTGGCCTGTAAGTTACCAGGAAATTGAATTCCGAAAAGAAGAGCATCCATCGGAGCTGTCTGGGAGATAGCATTCTAGCAGACCTCATGAACTGCAAGTTCCGGTGGTCCGTGTACACGGTTACCACATGTTTGGCACCCATCAACAGGTGTCTCCACCCGCTGAAGGCTGCCTTGATAGCTAAAAGCTCTTTCTCAGAGATGGTGTATCTTACTTCGGCCTCGTTCAATTTTCGGGACATGTAAGCCACCGGATGCAGCTGGCCTGTGTCTTCTTTTCGTTGGGACAAGATGGCTCCAATCGCCACGTCTGAGGCGTCTGCTTCTACCACGTACGGCTTTTTCGGGTCAGGGTGAGCCAAGATAGGAGCGGTTGTGAATGCCTTTTTCAGGGTTTGGAACGAGGCTTCTGCTTCGTCTTCCCACTTTAAGGGGGTCTTCTTTCGGAGGAGCTTAGTGATTGGTGCCACTATGTTCGAGAAATGACTTATAAAGCGCCTGTAAAAGTTAGCGAATCCAAGGAAACGCTGAATGTCTTTAATGGTCTGGGCCACTCCTTTACAGCTTTGATATTGCGACCTGACATTTCCTGGCCTCCGGGAGAGAGCATCACCCCAAAAAACTCTACCTTCTGCACGTGAAACTCACATTTGCTGAGTTTGCAATATAACTTGTTGTTTCTCAAAGCTTCGAACACTTGCTTAACATGTTGTACATGATCGGTTACAGAGGAGGAGTAGATTAAAATGTCATCTATGTATGCTACTACAAAGTGATCCAAGAACTCCTGCAACACTTCATTCACGAAATATTGGAATGCGGCGGGGGCATTGCAAAGCCCAAAGGGCATCACGGTGTATTCATACAATCCATACCGAATACGGAAGGCGGTTTTCCATTCGTCGCCCTCCCTAACCCTTACCAAGTGATAAGACCCTCGCAGATCCAACCGGGTGAACACAGTGGCGGTTTTCACTTGTTCTAGCAGCACAGGAATCAATGGTAACGGATATCTGTTTTTTATGGTAACGTTATTTAGGGCTCTGAAGTCTATACATGCCCTCTTTTCTCCATTTGCTTTGGGAATAAAGAAGAGAGGGGAGGCGGCCGGGGACCTGGACGGACGTATAAATCTGTTCTCCAGGTATTTGTCCAGGTATTCTCTAAGATGTATGTTTTCTGATTCTCTCAAGGCATACAACCTACCACAGGGAATGACCGCCCCTGGCACCAGATCGATCTGGCAGTCATAAGGCCTATGTGGGGGGAGAGTGTCTGCATTCTTCTCACAAAACACATCTCTGTATGCAGCGTAACAAGTTGGAAGGGTTACATCAGTTTCGGCAGCTGTAGCTATGTTGTGTACCTGATTCCTGCTCGGCCCTGGTAAGGGGACCGTGAAATATCCCTGCTCTTGACACCCGGGACTCTGAAACTCCAAGGTTCTTTTCTTCCAATTAACCGAGGGGTTGTGTTGTACCAACCAAGGGAGCCCCAATATAATACCATATTGCGGTGCCTGAATGATGTTAAACTGAATGGTTTCTGAATGGTTGTTCCAACAGCTCATTGCTAAGAGCTCGTTATGGAACTGTACCGGTCCTGTACTTAACTCTGTTCCGTCTACTGTGAGTACGTCTTCTGGAATGTCCTTGGCTACCAGCCCTAACCCTAGTCTTTTGGCTAAACTGTTATCTACAAAAGGCCCTGTTGCTCCGGAGTCTATCATTGCTTCAGTACTCTGCCACCCTTTCGCCGTTTTTAGTTGAACGGGGAAAAAAAAATGGTACGGAGAATGCGTTATTCGGTATTTAGGAGAAGGGACATTCATAGAACCCAAAGATCCCCCTTCTGTTATCTTTGAGTTCATTAGTTTTCCTGCACTAGCTCTGTTACTGCCACCTGTGGCTTTTTAAACGCTAAAGGGGTCCTTGGTTTACTAAGGCATTCTTTAACGAAATGTCCTTTCTTACCGCAGTACATGCAGAGACTGTTTTTTCTTCGGGTTTCCCGCTCGGTTTGAGATAAGGGTGCGCACTGCGCCTATTTCCATAGGTTCAACTGACGAACTTGATAGCTAAAAGCTCTTTCTCAGAGATGGTGTATCTTACTTCGGCCTCGTTCAATTTTCGGGACATGTAAGCCACCGGATGCAGCTGGCCTGTGTCTTCTTTTCGTTGGGACAAGATGGCTCCAATCGCCACGTCTGAGGCGTCTGCTTCTACCACGTACGGCTTTTTCGGGTCAGGGTGAGCCAAGATAGGAGCGGTTGTGAATGCCTTTTTCAGGGTTTGGAACGAGGCTTCTGCTTCGTCTTCCCACTTTAAGGGGGTCTTCTTTCGGAGGAGCTTAGTGATTGGTGCCACTATGTTCGAGAAATGACTTATAAAGCGCCTGTAGAAGTTAGCGAATCCAAGGAAACGCTGAATGTCTTTAATGGTCTGGGCCACTCCTTTACAGCTTTGAAATTGCGACCTGACATTTCCTGGCCTCCGGGAGAGAGCATCACCCCAAAAAACTCTACCTTCTGCACGTGAAACTCACATTTGCTGAGTTTGCAATATAACTTGTTGTTTCTCAAAGCTTCGAACACTTGCTTAACATGTTGTACATGATCGGTTACAGAGGAGGAGTAGATTAAAATGTCATCTATGTATGCTACTACAAAGTGATCCAAGAACTCCTGCAACACTTCATTCACGAAATATTGGAATGCGGCGGGGGCATTGCAAAGCCCAAAGGGCATCACGGTGTATTCATACAATCCATACCGAATACGGAAGGCGGTTTTCCATTCGTCGCCCTCCCTAACCCTTACCAAGTGATAAGACCCTCGCAGATCCAACCGGGTGAACACAGTGGCGGTTTTCACTTGTTCTAGCAGCACAGGAATCAATGGTAACGGATATCTGTTTTTTATGGTAACGTTATTTAGGGCTCTGAAGTCTATACATGCCCTCTTTTCTCCATTTGCTTTGGGAATAAAGAAGAGAGGGGAGGCGGCCGGGGACCTGGACGGACGTATAAATCTGTTCTCCAGGTATTTGTCCAGGTATTCTCTAAGATGTATGTTTTCTGATTCTCTCAAGGCATACAACCTACCACAGGGAATGACCGCCCCTGGCACCAGATCGATCTGGCAGTCATAAGGCCTATGTGGGGGGAGAGTGTCTGCATTCTTCTCACAAAACACATCTCTGTATGCAGCGTAACAAGTTGGAAGGGTTACATCAGTTTCGGCAGCTGTAGCTATGTTGTGTACCTGATTCCTGCTCGGCCCTGGTAAGGGGACCGTGAAATATCCCTGCTCTTGACACCCGGGACTCTGAAACTCCAAGGTTCTTTTCTTCCAATTAACCGAGGGGTTGTGTTGTACCAACCAAGGGAGCCCCAATATAATACCATATTGCGGTGCCTGAATGATGTTAAACTGAATGGTTTCTGAATGGTTGTTCCAACAGCTCATTGCTAAGAGCTCGTTATGGAACTGTACCGGTCCTGTACTTAACTCTGTTCCGTCTACTGTGAGTACGTCTTCTGGAATGTCCTTGGCTACCAGCCCTAACCCTAGTCTTTTGGCTAAACTGTTATCTACAAAAGGCCCTGTTGCTCCGGAGTCTATCATTGCTTCAGTACTCTGCCACCCTTTCGCCGTTTTTAGTTGAACGGGGAAAAAAAAATGGTACGGAGAATGCGTTATTCGGTATTTAGGAGAAGGGACATTCATAGAACCCAAAGATCCCCCTTCTGTTATCTTTGAGTTCATTAGTTTTCCTGCACTAGCTCTGTTACTGCCACCTGTGGCTTTTTAAACGCTAAAGGGGTCCTTGGTTTACTAAGGCATTCTTTAACGAAATGTCCTTTCTTACCGCAGTACATGCAGAGACTGTTTTTTCTTCGGGTTTCCCGCTCGGTTTGAGATAAGGGTGCGCACTGCGCCTATTTCCATAGGTTCAACTGACGAACTTGATAGCTAAAAGCTCTTTCTCAGAGATGGTGTATCTTACTTCGGCCTCGTTCAATTTTCGGGACATGTAAGCCACCGGATGCAGCTGGCCTGTGTCTTCTTTTCGTTGGGACAAGATGGCTCCAATCGCCACGTCTGAGGCGATTGGAGCCTCAGACGTGGAAACCCACGGGGTTTCTTGCCTTTTCAAAACGATAGGAGGGTCTTTCGGTTTTCCTTCTCTCCCCCTTGCATTCTCCCATTCTGTAATACAACCTTAACGTTAGATTAATCAGATCCATACATTGTGACGGCTGAGGGTCAATTTGGGCCAAAACATCCTTCATTTCATCTCTCAAACCTTGATAAAACAAGGCCGCCCTCTTTTCCTCGGGCCACTGAGCTTCCGCTACTAAACGTTGAAAGGTGTTTATATATACCACTAACTCTCTATTGCCCTGTTTTGGTTCTAGCAACTCTCTGTCGGCAGAAAAGGATGCTCCTCTGCGATCAAAGACCTTTTCAAATTCCTTTCTAAACTCGTCCCAGTCGTACAATAAAGGATCATCCCTTCGTACGAAAGGCACTGCCCATTGTGCGGCATCCCCTGTTAAATACGATATCAGAAACGCCACCCGAGCCTGGTTAGTAGAGAAGGCTTCGGGCCTGCAGGTAAAGTGCAACAGTACTTGTGTCATAAAGACCTGAACCTTGGTGGCATCTCCTTGAAAACGTTCTGGTGCGGCCAGAGGTATAGGGGTAGGAATTTCTACTGTAAGTGGCGCCTAAAACGGGGAACTCCCCAACTGCCACGGACTACCCTCCGTACTTCTCCGTACTTCTTCCTGCTTGGATACTGAAGGGATTCTTTTTTTAATACTGTCTACCTTTTCCTGTAGAGCGGCTGTTTCCGCCCAAGAGGCTGCTACGTCCTGTTGTAATAGCACTAAGGTGGCCATAATTGCAACGAACCAATCGGGAGAGGATATACTATTTAAGGCAGATTATTCTGTCGTCGGTTCTTCAGTTGCCTCTCAGAATCGGCTCGTTGCACAAATGGGTCCACCTATTGACAGCCTTAATTCCGGAATGCCTTAATGGCACAGAAGCTTAAGGTGGTCAATCGGGGGAAGGAAAGGATGGGGACAGCGGGGAGGGAGACCTGTAAAGAAAATAAAAAGATATTCACACCACATGTACTTCTATCTCTCCTCCTCTCCACCTTTCTTTTAGGGAGTCCCTATGGCTAACATACCTGTAAAGAAAGATAACTAGCTTCGTTGGTTAAGGTTCTTAAAGGTGTTGCAAGACTTCACACCTCTTTCACAAGGGCGTAGTAGGGCTTGGTGTCGCTCACAGACTCTTTATGAAGCTTAGAACAAGCCTCAGAATCTGTATATACTACACATAGGATTTACACCGCTGTAGAACAGCTTAGCCTTATACCCACCATGTGCGTGTTGGTTCGGGCTTCACAAGGCCTGAAGGTGCAACTTCCACCTCTCACTGCTCCCCCCTGCTATGAAATGGACAACAAAACACATGCCACATTTATATACCCCAAATGAAGCAAAAGCTAGCGCGTGGGTAAATAAAGTGCTTTGTCACACTCATTCAAGTTTCTCTTGTTGCCTTGTCTCCAAATATCGCGGTACAAAAGGGGGTGGTGATGGACGGAGCATCAGAACCAATCAAACACTCACACCCAGTCAACAGATCTGGGTTTGATCCATCACCGTTCTTTAGCCCACTCTGCCACCCCAGTTAAGACATGGCCATATGCAAATCAGTCTGACCCTGTGCCTCATGGGAACAGTCCAGCCCGAACTGCCAAGCCATGTCTTCCGTGGACCGGACACAAGCTTCCTAGGACCGGTTTCTGGCATTTCAGCCGTCTTCAGCCAGGCTTGCTTGAATCCAGTGGCAAAGTGAGCAAGGGACTCACGTCTGAGCATACCCTGCCAACTTATGTCGAACAAAGCGGTACAAAAGGGGGTGGTGATGGACGGAGCATCAGAACCAATCAAACACTCACACCCAGTCAAACGCAGGGTATGCTCAGACGTGAGTCCCTTGCTCACTTTGCCACTGAATTCAAGCAAGCCTGGCTGAAGACGGCTGAAATGCCAGAAACCGGTCCTAGGAAGCTTGTTTCCGGTCCAGGGAAGGCATGGCTTGGCAGTTCGGGCTGGACTGTTCCCATGAGGCACGGGGTCAGACAGATTTGCATATGGCCATGTCTGAACTGGGGTGGCAGAGTGGGCTAAAGAACGGTGATGGATCAAACCCAGATCTGTTGACTGGGTGTGAGTGTTTGATTGGTTCTGATGCTCCGTCCATCAAGTAGATTAATGAATTTTCTTTTAGACCATCTAAAAAATTTTTTCACAACCAGAACCTAAGCGTACTTTGGTCACTCTTTGATAGACCCATGGCCCAACTCACTACCCCTGCGAGGCTCTGTGCCCAGGTGCTTCTCAATCCAAAGTCAAGCCTGAGGGCGGCCTCAGAGAATGCCGGATTAACTGAGATTAGGCTTCTAAGAATTCGACCTTCCACTACATTTAAAAAGCCCAATTTCAATACGTCAATCAGTTCTGTTCTATACAACAAGGAGACAGTAATCTTAGCATGAAAGACTTTCAATAAAAGTGTAAAATTTCTTCTCTTGGTCACCCAGACATTTACCCTGAGCGGTGGCTTTAGATGTATTATTTTCTATGTGGACTTTATCACCTAAATTTTTGCACACTATGTTCCCCAAAAAAGTATACGATTTTACAATTTCCAGTTTTTGACCACCTAGAGACCATGAAAAGTTTCCATATTTCGGCTTCTTTCTCCAATTCATACAAATAATTTTACTTTTGGATACATTGATCTTTCGGTGTTTAGCCTCAGCAAATTTTGGTTAAATCAAAAACTATTATGTTGTCTGCGTAGAGTAGGCACACAATCGCCTTTCCCCCAATTGTCGGGGAAATACCCTCACTGTGGGCCAAATGATCAGGGACATCTGAAATATATAAGGAGAAGAGGAGTGGAGAAAGTAAGCATCCTTGTTTTTATCCATTTCCAGCCAGTAGGGATAGCTTGCGATAAACCTCTGCCCCTACCCAATAAAACTCCACATCAACTATCAGTATGGAGGGCATCAACTAACTCTAAAAGGGTGCTCGGCATACCCAATTGTAAAAGCTTACTCTGCAGCAAAGGATAATCTACTTTATTAAATGCTGTGGAGAAGCCAATAAAAGCAGTGTATACCCCTCTAACATTAACAGATTTTTCATGTATAATCTGCATGGTGGTCCTATTATCAATCATTCCATGCTCCACCCTGAGGCCAGTTTGCTCCAGTGGTATGATTTGATGAACTTCTGCCCATTCACTAATCTAGGTCAATAGGCATTTAGCAAAGACTTTACCCACCATGTCAGAAAATGCAATCTGACAATATGTTTCTGGTAGGTCATGGTGTCATTTCTTCAATGGTGAAAATATGATGGTCCCCTTCCAAGAGGGGGAACCATCTTTCTTTCATAACAACATTTAAAAACCGATTGAGAATTCTACTCCAAAGAGGACCATTTTGTTTTATAGCAGGAATTGGTAATTCATAGGGGCACATCACAGCCGAAGTATGCATTCCACTAATTACAAGTTCTATTTCTTTTGCAGGGGCGGTCCATTCAGAGCAGAGTCTTCATTTAATATAAAGTACTTAGTAGCACCCCTGTTTGCTGAGTAGAGTTCCTGGATAAAACTGACCCATTTGAGTTGTTCAGTAGCAACAGGGGTTGATCTAACTCTAGCTCCACAACCCTCCAGAGCGAGAGACCAAAAAATACTTGACTGGTCTTTCAAAACTGCTTCCCTAAGTTTTATCCAGAATCTATTTACCTCCTTCTTTCTTAACCGAGCCTTCAACCGGTTCCTCCTAATTCATTTACTATGTCTATGCTTTCATCCTCACAATAGTCTCACTTTATAGTACTTTATATGCACAAGGATTATCTACACAAAAATATTAGACTAGTAGATTCTGCCTGACATCGATAGACTTTATTAACACAGCTTCACCAAAAAAGAGAATACCCATGATTCTTACCAGTCCCCGCAAGAATGGTGCTCAGAGGATACTGGGGTGCAAACAAGATGCTTTAATCCTGGCCCCCTGATGTACGGCCGTAAAAAAATGTTGTCCAGTGATTTTTATTTTTGATTTGTGTTTTTGGATCATTAGAGAAGTACTTTAGCTTGGGAAGACATTGCTTATAAAAATGGCGGATGTGTTGCAGTGCTGATGTAATATTTCAGAATCCATGAGACCTACATACTTCAGTTTGGTGTCAAGTAGTCTTATACAGACAGAAAATACCTCCTCAGATCAACCCTTCTGCCATTTTCCAAAATGGAGAATATAGTAGAGGAAGATGAGACATAAAAAAATGAAACAATGATTGTTTTTAACCCTGCTTTAGACACATTTTCATAGTATTTTATTTATTTATATTGGCAATCACTCGTGGTACATTTGCAGAATTTTGAACATTTGAGAAGAGCATATCGGAATGGAAATATTTTTGTAGAACAGATTTTCCAAGTACATGTACGTGTAAGTTCTGTGGGTAGAGACTTTAGAAATATTGTTGGTTTTAGCACCCCATCAATATCTTTCCAACCAAAGTCACATGGATCTTTCTCTACATATGCATGATCCAAAACATTTACACATCTTCTGATCAAGTAGAAAGCTCTTTTAATGTGTCCATGCACAGAATATGGCGCAGGTGGAAGGTCAATTAGTGGGACTGAACTCATTTTGCATACACACACAAGATATTTTTCTACTTCATTAGGTTTATAATATCTTTATTGAATTTTAAGATAATTGCACAGAAGAACATCAAAATCAACATAACATCTATTAATTAACTATACCAACCACCCTCCCCTTGGAAATTACTCCCAATAACCCCCCCACGAACCCACCCTCTCCCAACCCCCAGCCCTTCCTCCCATGATATCCACCATTATAATCTATTGTTGTTACGCCTGCGTCAGTTTTGTGAGTCTTAGTATTCGTAAATACATGGGGCTTGGGGTTTCCTTAAATTCAGATGGGAGCATCGCTATAAAAGGTTTCCAAAGATTGGGAAAGGAGGCCCCCTGCATAGCCAAGGAAAGAGATATACGTTCCAGATCAATAGATTCTTGTTTCATTAGATATAGAGACACTCTATACAAATATACCCCAAAAAAGAGCAATATAGTCTGTTTCAGCTTTTTTGAGCAGAACTGATGGAGACAGACCTGTAATAACTACTTTGAATTTCAAAAATACCTATACCAACAAATTAAGGGGACCAGTATGGGAGCTTTGTGTGCTCCAAGTGTAGCGAACATTTTTATAGGAGAGTGGGAGCGGAAGAATATCTTCAATGAAGCGGCGCCTTTCTTTGTGAATGTTAAGATGTGGCGTTGCTTCATAGACGATATCTTGTTCATGAGGGAAGGCCATGAACGAGCCCTTGTAGACTTCATTTCCTGGCTAAACCTCAGTGATGAGAATTTGAGGTTTACAGCGAATCATAACAACCAGAAGGCTAGTCATAGTCATATCAGGAGATACAGGACCACTGGAGGTCAGCTTCTATAGGAAACCCACTGCCAAGAACACCACCTATCGGGAAGGGAGAGGAAGTATAGCAGTTCACCCTGACAGAGGCAACCGGATTGGTGTAGCCACTAAAAACACATCGAATACATTTGTTGGGGAGCCTGAAATGTACCAGGGTTGCTTTGAGGTAGGGCTAATAGACCCTGTTGAATGCTTTCTCAGGGTCAACCGATAGTAGCATGCATTCCATCTCAAACCTCTGCACCTTATCTGTAATGTGGAGTAGTCTCTTAGTGTTATCTGCGCATTGGCAGCCAGGGATAAATCCTGCCTGATCGGGGGCTCCTAGGCCAGGTAGGAGGGGGGAGAGTGGAGCAGCCAGCACGCCAGGGAACATTTTTAGATCTACATTAAACAAACAGATCTGCCTATAAGAGGCGCATTGTCTCCCATCCTTATCAGGCTTGGGAATCACTACCACTGATGCTGCTAGTATAGTTTGGGGGATCATCAATGTGGTCCCGATGGTGTTGTACACCGTAGTAAGAACTGGGGCCATGATTTGACAGAACGTTTTATAAAAAAGGGCTGTAAACCCGTCTGGTCCTGGGGACTTTAGTGTTTTCTGTTTAGAGATGGTTGCAATGACCTCTGCTATTTAGATGGGGGATTCAATATTCTCTTCCTGGTCTGGTGTCAGCCTAGCCATTGCCGCCCCTTTTCAAATACTGAGATGGTGTCTCTATAGCGAGATCCTGTGCCTCATAAAGCTCTGCATAGTATTGGCAAAATATCTCAGCGATCAGGTGATCGGACTCCTGCTACTCCCTCATTGATGCATATACTGCAGCGACTCCTGCTTCCTGCCTCTGCATCTGCAATCATTAAGCCAGCAAACTCCTACTCCTGCCGTCCCCGGTGTAGAAAGTGTGGCGCAGCCTCAGCGCAACATACTCCACTCTATCTAGGTCTAGTGCAGCCAGTTGGATGCGTGCGGCCTCCAACTGGCGCCAGACCCTTGTGGCACCCGTCCGTTGATGGATGCGCTCTAATTCCTGTACCTGCACCATCAGGAGGCCTCTCTTTTCCCTCCGCATTTTGTTGACCTGGGCTGCTATTGCTAAAAAAATCCCCCATAACCACTGCCTTCAGGGCATCCCAGAGGGTTGCTGTTGAGATCTTGTGAGTATTGTTTGTCTTTAAATAATCCTGTGTAGTTTTGGATATATGTTCTATCACCTCGGGGCACTGTAAAAGTGCATCTCTTAGGCGCCAGGTGCATGGAGGGGGACTGGCAGTCCGGCAAGGAGAGGTCAACTGTTATTGCCGAATGGTCAAACAGGGTGCGAGGATGGATGTCCACCTGTGTGACGTGCGATCTAAAGGTGTGGGTGCCCATCAAATAGTCTATTCTGGTGTATGTTTTACGAGAGTGGGAATAGAATGTATATTCCCGGGCTGTGGGGTGAATGTCCTTTCAGATGTCCAGCAATCCTGCACTTTGTAATTATTTTTTTTTTTTCCTCATTCGCCACCGATCTCACTTCACTTCGCACCCAAGATGTCTATACCATACTCAGCAAGCTGGGGAGAAGTAGGCAATTGGAGGTGGAGACCCACCTACAGGTATCAAAACTTGCCTGGGTGCTAATGAAGAAACCAACTGAGATAACTCTTGCGCCAAGCTCCAGGAGCTAGGAGACCCTTGCCGTAGAACTTCCAGAGGGGAGACTGGGAGTAAACGACATAGCCCGAAGAGTGTTAAGGCAGCATAATCATTGGACTAAAAAAAACAACAAAAAAAAACAAGACAGTTTCTGAGCCCAGTCTAAGTTGCAACAAGTCCCAAAATGCTGCCTTCTTCTTACTACAAGATCTAGCTAGATCTAGCTTAGAGACCGCCACAACTGAGGCCAGCCAGTCTGAAAAAAGGGAGGAGAGGATTCTGTCCATCTTTTGCAAATTTCTCTCCTGGCAAAAAGCAGTGAACTAGGAGAACCCATGCCTTTGGTAAGACCAAAGATAATCAGGGGTAGGGCGATATGGATTGGACAACACAAGACACTTGCCAGGAAACTTCCGACTCTATCCCAAAAGATTTCCAAGGCGGGACAATCCTTAAACATGTAAGTGTCAGAAGGTGAGGTCAGCCCACATTTCTTACAACACGCCGGAGGGCCGGTTGTGATTTTAGAAAGTATTAACAGGTTGAAATAGGCCCAATGAATAGTAAACAGGTGGTTTCTTTTCAACCATGCAGGTTTTACTACCGCATATAAGATCTTAAACAAATTCTGCCATAGATGATCGCAATCTTGTAGATCTAAGGAGCCCCCCCACAGCTCCTGGGCCAGCTTAAATTCGCCATCCACAGATTCGATTATGGCTTGGTACCAAAAAGAGACCTCCTTCCTACCAAAAGGCTTAGCCACCAGCTGATGTTCTAAAAATCTGCCACTCCCTACAGGGTTCTTTTGATTTGATTTCGATTGAACCCAGCTTTTCAAAGTATTTAAACCTTGAGAGGCCTGCTCTGACTTTATCTTTAACCCCTTCGCTGCTAGGCCTTGCCCCCCCTGTGCTAAGCCTTTTTTGGGCGATTTGAGGTAGTGCGTGCTTAGGCCCCTGTAACTTTTTGACCACATAAGGTATTCACGCCAAATTTGTGTCCTTTTCTTCCAACATCATGGGGATTCTAAAGGTACCCAGGTTTTGTGGATTCCCCTGGAGGGGTCCCAAAAATTAGCCAAAATACAGCAAAACTCAACATGTGACAGAACACGTAGGTCACACACTTGTACACCCACTCATTCTTCCACAGGCCTTTCACTATAAATATATAAAACATATTTAAACTTTTCAGAAAAACACACAGTCACTGGATGACGTCATCAGTGATGTCATTTGAGATGTCATGAGTGATGTCATCAGTGATGTCACTGACCATGTCATGAGTGATGTAATATGTGACGTCATCAGCAGTGCATTGTGGGGGCGCGAGTTATAGTTAGCTGAACTAACTATAACAGGGGAATTTCTAGGGTTTTGTACGAGGGAAATGTCCAGCTAACTATAACACCCCTGAAACCTATGTTTTTTTCAGTGAATATATATTGATTCTTTGGATATATATATATATCAAATCAACCAGCTCCACCAGACTCGAAACTCGTGCTGACGCTTCAAGAAGTTGGTACACGAACCAGTTTAGGGTGCAGTTTTCTTTATTTGCCCAGAGCGTCGGCCATAACGTTTCGGCTCGTCAAGAGCCTTGATCACATATATATATATATATATATATATTATCTACGGGCGGTCGCCAGTAGATAGTTATAGTTAGGATCGTGTTTCCAAAGGAAATCTCAAAATTCTATTTTGAATAACTTTGGCGCCGGTTGACAAATCCTCGCGAAATTTTCAAATATATATATATATATATATATATATATATATGTATATATATATATATATTCACTGAAAAAACCATAGGTTTCACACATGTTATAGTTAGCGGAAATTTTACTGATAAAAAACCAATGAAATTGCCCCGTTATAGTTAGTGCTGGCAACTATAACTCACGCAACCGCAATCCTCTGCTGATGCTAATACTGTATTTAGACACTTATTTGCCCATGTCTTCTTCCATACATTTTTAGCTATACATATATTACAAATATTTTTTTTTATAAAGACACATATGTCATCAGCAGAAGATTGCGGTCGCGTGAGTTATAGTTGCCAGCACTAACTATAACGGGGCAATTTCATTGGTTTTTTATCAGTAAAATTTCCGCTAACTATAACATGTGTGAAACCTATGGTTTTTTCAGTGAATTTGCAAGGTTTTTTAAATGCTAATTCCTAACTATAACGTGTGTGAAACCTATGGTTTTTTCAGTGAATTTGTACGGTTTTTTAAATGCTAAGTTACTTTACGCCATTCGAGGCGTGCGCGCCCACTTAACGCAGTGCGTTCCGTGCACGGTTTTTATCAACTTTAATAAGCCCTGTACATTTGGTGGCCTTCGGCCACCAAAAGCACAGGGGGTGGGGTCAATGTGGATAGTGTTTTTTTTATTTCGATTTTATAATTTCATGTTGCCAAAATATAGTTTTTTTACTGATGTAATAAGCCCTGTACATTTGGTGGCCTACGGCCACCAAAAGCACAGGGGGTGGGGTAAGTGTGGATAGTGTTTTTTTTATTTCTATTTTTTACCGTACGCTTACGGTAAGCGTACGGTAAGCGTACTCGGCGAAATTGCCGAAAAAAAAATAAAACCGTTTTTGCTCTTGTTTGGGGACTCCCTCAACATGACTATGTGGGAGGGAGTTGTCAAAACAGCCCCGTAACATGTTTTTGGGCATCATGTTTGATAAATAACACTCAGTGCGAGAGACAAAATGGCGGACGCCGCTTACTGGTTTCGGCCGATTCGAATGTTTACTAAGATCTAAGAGCCAATCAGAATCGCGCTCACGCACGCCACCGTACGCGTACGGTAAGCGTACGGTAAGCGTACCGTAAGCGGGCTCAGATATATATATTGATTTAAAGGCTATTTTCTCAGAATCTACTGAACAGATTTACACCAAACCTACAAAAGGCACTTCCTTGACATAGGGACTACCTCTCTGCCAAATTTCTAGTAATTCTGTTCAGCCGTTCGGGCTGTAGCTCTGTCTAAAGGTCCTATGGAAAAATGCATGGGAAAAACGTGTTTTGGGACCCCCCTTTTATCTCAGCCCCCGCTTGACGAATCCCCCCGAGACTTTCAGGGTAGGAGCGGAGCGTAGCGCCCCACCTATTTTGAGAAATTTGCGAGGATTCATCGACCGGCGCCAAAGTTATTCAAAATAGAATGTTGCGGATTTCCTATGGAAAAGGGGTCCTAACTTTAACTACCTACTGGCGACCGCCAGTAGGTGTTATATATATATATATATATATATATATATATCCAAAGAATCAAAAGTCTCGTAAATACGCTCTCAGGAAGGAAAGGCAAACACAGAATTCCCAATCTCCAGTTTAATGCACACATGTACATATTCATTGTCCTTTAATTTGGTTTTTCCCTCCCCAGGCCACATTTAGTTGGTTCAGTTTCAGCATAATGAACTGTATCTGATTTTATCTGAACCTTATGCCAGGGGTTGGTTTAGTTTCCTTATACTCATTAGGGAATTTACCCATTCAATAATGGCCGCCGTACTTGTATTCTACTCTGTGTAAATTGTCCTATGTTTATTTCTCTTTTGGAACGTAACTTTATCAGTATGTGATTCTGACAGCACCTCACACGTGAACAAGGCTTTTGCCGAAATGCGTCGTGTGCATTAAACTGGAGATTGGGAGTTCTGTGTTTGCCTTTCCTTCCTGAGAGTGTATTTACGAGACTTTTGATTCTTTGGATTGCTTTTCCGGATTGCTCCACCGGAGTATACGCCACCCTTCGAGGGTCCCAGCGTTCCAGTAGGAGCTGTTTCTGCTGTTGGCACCATTTGTGCATGGCTTAACAACTAAACGAAAATAATAAACAAAACATTTCACAACGATGCGCATAATATGTCCCCCATGTGCGCACGGTGCGCGAAGCGCATCGTGCGTACATGGCCCATCCCGCATAATGTGGGCACCGTGCGTGCATGGCACTAACTGCGTAAAGTGGGCGCGCGGTGCGCGAAGCGCACCGCGTGCTCACTGTGCGCACGGTGCACGAAGCGCACCGTGCGCGCACGGAACGAACTGCGTTAACTGGGCGCGCACGCCACGAATGGCGTAAAGTAAGTTAGCATTTAAAAAACCGTACAAATTCACTGAAAAAACCATAGGTTTCACACACGTTATAGTTAGGAATTAGCATTTAAAAAACCTTGCAAATTCACTGAAAAAACCATAGGTTTCACACATGTTATAGTTAGCTGTACATTTTACTGATAAAAAACCAATGAAATTCCCCCGTTATAGTTACTGTAGGCAACTATAACTCACGCGACCGTAATGCTCTGCTGATGACATATGTGTCTTTATGAAAAAAAAATATTTGTAATATATGTATAGCTAAAATTTAATGGAAGAAGACATGGGCAAATAAGTGTCTAAATACAGTATTAGCATCAGCAGAGGATTACGGTCGCGTGAGTTATAGTTGCCTACAGTAACTATAACGGGGGAATTTCATTGGTTTTTTATCAGTAAAATGTACAGCTAACTATAACATGAGTGAAACCTATGGTTTTTTCAGTGAATATATATATATATATATATATATATATATATATACTCGGTCCTAACTATAACTATCTACTGGCGACCGCAAGTAGATAATATATATATATATATATATATATATATTCACTGAAAAAAACATAGGTTTCAGGGGTGTTATAGTTAGCTGGACTTTTCACTTGTACAAAACCATTGAAATTCCCCCGTTATAGTTAGTTCAGCTAACTATAACTCGCGCGCCCGCAATGCACTGCTGATGACGTCACATTTTACATCACTCATGACATGGTCAGTGACATCACCCATGACATCACTCATGACATCTCAAATGACATCACTGATGACATCACTGATGACATCATCCAGTGAATGTGTGTTTTTCTGAAAATTAAATATGTTTTATATATGTATATCTCAAGGTCGATGGAAGAATAAATGGGTATATAAGTGTCTAAATGGATGATTTGTTTTTGAAAAATTGATTGCGTAACTGACTGATTAAGTGTATCATAGTGAATACATGGCTTAGTGAGTAATGATTAAATATGTAAATATCTGTATCAGTCTCTCACTTTGTGTATAAGTGGCTGAATGGGTTGGTGAGTAGCTACATGGGTGTCTATATAGGTTATTAGTTGGTTTTTTGAGTATCAGTCTGAGTGTCTGCATGGTTCGGTGGGGGATATTACATAGTGCATAGGTACATGAATGAGTTACTCACTGTTTGTATGTGTTGAAGACAGCATGTGTGCAGGACTGTTTGGGTGGATGAGTGTGTGTATGGGTGTGTTAGTGAGTGAATGACTGTCTCAATAGTGTCTTTATGAGTAACTACATATGTTTTAAACTAGTATATGTGACTATTCGTGTATATAAGTGAGTATATGTGAGAGTGAGAGATTGAAAGAGTTCCTGTATGAATAAGTATGTGTTTCTATAAGTGATTGTTTAAAAGACTAAGTATGTGTAAGTTTCCGTAGAAGTAAGTGTGGTGGTGTGTGTATAACTGTATATGCAAGTAAATGTATGTTTGATTCTTTATTAGTATGAGTGACTATGTGTGTGAGTAACTCTATGGATGAGTTGCATTGTGTGACAGGATGTATAGGTGTATGAGTACATATGATGAGTGAGTACATGTATGAGTGACTGTATAGGACTGTTGGTGAATGAGTGGATGTGTATGTGGATCTTAGAATTACTGAAGAGGTTGTTGTAACTGGTATTGGTATGTCCATTGTTTTGAAAATTTTAGTCTCTATTTTTGAATGTGTGTATCAAAGGTTATATTAGGGTTAGAGGAGGTCTGCCACTCTATCACAAGGATGATGTCATCAGTGATGTCATCAGTGATGTCATTTGAGATGTCATCAGTGATGTCATGAGTGATGTCACTGACCATGTCATGAGTGATGTAATATGTGACGTCATCAGCAGTGCATTGCGGGCGCGCGAGTTATAGTTAGCTGAACTAACTATAACAGGGGAATTTCAATGGTTTTGTACAAGTGAAAAGTCCAGCTAACTATAACACCCCTGAAACCTATGTTTTTTTCAGTGAATTTCTGAGGTTTTTTAAATGCTAATTCCTAACTGTAACGTGCCTGAAACCTATGGTTTTTTTCTGTGAATTTCAAAGGTTTTTTAAATGCTAATTTCTAACTATGCCTACAGAGATAGGACATGTGAAGAAAGAAGAAAAAATGCACAGAAAGAAAAAAAAAGAAGTGCAGAAAGAAGCAACAGAAGTCCTCAAAGACGAAGAAAAGTGAAGGAAGAAGGATAACGTGCAGAAAGAACAAAAGGAAGAGCAGAAAGAAGCCTTGTTGCAAAAGCATCCTGTACCCTCAACTTTTTCAGACGGATACTGGTGGTAACTGAGTCTGACTAACCAGTCCTAGAGCCAGTGCTATGTTAAAAGACACTTAGAATACAGTGAAAACACCTACATACACTAGGGAACATTATGCGTTGGGGTCCCCCTGTGTTTAGCATGACCTCCTCTGTAAGCCCCTAGTATATAATAGGGCAGAGGGATTAAAACTACCATTTAAAACAGGCCGCAGGGCGTTTTTGCACACGTTAACTCAGGCCCCGTCCCCTCCCTTCACCACTGTGTAAATACGCCCTGTGTCAGTTTTTAGTTGGGAGATTAAGTTCATTTGAATCCTGAGGGACCCTAGGGTCCAACTAGCCCACTAGGTACCTCCAGTAAGTGCCACAGAGCTGCGTTGCAGAGAGATGTAAAAAGTGGCACGGCCTGGACCACCTCTCTACAATGCAGCTCAGTGGCGCTTACTGGAAGCACTTGGTGGGCTAGTTAGCCCCCAGGGGCCCTCAGTATTGAGGGGAAATTATATCCCCAATTTAAAACGTGCCATAGTGCGTGTTTGCACATGTCACCTCAGGCCCCATCCCCTCCCTTCACCACTGTGTAAACGCGCCCTGTGGCTGTTCTAAGTTGAGAGATTAAGTCCCCTTGAATCCTAAGGGTCCCTAGGGTCAAACTAGACCACTAGGTACCTCCAGTAAGCGCCACAGAGCTGCGTTGCAGAGAGGTGTAAAAAGGGGCTTGGCCTCAGAACACCTGTCTGCAGCGCAGCTCCCTGGCGCATACTGGAGATGCCTGTTGGGCTAGTTGGCCCTCAGGGACCCTCAGTATTTAAGAGGAATTAATTCCCCAACTTACAATTCACCAGGGGGCGCGTTTGCAGAGTGCTGCAAGGAGGGGGCATGGCCTCAGGCACGATGCCAGTCTTTTATTTATTTTAATTTTTTAAGAAGGGGGGCTGTGTGGTTCCCCTTCTTATTCTAAGTTATTGGCCCTGATGACCCCATCCCCCAGGGCCTGTCTCCTAATTATATTTTTTTGACCCCAATCCCCAGGGCCGGCCACTGTTTTTTATTATTTTTAAAAAATATATATTTATAGACACACCTAGGACATGCTGGACAAACCGTACGTACCTATCACCATGACGATTTGTGTGATATTCATTAAAAGGCGACTATGCATACAATGAATCCACGTGGAATGTATTTACACCACTAGTGAAGCTCTGACATGTCTGATGCCCTACCGTGCCTAATCCCGGTAGACACCCTTGTCGTTTATTTATACAAACATGGGTAGCTATTGACGGGCACATTTAATACACATGCACACCAAGCCATTCAAAGGGGATTCGACAAAAATTCGACCAAAACTATGCAAGAAACCCCCCTCACGGTTAATAAAACACACATCCACTGCCGGATGTGTAATACTTTTTATTTTACTCTCTGGAAAGGGGACGAACATCACTTGAGAGTCACAGCGTGCTCCTGGCAGAGCCCAATGCTGTGTTACACCGACCATTGCCTGCTGAGTGCCACACACCTCTGTGTTGTATTCCACTAGCTAGTGCATATGCTATGACACTCTCTAGCCCATGTGCACTGTAACACCACCCCGTGAATATGTCATGCCACACTTGTCTTCGCACGGGTTATATTGCCCCATCTAACGTGCCTTCCTCGATGCCTATGTTATAACGCACAGTGCTATGCCATACATATTACAATCTGGGATCCATATCTTTGTCACAGTGCTTATGCAACGTTACACTCCCCAGCACATATTTTATATTACAACTTTAGAGACTAGTTAGGTTACACAACCCTGCCCTGTGCATATTACACTCCAAGACGCATATCGAATAGCACGCGCTAGTGCCTGTGCTATCTCGTGCTCTCCAATGAATCTGTAATTGCGCACAATGTATTGCATATTATATTTCACGCCCGATTCATCTTATATCACACTTTTTGGTGCATAGTTTATACCATACACTATATCTAGTTTTCATTTTCAATCGTGCTCTCAGGACTATGTTCTATATAACACTGTGTTCACCTACCCTTTTCACGGGCATTACATTTTGCGATAGGGGGTGATGGGTCAGGGGGTGTTTCTGCCAAGTGAGCCCGGAGTCACAGTCACAAACGTCCTCTTCTTCCTGAATAAAAGTGAGATTATGCTGCATACTTGTTCATATTTTAAGTAGTTCGCACAGACACACGTTTTAAAAACAATAAAGTTCCTAATACCCGCCTTCTCTAAACAGTTAGCTTGCTGCCCCATCCCCCTCCTCCCTATCCTCTGTTGTGCGGATCCATGGACTAGCCTCCTCCCTCCTGCCATGCATGGTCTGATGTGCTGCCACTGCCCTCAATTTAGTATGATGTACCAGTCCACTCCTCCTGCCCTCCATTGCCCAATTCTATGCCCCATCATTGACCTCCTGCTTAAACTCTGTGCTTAGCTTGCTGCCCCTATTCTCCTTCCCCCTGCCCTCCGATGTCGTTGTGCATGCCCCTGCTCCATCCTTTTTGCCCACCATGTTCCATGGACCTGCCACTCCTATCTACTCTGAGTGTTCTGTTGAGCTGCCACTCCCCTCCCACCTGCCTAGCATTGTCAGATGACTGTAACCTGTCCCTGCCACCTCCACCCTGCCTGTCCACATGCCATGCCCCTATCCTCTTCCTCCTATCCTACATGGTCCATTGTACTGCCACACCCTTCTGCCCTCCCTGGTCTGTTGTGCTGCAACTGCTCCTCCTGCCTGCCCTGTGCGGTCTGTTGTGAGGCCCCTTCCCCTGAACTTTCTTGTCTGTGCACAGGTCCTGACCCTCCCTTCTATCCTCCATCGTCCTTTGTGCATGCCCCTGCAATCTCCTTCTTGCCCATCATAGCCATTGTGCTGCCACTAACCCTCCCACTTGCCATGCATGGTCTTCTGTGCTGCCATGGCCCCTCCCACCTTCCCTGTGTGGTCAGTTAGCTGCACCTGACCCCCTCCCACCTTCCCTCCATGGTCTGTGTGTATGCCATCACAGTCACGGTGTTGCTCTTCATGGTGTGTCTTGCATCTAGTGCCCATCCTGCCTGACCTCCTTGGCTATCTTGCTGCTCCTGCCCTGCCCCCCTACCCCCAGCCCTCTGTTTACATGTGCAGACCCCTACTCCCTCCCTCCTGGCTTGTCTGTTCCATTGTAATGCCCCTGATCCGTCCCTCCTGCCCTTTATGGTCTGTTATGCTGCAGCTTTCTCTCCTGTCTGTCCATTATGGTCAGCTTGCTACCATTGCCTTTTGCCCCTCTGTTCTCTGTTGTCCATGTGCATGGTCCTGTCCCCTCCCTCTTGCTTTCTATGGATTGTTGTGCTGCACTCCCGTCCCGCATGCCCTGTGTTGTGTATTGTGCTGCTGCAAACCCTGATGCCTGCCCTGCAGGGTCAGTTTGGTGCACCTCTCCATGTCCCTCCTGTCCTCTGTTATCCAAGTCCATGTCCCTACCCCATTTCCTTCCATGATCCAATGTACCATACTTGCGAACATTTTGAACTTGGTAAGAGGGAGATTTTGAAAAAAAACTAGGGTATTGATTTTCCCCTTTGAGTTACATTGAAAAAGAGGAGATTGTAGACAGGAGACAGATCAAATAAAGCCCATTTGAGCTTAAAAACATTGGACGTTTCCTGGCTGAATCAGGTCTGTTGGCATGTATGGTTGTACTACCATTGCCTCTTCCTTCTGCCTGCCCACAATGGTCTATTACATTGCCACATCCTCTCTTGCAAGTCCTGTATTGTTGGTTTGTTGCCCCTGCCCCCCTTTCCACTGCCCTCCATAGTCTGTTGTGCTGCCACGGCACTTCCTGCCTGCTCAGTGTGGTTAAATTGTTGCCTTTGCACCCTCCTACCTGCCTTCAATTTTCAGAGTCCGTGCCCCTGGCCTCTGCCTCTCAACAGTATCCTAATGAACAACTAGATTGCTAACATTCTATATTTATTACAAAAGTGTGGAACGCCTGACGTCATCTTGATGTAATCAAAACTGTAATACCTAGAGCATTTCCTTTAGAAATTACATATATGAGAGGGTCTTATTAGCATCAAAATTATGGTTAGTGCTCTAAAAGACTAAAATAAGGACATATTTTCTGAGTTTTCAGATAGCGACAAAGCACTTTTAAATTATTTGTTATCTTTATGTTTTTTTATCCAGTTGACCACTTGATTAAATGTTGCACTTAGGGGAGAGGATGTGGTGTTACTTCCAGAACTGCAGACTTTGCAACATTCTGTGATTCTGGTCAAATCACTTAGTCTCCCCATGTCTACAACCAAAATGAATTTGTTCTTGTGTGATGTAACCAATGCTCATGTAAAGCACTCCAATACCTGACAAGTCTGCACTATATAACACTGCAAAAACACAAAATAATAAGTGTTTTGCACACTTCTGTCATTGGGCTATATTTGGGCTACATCTGGGTGATTTTGGGCTACATTTGGGCTCTTTTGTCTCCGGTGGCCATCTTGGGAGATTTATTTGTTATGAAGTTTCCTAACTTCCTCATGTACTGCCGTCTCCTCAGTAGGAAATGCTTTCAGTTTTTTACTTTGATTCCATCATGAAGGTATCCAGATATGTCACACATTTGCCATAAATTCTGAATGTTAGCACTCTAGTTGCTCATTAGATCACTGTAGTAAAACTACTGTTCACCATGGAAGTCTGCTCCTGGTCTTAAAAGTGCATGTTTCAGTCTGCATGTCAGACTTTTTTAATGAAATAGAAGAGGATTTGAGAAGTCACTCAAAATGTGCCCTCATTTTCTTTCTTCAGCATTAATCATAATTTCTATGGCAAAATGAACCCCCTCATTGTGTTCCTTTTTAAATTAAATGTTTTAAGTGTTACCAGTTTATTCCAATCAAGATGGCTTCAGGTGTGCCATACTTTTGTCATAATGGAGACAGTAAGTGCTGTAGTTGTTTTTAAGAACACTCTGGGACATTCTGTCATTGGGCTATACTTGGGCTACATCTGGGTGATATTTGGGCTACATTTGGGCTCTTTTGTCTCTGGTGGCCATCTTGGGAGACTTATTTGTTATGAAGTTTCCTAATTTCCTCATTTACTGCAGTCTCCTCAGTAGGAAATACTTTCAGTTTTTTACTTTGATTCCATCAAGAAGGCATTCAGATGTGTCACACATTTGCCATAAATTCAGAATGTTAGCACTCGTTTTGCTCATTAGATCACTGTAGTAAAGCTACTGCTCACCAGGGAAAACTGCTGCTGGTATTGAAAGTGCATGTTTCAGTCTGCATGTCAGAATTTTTTAATGAAATAGAAGAGGATTTGAGAAGTCACTCAAAATGTGCCCTAATTTTTCTTTCTGCAGCACTAATCATACTTTTTATGGAAAAATAAACCCCCTCATTTTGTTCCTTTTTAAATTAAATGTTTTAAGAGTTACCACTTTAATCCAAGCAAGATGGCTTCAGGTGTGCCATATGTTTATCATAAGTAGGACTGTTAGCGCTCTAGTTGTTTTTGGAACACTCTGGGAAGCTGCAGTAGAACACAAAGGAATCAACTGACAGTCTCTGCCCTTGTTGGATGTACATGTTTTACTGAGAATGTCAGACTTCATTCTCACATGACTGAGAAAGATAATGTGAATTTTCAGAAAATAAGCTCTCAGTTTAGCTTATAGATCACCTTCCAAACCTCTGTGGGAAAAGCATGAGAAAATATTTTTCTCTCAATCATGATATCCCAGCAGAAGGCTTCTTCACATGGTGAAATAACCTTAGAACATACCACAATTCCTAAAATGAGTATGGTACCATCAACAAATGATTTATAATGTATCTAAAGTCTTAAAACCTTCTATTAACTGCGATGCTTTTTAATTAGGTGCTATCATGTATATTGGTCCCAAGATGGCTGCCAACACTTCTTGGATGAAGTGCTGACAGCCAATCAGATCTCAGGATGAGATGTGTGGTTAGGCTCCGCCTACATATATATATGATTTTACTTTTTCTCAGGAACTACTGAACAGATTGACTCCATATATGCAAAAGGCACTTCCCTGACCTGAGTACCTTGGACTAAAGGTCCCTATGAAAAATTGCATGGGGAAAACGCGTTTTGGGACCCCCCTTTTTTCACAGCCCCGCTTGACGAATCCCCCCGAGACTTTCGGGGTAGGAGCGGAGTGGAGCGCCCCATCTATTTTGAAAATTTCGCGAGGATTCGTCAACCGGTGCCAAAGTTATTCCAAATAGAATGTTGTGGAAACACGGTCCTAACTATAACTATCTACTGGCGACCGCCAGTAGATAATATATATATATATATATATATATATATATATATATATATATATATATATATATATATATATATATCACCACAAATGACCCAGAATACTGGAATCCCTGTCCCGTAGCCAGGTGGCGAGTTGATACCGAGCAGGTCTCCCGGTAATCAATAGGCACACAAAGTCTTCTAATGGAAGGACTCGCACTCGGAAGGATAAATCAAAGTTTATTGCTCACTCGTAACGAGTTTCGTCAGAAAAACTGACTTGATCACACGAAGTGCAAGTAGGAATGGGAGGTATTTATCAGGCTAAAGACACAAACAACAGACAAAATGTTTACCAAGTGGTGTCTGTGACTATGGCGGCCATTATTGAAGGTCTAAATGCGATGTCAAAAGATGTAAAATCCGCCATGGTAAATGTTTTCATGCATACAGAGCTTATTTTGTACAGCGCATATCAAACAAAATACATTCTACAAATAGTGTATCAATGTTGTAAAAAAGTGGGCTAATTCCAACAATGCGAAATTGGCATAGTGCTACGTTTCATTGAAATTATTCACATAGTGTGTCTTCGTTACGTGATGGTTGAAAAAACATGTTTATGCTAGACAAGGTGCTCGTCCAAGACCACATGCCCAGTAGTAAATCTACACCCTACACTTAACGGGTAATAACATGTGTCGAAATTGGAAAGAATACATGAATAGTATGTCAACGTAGTAACGAACAGGAAAACACCTGGTATTGCAATATATAAAACCCGTAATGCTGTTCTGATACCATCAACATTGTCTCAGATGGCAGACAGGAACACATATTGAGCAGAATCTACATACAAATATGACTGTAGCACGTATCTGGAGTCGGCATAGTGCCCTCATGATTGTGCAACTGGTACGCAAGTAGACAAACGGTGAGAGGAAGCCATAGTCTCAAAGCATAGTGCAAAATAAAGTGCTACAATGTTGAGTCAATGCTTACAGAATCATGAATATTCTGAAATCAAACAACACAATACAACCTCCATTCCATTCCAAAAGTTTCCACAATGATATTAAATTCAAATATAAAACAGGAATAAAGAAAAGATATATTTTCTTATCTGTGCCCACAAAACCATGAAGAAAAGGGTAGGGTAACCGGTACGGATGAAAAAATAGTCCGATGAAATGGCGACCCTTCCTTTCCTCCTGTGCAGAAAAAGAAAGAGAAGAACAAGTGATGTAGAAACATGGTTAAAAATACACATGGTTATACTATTTCTTCATAGTATTGTCATTGGATAAAAAATACAATTATACTTTAACACCAGCAATAGGACATGTATAGCAAAGAATGGCAATACGTATACATTTACGCAGAACAATTGTAGAAAGTACGGATAGAAACAAAGCACAAACAAAAACCAATAAATTCAGTCATCATGTAAATGTACACTGAGTTCCTCGTCCAGATTTTGGCCTTTGGGGAACTTGGTCTCAAGGACAATTATCCATTTGGATTCGCGTTTGCGAAGTAATAAAGTTCTGTTCCCACCCCTTGGGCCAAGATGGACTTGCTCAAGGACAAAGTAACTTAGCAAAGAGATGTTGGATAGGTGGAAAAGGTCGAAATGTCTTGAAATGGGATAATTACTGTCTTTCTTATTGATAGCACGCATATGTTCCAATAATCTTTTCTTAGCCATACATGTGGTGCTGCCAACGTACCAAAGCTTGCATGGGCTAATCAATACATACACACAAAAAGAAGTACTGCAAGTTAAAAATTGGTTAATCGTTTTTGGTGTAGTTTGTCCCGGAATATTCACAGTTCTAGTCATATGACTATTTCGACAGGCTTTACAAGGCCGCAGGGATAGAAACCTGTGAGGTTATGTACATTTATATAGGTTCTAGGTGTAACGTCATTGTGCACCAAAAGATCTTTTAAACTGTGACCTTTCCTGTATGTTACTCTAGGTCTGTTTTCAAATGTGTGACCAATAATGGGATCACTCTTCAAAATTTTCCAATTACTTGTCAGGATTTTGTGTATTTGTCCAGAGTTGCCACTGAATGTGAGTATAACTCTGTTGCTGCCCTCTGAGATGTTATCAGTAGTGGCGGTATCAGTGGATAGGGTTTGAGCATGGTCAATAGAATTGACCTTTGTGATTGCTTTTTGGAGAACCCACATGGGATAACCTCTATCCCTGAATCTCTTGATCATTACTTCCTTCTCAATGTGGAATGCACTGTTAGTACTACAATTTCTTCTAGCTCTCAGCAACTCGCCGTATGGAATACTCCATTTGAGGGGCTCTGGGTGGCTGCTGAGTGCGTGAAGAAGAGTATTTCCCGCTGTGGTTTTGCGAAACAAGCTAGTTTGTAGTGTATCACCCTGAGGTTTGATCAGTAAATCTAAGAATTCAATTGAGTATTTGCTCATGTTACTGGTAAGAGTAATGTTACGATCATTGATATTAAGTTTCTCTATGAAAACCGTTGCCATTTCTTCGGTATCAGTCCAAATTACGAAGAGGTCATCGATGTATCGCAACCAGATCTTGACTTTATTGAAAAAAGGGAGGAGAGTGATGTCATTTCTGATGTCCTCCTCCCATTTCCCCATAAAAAGCTTAGCAAAACTTGGGGCAAAACAAGTCCCCATTGCTGTGCCCAGGGTCTGTTTGTAAATAATTCCATCGAACATAAAGATGTTGTTAGTAAGACACAAGTGCATCATTTCCAACACCATATTGGTGTGTTCTAGGAATTATATTGTTTTTTTGCTGAGATAGTGTTTGCATGCTTGTATGCCTTGTGTATGGTCTATAATCGTATACAAGGAATTGACATCCAGTGTCAACATGAGATCAGTAGATTCCCATTTAATATTACTGAGTTTCATCAAAAAGTCTTTGGTATCTTTGACATATGAGGGGAGTTCAATAACATGTTCAAGCAAAAAATGGTCAACATATTTCGATACATTTTCTAGTGTGCTCCCGATAGATGACACAATCGGCCTCCCTGGTGGTATTGTTGTGTTCTTATGAACTTTGGGTAAAAGATATAAGATGGGTAATTTGGGATAGTCATGTTTCAGATAGCAGTATTCTTCCCATGTAATGTACCCTTTCTCTTCCCAAAGTTTAAGTTTCGCCCAAGTATCGAAAATACTGGCATTGTACATGTCGGTGTTAGTCTGCATGTAAAAATGAGTATCACTTAGTTGCCTATGTGCTTCCTCCATGTACATGTGTTTGGCCCACAAAACAATGTTGCCCCCCTTATCGGTGGGGCGTACTACGATATTGGGATCAGTAGCTAGTGATTGTAAAAATTTCTTTTGTTCAATAGAGAGATTGAACTGTATGTTTTTTGTTTTGTTGGTTTGATGCTTTAGTTTCAATAAAGATTGTGTAACCATGTCGTGAAATGTGTCTATGTTGTCGTGGGGAAGATTCGGGTAAAAAATGGACCGGCGTTTAAATTTAGTGGATGCAGCCGAGTCAGTGGTAATATCCAACTCTACTTTGTCTCCAGAAATGGTGTTCTGTGTCTCATTATCCATTGCTAGAACATACATAGCGCATAAAATATCTGCATCAGAAATATTCAAATTATAAAGGGAACGGTTATCCACATTGATTATAGGAGGATGGTTGTCAAAGTCACGCTTGTACAGAAAATGCCATTTCTTCAATTTAGCTTTACGAATGAATCTGTATAAATCAATGTGTGTGTCAGCATAATTGAAGATTTCAGTAGGGCAAAAAGTTAGACCTAGGCATAAAGTACTTTTTTCAAAAAATGTCAATTGTTTATCACTTAAATTGATGATAGTTTTATTTACCATGTCCGGATCCATTATTTCCTGTTTCTTGAGCCACGTGTCTTGTTTCCCATGGACTCTTTTGTGTTTGTTTGATTCCCTTTGTTTTCTTCTTTTGCGTCTTTGTTTGCTCCTCCCCTCCCTCTTCCTCTTCCACGGCCTCTGCCTCGTGGTGTTCTTCCTCTTCTCGGTGGTGACTGTGTATTCGATCTCGGTACTTGTCGGCCTTTCCGTAAGACCCGGAACTCGTCTAAAAAAGTGCCAGTTCTTGTTGAAGTTGGTCTTTCTAATGATGAGCTGGCAGAGGAGACTGTGATGTCTGTGTCTGATCCACTGGCTTCAGGAATTGAGGAATTAACTTCTTTTTCCAATGTCTGTATTGCTTCGAGAGTGGGTGGTAAATCATTGTATAAATGGTCATATTTATGGCTGTATGTAAGTATCCGGCCGGATTCATAATCCACACAGTCTCTATGAAGTTTCCTTTGATTCCGATTTTTTATATCATCTTCATGTTGTAATAATTTGGGTTTCAAATCTGCCATGAATTTTTGGATCACATCTTGTTCGTTACATTTAGATAGCTCCGCTTCAATGGCGTTAATTTCAGATAGAATCAATTCGCGGTCTTCCCATGCATACTTAATGAGTATATTCAGCATATTTCTAGAGCTATTGGCTGAGTTTTCTTGCCAATCCTGTAGCATGCATGGATTCTGGGATTCGTATGAAGGCATGATATAGATTCTCAGACCTCTGGGGACCATTTGTTTATCAACATAATCCTGTAAGGAGATAGCTTCCCACAACTTGGCGGTTTCCGATTTTTTAAGTTTTTCTAAACAGTTTAATTTCACGTTTAGCGAAGTCTCGATAGGTTGTGTAGGTTTTTGAAAGCTGTTACCCACACCAGGTGTACATGCTAGCAGCATTGATGCTGCCGCACATCGTTCCGCTTCAATTTCCATGCTGGGTTAACTAGGTTTAGTTACTATCTACTTGCGGTCGCCAGTAGATAGTTATAGTTAGGACAGAGTTCCCATAGGAAATCTGAAAATTCTATTTTGAATAACTTTGTCGCCGGTTTACTTATCTTCGTGAAATTTTCAAAACTAATGGGGTGCTCCGCTCAGCTCCTACCCTGAAAGTCTCGGGGTGATTCGTCAAGCGAGGCTGGGAAAAAAGGGGGGTCCCAAAACGCGTTTTCCCCATGCATTTTCCCATAGGACCTTTAGTCGAAGGTACAGCCTGAACGGCTGAACAGAATTACTTGAAATTTGGCAAAGAGGTAGTCCTCAGGTTAGGCATGTGCCTTTTGCTTAAATGGTGTAAATCCGTTCAGTAGTTCCTGAGAAAATCAAAAGTAAAATCACATATATATCTGGGCGGAGCCTAACCACACATCTCATCGTGAGATCTGATTGGCTGTCAGCACTTCATCCAAGAAGTGTTGGCAGCCATCTTGGGACCAATATACATGATAGCACCTCATTAAAAAGCATTGCAGTTAATAGAAGGTTTTAAGACTTTAGTTACATTATAAATCATTTGTTGATGGTACCATACACATTTTAGGAATTGTGGTGTGTTCTAAGGTGATTTTACCATGTGAAAAAGCCTTCTGCTGTGATATCATGAATCATGTTTGAGAGAAAACTATTTTCTCATGCTTTTCCCACAGAGGTTTGGAATGTGATCTATAAGCTAACTGAGAGCATATTTTCTGTAAATTCACATTATCTTTCTCAGTCATGTGAGAATGAAGTCTGACATTCTCAGTAAAACATGTACATCCAACAAGGGCAGAGACTGTCAGTTGATTCCTTTGTGTTCTACTGCAGCTTCCCAGAGTGTTCTAAAGAACAACTAGAGCGCTAACAGTCCTACTTATGACAAACGTATGGCACACCTGAAGCCATCTTGGTTGGAATAAAGTGGTAATTCTTAAAACATTTAATTTAAAAAGGAACAAAATGAGGGGGTTCATTTTGCCATAGAAAGTATGATTAGTGCTGCAGAAAGAAAAATTAGGGCACATTTTGAGTGACTTCTCAAATCCTCTTCTATTTCATTAAAAAATTCTGACATGCAGACTGAAACATGCACTTTCAATACCAGCAGCAGACTTCCCTGGTGAGCAGTAGCTTTACTACAGTGATCTAATGAGCAACTAGAGTGCTAACATTCAGAATTTATGGCAAATGTGTGACACATCTGAATGCCTTCTTGATGGAACCAAGTAAAAAACTGAAAGTATTTCCTACTGAGGAGACTGCTGTAAATGAGGAAATTAGGAAACTTCATTACAAATAAATCTCCCAAGATGGCCACCAGAGACAAAAGAGCCCAAATGTAGCCCAAATATCACCCAGATGTAGCCCAAGTATAGCCCAATGACAGAATGTCCCAGAGTGTTCTAACTAACAACTAGAGCGCTAACAGTCTTACTTATGACAAAAGTATGGCACACCTGAAGCCATCTTGATTGGAATAAAGTGGTAACACTTAAAACATTTAATTTGCAAAGGAACAAAATGAGGGGGTTCATTTTGCCATAGAAATTATTATTAGTTCTGCAGAAAGAAACATTAGGGCACATTTTGACTTCTCAAATCCTCTTCTATTTCATAAACAAATTCTGACATGCAGACTGAAACATGCACTTTGAATACCAGCAGCAGACTTCCCTGGTAAGCAGTAGTTTTACTACAGTGATCTAATGAGCAACTAGAGTGCTAACATTCAGAATTTATGGCAAATGTGTGACACATCTGAATGCCTTCTTGATGGAACCAAAATGAAAAACTGAAAGAATTCCCACTGAGGAGACTGCCGTAAATGAGGAAATTAGGAAACTTCATAACAAATAAATCTCCCAAGATGGCCACCAGAGACAAAAGAGCCCAAATGTAGCCCAAATATCACCCAGATATAGCCCAAGTATAGCCTAATGACAGAATGTCCCAGAGTGTTCTTAAGAACAACTAGAGCACTTACTGTCTTACTTATGACAAGAGTATGGCACACCTGAAGCCATCTTGATTGGAATAAACTGGTAACACTTAAAACATTTAATTTAAAAAGGAACACAATGAGGGGGTTCATTTTGCCATAGAAATTATGATTAGTGCTGAAGAAAGAAAAATTAGTTCACATTTTGAGTGACTTCTCAAATCCTCTTCTATTTCATTAAAAAATTCTGATATGCAGACTGAAATATGCACTTTTAATACCAGCAGCAGACTTCCGTGGTGAGCAGTAGCTTTACTACAGTGATCTAATGAGCAACTAGAGTGCTAACATTCAGAATTTATGGCAAATGTGTGACATATCTGAATACCTGCTTGATGGAATCAAAGTAAAACGCTGAAAGTATTTCCTACTGAGGAGACTGCAGTAAATGAGGAAATTAGGAAACTTCATAACAAATAAATCTCCCAAGATGGCCACCAGACACAAAAGAGCCTAAATGCAGCACACATATCACCCAGATGTAGCCCACATGTAGCCCAATGACAGACACAAAACACCTATTTTTGGGATATTTGCAGTTTTATATAGTGCAGACTTGTCAGGTATTGGAATGCTTTACATGAGCATTGGTTACATCACACAAGATCAAATTCACCTATTTTTGGGATATTTGCAGTTTTATATAGTGCAGACTTGTCAGGTATTGGAATGCTTTACATGAGCATTGGTTACATCACACAAGATCAAATTCATTTTGGTTGTAGACATGGGGAGATTAAGTGATTTGACCACAATCACAGAATGTTGAGCTGAAGCAGAAACTCCAACCTGGTTCCCCAGTTGCAAAGTCTGCAGCTCTGGAAGTAACACCACATCCTCTCGCCAAGGTGCAACACTTAATCAAGTGGTCAACTGGATAAAAAAACATAAAGATTACAAATAATTTAAAGGTTCTATTTGAAAACTCCGAAAATATGTCCTCATTGTAGTTTTTTAGAGCACTAACCATAATTTTGATGCAAATAAGACCCTCTCATATATGTAATTTCTAAAGGAAATACTCTAGGTATTACAGTTTTGATTACATCAAGATGGCGTCAGGCGTTCCACACTTTTGTAATAAATATAGAATTTTAGCAATCTAGTTGTTCATTGGGATACTGTTGAGAGGCAGAGGCCAGGGGCACGGACTCTGAAAATTGAAGGCAGGTAGGAGAGTGCAGAGGCAACAATTTGACCACACTGGGCCGGCAGGAAGGGCAGTGGCAGCACAACAGACTATGGAGGGCAGTGGAAAGGGGGGCAGGGGCAACAAACCAACAATACAGGACTTGCAAGAGAGGCTGTGGCAATATAATAGACCATTGTGGGCAGAAGGAAGAGGCAGTGGTAGTACAACCATCCATGCCAACAGACCCGTTTCAGCCAGGAAACGTCCAATGTTTTTAAGCTCAAATGGGCTTTATTTGATCTGTCTCCTGTCTACAATCTCCTCTTTTTCAATGTAACTCAAAGGGGAAAATTAATACCCCAGTTTTTTTTCAAAATCTCCGTCTTACCAAGTTCAAAATGTTCGCAAGTATGGTACATTGAATCATGGTAGGCAGGAGGAATTGGGGTAGGGACATGGACTCGGATAGCAGAGGACAGGAGGGACATGGAGAGGTGCACCAAACTGACCCTACAGGGCAGGCATCAGGGTTTGCAGCAGCACAATACACCACACAGCGCATGCGGGACGGGAGTGCAGCACAACAATCCATAGAAAGCAATAGGGAGGGGACAGGACCATGCACATGGACAACAGAGAACAGATGGGAAAGAGGCAATGGTAGCTAGCTGACCATAATGGACAGACAGGAGAGAAAGCTGCAGCATAACAGACCATAAAGGGCAGGAGGGACGGATCAGGGGCATTACAATGGAACAGACAAGCCAGGAGGGAGGGAATAGGGGGTCTGCACATGGAAACAGAGGGCTGGGGGCAAGGTGGCAAGGCAGGAGCAGCAAGATGACCATGGAGGTCAGGCAGGATGGACACTAGAAACAAGACACACCATGGAGAGAAACAATGAGACTATGGTGGCATACACACAGACCATGGAGGGAAGGTGGGAGGGGGTCTGGGGCAGCTAGCTGACCACACAGGGAAGGTGGGAGGGGCCATGGCAGCACAGAAGACCATGCATGGCAAGCGGGAGGGTTAGTGGCAGCACAATGGCTATGATGGGCAAGAAGGAGGGTGCAGGGGCATGCACAAAGGACCACGGAGGATAGAAGGGAGGGTCAGGACCTGGGCGCAGACAAGAGAGTTCAGGGAAAGGGGCCTCACAACAGACCGTGTGGGGCAGGCAGGAGGAGCAGTTGCAGCACAACAGATCAGGGAGGGCAGAAGGGTGTGGCAGTAAAATGGACCATGGAGGACAGGAGGAAGGGGATAGGGGCATGGCATGTGGACAGGCAGGGTGGAGGTGGCAGGAACAGGTTACAGTCATCTGACAATGCTAGGCAGGTGGGAGGGGAATGGCAGCTCAACAGAACACTCAGAGTAGATGGGAGTGGCAGGGCCATTGAACATAGTGGCAAAATGGATGGAGCAGGGGCATGCACAAAGATATCGGAGGGCAGGGGAAAGGAGAATAGGGGCAGCAAGCTAAGCACAGAGGCTAAGCAGGAGGTCAATGATGGGCCATAGAATTGGGCAATGGAGGGCAGGAGGAGTGGACTGGTACATCATGCTAAATGGAGGGCAGTGGCAGCACATCAGACCATGCATGGCAGGAGGGAGGAGGCTAGTCCATGAATTCAGGCAACAGAGGATAGGGAGGAGGTGGATGGGGCAGCAAGCTAACTGTTCAGAGAAGGTGGGTATTAGGAACTTTATTAGTTTTAAAATGTGTGTCTGTGCGAACTACTTAAAATATGAACAAGTATGCAGCATAATCTCACTTTTATTCAGGAAGAAGAGGACGTTTGTGACTGTGACTCTGGGCTCACTTGGCAGAAACACCCCCTGACCCTCCACCCCCATCGCAAAATGTAATGCCCGTGAAAAGGGTAGGTGGACGCAGTGTTATTTAGAACATAGTCCTGAGAGCACGATTGAAAATGAAAACTAGATGTAGTATATGGTATAAACTATGCACCAAAAAGTGTGATATAAGATGAACCGGGGCGTGAAATATAATATGCAATACATTGTGCGCAATGACAGATTCATTGGAGAGCGCGAGATAGCACAGGCACTAGCGCGTGCTATGCGATATGCGCCTTGGAGTGTAATATGCACAGGGCGTGTGTTTTGTAACATAACTAGTCTCTAAAGTTGTAATATAAAATATGTGCTGGGGAGTGTAACGTTGCATATGCACTGTGACAAAGATATGGATCCCAGATTGTAATATGTATGGCATAGCGCTGTGCGTTATAACATACACATCGAGGAAGGCACGTTAGATGGGGCAATATAACCCGTGTGAAGGCAAGTGTGGCATGACATATTCACGGGGTGGTGTTACAGTGCACATGGGCTAGAGAGTGTCATACCATACTGTTGGACTTGGCCCTTTTTCCCCGAAATTTTTCGCTTTTCTGGGAAATAGCATAATGTGTAAATGCAAAGATTGAAGCTGTGTGATAATGTACGCAGACCGAGTTTCCCCATTTTAAATATGTAATTTTTAAAATGGATGCCAAAGCTGTGTGGTTGCGCCGTTTGACTGAGCTGGGTTAACAGTCTAGTGGTTATTTCCCAGCAACCCCAGCTTTTGGAGGGAAGCCTGGCACCCAGGGGGCTCTACCCCTCCCCCTAGGCCAGTTAGAGCCAGTCTCCCCAGACGCTTCTAGAAGCTTCTGGCACTGTCTGGAAGGTGGGGTGAGGGGCGTATTGGCCCCGCAAGGAGAAGATTGCGCCAAATCACCGCCGTGACCCGAGGTGCCGTTGAGGGCCGCCGCGCTGCCTGTGGTGACCCGGAAGGGTTGAAGACTGCCTGGCGTGGGCAGAGCCGAAGCAGGAAGTGGCCGCGTGATTGAGCGGGGCTCCCGGGAGTCTGGGAGAGCCCCGCGGTGGTGCCTAAGAGTCCCGGGTCCCAGGAGGGAGCCCAGGTGAAGACCCGAGTGCAGCCGAAGTCGAGAGGAGCCTCGCGGGTCCCCAGCCAAAGTCCCGGTCCCGGGAAGGGGGACCGGGTGAAGCGGAGGCTGCCGCATGTCAGGAGAGTCCCGGTGAGTAAGGCTCTGGCCGGTGAAGCGCGCAGGAAGTGCAGAGAGCGCCCCCGCTGCCAGGCCGAAGCCCGTAAGGAAGTGGGAGCCTTGTCGGAGTCCCGGGTCCCAGGAGGGGGCCCGGGTGAAGTTCAGTGCAGGCCGCCGGAGGAGCCCTGGTGAGTAGGGCCTGGGCTTGCTTGGTGGGGGTGTGTTGGGGCACATTGCCAGTGCCCGCCCCCGGTATCAGGAGTGCCGCATTGGTTCCCTGCACAGCTGCCCCACCTGAAAGCGGGCAGCTGCAACGAAGGGGCCTTCCTGACTTTGGAGCCCCAGAGTGTGGGACCTCGCCCCAGACTGAGTGCCCTGTCTAAGGTCTGGTATACTTGAAAGGGGGTAGCACTTTGCTCAGAGGCCATATGTCGAGGCCCTATTGAGTGGCTATGCGCTATTGATCCCCCAGGTACAGCGCTAGGTGCAGATGCCATGTTCTAAAGCGCTATGTTGAACTGCCATATTTGAAGCGCTCATGATTGGTAACGTGCAGCGCTATGTTGACATGCTCTATTGGGAGCGTTAAGGATTTGCTATATGCAGCGCTGTGTCAACTGCTATGTTAAAGGCCATGCTTTGAAGCGCTAATGCATTGCTACGTGCAGCGCTATGTTTATATGCCAGGTTCTGAGGGCTATTGAGTTGCTATGTGCAGCGCTATGTTTATATGCCATATTTTAAAGCGCTATTGCCTTGCTATGTGCAGTGCTATGTTTATATGCCTGTTTTAAAGCGCTATTGCCTTGCTATGTGCAGCGCTATGTTAGAATGCCATATGTGAAGCGCTAATAATTTGCTATGTGCAGCGCTAAGTTAAAAGGCTCTACTTGAAGTGCTAGTAACTTGCTATGTGCAGCGCTGTGTTGCGATGCCAGGGTTTGATGTGTCAATGAACTGCCTACCCTAATTTTTGCCTCAGGCTCAGGGGGTCACTCATATTGGTGATGCATAGGGGAATACCATGATGTTTTTTATTACAGGTGTTCCGGACTATTGCTTAATGTTATGCCATGATGATTTCCTTGCAGGTCTGAGGCTGATGGACTTATTTTTATTGTCTTCTATGTCGCGATGATTCCGGCAGGGGCCCGATTGGCCCTGCCCTGTATATAATTCCCCCCCTGTAAATTTTAACCGAGCGCCAGTTGGCGCAGTGTAGAGATTCATCAATACTGCAATTCCCGTTTGGAGTTGTCCCCCTGCGCACCACATGATATTACCTGTCGGTATATCCAAATAAATACAAACTCCAAACGAAATTTTGAAGAAAATCTTTAGTGCTCCATTTCAACTTAAGTTCATTGAAAATGTATTCAACTTATTTTTTCATTCCATCCAAAGGATTAATGTAACATATCCCTATGCATTTCGGGCATAACTTGCCCTTCGTCAGGGGTACATTCTGCGGAAATGTAAAAATATGGGCTAATTAGGATAACATGTTAAGTGTGTCTACATCGGAGTCATATAAAACGGGAAAGGAAATGTGAGAATGCCTCTACTGATAATATCTTCATAGCGTATGAAAGGATAGTCCTAAATAACCAAAGAAAATAGTCCCAACTAACCAAGACAACAATGTCCGATTACAAACAGAACATACAAGAAACCATAACATGTTCGCCTTGCCGAAATGCGACCGTTAAAGAAAAAACGTGTAATAGTTCTACACGACATCACCGTGAATTACACGCAATTTATCGACCTAAGTATTCAAAACATGCGGGCATGATGTGAGAGTACCCACGCTCCGAGTACTTACAATTAGATGGATCAACCACAGGACGCATACGAACACGCGTTCCGAAAACATGTGCAACTTTCACTCAATGCTCCTCGAACAAAATCACAGTGATAGTAGAAACAAAAGATGGACTGAACGTGCTGACACGGAGCGCCATTTTGGATAAGTCATGAGGCTAAACAGTAAAGTAAAGTAGATTGTGATGGTAGACATAATGTAATGAGCAAAACTAATCAAGACAAAACATCATACAGAAAATATGAATCAAACAGTGATGAATGACACCCATAATGTTCCATGAGACTCAAAGTCAAAAGTTTACAGATAACACAGAATTTCCATGCGGTCATTAAGCCCTGTAGGCTGCATCGTGCTGAGGAATCTGATCCAGAAGTTTTCACGCTGCAGCAGTCTGTTTTTGGGGTTCACCCCCTCAACGATGTTCACGTTCTCCAGAACAGTAAATTGCAGTTGAGCAACATTGTGTCTACGATCACAAAAATGGGCAGCCACAGTGGATCTCATGTTTGCAGTGCGAATATTACTCTTATGTTCCAAGATTCTTATTCTTAACTTGCGTTCAGTGTGTCCAACATAGCAGAGGCCACATGGACACTTGAGTAAATAGATGACATTCATACTGTTACATGTGGCGTTGACCCTTAGTTTAATGTTGTGACCCTTCATGGGGTGATGTAAAGAGTTTCCTTTGATTGCGTTGTTACAGTTACTACAGTTGAAACACATTTGCATACCACGGTATCTGGTGACAACACTGCCCTGTTTGGGCTTGGTTAGTAGTTCTTTTATGTTGGGCCCTCTAGTGTGTGAAAGATGGGAGTTTTTTCAAACAGACCTTTGAAGTCAGGTTCCTTACTGAGTAGATGCCAATGTCGAAGTACAATTTTTTTGTAAGCTTTGCTGATGATGGAATATTTAGTAACAACGATCATGCGCTTGTTATCCGTTTTTGGTCTGGTTATCAACAGTTCTTCCCTTTTCAGTGTTTCACATT
The DNA here is from genome assembly GCF_964204655.1 of Triturus cristatus. Taxonomy (NCBI): domain Eukaryota; kingdom Metazoa; phylum Chordata; class Amphibia; order Caudata; family Salamandridae; genus Triturus; species Triturus cristatus. The sequence goes on from NC_140588.1 coordinate 556,429,756, forward strand.
TCTGTTCAGCAGCCGTCACCACCTCCACTGGGTATCGGTGCTCATGAAATCTCTGGCACATTTCCCTCATGTGTTTCTGACGTTCATTAGGATCAGAGACGATCCGTTTAACCCTCATTAGTTGCGATAAGGGCAAGTTGTTCTTCAAGTTCTGTCTGTGAAAACTATGATAGTGCAAAGTACTATTGCAGTCAGTTGTTTTTCTGTACGAAGTGGTTTGAATAGAATTGTTCATGATGTTGACCTGTACATCCAGATAGTTCACTGTCTTGTAGTCGACAGTCCAAGTGAATTGTATCCGATCGTTGATAGTGTTGCAGTGATTCAAAAATTCCAACAGTTTATCCTTTGATCCTGACCATAGCAGGAAAATGTCGGCAATGTACCTGATATACATCTTACCGTGTTCCAACCATAAAGGTAAACTCAAAATGTTGCTCTGCTCAAAATAATGCATGAACAAATTAGCGTAGACGGGCACGGCACAGTTGCCCATAGAAGTTCCGTTCAGTTGCAAGTAGCAAGTATCCTGCCAAATGAAATAGCTCTGGTAAAGTGTGAAATCCAGTAGTTCCATGAGAAAAGGTTGTAAATCAGTATCAATTTCTGAATTCAAGATTGCATGTTCAATAGCCTCTATGCCTAGATTATGCAGGATGGAAGTATATAACGCTTTGACATCAATCGTGCATAGCAGATAATTCTCCTCGGGTGATATTTGAATTTCAGACAATCTGTTGAGAAAGTGTGTAGTGTCTCTGACGTACGTGGGAGTTTTAACCACCAAAGGTTGTAAATGTTTGTCGAGTAGTTTACCCACAGACTCGTGTATGCTCCCCCTTGTGGAGACTATAGGTCTAAATGGAGGTCTTCTTAAATCTTTATGGACCTTCGGAAGCATGTACAATGTCGGTGTCCTTGGATATTCTTGTGTCAAAAAGCGTTTGGTTTTGTCAGAAATGATTTTGTTCTCCACAGCTCTCATAAGTATCTCATCTACAGTGGATTTAAATGCTTCTGTCGGATTAGTTGCCAATGGTGCATATGTGGAAGTATCAGATATGTGCTCGTTGACACTTGTTAAGTAAAAAGTTTGATCCATGATTACTAATGCTCCACCCTTGTCCGCATTCTGACAGACAATCTCCGAGTTCTCAGCTATCTTTTTAAGTATGCATCTTTCTTTCATGGTAAGATTATGATGTTTCAATTTCGACTGAAATGGTAGAGCTGCAATATCCTGTTTAACCAAATTTTCGTAGGTGTCGATGATTTTATGACTCGTGGGAGCCAAGAAGGTGCTCCGGGGACGCAAATCTAACAATGTTTTGTCTGGCTGATGTTCTACTGGGTTAGTGTTTTCAAAATATTGTCTCAGCCTTATGGTTCTCAGGAATTTGAAAAGACTTACTTCCAGTTCAAGAGTGTTAGAATTTGTGGTTGGAACAAAGGATTGGCCTCTCTGTAGTGTTTTCAACTCCAGTGGCGTGAAATGTTGCGATGAAATGTTAATCACCAGTGTACTGGTGTCATTTATCTCTTCTTGCCCTTCTTCTTCTCCGGTTCTTTGAGTTTTTCTGGAGTTTTTTCGACTATTTTTTCCCCTCCGGGGTCTTCCTGCCCTCCTGGGCCCTCCCCTAAAAAAGGGACCGCAGGTTCAGTAGGGGTAATTGTGATCGATGAGGTAGATGGTTTTGAAGGTGGTTTGCGTGTCTATGCTTCACTCTCAGAGGATGATGTCTCTGTGGCTGAATAGGAATTGTAAGCCTTAGGTTGGCGTCGGCGGGCGTACACCTCTGCCCAGGTGTACACCTCGCCGAGCTTGTAGTCAATCGTATCCCTTTTATATTTGCGTATTTTACGCTCTTGAATATCTTGAGTATATTTATCAAGCTGTTCATTCAGTTCTTCCAACATCTTAGTGTAGTCAGCTGTTTCCATTGTTTCGGATAGTTCACTCTTGGTAATCTCTATGTCAGCTTTAAGTTCTTCCAATGTTTTAGAGAGCTCTTCCACGATCAACAGAATTAGATCGAGTGAACATTTGTTCAAAATAGCGAACCACTTGTCAACGAAACGGGAATTATTTTTACATAGTAAAGGTTTTAAAGGGACCCGTAGGCCACGGGGGATCCGCTGGGCACGGTGGTACCTGACAAGGGTGCTCGCATGGAGTCTCTGGTTGGTTTTTCTTTTCAGCAAGTATAGTAATTGTTTGATGTTGTTATCTTTGCTCCTTTTGTTAGTGAGTGGCGATGTTTCTTCTCTAATCAATCCATAAATTTTCGCAGCATCATCACTTGTGAAGGCAAAAGTGTCAGCCTTTAAGTCCGTAAGGCTGGTGATATTTTCATAATTCATTTTTGTAGGCGTGCAGTGTCCTGAGTCAGATAAGTGTGAAGATCAATAAAGTTTTGGGCACGCACCACCACTTGGTCAATCAATGTTTAAACAGTTCAAACAGTTGTTGTGTGCAAGCTGGGGCTTCGCTGTCTGGACAACTCAGCGATTCAAATGAACATCAATACTGCAATTCCCGTTGGGAGTTGTCCCCCTGCGCACCACATGATATTACCCGTCGGTATATCCAAATAAATACAAACTCCAAACGAAATTTTGAAGAAAATCTTTAATACTCCATTTCAATTTAAGTTCATTGAAAATGTATTCAACTTATTTTTTCATTCCGTCCAAAGGATTAATGTAACATATCCCTATGCATTTCGGGCATAACTTGCCCTTCGTCAGGGGTAAATTCTGTGGAAATGTTAAAATATGGGATAATTAGGATAACATGTCAAGTGTGTTTACATCGGAGTCATATAAAACGGGAAAGGAAATGTGAGAATGCCTCTACTGATAATATCTTCATAGCGTGTGAAAGGATAGTCCCAAATAACCAAAGAAAATAGTGCCAATTAACCAAGTGTAGAGATTACCAAATATACTGTGTTCTGACAATACAAAAGTTCTTTTTACCTAAACTGGTGTAGTGTCTCTTTTTGTAGTGTGCCTTGTGTGTCGCCTGTGTGTACTGCGTGAATGCTTTGCACATTTCCTCCAGTGTTTGGCCCACCCGCTCTGCACCACGCTACCCGTTTCCAACACATACACACTAGCTGGTGGAATACAACACAGAGGTGTGACGCAATCGGCGGGCACTGGTGGGTGTAACACAGCATTGGGCTCAGCCAGGAGCACGCTGTGACTCTCAAGTGAGGTTCGTCTCCTTTCCAGAGTGTAAAATAAAAAGTATTACACATCCGGCGGTGGATGTGTTTTTTATTAACCGTGAGGGGGGTTTCTTGCATAGTTTGGTCGGATTTTTGTCGAATCCCCTTTGAATGGCTTGGTGTGCGTGTATATTAAATGTGCCCGTCAATAGCTACCCATGTTTGTATAAATAAACGACAAGGGTGTCTACTTGGAGAGTACCCACCGGCGGGGGTGCCGGGATTAGGCACGGTAGGGCGTCAGACACGTCACAGCTTCACTAGCGGTGTAAATACATTCCATGTGGATTCATTCTATGCATAGTCGCCTTTTAATGAATATCACGCAAATCGTCATGGTGATAGGTACATACGGTTTGTCCAGCATGTCCTAGGTGTTTCTATAAATATATATATTTATATATATATATTTCTGGCCCTGGGGGATGGGGTCCCCAGGGCCAGAAAATTAGAAAAAGAAGGGGAGCCACACAGCCCTCCTTCTTAAAAAAATAAAATAAATAAAAGACCGGCATCACGCTGGAGGCCACGCCCCCTCCTTGCAGCACTCTGCAAACGCGCCCCCTGGCCAGTTGTAAGTTGGGGAATTAATTCCCCTTCAATACTGAGGGTCCCTGAGGGCCAATTAGCCCAACAGGTATCTCCAGTGTGCGCCAGGGAGCTGCGTTGCAGACAGGTGTTCAGAGGCCACGCCCCTTTTTACACCTCTATCCAACGCAGCTCTGTGGCGCTTACTGGAGGTACCTAGTGGGCTAGTTTGACCCTAGGGACCCTTAGGATTCAAGGGGACTTAATCTCTCAACTTAGAACAGCCACAGGGCGCGTTTACAAAGTGGTGAAGGGAGCGGACGGGGCATGAGGTGACGTGTGCAAACACGCCCTGTGGCGCGTTTTAAGTTGGGGAAATAATTCCCTTTCAATCCTGAGGGACTCTGGGGGCCAACTAGCCCACCAGGTGCTTCCAGTAAGTGCCACTGCTCTGCGTTGCAGAGAGGTGGTGCAGGCCGTGCCCCTTTTTACACCTCTCTGCAATGGCGCTTACTGGACGTACCTAGTGGGCTTTTTGCCCCTAGGGATCCTCAGGATTCAAGGGGACTTAATCTTCCAACTTAAAAAACTGCCACAGGGCATGTTTACACAGTGGAGAAGGAAGGGGACGGGGCCTGAGGTGACGTGTGCAAACACGCCCTATGGCGCGTTTTAAGTTGGGGAAATAATTCCCTTTCAATCCTGAGGGACTCTGGGGGCCAACTAGCCCACCAGGTGCTTCCAGTAAGTGCAACTGCTCTGCGTTGCAGAGAGGTGGTGCAGGCCGTGCCCCTTTTTACACCTCTCTGCAATGGCTCTTACTGGACGTACCTAGTGGGCTAATTTGCCCCTAGGGATCCTCAGGATTCAAGGGGACTTAATCTCCCAACTTAAAAAACTGCCACAGGGCATGTTTACGCAGTGGGGAAGGAAGGGGACGGGGCCTGAGGTGACGTGTGCAAACACGCCCTATGGCGCGTTTTAAGTTGGGGAAATAATTCCCCTTCAATCCTGAGGGCCCCTGGGGGCTAACTAGCCCACCAGGTGCTTCCAGTAAGCGCCACTGAGCTGCGTTGCAGAGAGGTGGTCCAGGCCGTGCCACTTTTTACACCTCTCTGCAACGCAGCTCTGTGGCGCATACTGGAGGTACCTAGTGGGCTAGTTGGACCCTAGGGACCCTCAGGATTCAAATGAACTTTATCTCCCAACTAAAAACGGCCACAGGGCGTGTTTACACAGTGGTGAAGGGAGAGGACGGGGCCTGAGTTAACGTGTGCAAACAAGCCCTGTGGCGCGTTTTAAGTTGTGGAAATAATTCCCCTTCAATCCTGAGGGCCCCTGGGGGCTAACTAGCCCACCAGGTGCTTCCAGTAAGCGCCACTGAGCTGCGTTGCAGAGAGGTGGTCTAGGCCGTGCCCCTTTTAACATCTCTCTGCAACGCAGCTCTGTTGCACTTACTGGAGGTACCTAGTGGTCTAGTTGGACCCTAGGGACCCTCAGGATTCAAGGGGACTTAATCTCCCAACTTAAAACGGCCACAGGGGAGGTCATGCTGATCACAGGGGGACCCCAACGCATAGTGTTCCCTAGTGTATGTAGGTGTTTTCACTGTATTCTGAGTGTCTTTTAACATAGCACTGGCTCTAGGACTGGCCAGTATCCGTCTGAAAAAGTTGAGGGTACAGGATGATTTTGCAACAAGGCTTCTTTCTGCTCTTCTGTTTGTTCTTTCTGCACGTTATCCTTCTTCCTGCACTTTTCTTCGCCTTTGAGGACTTCTGTTGCTTCTTTCTGCATTTCTTTTTTTCTTTCTGTGTGTTTTTTCTTCTTTCTTCACATGTCCTATCTCTGTAGGCATAGTTAGAAATTAGCATTTAAAAAACCTTTGAAATTCACGGAAAAAAACATAGATTTCAGGCACGTTATAGTTAGGAATTAGCATTTAAAAAACCTTAGAAATTCACTGAAAAAAACATAGGTTACAGGGGCGTTATAGTTAGCTGGACTTTTCACTCGTACAAAACCATTGAAATTCCCCTGTTATAGTTAGTTCAGCTAACTATAACTCGCGCGCCCGCAATGCACTGCTGATTACGTCACATATTACATCACTCATGACATGGTCAGTGACATCACTCATGACATCACTGATGAAATCTCAAATGACATCACTAATGACATCACTGATGACATCATCGTTGTGATAGAGTGGCAGACCTCCTCTTCCCCTAATATAACCTTTGATACACACATTCAAAAATAGAAACTACAATGTTGAAAACAATGGACATACCAATACCAGTTACAACAACCTATTCAGTAATTCTAAGATCCACATACACATCCACTCATTCACCAACAGTCCTATACAGTCACTCATACATGTACTCACTCATCATATGTACTCACACACCTATACATCCTGTTACACAACGCCACTCATCCATAGAGTTACTCACACACATAGTCACTCATGCTAATAAAGAATCAAACATCCATTTACTTGCATATTCAGTTATACACACACCACCACACTTACTTCTACAGAAACTTACACATACTTAGTCTTTTAAACAATCACTTATAGAAATACATACTTATTCATACAGGAACTCTTTCAATCTCTCACTCTCACATATACTCATTTATATACACCAATAGTCACATATACTAGTTTAAAACATATGTAGTTACTCATAAAGACACTATTGAGACAGTCTATCACTCACTAACACACCGATGCACACACTCATCCACCCATACAGTCCTGCACACATGCTGTCTTCAACACATACAAACGGGCTGTACCTTCGACTAAAGGTCCTATGGGAAAATGCATGGGGAAAATGCGTTTTTGGACCCCTCTTTTTTCTCAGCCCCCGCTCGACGAATCACCCCGAGACTTTCAGGGTAGGAGCTGAGCGGAGCGCCCCATTTGTTTTGAAACTTTCACAAAGATAAGTCAACTGGCGCCAAAGTTATTCAAAAATAGAATTTTCAGATTTCCTATGGGAACTCGGTCCTAACTATAACTATCTATATACATATATATACATACATATGTAAATATACATGTATATGTATTTATATATATATATTTGTTTTTTTCTAAACATCCTCCATTTTAACTTATTTTCCTTAGGAAAACTATCTCATTCAGCTCTAGCCTTCTCCTGACTACTATTTCTCCTTCACGTCAAAATGCTTAGATTATGGATTGCGGGCACCAGCTATATCTATTGGGCTAAAAAATCAGCAAAAAAGAGAGGTATTGACAGGGATTTGTGTTTGCCAAATGCACTGATTACTTGGTGTGGCCAGAGAGGGTTAAAGTTTCATCAGTTGCGGGCTTTGGTTAAACCTATTGTTTATTCCCAAACAACTCACCTCATGATTGCGCACTGTAATGGCAACTACCTAGGCACATCGACTGGGGTAGGGCTGGAAATCCTAATGAAAGATACCTTTTCAGAACTAATGTCGCTTTTCCCTCACACTGTCTTGGTGTGCTGTGATATATGCCAAAGACAGAAATGGAGTGGTCAAATCACATGTTAATGAAACTGTTTTTGCATTCCTCAGAGACTATTGTTGGAACTGGGGGTCTCTAGTTGGCAGAGGTAGGTACCGTTGACCAATTAGGGACCCTTGCTTCTAAGTCAGGGAAAGGGGAGTACTGGATAACCCCTGCTCACCCCCTTGGTAGCTTGGCACGAGCAGACAGGCTTATCTCAGAGGCAATGTGTTAAGCATTTGTGAACACATACAGTAATACAGTGAAAACACTACATATGGACACCACACAGGTTTTATAAAAATGAGTATTCTTTATATAGACTTAACACAAGACCACAAACGACAAAAATCCACAATACTGTACTTAAAATTGACTTAAAGATGGTAGAATTAGCTTAGTTCAAGTTGTTGGTAAATGCGACACAGTTCTCACAAAAGTACCTGGATGCGTAACGCAAAATAAACACAAGGCTCGCAGCGTTGGAGATGCGTCCGTTCCTTGCTTTGGGGGAGACGATGCGTCGTGCCTCAATGCTTGCGCAGAGTAGGGGATGCGTCTTGATCCTTACCGGAGAGGAGGTGATGCGTAGATTCTCGTGCTGCAGCCTGGTTGCGATGTGACAAGATGCACCTTGATGCGATGCGACAATCCAGTGCGATAAGATGGCGCCCTTTATGCAACGACGTTGAGATGATGCAATGCGCCCAGGCAGCCTTGCGGCGACTCTGTACTTTGGAGCCACGACAGGCCCTGCAACACACTTCTCCGATGATGTGATGGCGACCCTCACGGTTGCGACGTGCTTCTCTGGTGATGCGACAGCAGACAGCTGTGACGAAGGCACGCTTCTGGGAGATGCAGCAGCGGCACGCTTCTCCGGCGATGCGATGACTACAGCTGCGGTGGCGACACGCTTCTTATCGTTGCGTCACGCTTCCAGCTCCCAGCGACACGCAGGCTTCTGCAGATAGAATTCCCAGCAAGGAAGTTCAGAGGGGAGCTGGTGGTTAAGTCTGTTGTCCCTGAGACTTCAGCAGGAGGCAAGCACAAGTTCAAGCCCTTGGAGAAATATTCTGCAAGATGATGAAGTACACACAAAGTTCCTTCTCCTCTCCTTGGCACTGAAGACACCACTGTAGGCCAACCCAGCAACACAGCACACTGGCAGGGGGGCAGTCCACTCCTACAGCTTCCTTGGGTCCTTCACCTTGGCAGAGGTTTCTTCTTGTTTTTCCAGAAGTGATCTAACGTCTTGGGGTCTGGGCCCCAGTATTTATACCCATAAATCCTTTGTCCTCTGAAGGCAGAGAGGCTTTTGCCTAGTCCAAACCAGTTCTGGTCAGTCCTGGAGCACTTTGTTTATCTGACTCCTTCTTTCCTTTTAGAGTGCAGGGCAGAGACATCAGACACACCACAGGAGATGGAGCCAGCATTGTGGAGGGAAGGCACAGCCCTATTCAGGTCCCAGGTGCATCTCCTCCCACCCATCTACATGCAGATCTTCCTATTCAGCCCTGTGCTGACTCAACCTCTTGCCTGGAATCCCCAGGCCCTGTCACTCACAGAACTAGACACACAATACACAACCTAGCAGAGGCAGGCTTGTACACTTAAGCAAGAAAATACCTACTTTCTAAAAGTGGTATTTTCCAACACAGACTTGTAAAACCAACTTCACTAAAAGATGTATTTTATCATTCTGAGTTCAGGCATACTAAATTCGAATTTTCACCATGTTCCCTCAGTCAGTTAGCATTATAAGATGTAATATTCAAACTGCCCATTCTAGCCCCTGGAGAACAGGTAGCCTTGCAATAGTGAAAAACGAAAATGGCTGTAATTAACTATTAGGACATGCCATACACACAAGCGCATGTCCTACCTTATACTTACAATGCACCCTGCCCTTGGGCCTACCATAGGGGTGTCTGATATGAAGTTAAGGGAAGGTTTAGGGACTGGCAAGTGGGTGCACTTGGTCAGTCAGCATGGCAGTACCAGACTGCACTCAGGCTCTGCAATGGCAGACCTGAGACACACTTTACAAGCTGCTTCTGTGGTTGGCACAACCAGTGCTACAAGCCCACCAGCAGCATTTGATTTACAAGCCCTGGGCACACATGGTGCACTGTACTAGGGTCTGACAAGTAAATCAAATAACCCAATCATGGCGTCACTAATCAATATATTAATTTAACATAGGGAGCACTTGCACTGTGCACTGAATAGCAGTGGCACAGTGCCCAAAGCATCTAAACCAGCAACACATATCAAAAACAGAGGAGGCAATCAGAGAAAATGGAAGAGAGACCCACACCAATGGTACCAGGTCTACCAACCATCACATGGGCTGTATCTATAACAATAATCTGCGTTTTGACATGTATGGAATTTATAGAAAATAATGGAGTGCAGTTTACAGATGAAGGCAACAGGGTGTTTCTAAGTAAGCTGAAACTTATCATCCGTTTTTTATGTGTAGCAGCCATGTAAACATAACCAACACAACAGTTCTTGTCAGATCACCCTAGTACCAAAAATATTGTGAGGTTTTTTGCTAAAGGTTTTTTTCTTTCGAATTTGGGGATCTTCGCAACAATGTTTCGATTCCCACGGACACGTCACGGAAACGGAAAACAAAAGCAGACATTCAATGACCACCAACAGACCTAAAAATAATATGTAAAAAAATCCATTCTGAACATTGGCCTACACACATTACTATATACATACTTCTTTTAAAGCATGTTTAAACTCATATTTTTCTTTAAAAACCATCTTTCAGACCTATTTTCCGTGTTTGTGGTTATTTGGGACATAGTGATGACATTGTTAAACACGACTATTGTGACTTTCCCAACACATATATGCACACACATTACAGCATTCTACAATGCATTAAAGATTTACCAATGATCGCGACGAGGATGATAGTCCCTATGTCCCCGCGATGGTACACGGGGGGCCATGCTGGCAGTCACTGCATCATTGCGTATAACGCATGCCAATAAAGAAATCCATTTTAGACACATAACTTGTGTCACTAACACCTCCATATCTCAACCATGGGGTCAGAAAATACCCACCCTGACCCCTTATATGGGCTTTCACACACATTTTCAGCAGCAGGAACCGTTCCTGATAGATAAAATGGCAGCTGCAACTTCCTATTCAGGTTGCAACCAGCCAATCAGAGCATTCCCCTTGGGATACCACCACGAAATATATGCAGCCAGAGATATCAGTATAATTTTAAACTTACATTTCTCAAAAAAATACTGAATGGATTGACACCAAATAGGCAAAAGGCACTTCCTTGAACCAACATCTACCTCCCTGCCAAGTTTGTTCAGCGGCTCGGGCTGTACAGGTGGCTAAGGTCTCCTAAGGGAATTACCATTGCAAACGCAAACTTATTTCATGCCCCAAATTCCCAGTCCTCACTGCACGGATCACCCTCAAACTTTCCCAATCAGTAGTACCCACCTACGCACTTTCTGGCAAAGTTTGATGCAGATTGGTCAAATGACGCCAAAGTTATAGCCAAATCAAAAAATGCTTTTCCTATGGAAACTAGATCCTCACTATAACTACCTACTGGCGATCTTGTGTGATCCGTCCAGTGCAGTATATGTATACATAAGTTTGCACATATGGTTTTAATCAATTAGCACAAGGCACTTTTGTGCACGTCATTTGCACATAGGAGCACTTTATTATAAACAGGGAGGTCTATCATATTCTGAAGAATGTTTGACAATAATGTTAAAGGTATTTGTACCAAGATTGAAAAAATGGTATATGGCAATGTTTTCTTGATTTATGGTTTCAATGGCAATGAAACAGATGATCTTTCAGTGCGATATCAGGTATTGGCACGGTAATTTTATAAAAAGCAATTCAGTATGCGAATGTATGCAATTATTTATTTATTGATATTAATATATTTAACAAACAGAGTTATATATGTATTTATTTATTCAATTATAAATTTAAGCACACGTCGCAACTGAAACCTTAACACACTTACAATTGCTCGAAATGCATGCCATTCAATTTGAACCCACTCAGGCGTTATTACTATTTTCATATCTATGATCAACCCTGTTGTCATAATGCACTGGTCACTTTAAACAAATCACACGGCAAAAAGTTTGAAAAAACGGTATTTAAATAACTGGTCTAGCTAAATGCACGTCATGTGATCAAGTCCCCTGTGAGGGATGAAACGCGTCATGGCGACTGCGATCTATGGGGAGCAGTAATAAAATAACAAAGGAACAAATTCCTGTGGTCCGTGCTCTTTCTTTCGCATGGAGGAGAAAACAAAACGAGAAGGAGTGTATCTGGATATATATATTGCCAGTAGGTAGTTACAGTTAGGACCTTGTTTCTATTCAAAAAGTGTTTTTTTTTCACGATAACTTTGGCGCCGGTTGACAAATCTTCATGAAATTTACAAAACTGATGGGGTGCTCTAGTCAGCTCCTGTCTTGAAAGGCTCAGGATGATTTGACAAGCGGGGGTTGAGATAAAATGGGGGTCCCAAAACACGTTTTCCCTATGTTAATTTCCATAGGAAACTTTAGACAAAGCTACAGCCTGAACTGCTGAACAGGATTACACCAAATTTGGCAAAAAGGTAGGTCTTGGTTCAGAAAGAGTCCTTTTTTTAAATTGTGAAAATCCGTTCAGCAGTTTTTGAGATATTAAAGGAAGAATATATATATATATGTGGGCGGAGCCTAACCCCCCGAGAACGAGCTTGGCTTTAATTGGCTTCCAACACTTCAAACCAGGAAGTGTTGGCAGCCATCTTGTGCCTCACATCGAGTGAAAATCAATGTAACTGCCACCAACAGCAGCAGTTGGGGTTCGTTTGCATAGTAATGGATTGGTATAAGGTGCCCTAGTCCATGATCATATGCGGTCTCTTCTTTTGGACTGGGTCAGCCCCGGGAGTGCTCAGCTGTACCCCGCCACTCCGAGCCTGTGGAACAAGTAGCGGCAGCTGTTTACACAGCTGTGTGTTTGGGCTGCCGCAGCTCCTGCGCAGTGCTGGAGCCGGTGCCCAACAGTTATCGCAGCTGACTCGGACCAGAAAGAAGCAGGCAAGTGTGCCAAGGTGCAACATGGTGGGTGGGGACTGTAAGGCTCCTTCTGCGAAAGAACACAGGGTCAGTCTGCCATCTGCAGGAGCCCAACAGCAACTGCAGCGCCTCCACTGCTCCGAGACCTCTGCTGCCTGCGAGACGTGATATCCAATTTTCGCAGAGCGCCTCCAGTGCTCCAAGACCTCTGCTGACATCCAACTTTTCCGGATTTTGCTGTCCCGCTCGGAGGGCAAGGGAATGGTCACCCAAACGATGTTGTAATTTTCTCTCTTTTTTCCCCTTTTTGTCATTTTGCCGTGCCTCATTTCTGTGGACAGCGTGTGGTGTGAACAGTATATTTTTGTTACACAGGAGAAATGTTGCAGTCTGTGGACCCTTTCATTCAACCTATAATCTTAAAGACACACGATTGAAGGGCGATGCCTGAAAAACAAAGGTAATAATCATTTTTAAAGTGGATGGAATGGTTTGTTTTTATGGTAAAGGTGGTCTGTCAGTTTTTAGTTATTATGTTTAGCTCTGAAAGATTCTATTGGGGAGATCCTTGCTGCATGGAGAAGGATTAAGGGAGATGGAATGCATGTTGCGCCTAGACACCCTCACGGATAATTAGCCACGCTATATAAATCTGAGTGGTATTATTATGTTGTGAATCAATATTTGTAAATACACAGAAATTCACTGCAGCACAGTTAAATGCTTTTAAGGTTGGGTTTATTAAGTTTGCTCAAGCCTTGCACTTTATGGCCAGCAGCACTTTTGTTGGGTAACTAGAGAACCTGTGTTTAGAGGCTTTAATCGTGTATAACTTCACCAGTACAAAGTTTAGTCATTTGTGCAGTTGACTGGTGTGGCCGGTGGCTGCAGGGCACATAAACCCACTTTAGTGTTATGGAAAGATTTGCTCGGCAAAAACATACCTGCGTCTCTCCCACTCCCCCACTAGAGGGATAGTTATATCCTCCAGCTCAGCACGGCACGTCACAGGGGTCCGAGTCAGCTGCGAGCAATGTGCGAAAGAAGTTCCACAAGTAAGCAAAACGGATCTCATCTGTGTGAGAAAAGAAGTAACTCACAGCTATCCTCATATAATAACTGTTCTGTGAATATGTGTGGTTCATGCAGCAGGGATATTAGTCGCTGCCCAGTAGGAGTTCCATACTTCCTCGGATAAAACTACAGAAACTCGCCATTAAACAAAAGCAAATTGGCACTCTAGGTCTGCCCTAATCAATCCATCTTTAATCTGTAAGTAGTCTCAGCTCAACAGGCCTCAGTTTTGTGCAGGCAGCTCTTGGGAATGGGAATTCACTGTGCCAGGCAAAGCTGCGAGAGATGGCAGCCCTTCTTGGTGCATCGTTTGGAGCATCGTTTGGAGCGACATAAACTCTGCCAGACAGTACTGGAAGAGACACCATCTCTGTCAGAAATCAGTGGGTGAGACAGCAGCACTGCCAAATAATAGTGGGAGAATCATCAGTTCTGCCACACTTCCACCAGAAGGGCAAATCTGTGCCAAGGAGTCCCTTGGAATATACCACTATCTGTCCCAGGCAGCCCCAGAAAAGACACCAGCTCTGCCAGTCATACTTGGATCTTAGTACTTTTCGCACATGTACCAAGCGTCCCTTCCAGCAGTCATTAGGTGCGATTGGCTGGCCAGGACAAAAATCAGCGACAAGCTATGCCAGTTATTTCAGGGCAGCCACAAACGCTTCTAGGCAGATTACCTACGTGCCTGCTGCCTAATCCCATGCGTGCTGTTTCTTCCTTCTACAGCCATGTAATGGGTGGGCTGACTCAGCTGTTCATCCTGCCTGGCTGTGAGTATTCACTTTTACACAGCCTGAAAAACCTGTTTTAAAACTCATAATAATAGCTAATACATTTACTCAAGGCTGCTTGTTTGTTTATTTCACTTTTAAAAGTGTCAACCATATCCCAGAAAATGTACACCGGTCGGAAAAAGAACATACAAGTCAAAGGTATTGGTACAATTTTTCGATCTTCTGTGAGACAGAAATGGGGAAAAAAATATTTAGCTTTTGTCTATATCGGAGAAAAGATTTTCCGCTAGTGCCAAAATGGTAAAAAGTGATGCAAAAACCATATGCACCCTATTGTATGTCATGTTAGCCCTTGTGCACATTATTTTTGCCAGATCATCACAACACAAAAAAACACAAGTAGTGCAAATAAAAGTGCAATTTTGCACTGGTGTAAGGTTAGTGCACTACAGTCCTTAAGCACCTCTAAAATGACTGCATCAGTTAAACGCCAACCTTATGTGTAATGGCAGCATCATTCATAGTTCCTTGACTCAAGATTTGTTGGGGTAAATCATATATGGTGTAGAAACAAACAATCACTACCCTCTTCAGAAAGCAGTGTTGCCATCATTTCACACCGTCTCCCCCCGACTGATACTTGCTTGGAGGTTTTCAAATAACTTTATTTTGTAATTTAGTGCCATTTATTAGAACTGCGGCCGGGGAATGTGCATGAAGACTCCTTTTGTAAAAGCATATTGTGGATTTAAGTATCAGACCAGAGCCCGGGCAGGCCACACATGGAATGGCGAATCCTGCTGCCAGTATGCTAGGGAATCTAATATTAATTTAAAGGTGAAATGTAAACAGTGTTGTGCCTCTCACGGATTACATCTCAAGGTTCTGCATTGGCCCACACAGTCCCTACTACAGTTAAGTGTACTGGCTCGGCTGACGCTGTGTGACTGCTCTCAGTCTGATCAAACATCCTACCTGCAGGAAAGAGAGCTGAGTATAGAACTGAGCACCTCTAACTTCTAAAGCCTGGTGGTGCTACATTTTGGCTGGTCTCTGGCTTGTCCTGGGTCTGTAGGGTAAACCTTCAAAGCTCGTACTCTGAGTGGTATTGCATGCTGCTCAGAGTACTGTTCACAAAACCACCGGGATGATCACCTTCCCGGGGTCGCATGGCGCCATCCTGTCCGGGCAGGAAAGAGTCTATATCCATGAAAACTGCTTGCGCAGTATGACCAATCCTAACGAGGAGCCAGAGTACAGCTTGTAAATTGTAACAAGCAGAGCCTAGAGACAGTTTCTACAGCAATCAGTCTGAGTCACCTCTTCTCTGCGCCCGGCGCAATGCTCGGAAGATACAAGGTTTAGTCAGCTTAACACTGACAGTGCTTTTCTTCACATGGCCTACCTTTGTAGGCATAGTTAGAAATTAGCATTTAAAAAACCTTTGAAATTCCCTGAAAAAACCATAGGTTTCAGGGACGTTATAGTTAGAAATTAGCATTTAAAAAACCTTTGAAATTTTATAAGTATCTAAATGTACTGTTGGAGATTGTGCGACGATATGTGCTAACTGTGCAATGGTGAAATTAATAAATATATTAAAAAAAAAAAAAAAAACCTTTGAAATTCACTGAAAAAACCATAGGTTCGATGCACGTTATAGTTAGAAATTAGCATTTAAAAAACCAGTAATGTCATCAGTGATGTCATTTGAGATGTCATCACTGATATCATCAGTGATGTCACTGACCATGTCATGAATGATGTAATATGTGACGTCATCAGCAGTGCATTGCATGGGTGCGAGTTATAGTTAGCTGAACTAACTATAACGGCCGCATATCTCTGGTTTTGTAGTCCTAAGTTTAGACTTAGGACCACTAAATTGAGAAAAATCCTAATTTTAAGACTTTCGGTATTCACAGAAGGCATTTAGGAGTCCTAAAGTTAGGACTCCTAACTTCTGTGAATACCGAAATGAGTAAGTGCCTTCTGTGAATACCAAAATGAGTAAGTGCCTTCTGTGAATATCAAAATGGTAGTAAGTTTAGGATTTTGTCTTAAGTTAGTTCTGTGAATCGGGCCCTTAGAGTAGATAGGAGTGGCAGGTCCATGGAACATGGTGGTCAAAAAGGATGGAGCAGGGGCATGCACAAAGACATAAGAGGGCAGGGGGAAGGAGAATAGGGGCAGCAAGCTAAGCACAGAGGCTAAGCAGGAGGTCAATGATTGCCCATAGAATTGGGCAATGGAGGGCAGGAGGAGTGGACTGGTACATCATGCTAAATGGAGGGCAGTGGCAGCACATTAGACAATGCATGGCAGGAGGGAGGAGGCTAGTCCATGGATTCAGACAACAGAGGATAGGGAGGAGGTGGATGGGGCAGCAAGCTAACTGTTTATAGAAGGTGGGTATTAGGAACTTTATTGTTTTTAAAATGTGTGTCTGTGCGAACTACTTAAAATATGAACAAGTATGCAGCATAATCTCACTTTTATTCAGGAAGAAGAGGACGTTTGGGACTGTGACTCCGGGCTCACTTGGCAGAAACCTCCCCTGACCTTCCACCCCCCATCACAAAATGTAATGCCCGTGAAAATGGTAGGTGGACACAGTGTTATATAGAACATAGTCCTGAGAGCACGATTGAAAATGAAAATTAGATATAGTATATGGTATAAACTATGCACCAAAAAGTGTGATATAAGATGAACCGGGGCGTGAAATATAATATGCAATACATTGTGCGCAATGACAGATTCATTGGAGAGCGCGAGATAGCACAGGCACTAGCGCTTGCTATGTGATATGCGCCTTGGAGTGTAATATGCACAGGGCAGTGTTGTGTAACCTAAGTAGTCTCTAAAGTTGTAATATAAAATATGTGCTGGGTAGTGTAACATTGCATATGCACTGTGACAAAGATATGGATCCCAGATTGTAATAAGTATGGCATAGCGCTGTGCTTTATAACATAGGCATCGAGGAAGGCACGTTAGATGGGGCAATATAACCCGTGCGAAGGCAAGTGTGGCATGACATATTCACGGGGTGGTGTTACAGTGCACATGGGCTAGAGAGTGTCATAGCATAAGCACTAGATGGTGGAATACAACACAGAGGTGTGTGGCTCTCGGCAGGCAATGGTGGGTGTAACACAGCATTGGGCTCAGCCAGGAGCACGCTGTGACTCTCAAGTAAGGTTTGTCTCCTTTCCAGAGCGTAAAATAAAAAGTATTACACATCTGGCGGTGGATGTGTGTTTTATTAACCATGAGGGGGTTTCTTGCATAGTTTGGTCGAATTTTTGTCGAATCCCCTTTGAATGGATTGGTGTGCATGTGTATTAAATGTGCCCGTCAATAGCTACCCATGTTTGTTTAAATAAACGACAAGGGTGTCTACTTGGAGAGTACCCACCAGCGGGGGCGCCGGGATTAGGCACGGTAGGGTGTCAGACATGTCAGAGCTTCACTAGCGGTGTGAATACATTCTACGTGGATTCATTGTATGCGTAGTCAGTCGCCTTTTAATGAATATCACGCAAATCGTCATGGTGATAGGTACATACGGTTTGTCCAGCAACACAGCCCCCCTCCTAAAGAATAAAAAAAATGCCATGACCCGGGGGTTGGGGTCCCCGGGGCCGATTAAGGCCTTGGGAGGGCCAAATTAATTTTTTTCAACAAAAAAATGAGGGTGCAGGCCCTGGGGGATGGGGTCCCCAGGGCTAATAAATTAGAAAAAGAAAGGGGGCCACACAGCCCTCCTTCTTAAAAATAAATAAATAAAAGACCGGCATCGCGCCGGAGGCCATGCCCCCTCCTTGCAGCACTCTGCAAACGCGCCCCCTGGCCAGTTGTAAGTTGAGGAATTAATTCCCCTTCAATACTGAGGGTCCCTGAGGGCCAACTAGCCCAACAGGTATCTCCAGTATGCGCCAGGGAGCTGCGTTGCAGACAGGTGTTCAGAGGCCACGCCCCTTTTTACACCTCTATCCAACGCAGCTCTGTGGCGCTTACTGGAGGTACCTAGTGGGCGAGTTTGACCCTAGGGACCCTTAGGATTCAAGGGGACTTAATCTCTCAACTCAGAACGGCCACAGGGCACGTTTACACAGTGGTGAAGGGAGGGGACGGGGCCTGAGGTGACGTGTGCAAACATGCCCTGTGGCGCGTTTTTAAGTTGGGGAAATAATTCCCTTTCAATCCTGAGGGACCCTGGGGTCCAACTCGCCCACCAGGTGCTTCCAGTAAGCACCACTGCTCTGCGTTGCAGAGAGGTGGTGCAGGCCATGCCACTTTTTACACCTCTCTGCAACGCAGCTCTGTGGCGCTTACTGGAGGTACCTAGTGGTCTAGTTGGACCCTAGGGACCCTCAGGATTCAAGGGGACTTAATCTCCCAACTTAAAATGGCTACAGGGTGTGTTTACACAGTGGGGAAGGGAGGGGACGGGGCATGATGTGACGTGTTCAAACACGCCCTGTGGTGCGTTTTAAGAGGTAGTTTTAATCCCCTGCCCTATTATATACTAGGGGCTTACAGAGGAGGTCATGCTAATCACAGGGGGACCCCAACGCATAGTGTGCCCTAGTGTATGTAGGTGTTTTCACTGTATTCTGAGTGTCTTTTAACATAGCACTGGCTCTAGGACTGCTTAGGCAGACTCAGTTACCATCAGTATCCGTCTGAAAAAGTTGAGGGTACAGGATGATTTTGCAACAAGGCTTCTTTCTGCTCTTCTGTTTGTTCTTTCTGCACGTTATATTTCTTCCTGCACTTTTCTCCGTCTTTGAGGACTTCTGTTGCTTCTTTCTGCATTTCTTTTTTTTCTTTCTGTGCGTTTTTCCTTCTTTCTTCACATGTCCTATCTCTGTAGGCATAGTTAGAAATTAGCATTTAAAAAACCTTTGAAATTCACTGAAAAAACCATAGGTTTCAGGCACGTTATAGCTAGGAATTAGCATTTAAAAAACCTTAGAAATTCACTGAAAAAACCATAGGTTTCAGGGGCGATATAGTTAGCTGGACTTTTCACTCATACAAAACCATAGAAATTCCCCCGTTATAGTTAGTTCAGCTAACTATAACTCGCGCGCCCGCAATGCACTGCTGATGACGTCACATATTACATCACTCATGACATGGTCAGTGACATCACTCATGACATCACTGATGACATCATCCTTGTGATAGAGTGGCAGACCTCCTCTCCCCCTAATATAACCTTTCATACACACATTCAAAACAATGGACATACCAATACCAGTTACAACAACCTATTCAGTAATTGTAAGATCCACATACACATCCACTCATTCACCAACAGTCCTATACAGTCACTCATACATGCACTCACTCATCATATGTATTCATACACCTATACATTCTGTTACACAACGCCACTCATCCATAAAGTTACTCACACACGTAGTCACTCATGCTAATAAAGAATCAAACATCCGTTTACCTGCATATTCAGTTATACACACACCACCACACTTACTTCTACAGAAACTTACACATACTTAGTCTTTTAAACAATCACTTATAGAAACACATACTTATTCATACAGGAACTCTTTCAATCTCTCACATATATTCACTTATATACACCAATAGTCACATATACTAGTTTAAAACACATGTAGTTACTCATAGAGACACTATTGAGACAGTCATTCACTCACTAACACACCCATGCACACACTCATCCACCCATACAGTCCTGCACACATGCTGTCTTCAACACATACAAACAGTGAGTCACTCATTCATGCACCTATGCACTACGTAATACCCCCCACCGAACCATACAGACATCAGACACTCATACTGATACTCAAAAAATCAACTAATAACCTATATAGACACTCATGTAGCTACTCACCAACCCATGCAGCCACTTATACACAAAGTGAGAGACTGATACAGATATTTACATATTTAAACATTACTCACTAAGATACACTTAATCAGTCAGTAATACAATCAATTTTTCAAAAACAAATCATCCATTTAGACATTTATATACCCATTTATTCTTCCATCGACCTTGAGATATACATATATAAAACATATATAATTTTCAGAAAAACACACATTCACTGGATGATGTCATCAGTGATGTCATTTGAGATGTCATCAGTGATGTCATGAGTGATGTCACTGACCATGTCATGAGTGATGTAATATGTGACGTCATCAGCAGTGCATTGCGGGCGCGCGAGTTATAGTTAGCTCAACTAACTATAACGGGGGAATTTCTATGGTTTTGTACGAGTGAAAAGTCCAGCTAACTATATCGCCCCTGAAACCTATTGTTTTTTCAGTGAATTTCTAAGGTTTTTTAAATGCTAATTCCTAGCTATAACGTGCCTGAAACCCATGGTTTTTTCAGTGAATATATATACATATATATATATATATATATATATTCACTGAAAAAACCATAGGTTTCACACATGTTATAGTTATCTGGGCATTTCACTCGTACAAAACCAATGAAATTACCCCGTTATAGTTAGTTCAGCTAACTATAACTCGTGCACCCGCAATCCACTGCTGATGACATCACATATTACATCACTCATGACATGGTCAGTGACATCACTCATGAAATCACTGATGACATCTCAAATGCCGAGGAGAGGAAAAGTCACGTAGGGTGGCTTTTCCTCTCCTTGTAAATATGAAGGAGCTCCCTGCGCCACCAGTACGTTATGAAAAGTGACGTAGTGGTGGCACAGAGGCCTTGTTAATCTGCCCCAGAGATGTAATAGAAATTAAGGGTAAGACAGACAAAGGGAGAGAGACAGAATCAGACACAGAGAGCAAGGAACTGAGAAGGAGTAAGGCAATTAGAATGACTGAGACACATGGAGACAGGGAGAGATACATGTTTGAAAAAGTAGTGATGGAGGCAGTAAACCTAGGGGAGTAGTATAGAAGGAGTGAGGGAGTTACGAAAGAGCAATAAAGGAAGAAGAGAGAGGGAAGGGGAATGAGAAAAGCAGAGTGAGGAGAAGTGGAAAAAAGGGAGCATGAATGTGAAGAGGTGAGAAATACAGATATTTCAAACTTACCTGACCAACAAAATAACTTAATTATAAATACATGTTTTTTTAATTGCTAGAAAAAAGGATTAATTTTCCTAAATTGTCTTTCTCGATCTGAAAAAAAAGAAAAAAGTATTAATATTTAACAATACATTTTAGAATACAGTACACATATTTTCATATTTAACAAAGTAATTTTTTGCCCTTTTTTGCTGTTTTCAGAATATATTGAATTTCACTGCAAATTGTGAAACCAATTGCATTCATCACTTAACAGCGGGCAAAAAAATTAACAATCTGAAAGATTGTTTAGAAAAAGCCCTGAATCTCTTCTCAGTAAAACATACCTTGATAGAAATGTAACATATATAATAAAAATATCTTCTAAGAACAATAACTATTTGCAGTAAATAACGTCTGTAAATCTTGTTGCTTTAGCACATACACCAAAATAATATCTGTCAAAGAAGTCCACAAGAGAAATTTTTACCTTTCCATGAGGCCAAATGGTAATTTTTAAATTCTTTTTGGGAGAAATAACCAATGGTAATCCAATAAAATCGAAATAATGGTTTGTTCAGATGCTGCAATTTGTATCTAAAATTTTGGTTTTAGAAAAATTAAGTAGGAATTTGGTAATTTTGCAGGCAAATGTTGCTTGAAAATCAATTGAGAATCATTACACAGTGTCCAGCCTTTTTCACATTTTAGATAAACTGTGTAATGACCAGAAGTTATAGAAGGTCCATCATGGAAAATTATTGCAACTGCAACAAAAGTTTTTCAGATATTGATAATTGAGGTCCTGTAAACTTCTTTATTAAAGTGTCCAATTTTGTACCATCAGCTCTACAATGTTGCATCATT
Organism: Triturus cristatus; assembly: GCF_964204655.1. NCBI lineage: Eukaryota > Metazoa > Chordata > Amphibia > Caudata > Salamandridae > Triturus > Triturus cristatus. Next base: position 556,451,863 of record NC_140588.1, read on the forward strand.
AAAATTACATACTGTCCATATTTATTTATAAATAACGTTGATAACATGTCTGATTTACATTGAGAACATTCCATGTTGTGATTGGCATCTTTAACTAATTTACTAAAAGTCACTGATTTACACTCTGGTAATGTTAAATATATGAACCTTTCAGAATCAACATTAGAGCTGCATGTGTTCAAACAGTTTTCACAACTATGTTCCCATTTATAAGAGAGACCAAACATCTTTTCTATTTCTACCCCTTCATCTTCCAGTACCATAAGCATATACATCAAGAATTCCTGAGCATCTTGCTGGACATTTTGAGTAAACTGTGTACATCCTGAACACACATCTAAAAGTTTTCTAACATCAGAAGCACTTTCTATTTTAGTTTTATCATTACTCAGCTTCTCAAAAAGAAAACTCAGCAGAGAACAGAATCTTTTTTCATGATTTAGTATTATCTGCTCTTGCAAACTCTGAAGATAAAATACAACATTCAGCACTACATTTGCGTAGCACTTGACACCAGAGCTATTTTCAAAATGACAACCAACAACCTCTTCAACATTGTCCTTTTTCTTTTTGCTTGGAATCACATCACTCTCCTTTTGTTTTCTCTTCTGTACATCCTCATTACAGATATTCTCAATTCTCCTTTTCCGACAAACAACACATTTTTCAAACACAGGATACTGACCTAAATGAGGAGCATAGCTTCTTCTTAATCTATTATATTCCTTTACACAGTTTGCATCAGCACTAACTTTTGACTCATCAAAGTCTATCATGAATAAACCAGATATTTTTTTCTCGCTTGACAAAGCAACATATGCCATACCTTCTTTAAACACAGTAGATCCAATGTTTACAAAAGCACTATCTACAGTTAATCCTTGAGATTTGTGAATAGTTACAGCATATGCTAGAGAAAATGGAAACTGCTTCCTACGTACATATAAGTCTTTCACAAGCAAGAAATGAACTGAACAACGACAAATGTCTTTAACCTCTTCAATCTGATCAAATTTTATTTTTAAAAATTAAATTCCATCTTTTTTCTGGTAATTAACAAAACCCACAACTTTACCCATAGCTCCATTAACTAAACCTTTTTCTACATCCAAATTACGTCTTAAAATTACTCGACAGTTCATACATACATAAAGATTTTTTTCTAAACCAGCTGTTTTCGAAATGTTTTTCTCTAGAGAATCCAATTTAGTTGTCAATTTGCTTGTCAATATAATAGTTATTCCCTCATGTTGTATTTTATCCACAGCTTCCAGTTTGACAATCTATTCATTTTCCAATTTCAAAAGTTCTTGATTGAATATAGAGCATTCATGTAGTGTTGGCATTAAGCAGATTACAGTATTTTTTCCAGCAATTTTCTTGTATATTTTCTCTGGAACAATTTGTTCTGTTGGGAACAAATTACATAGCAATCGACTCTGTAAAGATTTTCCGCCATGTTCTGTGAGTAGTCCAATTCTGATATCTTTGAGAATACTTGCATAATCATATTGGTAATGAGTTCTTTATACTCAAAGTATGTCCAAATATTCACATTACCTATACTTCCTAACGACTTTTTCGTGTCTTCATGTGTAATAGTTTGAAATACTGGTTGTCCTTTAACTGGAGTGAGCTGCAGAAGATCCCCAAAAACTATAACATGTTTTCCTCCAAATAGCACGTCATAGTTTGTCTTTAGAATTTGCTGCATTCTTAAATGCACAAAGGCAAGCATTAAGTTTGATACCATGCTTACCTCATCAATGATGAGAACTTTCATTTTTTTCAATACTCTTGCAACTTCAAAACATGCTTCTCCTGTTAGCTTGTGGTATTGTATTTTGTTCTTATGCTCTACTGGTAACATTGGAAAACGATGGAGGGTAATTCCTTTTATGTTATATGCTGCTAACCCAGTTGGAGCAGTAACAACACAAGACAAAGTTGAATCTGTTTTTTTCTGTAGGTAGCTTCTAATTACTTTAATCAAGAAACTTTATCCAGTTCCGGCTTTTCCACTCACATACATTCTGATTGGTTCAAATGATGTGCATGAGCACTCTTTATTTTCATGTAGTAATCCATGATCAATTTGTTTTGTGACTTCCTCATAAATTTGTTGTTGTTCATCATTCAGCTGCTGTTCCAAACTTGGTAAGTTTATTAAATCTTCCTGAGCTTGATTCATAGCTGTTTCCACTTCAGTCATGGCTATTGCAGCTTCATTTTCTACGATTGGTTGTCCTAGGGGATCTTGACTGAGCGTCCCAGAACTTTGACTGTCTTGAGAACTGTCTCTAGCTACTTCAGCTGCAATTGTTGCTTCTTGTTCAATTTCTTCATTTAACATTTCTACATAAGTTGTGAAAGTACTGCATTCGATGGTATCTTTGCATGCATTAAAGGAATCTTCATAGCTTTGAAAATGTCCAAGTAATTCATCCTCTGAGCGCCATGGTTTAAACAACTGTAAAAGTACTAAGTGGTAAAATTCTTTCTTGTCAGTAGTGTCGCAACTCAGCTTTCTGTGATTAAACTTCCTTTTGTTTGTTTTACCAAACATCCTTCCTCACCAATGACTTTATATTTTCCATTGTTGATGTCTTCTGTTGCATTCCGTTTATAAATGTAGTTCTGCAGCACTTCATAGAGACACATGTTCTCAAGATGATGACTTCTCTTTGGGTAATATGTGTCCAACATGTTTGTTCTTAAAATGCCTGTACTTTCAGGTTCGGACTCTGCTAAATATTAAATTTCTCGAATAGATTTCAGTACCCGATTTCCATTCCTGCAAGGCCTAAACTTACCCAAATTATTCTTCTGGATTTGGAGTACAGACTTGCAGATGATAACCTATCTGAGCATTCGTAGGATCCAATTTCTCGATGCGATAACATCTTTAAACTGAAACTGTATAGCTTTTTACTGACAGTCTTCTCGTGAGAAATCTCTTCCCACATTTCTTTCAATTCCGTTTTCTCAGATTTAGTGATGTGAGATGTGACATACCGAGCAACAGCAAAAGAATTGTCAGCTACATACTGTATATCCATGTTAGCATTCCACATTGATAAAATGACTGGGTTGTAGTCATTTATATATTTTGACTCTTCTTTTCTTCTTAGGTTGTAGGTATTCTTAGGCGATTTTCTTGTAATAGTATGTCGCACAGCTGACATAAAACCGTTTACTCTTCCTTTTGAAAGAACAGGTCATGGAAATCCAAATCGACATTTTGTGTAGAATTTATCTTTACTCTTGTACTTTCTTCGACAGTATTTTCCACACCGATTACTTTGGAAACGTAAAACTTGCTCTTTTAAGTTTTTTTCATCTGTACTTTTAGGTATAGCACATGTTGCATATCCTTCAATGAAAGATAAAACTGCATCATCAGAATCTGTTCCAAATTTTGGGGCATCCTTGATCCACAACAGCATATGAATATGAGGAGCACCTCTTGCTTGGTACTCTTTTCTCCAAAAGAAATCCACAACTTCTCCAAGAGGTGGATTTTTTTTATTGCAGATGAAGGACATCATAGCCTCAAATCTAAGATTGAAATATCTGCAAACATTAACCGGATCCAATGAGCACAATTCTCCTGCTGTCTTGTATTGGATGTTTTCAATATTTGAATTTGCCTCTCGAAGAAAATCCAGTAAATCATCCCAAGCGTACTCTGCACAGCTTAGGGTAAGGAACCATGTAGGAGTTCCTAAATTCCGTACCATACATTTCAATTCTCCATGGCATCGGTACCAATATTCATTAGTCCCACGCTGACAAGCCATCAGATTAATTAATTGTGATTCCAAATGATCATCTCGCTGTTGCACTTTGTTCAGAAAATCCTTTGCAGACACATTATGTAGATGTACTCCAGTTTTCAAAATTTGATTTACTGCATAGGATAGTGCTGATAAGCCACTTTCAAATAAAAGATGGAACAAATAAGGAATACTTTGACGAAATCTGGGATCTTCTGCATATAACCTTGTAGTCCGATACTCAGAAGCAGGAATCTGTACTGGACGTTCATCATATCGTCCACCTTTTCCTGTAGGAAACAGCTGGGGAAAACAACGAGCTTCCAAGCTCTCCTCCCATACACTCACGGGAGTTCCTTTTGCTTTTTTCATCTGAAAGAGATCAATAGTGTTTCCCATAACTTCTTTAGAATGAAGAGGATGTATGCTGAAATGTTCATAAATTTCTTCTTCTTTTGACTTATCCACTTTTTCAATTTGCCCAGTTAGTATTCCTGTGTCTGCTAGTCAATCTTCTTCATCTTCATCCATTTAAATTGATTCATACCATTTAATATTACTTTTCAAATATAAATTTGCTCTTTGTACTTTTCGAACATCCACCAGCTCCTGCCAAATTTTCTTATTCTTTGTAGGTACACCATTAACCAGAATAACTAATGGTTCAGTTTCCAAACTATCTGCATCAATTGTTTCAATATATTTTTTCAAATCCAATGGCAAATAGACAACTCTTCCTTTTAAACCTCTTTGTAAATCCGAAGGAGGTAATTTGCCTGTTTTGGGTTCCATACGACTATAGTCTGAAACGGATGGACACATTGAATGAGTATAGACTCATACGTATTTACATCACTAAGTTCTGCAGGAATATCAACCAATTCTAAATTATTATGTACAGCTCTAGCAGGCATTTTATTTTCTTCTAACTTGTTATAACAATATTTACAAATACGCTGACCTTCACCCAAATCAAAACAATTTTCCAGAAACAAATATGTAGCAAAATCCTTCCACTTAGAATTATTTTCTTTTTCACTTTTTTTTATAGAGATCAACCTTCCTTGTTTGATTTTTGTAATGGCTTCTCCGGCAACAAATACAAGTAATATTTGGTCTTTCATTAGAGATGATAGTAAATTTTGTCATTTGATCTTCAAATGTTTTACTAACAGTGGGTTCTACATTCTCTTCCACATTTTCTTCAATAACTGTGTCATTTCCTGCACTTTCTTGCTCTGGACCAAAGAAACAAAACTCAATATCCTCATAAACCTTCTTCACATCTGTTACAGATCCACGGAACAGAGCACTATTCAACTCATGTAACTTTAGTGCTGGACTTTTAGCAAAATACAACCTTCTCACAAACTTTCTCATTTCAGTATGATGAACTGCCACCATCCTAAAATGGTGAAAAACACTTTGACAAACTTTCCTAGAAAGACAAGCCAGAGAATGTCCTTGCAAACCAGTATTCTCTCTCACTCTGCATGGATCTAGTCTTTGAAGCACCTTAATCTTCTGTTTAACACTTTTTTTACTATATTCTCTTAGAAAGTCACGAAGTTTATCAATAGATTCCTGTCGTACAGTACAAATACTACTACAATTCCAAGTGTACACTGGGGCTTTAGGACGTCTCCCAATAACCTCATCTGCTAACACTTCTTCCTCATTTCTTTCATATGCTCGCCCACTGGTGTCAACTGCACACAGCAAACTATTTCTTTGAAGATAACTCTCTTCATTAAAAAATGGTTCAGTACTTGAACTATGCTTCCATTCTCCTAAGAACACTTTACAAAAGTTTTTTTCTTCACTTCTCTTTTTCTTTTGCTTTTTGACTTCATTACATTCACTAATTTATCTAATGCACGGATCCTGTTCAAAATTAAAATGAACAGTTTCCTTTTTAACTCCAAAGCCTTGGCAACAATTGTTTCAATATGTTTTTTTTTCTTATAAAATTGGGCTTTCTTCCTATATTTATTCACATCCTTCAGCAAATTGAACATCACTCTTCTCTCAAACATTTTTCTACGAATGTTTTTAAAATCTATTTTTCTTTTTAACTCATTCTTTCTTACTTCTGTTTGTACATTAGCATTTAGTATATTCTGTCGATTTTCTGGTTGTTTTCTACTTGAAACACTATTTCCAGTGGATATATTTCTTACATTTTTTCTTTGCTTCAAGATATTAAAAAAAAATCCTTAGTCTGCTTACCAGAAGGCTTTTTCTTTTTTCCAACATGAGGTTCTTCAACTATTTATTTTTGTCCAGTTATCTTCAAATATAGATGTTGTTGCTGTTCTTTTCTCTTTCTTGATTTTATAGGCATCTTTAATTTATTTCAGTGTTGTTCAGCAATACCTGAAAGAAACTAAAAAAAAATACCTTTATGTAATTTATATATATTACTATATTTTTTATGAGCTTTTCAAAACATATCATATGATCTTTCCCTTTCCTACGACTGCAAGTTTTACACAATAAAAGCGACACAAATTAAATCTCTGACAACAATTCCTGTATGCACACAGACTCAAAGTGATTCTAGGCAGAAACCAATATTTGATTTGCAATTTTGAAACACATTTACTACTGTGGTTGAGCAAGTGATAATTACTGTAAGAGTCTGACACATTTTCATTATAGTTTAGAGAGGCAGAAAAGAGCACATTTCCTAACAGCTACTTGAGAGCATGAGCATGTGGAACCTGGATGAGTGATTACACTAGAGCAAAGGAAATGAGCCTTGGTGATGTTGAATGTGGTAGAGTAACACACTGCTATCTGAAATACCACACAATGCTGAATACTTAGCATGGGAGTGCAGGAGAAGCATCTGCCTGTGTGCTAAGAGCGTGCTTCTGGAGACTGTGTATTGTCAGGTGTAAGAGAGATCTGCATGGACGCTTGCAGAACTGCATGAAGACTGCACAGATGTATGTAAGAGTACATGTGGGGTAAGGGTTAATTGCAGTTTTGAACATGTGGGATCTACCTTAGCCATGGCAGGTGTGGAAGGAAAATCTACCCTGTTGTTTTCACATGTGTTAGCATTTGCCTCTCATTTGTGAGATAGTGATTTCTGCTGAATGCAAACCATCACAGTTCAAGAAAACAAGCTCCCCCTTTCCTACAAATGCAAGTCTTACAGAACCAGACCAACACAAACTAAATCTCTGTCAACAAATTCCTGTGTGCACACAGACTCATGGTGTGATTCTAGGCAGAAAACGATTTTTCATTGGCAATTTCAAAGCACATTTACTGCTGTGGTTTTGCAAGTGATAATTACTGTAAGAGTCTGACACATTTTCATTATAGTTTAGAGAGGCAGAAAAGAGCACATTTCCTAACAGCTACTTGAGAGCATGAGCATGTGGAACCTGGATGAGTGATTACAATAGAGCAAAGGAAATGAGCCTTGGTGATGTTAAATGTGGTAGAGTAACACACTACTATCTGAAATACCACACAATGCTGAACACTTAGCATGGGAGTGCAGGAGAAGCATCTGCCTGTGTGCTAAGAGCGTGCTTCTGGAGACTGTGTATTGTCAGGTGTAAGAGAGATCTGCATGGACGCTTGCAGAACTGCATGAAGACTGCACAGATGTATGTAAGAGTACATGTTGGGTAAGGGTTAATTGCAGTTTTGAACATGTAGGATCTACCTTAGCCATGGCAGGTGTGGAAGGGAAATCTACCCTGTTGTTTTCACATGTGTTAGCATTTGCCTCTCATTTGTGAGATAGAGATTTCTGCTGAATGCAAACCATCACAGTTCAAGAAAACAAGCTCAACCTTTCCTACGAATGCAAGTCTTACAGAACCAGACCAACACAAACTAAATCTCTGTCAACAAATTCCTGTGTGCACACAGACTCATGGTGTGGTTCTAGGCAGAAAACGATTTTTCATTGGCAATTTCAAAGCACATTTACTGCTGTGGTTTTGCAAGTGATAATTACTGTAAGAGTCTGACACATTTTCCTTATAGTTTAGAGAGGCAGAAAAGGGCACATATCCTAACAGCTACTTGAGAGCATGAGCATGTGGAACCTTGGTGAGTGATTACACTAGAGCAAAAAAAAAGAGCCTTGGTGACATTGAATGTGTTAGCGTTACACACTGCTATCTGAAATACCACACAGTGCAAACCATCACAGTTCAAGAAAACAAGCTGCCCCTTTCCTACGAATGCAAGTCTTACAGAACCAGACCAACACTTTTTAAATCTCTGACAACAAATTCCTGTGTACACACAGACTCATGGTGTGATTCTAGGCAGAAAATGATTTTTCATATGCAAATTCAAAGCACATTTACTGCTTTGGTTTGGCAAGTGATACTTACTGTAAGAGTCTGACACATGTTCCTTATAGTTTAGAGAGGCAGAAAAGAGCACATGTCCTAACAGCTACTTGAGAGCATGAGCATGTGGAACCTGGGTGAGTGATTAGACTAGAGCAAAGGAAATCAGCATTGGTGATGTTGAATGTGGTAGCGTTACACACTACTATCTGAAATACCACACAGTGCTGAATACTTAGCATGGGAGTCCAGGAGAAGCAACTGACTGTGTGCTAAGAGCGTGCTTCTGGAGACTGTGTATTGTCAGGTGCAAGAGAGATCTGCATGGACGCTTGCAGAACTGCATGAAGACTGCACAGATGTATGTAAGAGTATATGTGGGGTAAGGGTTAATTGCAGTTTTGAACATGTAGGATCTACCTTAGCCATGGCAGGTGTGGAAGGGAAATCTACCCTGTTGTTTTCACATGTGTTAGCATTTGCCTCTCATTTGTGAGATAGTGATTTCTGCTGAATGCAAACCATCACAGTTCAAGAAAACATGCTCCCCCTTTCCTACGAATGCAAGTCTTACAGAACCAGACCAACACAAACTAAATCTCTGTCAACAAATTCCTGTGTGCACACAGACTAATGGTGTGGTTCTAGGCAGAAAACGATTTTTCATTGGCAATTTCAAAGCACATTTACTGCTGTGGTTTTGCAAGTGATAATTACTGTAAGAGTCTGACACATTTTCCTTATAGTTTAGAGAGGCAGAAAAGGGCACATATCCTAACAGCTACTTGAGAGCATGAGCATGTGGAACCTTGTTGAGTGATTACACTAGAGCAAAAAAAAAGAGCCTTGGTGACATTGAATGTGTTAGCGTTACACACTGCTATCTGAAATACCACACAGTGCAAACCATCACAGTTCAAGAAAACAAGCTGCCCCTTTCCTACGAATGCAAGTCTTACAGAACCAGACCAACACTTTTTAAATCTCTGACAACAAATTCCTGTGTACACACAGACTCATGGTGTGATTCTAGGCAGAAAACGATTTTTCATATGCAAATTCAAAGCACATTTACTGCTTTGGTTTGGCAAGTGATAATTACTGTAAGAGTCTGACACATTTTCCTTATAGTTTAGAGAGTCAGAAAAGCGCACATGTCCTAACAGCTACTTGAGAGCATGAGCATGTGGAACCTGGGTGAGTGATTAGACTAGAGCAAAGGAAATCAGCATTGGTGATGTTGAATGTGGTAGCGTTACACACTACTATCTGAAATACCACACAGTGCTGAATACTTAGCATGGGAGTCCAGGAGAAGCAACTGACTGTGTGCTAAGAGCGTGCTTCTGGAGACTGTGTATTGTCAGGTGCAAGAGAGATCTGCATGGACGCTTGCAGAACTGCATGAAGACTGCACAGATGTATGTAAGAGTATATGTGGGGTAAGGGTTAATTGCAGTTTTGAACATGTAGGATCTACCTCACCCATGGCAGGTGTGGAAGGAAAATCTACCCTGTTGTTTTCAAATGTGTTAGCATTTGCCTCTCATTTGTGAGATAGTGATTTCTGCTGAATGCAAACCATCACAGTTCAATAAAACAAGCTTCCCCTTTCCTACGAATGCAAGTATTACAGAACCAGACCAACACGAATTAAATCTCTGACAACAAATTCCTGTGTGCACACAGACTCATGGTGTGATTCTAGGCAGAAAACGATTTTTCAGTGGCAATTTCAAAGCAAATTTACTGCTGTGGTTTTGCAAGTGATAATTACTGTAACAGCCTGACACATTTTCCTTATAGTTTAGAGAGGCAGAAAAGAGCACAAGTCCTAACAGCTACTTGAGAGCATGAGCATGTGGAACCTTGGTGAGTGATTACACTAGAGCAAAAAAAAAGAGCCTTGGTGACATTGAATGTGTTAGCGTTACACACTGCTATCTGAAATACCACACAGTGCAAACCATCACAGTTCAAGAAAACAAGCTGCCCCTTTCCTATGAATGCAAGCCTTACAGAACCAGACCAACACTTTTTAAATCTCTGACAACAAATTCCTGTGGGCACACAGAATCATGGTGTGATTCTAGGCAGAAAACGATTTTTCATATGCAATTTCAATGCACATTAACTGCTTTGGTTTGGCAAGTGATAATTACTGTAAGAGTCTGACACATTTTCCTTATTGTTTAGAGAGGCATAAAAGAGCACATGTCCTAAAAGCTACTTGAGAGCATGAGCATGTGGAACCTGGGTGAGTGATTAGACTAGAGCAAAGGAAATCAGCGTTGGTGATGTTGAATGTGGTAGCGTTACACACTACTATCTGAAATACCACACAGTGCTGAATACTTAGCATGGGAGTCCAGGAGAAGCAACTGACTGTGTGCTAAGAGCGTGCTTCTGGAGACTGTGTATTGTCAGGTGCAAGAGAGATCTGCATGGACGCTTGCAGAACTGCATGAAGACTGCACAGATGTATGTAAGAGTACATGTGGGGTAAGGGTTAATTGCAGTTTTGAACATGTAGGATCTACCTCACCCATGGCAGGTGTGGAAGGGAAATCTACCCTGTTGTTTTCAAATGTGTTAGCATTTGCCTGTCATTTGTGAGATAGTGATTTCTACTGAATGCAAACCATCACAGTTCAATAAAACAAGCTGCCCCTTTCCTACGAATGCAAGTCTTACAGAACCAGACCAACACAAATTAAATCTCTGACAACAAATTCCTGTGTGCACACAGACTCATGGTGTGATTCTAGGCAGAAAACGATTTTTCAGTGGCAATTTCAAAGCACATTTACTGCTGTGGTTTTGCAAGTGATAATTACTGTAACAGCCTGACACATTTTCCTTATAGTTTAGAGAGGCAGAAAAGAGCACACGTCCTAACAGCTACTTGAGAGCATGAGCATGTGGAACCTTGGTGAGTGATTACACTAGAGCAAAAAAAAAGAGCCTTGGTGACATTGAATGTGTTAGCGTTACACACTGCTATCTGAAATACCACACAGTGCAAACCATCACAGTTCAAGAAAACAAGCTGCCCCTTTCCTACGAATGCAAGCCTTACAGAACCAGACCAACACTTTTTAAATCTCTGACAACAAATTCCTGTGGGCACACAGAATCATGGTGTGATTCTAGGCAGAAAACGATTTTTCATATGCAATTTCAAAGCACATTAACTGCTTTGGTTTGGCAAGTGATAATTACTGTAAGAGTCTGACACATTTTCCTTATTGTTTAGAGAGGCATAAAAGAGCACATGTCCTAAAAGCTACTTGAGAGCATGAGCATGTGGAACCTGGGTGAGTGATTAGACTAGAGCAAAGGAATTCAGCATTGGTGATGTTGAATGGGGTAGCGTTGCACACTACTATCTGAAATACCACACAGTGCTGAATACTTAGCATGGGAGTCCAGGAGAAGCAACTGACTGTGTGCTAAGAGCGTGCTTCTGGAGACTGTGTATTGTCAGGTGCAAGAGAGATCTGCATGGACGCTTGCAGAACTGCATGAAGACTGCACAGATGTATGTAAGAGTACATGTGGGGTAAGGGTTAATTGCAGTTTTGAACATGTAGGATCTACCTCACCCATGGCAGGTGTGGAAGGAAAATCTACCCTGTTGTTTTCAAATGTGTTAGCATTTGCCTCTCATTTGTGAGATAGTGATTTCTGCTGAATGCAAACCATCACAGTTCAATAAAACAAGCTGCCCCTTTCCTACGAATGCAAGTCTTACAGAACCAGACCAACACAAATTAAATCTCTGACAACAAATTCCTCTGTGCACACAGACTCATGGTGTGATTCTAGGCAGAAAATGATTTTTCTTTGGTAATTTCAAAGCACATTTACTACTGTGGTTTTAGAAGTGATAATTACTGTAAGAGCCTGACACATTTTCCTTATAGTTTACAGAGGCAGAAAAGAGCACATGTCCTAACAGCTACTTGAGAGCATGAGCATGTGGAACCTGGGTGAGTGATTAGACTAGAGCAAAGGAAATGAGCCTTAGTGACATTAAATGTGTTAGCGTTACACACTGCTGTCTGAAATACCACACGGTGCAAACCATCACAGTTCAAGAAAACAAGCTGCCCCTTTCCTACGAATGCAAGTCTTACAGAACCAGACCACCACAAATTAAATCTCTGACAACAAATTCCTGTGTGCACACAGACTCATGGTGTGATTCTAGGCAGAAAACAATATTCGTAGGTGATACCAGTACACCTTTACTTATGGTGAAGACATACTCCATAATATCTGACAAGTTCAAGGCAGTTAAATATCTTCCAAAAAATAAAATGTAAAACAAAATGTTAAAACAAGAATCTCATTTCTATTTTTTATACCATAATGCACCTCATACATCCCCTCTCAAATTCATAACTCACCTTTAAAAGTAGTTATTTGAGGAAGAAATGTGGCACTCACACAGCAGATTATCAGAGCCAGAATCTCTGAACTGTACACCTCTCAGCAGAACCAGAAAATGGCAATGTTTCCCTCTCTTTTTTCACACACATACATGTTAACTTCAAATCACAGTGCTTCCCACGTTTTTTTCAAATGGAAACGCACATTTCTATTGGTTGCAAATTCCAACCCTTTCCAAATGATCCCTACCCCCACATGACTTCTGTCTCCTACCATAGCAACAGGTCATGGAGCACTGGTGTGAGCAGAGAGGTCAGAAGTTCAGCACACAATGTTTCTAATCCAAAGAGCAAGAGTGCTTGACTTTTCAAACCTAACAGCAAATCAAAAGTAATGTTCTGTGGGAACACATTTTTCTGAACCAATACAAAACATGCTTTTAAAAATGTAAACATACAGCCTAGTTTTTAGTGTTGAATGGTCTGAAACAGCCAATGAGTTCTTTTTATTTAAAAAAAAGTATGTAAGCATCCATTTTACAACTATCTTTCTTTTCATATTGCTATTCTACTGAAAGACACCTTCTGAGTGCATCCAGATCTCCTTGAAAGATGTTCACAGTGTGGATTGTAGACCATAGCTATGTCTTCTGGAGTGAAAAGTATGCAGAAAAAAGAGGTATTTTCAAAGACCTTGCTTTGCCAAATGTAGACATTAAATGGATCGGTCAGAGAGGGTTAAAGTGGCACCAATTAATGCCCTTGGTGAAATCTTTTCTACATCTCCCTCAGCCTGACCTTATAATTGTGCACTGTGGTGGAAATGACCTAGGCACTTTAACTGGGGTAGGTCTGGAAATGCTTGTTAAGGACACCTTTGTGCAATTGATGTCACTTTTTCCACAAACTACCTTTGTATATTCTAATATATGCCAAAGGCAAAAGTGGAACTGGTCCAACCAATATTGTCCACAGATTGACAAAGCAAGAAAGCACGTCAATAAGTCTGTTTCTGCTTTCCTCAGAGACTATGGTATGGGTTCTATATACCACAACAACTTGCGTTACAACATGCAAGGCATTTATAGAGGAGACGGTGTTCATTTCACAGATGAAGGCAACAGAGTCTTCCTCTTGAACTTTAGACTCTGCATCGGTACTTACTTGTAGGTACAAAAAAAAACCTCAATTAACACAACGGCTCTTTTTAGAGCCAACCAACATCTAAACACTTATACTTGATTTTTTAATCTATTTTTTTAATGTTTTTTTTGCCACCTTGCGCGCACCGTGCGCGCACCCCGCGATCTTTTTTTAAATTTTTTTTTTAGACCTAAGAGGTCTTTCATGGTCCCCCTGACAAGGCTGTGGGCACTCTGGGGCTCACAGCCAATCCGAAGCTTGCAGAGGGCCTTTGGCGGCATCTGATTGGCTAGCAGCCCGTGACTGGGCTCTAGCCAGTGATTGGCTGGGGGAGTGAAATGTCACTCAGCCTCTGTAAGCAGTAGTCCGTGTCCGCCACGAGGCTTGCAATAAGCATTCAGGTAAAATAAGCAGTTTTGCCCGCTTGAATTGTGTGATATTGAGACGGAGGTGCTGCGATTTTCTTTTATTTATATTTTTAGCAACCGTGCATGGGTAGATTAATTAGTACAAAAGCCTAGGCCTGGCCCGCCTCGGCGCCTCAGATGACGACGTCAAAAAAGCGTTTCGCAAGCAGGCGCGCTGCGCTACCACCGCTTCATGGGGGAAGCACCCATTACAACGAATTCAGATTCACGCGCTGCCATCGCAACGCGGGTTTAACATCGCTGGTCCGGAGCCTTCATACCACAGATGGAAACAGATCTGCAGATTAATGCTTTCAAAAGAGACATCCGTTGGTGACTTGCAATTTATAACTTAAAGTCCTAATATAGAATAGTAAACTATTAACTTTCAGCCCAGAACTGCATAAACACACCGACAAATATACATTACAAAATTGATTAATGTTGCAAAGAGGGTACATTTGGCGAAAAAACGATTCTTATTATTAAAGGAAGCTCCCAACTTTGCTGTTTCTTTTTCGACTCTGCGTTTGTGCTTCTCCACACCAAGCACTCTTAAACTACTGCCCACCAGTATGGGTGACATGTGACTCCTACACTTTCACTCCTTTGGCTTATGGGCAAAAAAACATTGTCGCACACGGCGCAGCCAGCACTAAAAGCTTTCGAAGCACCTGCTGCAGCGTTTCTTTCCATCGGCAATTACCAGGCCTCACAGAAATGTGTAGGAAACTTGTGTGATGAATTACCATCCTGGAAAGAGATCCGTGTTTTGTATAGTTGAGGTTGTGACCTCGGTGAAGTTAGTGCAGAGGGTTAATATGCCTGCTGCAAAGAACATGTACGAAGTCGATTACAGATCTGCAGATTAATGCTTTCAAAAGAGACATCCGTTGGTGACTTGCAATTTATAACTTAAAGTCCTAATATAGAATAGTGAACTATTAACTTTCAGCCCAGAACTGCATAAACACACCGACAAATATACATTACAAAATTGATTAATGTTGCAAAGAGGGTACATTTGGCGAAAAGATCCGTGTTTTGTATAGTTGAGGTTGTGACCTCGGTGAAGTTAGTGCAGAGGGTTAATATGCATGCTGCAAAGAACATGTACGAAGTCGATTACAGAGTGCATAGGATGGAAACAGATCTGCAGATTAACCCCTTCGCTGCCAGGCCTTTTCCCCCTCCTGTGCCAGGCCTTTTTTTGGCTATTTGGGGTAGTGCGCGCTTAGGCCCCTGTAACTTTTTGACCGCATTAGGTAGCCACGCCAAATTTGCGTCCTTTTCTTCCAACATCATGGGGATTCTAAAGGTACTCAGGGTTTGTGGATTCCCCTGGAGGGGTCACAGAAAAGAGCCAAAATACAGCAAAATGTTGTTTTTTTTTTTAAAAATTGGAAAAACGGGCTGCAAATGAAAGCATCTGGGTTTTTCCCTGCAAATGTTATCAAAAAAGGGTTTGTGGGGTTGAAATCACCATTTTCCCAGCTTTTCGGGGATACTTGACTTTTGTCAGAAACCCAACATTTTTTACACAGTTTTGGCATTTTTCTGGGACATAGCCTATTTTTGCAATTTTTTGTGCTTTTGACATCCTTCCAGTTAGTGGCAGAAATGGGTACAAAAGCAATAGTGGATCCTGGAAAGCTATACATTTTCGAAAAGAAGACAACATTCTGAATTCAGCAAGGGGTCATTTGTGTAGATCCATCAAGGTTTTTTTATAGAAACAAACAGTTAATGTAGGATAAATTGAAATTTAGTTGAAAAAAACAGCCTTTTGTGTCAACGTTTTCACCTGTAACTTCTTCTAATTATGACAGCTCTTTGAAAGCAATATACCGTTGCATCCGCTGGACATTACTGGTTGTGGGGATATATAGGACTTGTAGGTTCACCAAGAACCCGACGAACCCAGAGCCAAAAACTGAGTAGTAACTTGCAATGGTTTTTTATTATGTACCGGGTATATAGTAATTATTCTGTAAAAAAGTGTACATGGAAAAATCGGTATGATAGACACCTATGTATTTCTGAAATGGGAACAAAATATAGAGTTTAGAAACAGTAGATATTTGCACATTTCTGAAATTGGGAATACTCATACTAGCATGAGAATTATCAGTCATTTTTTAGAATGACTTCTTTTTTACACAATATCTTTCATTTGGAAAGCAGAAATGCATGGAAAGTCAATAGATAATAACAGTTCCTTTACAAATCTGAATTACCTTAAGTCTCCCGATAAAAATGGTACCTCACTTGTGTGGGTAGGCATAGTGCCCACGACAGGAAACGGCGCAAAACGCAACGTGGTCACACCACATTTTCACAATGCAAAATTACCCTTTTTTTGCAAAGTGCCTAGCTCTAGTTTTTGAACCCTAGCTCTGCGGGCACCTTGGGAAACCTAGCAAACCTATACATTTTTGAAAACTAGACACCCAGGGGAATCCAGGATGGGGTGACTTGACTGCCTCCCACCAGGGTCTGTTACCCAGAATCCCTTGCAAACCTAAAAAATTGTCAAAAAAAACACATTTTCCACACATTTCTGTCGTGGAAAGTTCCGGAATCTGCGTGGATCCACAAATTTCCACCCACCCCGCGTTCCCCACAGTCTTACAACAAAAACGGTACCTCACTTGTGTGGGTCGGCCTAGTGCCTACGACAGGAAACGGCGCAAAACGCAACCTGGTCACACCTCAATTTCGCAGTGAAAAATGACCCTTTTTTGGAAAAATGACTAGCTGTAGTTTTTGAACCCTAGCTCTGCGGGCACCTTGGGAAACCTAGCAAACCTATACATTTTTGAAAAGTAGACACCCAGGGGAATCCAGGATGGGGTGACTTGACTGCCTCCCACCAGGGTCTGTTACCCAGAATCCCTTGCAAACCTAAAAAATTGTCAAAAAAAACACATTTTCCCCACATTTCTGTCATGGAAAGTTCCGGAATCTGCGTGGATCCACAAATTTCCACGCACCCCGCGTTCCCCAAAGTCTTACGAGAAAAACGGTACCTCACTTGTGTGGGTCGGCCTAGTGCCCGCGACAGGAAACGGCGCAAAACGCAACCTAGTCACACCTCAATTTCGCAGTGAAAAATGACCCTTTTTTGGAAAAATTACTAGCTGTAGTTTTTGAACCCTAGCTCTGCGGGCACCTTGGGAAACCTAGCAAACCTATACATTTTTGAAAACTAGACACCCAGGGGAAACAAGGATGGGGTGACTTGACTGCCTCCCACCAGGGTCTGTTACCCAGAATCCCTTGCAAACCTAAAAAATTGTCAAAAAAAACACATTTTCCCCACATTTCTGTCGTGGAAAGTTCCGGAATCTGCGTGGATCCACAAATTTCCACCCACCCTGCGTTCCCCAAAGTCTTACGAGAAAAACGGTACCTCACTTGTGTGGGTCGGCCTAGTGCCCGCGACAGGAAACGGCGCAAAACGCAACCTGGTCACACCTCAATTTCGCAGTGAAAAATGACCTTTTCTTGGAAAAATGACTAGTTGTAGTTTTTGAACCCTAGCTCTGCGGGCACCTTGGGAAACCTAGTAAACCTATACATTTTTGAAAAGTAGACACCCAGGGGAATCCAGGATGGGGTGACTTGACTGCCTCCCACCAGGGTCTGTTACCCAGAATCCCTTGCAAACCTAAAAAATTGTCAAAAAAAACACATTTTCCCCACATTTCTGTCGTGGAAAGTTCCGGAATCTGCGTGGATCCACAAATTTCCACCCACCCCGTGTTCCCCAAAGTCTTACAAGAAAAACGGTACCTCACTTGTGTGGGTCGGGCTAGTGCCCGCGACAGGAAACGGCGCAAAACGCAACCTGGTCACACCTCAATTTCGCAGTGAAAAATGACCCTTTTTTGGAAAAATGACTAGCTGTAGTTTTTGAACCCTAGCTCTGCGGGCACCTTGGGAAACCTAGCAAACCTATACATTTTTGAAAACTAGACACGCAGGGAAATCCAGGATGGGGTGACTTGACTGCCTCCCACCAGGGTCTGTTACCCAGAATCCCTTGCAAACCTAAAAAATTGTCAAAAAAACCACATTTTCCCCACATTTCTGTTGTGGAAAGTTCCGGAATCTGCGTGGATCCACAAATTTCCACCCACCCCGTGTTCCCCAAAGTCTTACGAGAAAAACGGTACCTCATTTGTGTGGGTCGGGCTAGTGCCCGCGACAGGAAACGGCGCAAAACATAGTGAGGTGACATCAAAATTGCTTATCTCAAAACCACCTGGTTTAGCAAGGGGGGTCTCTTGGGTTTTTGGCCCGGTGCACGGCGGCCATCTAGGGAAACCTACCAAACCCATACATTTCTGAAAACTAGACGCCAGGGGCCTTCCAGGGAGGTATGGCTTGCGTGGATCCCCCAACGTTTCCTTACCCAGAATCCCCCGCAAACCTCAAATTTACCTGAAAAAAACACTTTTTTCACACTTTTTTGTGTGGGAAAGTTGTGGCATCACCGGGCTCACTCAAATTTCCCACCTCCCAGCGTTCCCCTGGGTCTCCCGGTAAAAATGGTGCCTTACTTGTGTGGGAGGCCCAAGTACCCGCGACAGGCAAGGGCCCAAAACGTAGTGATGCGACATCAACATTGCCTATCTCAAAACCACCTGGTTTTGCAAGGGGGGTCTCTTGGGTTGTTGGCCCGGGGCACGGCAGCCATCTAGGGAAACCTACCAAACCCATACATTTCTGAAAACTAGACACCCGGGGGCTTCCAGGGAGGTATGGCTTGCATGGATCCCCCAACGTTTCCTTACCCAGAATCCCCCGCAAACCTCAATTTTAGCTGAAAAAATCACTTTTTTCACACTTTTTTGTGTGGGAAAGTTGTGGCATCACCGGGCTCACTCAAATTTCACACCTCCCAGCATTCCCCTGGGTCTCCCGGTAAAAATGGTGCCTCACTTGTGTGGGAGACCCAAGTACCCGCGACAGGCAAGGGCCCAAAACGTAGTGATGCGACATCAACATTGCCTATCTCAAAACCACCTGGTTTTGCAAGGGGGGTCTCTTGGGTTTTTGGCCCGGGGCACGGCGGCCATCTCGGGAAACCTACCAAACCCATACATTTCTGAAAACTAGACACCCAGTGGCTTCCAGGGAGGTATGGCTTGTGTGGATCCCCCAAAGTTTCCTTACCCAGAATCCTCTGCAAACCTCAATTTTATCTGAAAAAATCACTTTTTTCACACTTTTTTGTGTGGGAAAGTTGTGGCATCACCGGGCTCACTCAAATTTCACACCTCCCAGTGTTCCCCTGGGTCTCCCGGTAAAAATGGTCCCTCAGTTGTGTGGGAGGCCCAAGTACCCGCGACAGGCAAGGGCCCAAAACGTAGTGATGCGACATCAACATTGCCTATCTCAAAACCACCTGATTTTGCAAGGGGGGTCTCTTGGGTTTTTGGCCCGGGGCACGGCGGCCATCTAGGGAAACCTACCAAACCCATACATTTCTGAAAACTAGACACCCAGGGGCTTCCAGGGAGGTATGGCTTGCATGGATCCTCCAACGTTTCCTTACCCAGAATCCCCCGCAAACCTCAATTTTAGCTGAAAAAATCACCTTTTTCACACTTTTTTGTGTGGGAAAGTTGTGGCATCACTGGGCTCACTCAAATTTCACACCTCCCAGCGTTCCCCTGGGTCTCCCGGTAAAAATGGTGCCTCACTTGTGTGGGAGGCCCAAGTACCCGCGACAGGCAAGGGCCCAAAACGTAGTGATGCGACATTTGGGATAGGCAATTCCCACACAAAAAAGTGTGAAAAAGGTGATTTTTTCAGCTAAAATTGAGGTTTGCGGGGGATTCTGGGTAAGGAAACGTTGGGGGATCCATGCAAGCCATACCTCCCTGGAAGCCCCCGGGTGTCTAGTTTTCAGAAATCTATGGGTTTGGTATGTTTCCCTAGATGGCCGCCGTGCCCATGGCCAAAAACCCAAGAGACCCCCCTTGCAAAACCAGGTGGTTTTGAGATAGGCAATTTTGATGTCACCTCACTATGTTTTGGGCCCTTGCCTGTCGCGGGTACTTGGGCCTCCCACACAAGTGAGGCACCATTTTTACCGGGAAACCCAGGGGAACGCTGGGAGGTGTGAAATTTGAGAGAGCCCGGTAATGCCACAACTTTCCCACCCAAAAAATGTGAAAAAAGTGATTTTTTCAGCTAAAATTTAGGTTTGCAGGGGATTCTGGGTAAGGAAACGTTGGGGGATCCACGCAAGCCATACCTCCCTGGAAGCCGCTGGGTGTCTAGTTTTCAGAAATGTATGGGTTTGGTAGGTTTCCCTAGAGGGCCGCCGTGCACCGGGCCAAAAACCCAAGAGACCCCCCCTTGCAAAACCAGGTGGTTTTGAGATAGGCAATGTTGATGTCGCATCACTACGTTTTGGGCCCTTGCCTGTCGCGGGTACTTGGGCCTCCCACACAAGTGAGGCACCATTTTTACCGGGAGACCCAGGGGAACGCTGGGAGGTGTGAAATTTGAGTGAGCCCGGTGATGCCACAACTTTCCCACCCAAAAAATGTGAAAAAGTGATTTTTTCAGCTAAAAATTAGGTTTGCAGGGTATTCTGGGTAAGGAAACGTTGGGGGATCCACGCAAGTCATACCTCCCTGGAAGCCCCCGGGTGTCTAGTTTTCATAAATGTATGGGTTTGGTAGGTTTCCCTAGATGGCCGCCGTGCCCCGGGCCAAAAACCCAAGAGACCCCCCTTGCAAAACCAGGTGGTTTTGAGATAGGCAATTTTGATGTCACCTCACTATGTTTTGGGCCCTTGCCTGTCGCGGGTACTTGGGCCTCCCACACAAGTGAGGCACCATTTTTACCGGGAGACCCAGGGGAACGCTGGGAGGTGTGAAATTTGAGAGAGCCCGGTGATGCCACAACTTTCCCACACAGCAAAGTGTGAAAAAAGTGCTTTTTTCAGCTAAAATTGAGGTTTGCGGGAGATTCTGGGTAAGGAAACGTTGGGGGATCCACGCAAGCCATACCTCCCTGGAAGCCCCCGGGTGTCTAGTTTTCAGAAATGTATGGGTTTGGTAGGTTTCCCTAGATGGCCGCCGTGCCCCGGGCCAAAAACCCAAGAGACCCCCCTTGCAAAACCAGGTGGTTTTGAGATAGGCAATGTTCATGTCGCATCACTACGTTTTGGGCCCTTGCCTGTCGCGGGTACTTGGGCCTCCCACACAAGTGAGGCACCATTTTTACCGGGAGACCCAGGGGAACGCTGCGAGGTATGAAATTTGAGTGAGCCCGGTGATGGCACAACTTTCCCACCCAAAAAATGTGAAAAAAGTGATTTTTTCAGCTAAAATTTAGGTTTGCAGGGGATTCTGGGTAAGGAAACGGTGGGGGATCCACGCAAGCCATACCTCCCTGGAAGCCCCCGGGTGTCTAGTTTTCAGAAATGTATGGGTTTGGTAGGTTTCCCTAGATGGCCGCCATGCACCGGGCCAAAAACCCAAGAGACCCCCCTTGCAAAACCAGGTGGTTTTGAGATAGGCAATGTTGATGTCGCATCACTATGTTTTGGGCCCTTGCCTGTCGCGGGTACTTGGGCCTCCCACACAAGTGAGGCACCATTTTTACCGGGAGACCCAGGGGAACGCTGGGAGGTGTGAAATTTGAGTGAGCCCGGTGATGCCACAACTTTCCCACACAAAAAAGTGTGAAAAAGGTGATTTTTTCAGCTAAAATTGAGGTTTGCAGGGGATTCTGGGTAAGGAAACGTTGGGGGATCCACGCAAGCCATACCTCCCTGGAAGCCCCCGGGTGTCTAGTTTTCAGAAATCTATGGGTTTGGTATGTTTCCCTAGATGGCCGCCGTGCCCATGGCCAAAAACCCAAGAGACCCCCCTTGCAAAACCAGGTGGTTTTGAGATAGGCAATTTTGATGTCACCTAACTATGTTTTGGGCCCTTGCCTGTCGCGGGTACTTGGGCCTCCCACACAAGTGAGGCACCATTTTTACCGGGAGACCCAGGGGAACGCTGGGAGGTGTGAAATTTGAGTGAGCCCGGTGATGCCACAACTTTCCCACCCAAAAAATGTGAAAAAGTGATTTTTTCAGCTAAAATTTAGGTTTGCAGGGGATTCTGGGTAAGGAAACGTTGGGGGATCCACGCAAGCCATACCTCCCTGGAAGCCCCCGGGTGTCTAGTTTTCATAAATGTATGGGTTTGGTAGGTTTCCCTAGATGGCCGCCGTGCCCCGGGCCAAAAACCCAAGAGACCCCCCTTGCAAAACCAGGTGGTTTTGAGATAGGCAATTTTGATGTCACCTCACTATGTTTTGGGCCCTTGCCTGTCGCGGGTACTTGGGCCTCCCACACAAAGGGGGCACCATTTTTACCGGGAGACCCAGGGGAACGCTGGGAGGTGTGAAATTTGAGAGAGCCCGGTGATGCCACAACTTTCCCACACAGCAAAGTGTGAAAAAAGTGCTTTTTTCAGCTAAAATTGAGGTTTGCGGGAGATTCTGGGTAAGGAAACGTTGGGGGATCCACGCAAGCCATACCTCCCTGGAAGCCCCCGGGTGTCTAGTTTTCAGAAATGTATGGGTTTGGTAGGTTTCCCTAGATGGGCGCCGTGCCCCGGGCCAAAAACCCAAGAGACCCCCCTTGCAAAACCAGGTGGTTTTGAGATAGGCATTGTTCATGTCGCATCACTACGTTTTGGGCCCTTGCCTGTCGCGGGTACTTGGGCCTCCCACACAAGTGAGGCACCATTTTTACCGGGAGACCTAGGGGAACGCTGGGAGGTATGAAATTTGAGTGAGCCCGGTGATGCCACAACTTTCCCACCCAAAAAATGTGAAAAAAGTGATTTTTTCAGCTAAAATTTAGGTTTGCAGGGGATTCTGGGTAAGGAAACGTTGGGGGATCCACGCAAGCCATACCTCCCTGGAAGCCCCCGGGTGTCTAGTTTTCAGAAATGTATGGGTTTGGTAGGTTTCCCTAGATGGCCGCCATGCACCGGGCCAAAAACCCAAGAGACCCCCCTTGCAAAACCAGGTGGTTTTGAGATAGGCAATGTTGATGTCGCATCACTATGTTTTGGGCCCTTGCCTGTCGCGGGTACTTGGGCCTCCCACACAAGTGAGGCACCATTTTTACCGGGAGACCCAGGGGAACGCTGGGAGGTGTGAAATTT
Source organism: Triturus cristatus (assembly GCF_964204655.1). Classification (NCBI taxonomy): domain Eukaryota; kingdom Metazoa; phylum Chordata; class Amphibia; order Caudata; family Salamandridae; genus Triturus; species Triturus cristatus. The sequence continues at coordinate 556,475,099 of NC_140588.1, forward strand.
GAGTGAGCCCGGTGATGCCACAACTTTCCCACACAAAAAAGCCCCCGGGTGTCTAGTTTTCAGAAATGTATGGGTTTGGTGAGTTTGCCTAGATGGCCGCCGAGCACGGGCCAAAAAGACAGTTGACCCCCTTGCAAAACCAGAACGTTTTGACATTGTTTCTACAACGTGAGAATTTCGGCACAATATTGCATGGACAATGTGACAGATATTTTGAGGTTTGCAGGACATTGAGGATAAAAAACCTTTTTGTAATTCACAAGAGAGACATCACCATGAACTCCCATGGGGTTACGACAATATCTACAGTTGGTGGGTTATTTTTACATGGAACATACACCTTGGCAGAGAAACTAAAAAGACAAAGAATCCTGCACAGCCACCTATTCCTCAAACGCACACACATACTGGTTGGATTTGGCACGATGGCGAGTGATGGTTCAATATATTAAATTTTATTAACAAGAGATTTCACAAAAATGAAATGCACTGTCAATAATTCAATGGAGAAAAAACTGAACCAATGACTCGCAGCTCGTGAGCTGTAAAGCCACGACAAGGCACCAACCGCTTTACAGGCCATTCACACATCTTTCATACGTGATACACACAAGACCATTCGCACCATCAGGCACAAAAACAACACATTACAAAATTCACAAATGGGACAAGGTACACCTTGCTTCAGAAAGGCAAATATTACTGCACAGCCATCTAATCCTCAAGCACACACACATACTGGTTGGATTTGGCACGAGGGTGAGTGATGGTTCAGAATATACAATTGTATTAGCAAGTGATTTCACAAAAATGAAATGCACTGTTAATAATTGAAAGGGCGAGAAACTGAACCATTGACTCACAGCTCGTGAGCTGTAAAGCCACGACAAGGCACCAACCTCTGTACAGGCCATTCATACACCTTTCATACGCGTGAGACATACAAAACCATTCACACCGCCAGCCGCGGGCCCATCACATAACAAAACTCACACCAGCACACAGAGCCATTCAAGGGCCCATCACTTTCACACGCCCACATTCCTGACGCAGCAACTACACAAGCAGATGGATTGCGTGGAGTGGCACTCAGCTAGCAGTGTGTGTAGTGACCAGCAGCAAGTCACTACTCACACACAGCCAGCCGAGCGCCAGTCCACGCACACCGCTAGCCGAGCACCAGTCCACGCACACCGCTAGCTAAACACCAGTCCACGCACACCGCTAGCCAAGCGCCAGTCCAGGCACACCACCAGCCAATCGCCAGTGCACGCACACCGCCAGCCAAGCACCAGTCCACGCACACCGCCAGCCAAGCACCAGTCCACACACACCGCCAGCCAAGCACCAGTCCACGCACACCGCCAGCCAAGCACCAGTCCACGCACACCGCCAGCCAAGCACCAGTCCACGCACACCACCAGCCAAGCACCAGTCCATGCACACCGCCAGCCAAGCACCACTCCACGTACACCGCCAAAGAAGTGCCAGTCCACTCACACTGCCAACACATTTAGGATTTTTTTAGACAAAAATAGAAACACAAACAAATCACAAATAGATACAAATCTCCAAACACAAAATCAGAAACTAAACACATTGCACTAACGGCAACCTTGAAACAGAATCACATTTTTCAAAGAATACATACCAATCAGTTAACTTTACCACTCATGAATGCTCCCAAAAATTATTTTGCGTATGGTACGCTCTAAAACAAGCAGGGACACACAGCCCAGGTTTAGATGGACAGTCGGGGCAATACATACGAATCTCCTTCCGCGTACCTCTTCGCCAACAGAATCTGCATCTCCTAGTGGGAAAATCTTTTGCCGGTGTGGGAGGGATGAAATCAGGAAAGTGGCGATCTTTCAATCGAACCACATCCTCCACTACTCCAAATCTAGGAACACTTGCCTGTTCCACAACAAGAAGGCTAGCTATCACAGAGTGCTGAAACTGAAGAAATGTCAACTTTGACGCAGGAGAACACTCCTTGAACACAATAAAAGCATTGAACATTGCTAATTCGAAGAAATGGATGGCCAACTTCTTATACCAAACATAAGCCTTCCGAATAGCAGAGTAAGGTTCCAACCTCTGATCTACTCTGTCAACACCACCCATGTGCTTATTGTAGTCTAGAATGCACACAGGTTTGCGCACTTCAGCAACCTGACCCCAAACAGTCACAGGTGAAGTACTCTCATCATGGATGGTAGTCAGCATGTACACATCCCTCCTGTCCACAAATTTTACAGCTAGTAGTTCATCACTACGCAAGGAACTGCACTGCCCCCTCAGAAGTTTTTTGCAAACAAGCTCTTTCGGATAAGCTTTACGGTTAGAGCGGATTGTGCCACATGCAAAAGTGTCCACTTTATACAATTCCTTAAATAATTGCACAGCAGTATAGAAGTTATCAAGGTACAAATGGTGGCCTTTGTTAAACAGTCTCCTAGCAAGATCCCACACAATTTTCTCTGCAACTCCAAAAGTGGACGGACAACCTGGGGGGTCAATAGCAGAATCTCTACCAGTGTACACACGAAAATTAAAAACATATCCTGTCCTACTCTCAGACAACATATACAGCTTAATTCCATAGCGTGCCCTCTTGCTAGGGATGTACTGCCTAAAAACCAAACGGCCCTTGAACAAGACCAAAGACTCATCAATAGATATTTATTTCCCTGGAGTATAGATCTCAGAAAATCGATCCACAAAGTGATCAAGAACGGGCCGAATCTTAAAAAGACGGTCACAGTCAGGGTGATCTCGTGGCAACGCCATAGAATTATCAACAAAGTGCAGCATACGTAGCAAAAGTAAATACCGATTACTAGTCATAACTGCAGGAAATATGGCAGTTGCCAACAAGGGGCTAGTAGACCAATATGAAGCCAAGGTTGGCTTCCTTACCACACCCATCAATAAAGTCAAACCCAAAAACTTCCTAATCTCTTCCAGATATGTGGGAGTCCACCGGGTAGCTCTAGACTGGGGCCTAAGTTTGTCGCTGTTGTTCCTCAAAAACTGTTCAGCATACAAATTCGTCTGCTCAACAATCTCACCCAAAAATACATCATCCATAAACAACTGAAAAAACTGTACAGGCAAAAAGTTTTCACAATTCACTGTACATCCTGCATCACCGCTAAAGGCAGGCAACACCGGCTGCACCATGTTTGGATCAACCCAAAGTCCAGCACTTCCAGTAGGAAGCCTAGCAGCCTCAGACTGCAATCCAGATGCCTCTTGCACCATCGGCACAGCAGTTTCCTCCTCTAAGACAGGCACTTCATCCGCACTGAGAGTTGCTTCATCCACACCAAGAGCACCTTCATCTGCACTGAGAGTACCTTCATCATCCGATGATTCCATGTTGAGTGAAAACTCACTGCCAGAATCTTCCCCTCCCTCCTCTCCCTCAGACGCACTGTCAGTCTCATAATCATGCTCAGAGGAAGATTCAAGAAGCATACCGACCACCTGTTGAGCAGTCATTCTACGGCTAGCCATATTGCTTACTAATAAAGGTAACTTGTCAAACAAGTCAACAACAACAAACTCTTTGTAAAATAAGTAATAAACAAAAAGCACCTTTATCAAAAACTCAAATATACTCCAAAACAATACCACTCACTTGCCAGAGGCAGCTAAACTACTCACCACCACCAACTCTGTACAGACACAGTATGGATCAACAATATCCCACTAAAAAAGAAAGAGAAAAGCAATTACACATAAGACTATGCAAAACACATCGCAAAGAATTTCATGCTCAAACCACTAACTAAATATGCCGCCATTATGACATCACTTACAAAAAAATCAATTCAGACATTATATTATTACTCATTTGGTGTAAATACAACAACAAAAAATTTTTTACCAACACAATGCAACTACACAAAACTGCAGAACAGCCACCGTTGAAAAGCTTTAAACTAGAATAAAAAGAAGAAAAAAAACTTTATTGTAACATATGCATATAATGCTCTAGACCATCACGTACTGCGCAAAATGTATTGCTTGACCCTCCCACTTTCAAAAAGGAAAGATCGATGGCCCAATCCTTTACAAGCAACGCGGCGAGAATCTGGAACTGAGCCTCAGCTCCGGACCACCCCCTCCCTCTTCCCAGTCCTTCAAAACTAACCTCAAAGTTCTCCTCCTGCAAAGACACTTCCAAACTTAATTTACACCCTCTCTATTGTGTGAAGGAAGTCTTTACATTATAGGAAATTCTGTTCTCCATGCCCGTAGAAGTGCCTACCCAGTGTGTTCCTGTGTTTTGCGTGTCTGCCAATTATTGCACTTTTATACCTCTACTTGTACTTTGTACTCTTTTGTAAGTTGACACCACTACAGTACACCTGCTTGTGCTAAGACATCAAGCCTTCTAAGGTCTAGTGGGGCCTTCTACGGTGTAGCATGGGAATGTGCTCCCTCAGTACAGTGGTGTGGTGGACTGGTCATGAATGCTGAACCCGGTTCCCCATTTCCAAATTCAACAGCTCCGGCCATAGTGCCACATCCCCACTGAACGCCATACTTGCCCACTGAGAGAAACTCGCACTGCCTTCAGCTATAACCTAATTGTGCCCGCTATAAACACTTGGATGTGGCTCAATTCAAATTATGCACTTGATAAGAGTAATACGCTGCCTAAAAAAAAAAAACACTCCTAGGGAATGCAAAGCATGTGAAATGTAAACAGAAACAACATGGTTACCTAAATGATCTCTCACTAACTATTCAGAAATCAGCGAGTGGTTTCACCAGAAAAGTTATGGACATGACTAGAGGGCCCTGAAGGGAACCGTTTCACTGTCCATTGCTTACATCCTTACAAAACATAAGCAGTATGGTAGACCACATCCATAAACACAGAACCATGGTGCACATTGTGTTTTCCAATTCACCCATCAACCAGGTATTGCAGTACCTCCAGAAATAGTACACTCTCCCACCCTGGAAACAACAATGCTGTTCAAAGGAAGACGAGAAAACGAAAGTAGCAATACACTGGCAAACTCTGATGCTGGTGTACTTGGATGCAAATGAAATCAATCTGGCCACTTTGCAACCCCTCTGTCTTACTTTATTTCGCCCCCCCTGGGAACAACAATGCTGTTCAAAGTTAGATGAGAAAACGAAAGAAGCACTTCACTGGCAAACTCTGATGCTGGTGTACTTGGATGCAAATAAAAACAATCTGGCCACTTGGCAACCCCTCTGTCTTACTTTATTTCGCCCCCCCTGGGAACAACAATACTGTTCAAAGGAAGACGAGAAAACGAAAGTAGCAATACACTGGCAAACTCTGATGCTGGTGTACTTGGATGCAAAAAAAATCAATCTGGCCACTTTGCAACCCCTCTGTCTTACTTTCTTTCGCCCCCCCTTGGTACAACAATGATGTTTAAAGTTAGACGAGAAAACAAAAGTAGAACTTCACTGGCAAACTCTGATGCTGGTGTACTTGGATGCTAATAAAATCAATCTGGCCACTTTGCAACCCCTCTGTCTTACTTTATTTCGCCCCCCCTGGGAAAAACAATACTGTTCAAAGGAAGACAAGAAAACGAAAGAAGCACTTCACTGGCAAACTCTGATGCTGGTGTACTTGGATGCAAATAAAATCAATCTGGCCACTTTGCAACCCCTCTGTCTTACTTTATTTCGCCCCCCCTTGGAACAACAATGCTGCTCAAAGTTAGACGAGAAAACGAAAGTCGCACTGCACTGGCAAACTCTGATGCTGGTGTACTTGGATGCAAATAAAATCAATCTGGCCACTTTGCAACCCCTCTGTCTTACTTTATTTAGCCTCCCCTGGGAACAACAATACTGTTCAAAGGAAGACGAGAAAACGAAAGTAGCACTTCACTGGCAAACTCTGATGCTGGTGTACTTGGAAGCAAATAAAATCAATCTGGCCACTTTGCAACCCCTCTGTCTTACTTTATTTCGCCCCCCCTGGGAACAACAATGCTGTTCAAAGTTAGACGAGTAAACGAAAGTAGCACTTCACTGGCAAACTCTGATGCTGGTGTACTTGGAAGCAAATAAAATCAATCTGGCCACTTTGCAACCCCTCTGTCTCACTTTATTTCACCCCCCTGGGAACAACAATGCTCTTCAACGTTACACGAGTAAACGAAAGTAGCACTTCACTGGCAAACTCTGTGATGCTGGTGTATTTGCATACTAAAAAAAAAAAACAGGGCACTTTGCAACCCCTCTGACTTATTTTGTTTCACCCCCCACCCCCCTACCAGCACCCACCGATCACAAGATGTAAAAGAAATCAATCTGGCCACTTTGCAATCCCTCTGTCTAACTTTATTTTGCCCCCGGGGAACAACAATGCTGTTCAAAGGAAGACCAGAAAACGAAAGTAGCACTACACTGGAAAACTATGTGATGCTGGTGTATTTGGATGCACATAAAATCAATCTGGCCACTTTGCAACCCCAAAGGCTTACTTTATTTCGCCCCCCACCCCCATCCCACGCTAGCAGCACCCCTTACACAGAAAACGACAGAAAAACGAAAACGAGCGTTTTTTTTTATCCATTTCACATAAAATCACCTGCACTTGGACGATCCAAGCGCAGGAACAAAGCGGAGTCTAGAAAAAAACATTTCTACCCCCCCAACATTGTGCCCCCACCCTACCTAACCCACCGATGCAATAATACCCCCTCCCCAGCCCCAAAACTGACCTTTACTCTCCGACGCACAGGAAGCAAATGGCTTCCTGCGCCTCGGAGAGCAAAGGGGAAGCCTCCGGTGACGTCAGCGCGGCTCGCGCGCTGACGTCATTGATGTCGCGGTCAGGGGGGGCGGGGGGAGGCAGGGGAAGGTCTTCCCCTGCCTCCCCAGTAAAAAAAAAACAAATCGAGGAATCACGGGGGGAGCGCCAGCGCTTCCCCCAAGGGTGGGTCCCATGACGAGATGGTCTCGTCATGGGCACAGCGCGACTGTGCTCCATGACGAGACCATCTCGTCATGGGCACAGAAGGGGTTAATGCTTTCAAAAGAGACATCCGTTGGTGACTTGCAATTTATAACTTAAAGTCCTAATATAGAATAGTGAGCTATTAACTTTCAGACCATAACTGCGTAAACAAACAAACAAATATACATTACACAATTGATTAATGTTGCAAAGAGGGTACATTTGGTGAAAAAACGATTCTTATTATTAAAGGAAGCTCCCAACTTTGCTGTTTCTTTTTCGATACAACTTACCGATTCGCAAGGAACGTAGGGCTCAAGTCTGGCCAGCTGCAAAAGTGAGGGGGAAATGGCAGGAGGCACGCTGGCTGACACCTTTTATATCCCACCCATACGTTTTTACAAGGGTGACGGTAAATTAGTACATTACGTATGGTTTGAAATGTACGTATTTTGTGGGAATAAATACACAGCCAAGGGTGACGGTAAATTAGTACATTACGCATGGTTTGAAATGTACGTATTTTGTGGGAATAAATACACAGCCAAAAAAAATTTGAAAAAAAGGGGAATAGAAATAAAAGAATTGCCGTCAGGGTTAAGGGGAGGGGGCGCAGGGACGCGATAATATCGCTTGACAAGTTTTCCTTTAGCATTATTATTGCACAGCATTCAATGGTTTACTGATTTTAATAAAGCAAAAATATATTAATGTTTCTCTGTCCGACGGAGCGCTTAGGTTTGATGTGGAACGGGGGTAGGTGGGACAAGTGGATTTTACAGGACATGTAGATCTCAGTGGCATTTTGTCCCTTGGACAACTAGATTATTTGGAAAATTCCACACCCCTGCAGAGGTTTGGAAGTTGATCTATAAGCTAAACTGAGAGCATATTTTCTGTAAATTCACATTATCTTTCTCAGTCATGTAAGAATGAAGTCTGACATTCTCAGTAAAACATGTACATCCATCAAGGGCAGAGACTGTCAGTTGATTCCTTTGTGTTCTACTGCAGCTTCCCAGAGTGCTCTAAAGAACAACTAGAGCGCTAACAGTCTTACTTATGACAAAAGTATGGCACACCTGAAGCCATCTTGATTGGAATAAAGTGGTAACACTTAAAACATTTAATTTACAAAGGAACAAAATGAGGGGGTTCATTTTGCCATATAAATTATGATTAGTGCTGCAGAAAGAAAAACTAGGGCACATTTTGACTTCTGAAATCCTCTTTTATTTCATAAAAACATTCTGACATGCAGACTGAAACATGCACTTTGAATACCAGCAGCAGACTTGCCTGGTGAGCAGTAGCTTTACTACAGTGATCTAATGAGCAACTAGAGTGCTAACATTCAGAATTTATGGAAAATGTGTGACACATCTGAATGCCTTCTTGATGGAATCAAAGTAAAAAACTGAAAGTATTTCCTACTGAGGAGACTGCAGTAAATGAGGAAATTAGGAAACTTCATAACAAATAAATCTCCCAAGATGGCCACCAGAGACAAAAGAGCCCAAATGTAGCCCAAATATCACCCAGATGTAGCCCAAGTATAGCCCAATGACAGAATGTCCCAGAGTGTTCTTAAGAACAACTAGAGCGCTTACTGTCTTACTTATGACAAGAGTATGGCACACCTGAAGCCATCTTGATTGGAATAAACTGGTAACACTTAAAACATTTAATTTAAAAAGGAACACAATGAGGGGGTTCATTTTGCCATAGAAATTATGATTAGTGCTGAAGAAAGAAAAATGAGTTCACATTTTGAGTGACTTCTCAAATGCTCTTCTATTTCATTAAAAAATTCTGATATGCAGACTGAAACATGCACTTCTAATACTAGCAGCAGACTTCCGTGGTGAGCAGTAGCTTTACTACAGTGATCTAATGAGCAACTAGAGTGCTAACATTCAGAATTTATGGCAAATGTGTGACATATCTGAATACCTTCTTGATGGAATCAAAGTAAAAAACTGAAAGAATTTCCTACTGAGGAGACTGCAGTAAATGAGGAAATTAGGAAACTTCATAACAAATAAATCTCCTAAAATGGCCACCAGAGACAAAAGAGCCCAAATGTAGCCCAAATATCACCCAGATGTAGCCCAAATGTAGCCCAATGACAGAAGTGTGCAAAACACTTATTTTTTGTGTATTTGCAGTTTTATATAGTGCAGACTTGTCAGGTATTGGAGTGCTTTACATGAACATTGGTTACATCACACAAGATCAAATTCATTTTGGTTGTAGACATGGGGAGATTAAGTGATTTGACCAGAATCACAGAATGTTGAGCTGAAGCAGAAACTCCAACCTGGTTCCCCAGTTGCAAAGTCTGCAGCTCTGGAAGTAACACCACACCCTCTCCCCTTGGATGCAACATTTAATCAAGTGGTCAACTGGATAAAAAAACTAAGATTACAAATAATTTAAAAGTTCTTTGTCGCTATTTGAAAACTCAGAAAATATGTCCTGATTTTAATTTTTTAGAGCACTAACCATAATTTTGATGCAAATAAGACCCTCTCATATATGTAATTTCTAAAGGAAATGCTCTAGGCATTACAGTTTTGATTACATCAAGATGACATCAGGCATTCCACACTTTTGTAATAAATATAGAATGTTAGCAATCTAGTTGTTCATTGGGATACTGTTGAGAGGCAGAGGCCAGGGGCACGGACTCTGAAAATTGAAGGCAGGTAGGAGAGTGCAGAGGCAACAATTTGACCACACTAGGCAGGCAGGAAGGGCAGTGGCAGCACAAAAGACTATGGAGGGCAGTGGAAAGGGGGGCAGGGGCAACAAACCAACAATACAGGACTGGCAAGAGAGGCTGTGGCAATATAATAAACCATTGTGGGCAGAAGGAAGAGGCAGTGGTCATACAACCATACATGCCAACAGACCCGTTTCAGCCTGGAAACGTCCAATGTTTTTAAGCTCAAATGGGCTTTACTTGATCTGTTTCCTGTCTACAATCTTCTCTTTTACAATGTAACTCAAAGGGGAAAATCAATACCCCAGTTTTATTTCAAAATCTCCCTCTTACCAAGTTCAAAATGTTCGCAAGTATGGTACATTGGATCATGGTAGGCAGGAGGAATTGGGGTAGGGACATGGACTCGGATAACAGAGGACAGGAGGGACATTGAGAGGTGCACCAAACTGACCCTACAGGGCAGGCATCAGGGTTTACAGCAGCACAATACACCACACAGGGCATGCGGGACGGGAGTGCAGCACAACAATCCATAGAAAGCAATAGGGAGGGGACAGGACCATGCACATGGACAACAGACAACAGAGGGGAAAGAGGCAATGGTAGCTAGCTGACCATAATGGACAGACAGGAGAGAAAGCTGCAGCATAACAGACCATAAAGGGCAGGAGGGACGGATCAGGGGCATTACAATGGAACCGACAAGCCAGGAGGGAGGGAATAGGGGTCTGCACATGGAAACAGAGGGCTGGGGGCAAGGGGGCAGGGCAGGAGCAGCAAGATGACCATGGAGGTCAGGCAGGATGGGCACTAGAAACAAGACACACCATGGAGAGCAACAGTGAGACTATGATGGCATACACACAGACCATGGAGGGAAGGTGGGAGGGGGTCAGGAGCAGCTAGCTGACCACACAGGGAAGGTGGGAGGGGCCATGGCAGCACAGAAGACCATGCATGGCAGGCGGGAGGGTTAGTGGCAGCACAATGGCTATGATGGGCAAGAAGGAGGGTGCAGGGGCATGCACAAAGGACCATGGAGGATAGAAGGGAGGGTCAGGACCTGGGCACAGAAAAGAGAGTTCAGGGGAAGGGGCCTCACAACAGACCGCGCGGGGCAGGCAGGAAGAGCAGTTGCAGCACAACAGACCAGGAAGGGCAGAAGGGTGTGGCAGTAAAATGGACCATGGAGGACAGGAGGAAGGGGATAGGGGCATGACATGTGGACAGGCAGGATGGAGGTGGCAGGGACAGGTTACAGTCATCTGACAATGCTAGGCAGGTGGTAGGGGAGTGGCAGCTCAACAGAACACCCAGAGTAGATAGGAGTGGCAGGTCCATGGAACATGGTGGTCAAAAAGGATGGAGCAGGGGCATGCACAAAGACATCAGAGGGCAGGGGGAAGGAGAATAGGGGCAGCAAGCAAAGCACAGAGGCTAAGCAGGAGGTAAATGATGGGCCATAGAATTGGGCAATGGATGGCAGGATGAGTGGACTGGTACATCATGCTAAATGCAGGGCAGTGGCAGCACATCATTCCATGCATGGCAGGAGGGAGGAGGCTAGTCCATGGATTCAGACAACAGAGGATAGGGAGGAGGTGGATGGGGCAGCAAGCTAACTGTTCATAGAAGGTGGGTATTAGGAACTTTATTGTTTTTAAAATGTGTGTCTGTGCGAACTACTTAAAATATGAACAAGTATGCAGCATAATCTCACTTTTATTCAGGAAGAAGAGGACGTTTGGGACTGTGACTCCGGGCTCCCTTGGCAGAAACATCCCCTGACCCTCCACCCCCCATCGCAAAATGTAATGCCCGTGAAAAGGGTAGGTGGACACAGTGTTATATAGAACATAGTCCTGAGAGCACGATTGAAAATGAAAACTAGATATAGTATATGGTATAAACTATACACCAAAAAGTGTGATATAAGATGAAGCGGGGCGTGAAATATAATATGCAATACATTGTGCGCAATGACAGATTCATTGGAGAGCGCGAGATAGCACAGGCACTAGCGCTTGCTATGTGATATGCGCCTTGGAGTGTAATATGCACAGGGCAGTGTTGTGTAACCTATGTAGTCTCTAAAGTTGTAATATAAAATATGTGCTGGGTAGTGTAACATTGCATATGCACTGTGACAAAGATATGGATCCCATATTGTAAAATGTATGACATAGCGCTGTGCTTTATAACATAGGCATCGAGGAAGGCACGTTAGATGGGGCAATATAACGCATGCGAAGGCAAGTGTGGCATGACATATTCACGGGGTGGTGTTACAGTGCACATGGGCTAGAGAGTGTCATAGCATACGCACTAGCTGGTGGAATACAACACAGAGGTGTGTGGCACTCGGCGGGCACTGGTGGGTGTAACACAGCATTGGGCTCAGCCAGGAGCACGCTGTGACTCTCAAGTGAGGTTTGTCTCCTTTCCAGAGAGTAAAATAAAAAGTATTACACATCCGGCGGTGGATGTGTGTTTTATTAACCGTGAGGGGGTTTCTTGCATAGTTTGGTCGAATTTTTGTCGAAACCCCTTTGAATGGATTGGTGTGCATGTGTATTAAATGTGCCCGTCAATAGCTACCCATATTTGTATAAATAAACGACAAGGGTGTCTACTTGGAAAGTACCCACCAGCGGGGGCGCCGGGATTAGGCACGGTAGGGTGTCAGACATGTCAGAGCTTCACTAGCAGTGTGAATACATTCTACATGGATTCATTGTATGCATAGTCGCCTTTTAATGAATATCACGCAAATCGTCATGGTGATAGGTACATACGGTTTGTCCAGCATGTCCTAGGTGTTTCTATAAATATATTTAAAAAAAATAAAAATAAAAAACAAAGGCCGACCCCGGGGGATGGGGTACACGGGGCCATAAGTGGCCTGAGGAGGGGGGCAACACAGCCCCCCTCTTAAAGAATACATTTTTTTTTAAAAAGGCCATGACATGAGAGTTGGGGTCCCAGGGGCCGATTAAGGCCTTGGGAGGGCCAAATTAATTTTTATCAACAAAAAAAATTAGGGTGCAGGCCCTGGGGGATGGGGTCCCCAGGGCTAATAAATTAGAAAAAGAAAGGGGGCCACACAGCCCTCCTTCTTAAAAATAAATAAATAAAAGACTGGCATCGTGCCGGAGGCCACGCCCCCTCCTTGCAGCACTCTGCAAACGCGCCCCCTGGCCAGTTGTAAGTTGAGGAATTAATTCCCCTTCAATACTGAGGGTCCCTGAGGGCCAACCAGCCCAACAGGTATCTCCAGTATGCGTCAGGGAGCTGTGTTGCAAACAGGTGTTCTGAGGCCACGCCCCTTTTTACACCTCCATGCAACACAGCTCTGTGGCGCTTACTGGAGGTACCTAGTGGGCTAGTTTGTCCCTAGGGACCCTTAGGATTCAAGGGGACTTAATCTCTCAACTCAGAACACCCACAGGCCCTGTGGCGCGTTTTTAAGTTGGGGAAATAATTCCCTTTCAATCCTGAGGGACCCTGGGGTCCAACTAGCCAACCAGGTGCTTCCAGTAAGCACCACTGCTCTGCATTGCAGAGAGGTGGTGCAGGCCGTGCCACTTTTTTCACCTCTTTGCAACACAGCTCTGTGGCGCTTACTGGAGGTACCTAGTGGTCTAGTTGGACCCTAGGGACCCTCAGGATTCAAGGGGACTTAATCTCCCAACTTAAAACGGCTACAGGGTGTGTTTACACAGTGGGGAAGGGAGGGGACGGGGCATGAGGTGACGTGTTCAAACACGCCCTGTGGTGCGTTTTAAGAGGTAGTTTTAATCCCCTGCCCTAATATATACTAGGGGCTTACAGAGGAGGTCATGCTAATCACAGGGGGACCCCAACACATAGTGTGCCCTAGTGTATGTAGGTGTTTTCACTGTATTCTGAGTGTCTTTTAACATAGCACTGGCTCTAGGACTGGTTAGTCAGACTCAGTTACCACCAGTATCCGTCTGAAAAAGTTGAGGGTACAGGATAATTTTGCAACAAGGCTTGTTTCTGCTCTTTCTGCACGTTATACTTCTTCCTGCACTTTTCTTCGTATTTGAGGACTTCTGTTGCTTCTTTCTGCATTTCTTTTTTTTCTTTCTGTGCGTTTTTCCTTCTTTCTTCACATGTCCTATCTCTGTAGGCATAGCTAGAAATTAGCATTTAAAAAACCTTTGAAATTCACTGAAAAAAAACATAGGTTTCAGGCACGTTATAGCTAGGAATTAGCATTTAAAAAACCTTAGAAATTCACTGAAAAAACCATAAGTTTCAGGGGCGTTATAGTTAGCTGGACTTTTCACTCGTACAAAACCATAGAAATTCCCCCGTTAGTTAGATCAGCTAACTATAACTCGCGCGCCCGCAATGCACTGCTGATGACGTCACATATTACATCACTCATGACATGGTCAGTGACATCACTCATGACATCACTGATGACATCACTGATGACATCACTGATGACATCATCCTTGTGATAGAGTGGCAGACCTCCTCTCCCCCTAATATAACCTTTGATAAACACATTCAAAAATAGAAATAAAATTTTTCAAAACAATGGACATACCAATACCAGTTACAACAACCTATTCAGTAATTGTAAGATCCACATCCACTCATTCACCAACAGTCCTATACAGTCACTCATACATGTACTCACTCATCATATGTGCTCATACACCTATACATCCTGTTACACAACACCACTCATCCATAAAGTTACTCACACACATAGTCACTCATGCTAATAAAGAATCAAACATCTGTTTACCTGCATATACAGTTATACACACACCACCACACTTACTTCTACAGAAACTTACACATACTTAGTCTTTTTAACAATCACTTATAGAAACACATACTTATTCATACAGGAACTCTTTCAATCTCTCACTCTCACATATACTCACTTATATACACCAATAGTCACATATACTAGTTTCAAACATATGTAGTTATTCATAGAGACACTATTGAGACAGTCATTCACTCACTAACACACCCATGCACACACTCATCCACCCATACAGTCCTGCACACATGCTGTCTTCATCACATACAAACAGTGAGTCACTCATTCATGCACCTATGCACTACGTAATACCCCCACCGAACCATACAAACATCAGACACTTATACTGATACTCAAAAAACCAACTAATAACCTATATAGACACTCATGTAGCTACTCACCAACCCATGCAGCCACTTATAAACAAAGTGAGAGACTGATACAGATATTTACATATTTAAACATTACTCACTAAGCCATGTATTCACTAAGATACACGTAATCAGTCAGTTATACAATCAATTTTTCAAAAACAAATCATCCATTTAGACACTTATAAACCCATTTATTCTTCCATCGACCTTGAGATATACATATATAAAACATATGTAATTTTCAGAAAAACACTCATTCACTGGATGATGTCATCAGTGATGTCATCAGTGATGTCATTTGAGATGTCATCATTGATGTCATGAGTGATGTCAATGACCATGTCATGAGTGATGTAATATGTGACGTCATCAGCAGTGCATTGCGGGCGCGCGAGTTATAGTTAGCTGAACTAACTATAACGGGGGAATTTCTGTGGTTTTGTAGGAGTGAAAAGTCCAGCTAACTATAACGCCCCTGAAACTTATGGTTTTTTCAGTGAATATATATATATATATGATTCCCAAAATAGCTAATTCATCGGGCAATGTCAGCGCTCTCTCATGGTGCGGTTCCCCACGGTAGAGCAAGAACGTTATCCATTCATCACAAATCCCTCCTGCCAGGGAAGAAATAAATGGGTCGCACTCACGCCGGTGAAGCTTTGCAATTTTTACTTTTGTTTTTTACATATTATAAGTTCATAATAAGGGTATAGGCAGGCGATCTTCGCGTTTCGGTCTTAGCATAAGACCTTGGTCACGATCAAGATGGTAATTGACAAAAACCAGTACAAATACTTTGAATTTACTGATGTCATTTCCTGTCTCATTTTTATTGTTGTGTCTCAACCTATAAGCATTATGGGAGATGTAGTCCTCTTAAATTCTTTCCTATGATAACTGTGCAAAGAGAACACACAAAAATTTAAAACAAACAGTGAAAGTGAATTGTTAAAATTAGAAAAGTAGAAAATCATTCCTTTTGTCTTTAAAGTCATTAATAACTAGTTGTTATCTCTTTTTATCGGCCATTGTTCTTTATGTCCATTGTCATTTGTCAATTCATTTTTCAATAAATGATTTCTTTTCTTTTTTATTGTAATAAGAATTTTCCTTGTTCCCTCCAGCAGTTCTAGATTTTCTTCTTCAGTGTTCCCTCCATTGGGTCTCATTATATCTCCTATATAGTCCATTAATCATCATTCTAACGTTTTCAAATATATTATAGTGAAAGTGTTCTCTTTTGTTTTTATCAAAATTATTCTATTGCATATTTGCGGGGAGTTTTTGTAAAGAATGGAGAGTTCTCGTTTGGAAACAGATTATATTTATAGGTGGATGTACATCTCTCCACTCTGATTCAAACCATTTGGTGTGAGAGTTCTTAAGTTAAGGATGTGGTGTGATTCTTTTTGCTGCAATATTTTTTCTCTGTTGCATCCGTGAATGGTTTGTGGCACTGTCTCTATTCCATAGAATTTCAAGGTTTTCCCAATCACTTGCGTGATATTGCTCCATGTGTTTTGCCACTGCATTCCTCTTCGTACATGTTCCAGTAGTCTCTTTTTGAGTTCGCATGTGATGCTCCCAACGTATTTTAGCAAGCATGGACATTCTATCACATATACCGTGAATTGGCTTTTGCAGGTTATCAGATTTTTGATTTGACAGGTTTTGTTATTGGCTAATCTGATCTCTGTGGTTGGTTTGGCAATTTGGCATGCCTTACAGTGTTGGCATTTTATGAAACCCTGAGTTTTGAGCCACTGGTTACTTTTTTGAGTGTTTTCTTTATAGTGGCTATGAATGAGTCGATCCTTCAAATTCCTTGCTCTCCGATATGTGATATTTGGATGTTTGCCAACTAGTTTTCCCACAGTGTTGTCCATTTGCAATATTTTTCCAATTCTTTCGAAGTATGGACATTATTTCTTTTGATTCCTTTGAGAAATTCATTATTAACCGTATTGGTTCTGGTTCTTGTGTTGCATTTCGTTGTTTTGGAATCAGACATTCTTCCCTTACTTTTTCAGTTGACTTCTTCAGGCATCTTTTTATAATGCTTTTATTGTACTGCCTTTCCTCGAATCTTTTTGCAGTTGCTGCTCTATGCTTTTGCCATTCCTCTGGTTCTGTACAGATTCTTCGAATCTTCAAGAATTCGCCATATGGTATATTTGAAATTACCGATGGTTGGTGGAAACTAGTCGCTTGTAATGTTGCATTGGTTGTCGTCAGTTTTCGGTGTAAGTTGTGTGGATTTGATTGTTTTTTATATAGATCTCAATGTCCAGGAAAGTCACCCTCTCACTATTGATGTTATAGGTGAATTTGAAATTTCCAGTACTGTTGTTTAAGGTTTCAATATATTCCTGGAAATCCGACTCTCTTCCATCCCAAATAATTAGGAGGTCGTCTATGAATCAAATCCACATTATTGTTTTTTCTACATGTTTGTCATTTCTTGTATGCAATGCGGCCTCTTTTTCCCACCCCCCCATCACTAGGCAGGCATAACTGGGGCTGAATGAAAACCCCATTGCAGTTCCTTTGTTTGGCGGCATATTTCTTCTCCAAAGAAAAAAATATTCTGTGTCAGGCACATTGAAATAATTTCTAATAGCATGGTGTTGTGATCGCTATAGTGGATGCTTCTTTCTTGAAGGAAGAATTTGCATGCTCTGATTTCTATCTCATTTTCTATGTTTGTATATAGGGATACAACGTCCATTGTGATAAGCTTATATGACTCTAGCCACGGGGTATTTTGTAGTTTAATTCACTGAAAAAACAATAGGTTTTAGGGGTGTTATAGTTAGCTGGACATTTCACTCGAACAAAACCATTGAAATTCCCTAACTATATCTCGCGCGCCCGCAATGCTCTGCTGATGATATCACATATTACATCATTCATTGCATGGTCAGTGACATCACTGATGACATCTCAAATGACATCACTGATGACATCACTGATGACATCATCCACATGACAATCAGATACACCTCATCATACACTAGTATAACCTTTCATCACTCACTGTAAAAAACAGAGGGCCAGATTTAAAACTATTGACACACCAATACAAGTTTATAAATAGCCACTCAGTGATTCCTAGATCTATACACACATCTAATCACTTACCTATAGATTTCACTCATACATGCTGTCAATGATCAATAGAACAGTATCAAATAAACGTTTACACCTATATCGACATTACACACCAGCACACATCCTAATCCCTTATGAAGTCATATTACTCACTGATGCAAACAATGGATCATACTTACTTTTACTTAGCTATACACTTATAAAAACACCACTTCATCTATTCATATAGATAATAACTCATACTTAGTGTGTTATAAAAACACTATTACAAGTATACAGTTATCCATACAGTCACTCATACAATCACTGACTCTTATGTGTACTTATTTCTATGCAACAACTGACACATACACTGGCTTTTATTCTTCTAGTTTGTTGGACATGTACCATTGAGACATATATTGGCTCATCGCCACACCCATAAGGATATTTACTCACCCAAACAACTGTTATAACATGTAGTTTTAACTTCATATACCTACTGAATCAACTATTCACACATCTTTGGGCAGTCACACCCCCCCACCGAACCACACACACATTCACTCTCCCATACAAACAGTCAGTTAACTAATCAATAACTAATATAGGCTTTCAGATAGCTAGAAACCAACTGGTGCAGCAGTTTACACAACAACTGAGAAAGTGATACAGATATTCACACAGTTTAGTCACTATCCAATATATTTAGTGAGACACTATAAATTAGTCAAGTAAACAGTCAATCTCACTGCTACTAAATCCTCCATCCAGATATTTATATTTATATATCCACTCATTCTTCAATGCAAATTACTAGTACATATTTAAATAACAAAACAAACCACATTCACTGGATGATGTCATCACTGATGTTATTTGAGATGTCATCAGTGATGTCACTGACCATGTCATGAATGATGTAATATGTGACATCATCAGCAGTGGATTGCGGGCGCGCGAGATGTAGTTAGTACAACTAACTATATCAGAGGAATTTCAATGGTTTTGTTCGAGTGAAATGTTCAGCTAACTATAACACCCCTAAAACCTATTGTTTTTCAGTGAATATATATATATATATATATATATATATATATATAACTTCAGTTGATATTATGGTGAAGAAATTTTGGAAGCAGGATATTTTTGCTCTCGATATTCTAAACTGCAACCCTAAAACATACCAGCTAAATTGGACCTACATATGCCAAACTCAGCCGTCTCAAAGAAATTCTCCACGCCAGATCCTGGTTAGTCTCAGGCACAACAAATATTACCCCATCATAATTTTGAGAGTTGGTCAATGAGAGATTCACTTGCTCTCCTTGGAGTCTTTTAATCAAATGTAATGTGCCATCCCTCACATTTAAAGTTCCCATCAGCAATAAGTATACCAGCTTCATTCCTCATAGAAACTCTTGAGTGGCAGAAAGAACTTTAGGAGCAAAGAGAGTCTCAAATTCAAAACAGAAAACATCATCAGTATGCAGCTACAAATCAGTCTTTTTTATGAGTGCCCCATGCCTTGTCAAACTAGTTATCTGAAGAATTTAGTTGTATGGATAAATTACACCAGTTGTGTAAAAGAGTAAAAAAAACACCTGATTAAAATTGATTTGGACAACAAATCAACTTCAAGTTTGCTGTGCCAGTCCTTCCTCATTCTCTGCTTGTATCAAGGACATTTCATTCCTCTTGCTTTCCATCTGTTCTTTCAATCTCACTGCTCATAGATCTCAGTTTCCATCCCTCCATTACCTTCCTAATACTTTAACTCATGCTCTCTTCCTCCTCCTAATTATCACTTAAGTGCTAAGCAATCTTATTGTTAGAGTTCTTGTGAACCAGTCCCTTTTCTCATTCCCATGTTTCATATAATTTGCTGTATGTTCTTTCTTTTGAAAATATCTCCATCTCAACAGTTGTTTGTGGAAAGCACACCACTACCTTCTCTGGTGCACATCAGAGTTGAGCTTTATAAAAATTCTAAATAAATTGATGTGTGGAGCTAGTATTACTGTAAAGGCTAATGTTCTTGTATTCTTTAATTTTTTCACAATGAAGACAATTGTTGCAGCACTGAGGAAGCAGAGAAATTGGGACCCCCTCAAATAATGAATTAAGGTCAGGGAGAAGAGGGGCAAGGAAAAGCAATCATACTATATAAACTCCCTCGTGACCTATATTTCTTTTTTTGTTTGATTCAATTGAATTCAAAAACGGGCCATATAAAATTATAATATACTACAGGAACATCATTATTTTTTGTTGTTTTTTATTTATTCCTTCTTTTTTGGATAGTAAATGCTTTTCTTTAAATATCAAAATTAATTATCAATTTATAATCATACAATAAATATACTCAACACATTTATCTCTAACATACCATATCACTTATTACCATTATTACCATAAAGTAGTCCCTAGGTAAGGCTAAACATATCAAAAAAAGTTCTCACACTCTCTCATACCTTCATACTGATTCAACCAACATTCCACTCAAATGAATTGGAGATATAGGTACGACAATAAGCTCCTTTGACCAACAGGACAGCTGAGAAGAGCAGGATCTAAATATCAGTGGTCAGTGGTCTGACTAAGGAGATTATTGTCATACTTATATCTCCAATTCATTTGAGTTGTTTTTCTGTGTCTATGAATATAGTAGGGGTGGGCGGAATTTGCGGAATTAACCTTCGCAAATTATCGCGAGAATGTTTAAAATTATCGCAAACAAGCAGAAATATCGCGAAGATGCGGAAGTTTTTTTCCGGCATGTTCGCGAGATTTTCTGCATGGTTGCGGGTCGCCAACTTACCCATGTGGTTGCTTGCGGGCGCGGCCATCTTGTTTTGAGTTGTTCTCGCGGTGCATGATCGCGAGAAGAAAGACGTGATCGCGCGACGCATGACGTCACTGCGGGCGCGAACTGTCGCGAGACAGCGCAAATGGCTAAAAACAATACAACATCTCATGGAGAACGCGACCGGATCAAGAAAACTTGTCGGCGAACGCAGGGATTCAGGTAAGGCGATCGCGCGCGCGCGAGAATGTATTATTTTACAGCGCGAGCAAGAAACAAATTATCGCCAAGCTGCGGAAACCGGAAATTTTTGACATTTTCGCGCTCTCCGCGGAACGCAAAAATGTCAAATTATCGCAATTTCCGCGAACGGAACGAAATTTTTGCCCAGGCCTAGAATATAGTATGAATGTTGGTTGAATCAGTATGAATGTATGAGAGAGTGTGAGAACTCTTTTTGATATGTTTAGCCTTACCTAGGGACTACTTTATGGTAATAAGTGATATGATATGTTAGAGATAAATGTGTTGAGTATATTTATTGTATGTTTATGAAATAGAAATTACAAATTGATGTTTAATTTTGATATTTAAAGAAAAGCATTTACTATCCAAAAAAGAAGGAAAAAATAAAAAACACAAAAAATAATGATGGATCTGTAGTATATCATAATTTTATATGGCCCGTTTTTTAATTCAATTGAATCAAACAAAAAAGAAATATAGGTCACGAGGGAGTTTCTATAGTATGATTGCAGCACTGAGGAAGGCCAGCAACAAAGAGACCACAGTGTGAAAACAGAGGGCCTGATTAAGCAGATGGGTTACTCCGTCACTATGGCAACGGATACTCCATCCACCGAAATATTAATCCCATAGGATATAATGGTCACTGGATGCAGGGGATGGGTGGCCCCAGCCCCACGCAGTGTTGGTTTCAGATTTTTGGCCGCACATCGCCGCTTATTGACAGTGCCAGCATCTGCCAGAACAGGCCTCATGAGCTCCTAATCTAGCGCTTACAGAGTGCTTCCAGTGGGGGCCATATGAGGCAGCTCAGGAAGGGACTAAGCAGCATGCAGAACCAAAACAGGGGAGCCAAGGTGGCGCCCGTGAAGCGAGAACCACCTTAGCAGGTGCAAGGAGAAACGTGTCCACATGGGGACCAGCCTGCCTTTTTTCTTTTTTGCTTTGCTCTGCCACTTGTGCCAACCTTATCTTGCCTGGACCAGCCCTGGACCATTCGGCCCTCTACCACACTGCAGGAGTAAGGCAGAAGCAGGAGCAAGGGGGTACATCTTGGATCCAGGTGACTATGAGCAGGAGCTAGTGCTCCCTCCTAAGGGTTAAGCCGGCGTGGGACAGAAGCAGCCCAGCTAGGTCCATAGTGTGGCTTGCCCTCCATTGTGTGTTCCCTTGCACCAGGCCAGAATACCCCAGGTCTTAAGTGGAGCTCTCAGCAGTCACCAGCACCCCAAATACACCACTCCATAACAGAATAGACTGCTTCAGATATTGTCCTAGAGGCGTCACCAGCGCCAACTTATTTCCAGGGGCTGCACAAGCAAACTCTGTCTACACTTCCAGCAGGAACTACTGTGAGTGGCATGTTTGTGCCTCTTCCCTCATTCCAATTAGTGACCTGCAGGGCATGCTCATTGACTGGGCATGCCCTGCCCAGTCAATGGTGCTACAGACATTCTCTTCTACAAAACCCAGCCAAAACCTCATTAACCAGTTCCTCAAGCATCTAGCTAAGATTTGGCACCATACCCAAAAAGAAAGCCTTGCCCTGAAAAAATGCTAAAGCTCTCTCTGACAATTACTTTACATCATCTCTGGCACCCCCCTCCTAGGAGTTTGAGTTCTGTCTTTCTTCCCTCAACATGTTGAAACGGCAAGGGTCAAAAGAAATTAGCCAAGGATGCATACCCACAACCTCACTAATGGCCACAACACCTGATGCGAAGGTGTCCCAGGGGCCATACAACAAACACTCCTACATGTCCCCAGTTCAAGGAGCCCAACTGCCACCTCAAGGGCTGATTAGTGAATACGTTCTCAAGGCTCCACACAAGAGATCCCACTCACCATGCGCCTGGGCCCATGGTAGTTCGACAAGCTTTCAACGACCCTACACAGCTAAAGTCAAGAGGCACCCCTGTGGCAGGGCCAAAATGCCACAGACCACACTCCTGCCCAGGGCTACTTTGGGAGAACCAGCTCAGCATGACCCTCCACTAGGTTTCCAAGAGACGCTGTCCCAGGGAAATGCCGCTGAGAGGGCAGCATCGGTAGAAGACAACTACCTCCCCAATCCATTGAGTACAGATGACTGGGAAATGGAAAGAGAAGTACTGCATAGCGTACAGTGACAGTGACCAGACAAGTGCACGAAAGTATGACTGTCCTTTTGTCTCAAACAATACCACTGAAACAGGAGCTGGGAAAAAATATTTTAGAGGCTAATTCCACTCAGCCACCCTCAAGGAAGCATAGGAGGGAAAGCATATCTAATCAGGAACTGGGAAACTTAAGGGACCTCTTTCTTGCCAATCTGGATGCCCAAATAGAAGCAACACTGGCCAACACCCCTGTATTTTGAAGAGAGTACCAACGCAGGCCCATCAACCCCATAAAAATGAGGGCACCTATATTTCGCCTCTCTGGGTCTTCCATCTCCTCCCTGGCCTCTCTGACTTCCATTAGTATCAAGCAAACATGATTGGCAGGGAACTGTTATGAGAATCTCAAAATATGGAGCTTCAGATATACTTAATCGAATCCATCGCCTCAAGCTTAGCAGAGCTGGGGCTCAGACGAAGCATATTGAAAATTCTCATTTGGTAGGCAGTGGTTGACCAACTCTACTCATGCTCCCCATTGATTAACAAACTAAGCTCTCTGCCCAAAATACTATGGACACTCATGGATAGTTGTATGTATGGACAGTCATGGATAGTGATCAAGGCCTTCTGCCCAGGAAGAAACATAAATGTATCGGCTTAAAGCAGTCTCACCCAAGTCAAACCAACTGACACCAACTGCACTCCTTCTCCGGTCAAGGCAACATCAGCTCCCCCAGAAAAAGAAAAGGGGCCTCATCCTGCAATTGAACAGCCCACTCATACCCCTTGTACCACAGTAGACACGTCCTCCCCAAGTGCGCTTGAAGACATCTAACAAGCTCAACTATCCGAATCTTTAATACCACCAGCCTCCTTAAAACCTCTCGTGAACGGTAGAAAACAAACTGAAAAAACATATCTAAAAAACAGCGCTTCGCAAAAAGGAGATATTTTACAGGGAAACACCGAGACACCCCACCCCTCTAGATGTAGCACTAGCAGGACCACTAAAAGAAGTAGCAGCCTCTAGCTTCAGAAACTGTCCTAAAAAAACTAAAAGTGACTACCCAAGGGACTAACATGGCACAGGCACCAATGATCAGTAGTCACACAACTGGGGTCATCCTAATGCCCACACCCGCTGCAAAGTTCTCTAAGGCAAACAAAGAGACCCTGGAAGTTACTTGTGCACCAAGCGGTGCACCAAAAACAATGGAAATGAGGCACCACACAATGCAGGTGAGACAATGCAGGTGAGACCATGTACAGAGGTCGCACTCATGAGCTCAATTACAAATCAAATAAACTTACAGTAGCAACACATAGGACAAATGACGCTCAGTCATTAAAGCCCAGCATGCAAGGGCCTAGGGCCCCCACACCCACATCATCCCCTAGGACACAAACAGCATAGACAAGTACCAGCACAACCCCTTTTCATACTGACTTACCCAACAGGTCCCCCTTCACTAAAGGCCCACCTTTTCTCGCAAGCAGCGATCAAAACACTCTTTGTCCCCAAACCACTTAGCCGCTTGCCCAGCAATTTGGAATAGGGAAACATACAGTACAGCTCGAACCATAACCTGAAAAGATTCCAACTAATCAGTGGGCCCACCCCATACAGGCGATAGCAGTGATCACAAAAACCAGCTACAAACACCATCAAGAACAACTGCCCGATGGCTGGAAGGAGAACGCCTCCACAAGTGACCCCTTACTTGAGCACACAAAAGTCCCGTACGGTGAACTCAGGCCCCCACTCTTTGTACCTCTAAGTGTATTGGAGGGAGCCACAACCTATCAGACTGGCAGAAGCTACACATGCAGATGCCACGGAACAGATCAAATTGGCATTCATTCAACTCTATAATCCCAAGTGCTCTCATGAGATTCTAAATAGAGGTAATCTATTTTGCCTATTCCAACACATCCCAACACTAAAGGACCTGACCTCGGCTGACCTAACATCTGTAAAGTTCACTCGAGTCCAAGAAAAAGTAACCTTGGAAGCCACTATAACCACATGGCTGAGAGTGGAGCTCAGAGAAACTATAGTAAGCGAATCAAGGTTGTTTGAGAAATGAGGCATTGGGCTATTAAGTTACATCTGCTGAAATATCTGCATGTACTACTGCTGCAGGAGTCCCCAAGACCACACAGGAGCATTCTGAGAGGTGCATGGGACACTACCCATCACTAGCTTTGAGGTGCATCAAAATCTGCAAACTCCCTAGAAGTTTCATGTGCCCATAACCAAATAAAGATAAGGCACATGACAAGAAGCAACGACCACGATGGGTGGAGCCAGCTGGGTAGCTTCCATTGTGGCAGCCAAGAGAAATACTCTTAGATACCACCTTACAGACCACTTACAATCTCAAAAACCAACGATGGAGCCTACGTTTACAATCACATTGTAGAACTTGTCGGGCCTCAGGTGAACTTTGACAAGCAAGTCTTCGCTGGCATACCTGCACAGAAGCAACATTCTCAGTCTACAGGAGATGTGGGTACTCACCCCAACAGTTTTAGATAGCTTCTATGAGCGTTTTAGGCCAGCAAAATGCACCAACTTATTTGGACCACCATCAGGAGGTCTCTCAATCTTAGTCTCAGGGATAACAATATGCACAAAAAACTCAGCTGCTCCTGATAAATTGCTGTTTAACAGAAAACAATGGTTCCTGGGGACAATCAACAATTGATACTTTATATAGAACAGCACAATAACAATAATTGAAGGCTGGGCCCTGTGTAAGTATCCTTCTTCCTTTTCACTCCCACATGGTGCACACCACATCATCTGACAGACATCCCCAGGTATGATTACCGACTGGAAATATATCTTTTTTGATGCTTTACTCTTATTTACTCAAATGTAACCTCCTTACTGATACTATGGTTATCATTTTCTAGGTGCCCCTCCATTGCTAGGTCCTGATGAGACTCCATATTAATAAGTGGGTTGAAACGTCGTCGACTATTTGAAGAGAACCATTTTTCAGCCACTACTATTGTATTAGTAGGGTGCGAGCACATTATATGTATTGATTTAATGGTTGTTTTTTGTACAATTTAATGAAACCTCGTTTTTATGTCACGAAGAGTTACAACCTTGAAATATAGGTTTCACAATCACTTGGGACACCATGCACTGGATTTAAAGCAATGTGATTACATTATATAATATATTTTCATACAAAATTCGTGTTATACTCCTTTTTTCTTTCATACATCCATTTGCCTTCGATTATTGTGATTGTGCTATTATACATTAAGTATCAATTGTTGATTGTCCAAAGGAACCGTTGATTTCTGTTAAACTGTAAAGTGCCTTGTGAGTAGGGTATCTCTTGTATAGCCATACACAACCTGATAAATTGCTATCATAATTCACCCAAAGCATTAAAATTGTCCCCAATTGATGGCCTTTATGACTGCTTAGGGCCCTGCTTCTGAACTTTGCCTCACACGAAGTTCTGCTTGCAGGGGTCATCAATATGGGGAAACTAGGGATTGCCAGCAAATATGCCTGCAACGCCAAAGAACAGGCAAAAATGAATGACCTCCTGAGTACCTACAAACTAATCTCTACTGAACAAGCATTCTAGGCTCAAGCCCCCAACCACCAATTTCCTTTCACCTTTAAAGGAGTTTCAACAATTGACTACATCTTCCTGTTAGAATCCTTAGCTAGTTGTCTTAGAGATCTCCACGGCCCGAAAGTGACCACAGCCCCCTGACCCTAACTGTCAATTTGAGAGCTCCGATGGTGGAAAATTGGCTGGCTGAGGGGTATTCTATGCATTCCAAACCAACAAAGCTTGCCAGGAGGCTAAAAAGGAGGGCAACGGACACCTCAATAGTGGTTAAGTGGCTCGACAAGGTGACTATATATACCGCCCCAAGGAACATGCACCACAAGTGACACAGACTGACCAAGGAGGTAATGGACTCCCTAATAGCAACTAGACTTGGGCAAAGCCTTGGTGCCTTGGAGAGGTGATGTCTGGCACCGCCATGGCTAGGCCGTTGTAACCCGCACATCCTGCAATATGCAAATGACATCGTAGTAATGGACCACACCAAAGTTAGCATGCAGTGAGCACTGGCATACAGTTAGCATTGAGCAGTCTCTACACATACAATGAAGAAAACTATCTCACAGTCAATCAAGGCAAGACCAAAGTCCTCATTTACAGCTGCCAAAAGAACAAGAAATTTCTAACATGGAGCATGAGGGTCACGACTTCTGAAATAACAATGAAATACTAATATTTGGTGGTTTGGTTTACAGAGACCTCCAAACCCACTGCCCACATAGACTCCTTGAAAAAGAAAGCTGAAGGCATCATATACAGACTTACCCCCGTAACAAGAAATTAAAAAGTGTTTTTTTCACACAAATTCTCAAGGTCATGAAGGCTGCTCTCATCCCTGCACTACACTATGGGGCCCAGGCTTTTACGAGGGCCTGCACCCCCAGTTTAGCGTATTCACAGGGTTCAAACTACAAGAAAGTATTCCATTTGCCCAGACATCTTAGCAGGTCCAGACTCCACCTGGAATTTGGCCTATCAAGTCAAACACTATCCTGCGAGTCTGATAGTTTGAAATATTACGTATATATACTGAAAACGCCTGACACCTCACTCAAGGCCTGCCTGAATGATACATTTTAGAGTCTACGGAACTCGAGGCACCAGGAAATACAAAAAAGCAATTATATCCTTCTAAATAGAAGCACCAGCATTAAAACTTGATACCATCTCCTATTTGACCAGACAGCTGCGACTAACTTTATTTTAGCAGGATTCCGCTCCCTTAAAGATTCCGCTTCCTCAAGCATTCTCCTCTTGCTGAACACTACTTATTGGGCAGGGAATCCTCAACCATACCTTTCAGAGTCCATCAACAAACGAGTGTGTAGAGACAGTCAGTATATGGGCCTGTTGGACTACCAGTAGCCGACTTTAATCCGGCATGGGCCCACCTGTGAAAGGAGGGGGCATGCAACTTCAAGAAAGAATCTTGGTTGCAGCTCCTGTGCTGCTGCCCCACCCTCGATGCGGTCAGGAGGTTCCTGCTGAAACCAATTTATATGATGAAGGGGGTTCACACCTGCCAAGGGACCTCCTCATTATGCTTCTCCTGATCCGATGTAAGAACCCTATCCAGGTAGGTTAAATACATTAAAGAACTCAGAGCTCAATTTCAGCACTGAACCTCAGATCGCCTTCCTGTTACCTTTGCTCAAAAACCCATAATGGACTACTGCACCCAGTAACACTGAAACGGGAAATCAGCATGGCAAGTTGCTCACTGTTCACCTATTGCATGTGCCAATTTTTGACTGCCATTCTCGCCCAAAATCTATTAAAGGTCAACTCCCTGCAGAAATCAGAAATAGGACCTAGGAACGGCTTCCTTACTGCACGAAGCACTTTTCAAATACCATGCACAGAGAAACCTGAAACGGGATTTCGGAGTGGCAAGTTGCGAACTGTATAAAGCACATTGAGGGACAGGGATATTACTGTTGGGTATTATAAGTTTGCTATCCTTAATTAATGCTCTCATCAGTTAGCCCTAGGTGAAGTCACTCAGTTCCAATCTGGTAATCTTCTCTGTAAACTATCTTAACATCCCACACTACGCACTTCAACCACTCAGCATCTGGATTTTACCCTTTTCTCTCATTTTTCTCACAAAAAGGTCCTTTAATGGAGTAATTATAACCAAAAGAAATACCACTCCAACGTATTAAACTCACAAAAGATATCCTAATGGGAACTAAACAACTATGTGAATGATAAAGTGCATAAAAACTCAACAATAGGCATTAGCTTTTTAAAGACGAGAACCCTCATTCACCACTTGGATGACATGCTTCATCATTGGGTTCCCTCTTACACTCAGTGTCCGCAAGGTACCCTGAGTGGGCTACAACTCTCCCTCTGGAAAGGAGCGTGAGGTGTTTTTCCACTCCAATGTTAGAGGTGAAGTGAGGGGCAGAGTGCAAAAAACATATCACGAGTGTATTAAAACCATCCCATAAAGGGAAAAATAAGTTTAATAGCTATCCCCAATGGATGGAGTTAAAACCAATGTGACGATAGGGGTATGGATTTTTCCTATCTAACTAGGTCGACATGTTTCTGCCAAGGGGACCAAAAGTTCCAGGAATTCATCAGGACCATTTAGGTTGTCATCATACTTATGTAAAATATATAAGCGTAGCCGAGACCGACACTTGTCTGGTCTTCTTGCTGTAAAGAATAAATGCACTTATTAATAATTCACATATTCTTTTAAGGTATTATCATTTCAACCACGTGTCACGTGAAAAGAGTGCCAAACATCACCACCAAAGTGAAAACCACATGAGTAAATCATTCTTCTCACCAATAGCAGCCAACAAGTCTGCCTCTATTGTACTGTATAGGTCCTTTATCTGTTTGCGGGCACCTATATATCAAAAATAAATCACACATAAAATGGCCAGTTTGGGACAACTGTAATCAAAAATAATAATAAATAAGGAATAAAGAATAAAACAAAAATCGGCTCAGACTATCTACTGTGCATGATCACAGAGACTAGTATTCTATCATTCTCCTCTGTGTTGGGCATTCTCGTTTTAAAACTCACACCTTTTCATATAATATACTGTGCACACGGTCATATGATCCTTCCCATGTCTCACATTCTTCGTGTATCAGACATAAGATCTGGCACACATGACTCCTACAACAATGCGATGTCAAAATCCTACGATATCCATCGGACTAACTAATGATTTCGTTCCTACACCGATCTATCTCCCAATGTTTCACAACCCATGATTCAAATATGTATATATGAGGACTCTACGCACGGTTTAACTCACGCCTCCATGCCGCTAGCATTAAATTCTGTCTCACCAAATAGCCCTGCATTATTCCCTCATAATAGAGGCCACAAGAACGGGGGATATCGGCTAGTTCCACCCGTCTTTATTTGCTTCTGCGTCGCATATCCTTGAACGGGAAGTGAAGTACATTACTTCCGGTTGACAGCGCGTACTTTCGGTACAGTCACCGAAAATCTTGTCTTCATCGCAAACCAATAGCATAAACTCCACTATATATACAAAATGTAGAGATCGCTATATTCCTAATAGTTTTAATACCATAGAAACGATATTAGTGCATATTTATAAAAAAAACATATGTTTATGCTACTCTGATGTATTCTGGGATATATAGTTCACTAATCCCTCACACAATAATTATTAACAAAACGGAACTTGAGGAGGACCATTCAGAATCCTTAACTCTCATGGATCACTATATTACAATATTAACTCATGTTCAACCCAGTGTAACATATTCTGGGACATGTAGTAATAGTTGATCCTTTACACACAAAAAATGATATAAAAGAAAGGTAAAAACCACAATGCCCTCTATATCATTAATCGTAGTGAGCATGTTGTAAAAAGACAGGACTAAATTGCCAACCGCCAGTCAACATAGAATATGCATCTTTCTCCCTTCACAATATATTCCACTGTATATCCTCATTCAAACCGAGAATATGACTCTTCATGCGGAACACCCATCTCTGTTCCCTCTGTAGGAGTACTCTATCTAGAGGCCCCATATTAGTATCATATTTCGGTTTATCAATGATAACCCAGGTTAAGTCATCCTCAGTCTGTGTTTTCTCTAGAAAATGTCTTGTCATATGTGTGTTTGTTTTTTTTGCACCGAAAAGCACTACGGTGCTCCACCATTCTAAGCTTAACTTTTCTGGTGGTCATACCAATATACGCCATTGCACATGGACATGTGATCATGTAAATGACCCCACTCGTGTTGCAATTAGTATATAACTTAAGCATCCAAGGGGTATTGAGACCTAGATCTAGTTGTGTAGTTTTTTTAGTAAACGGACAAACCGAACAGGTTCCACATGGAAAATGTCCTACCACTGGTGTAGAACCCCATAATGTAGTTTGTCTCATCTCTTGTGGATCAGTTCTTGGCCGAGTATGCACTAGTAGATCTCGGAGGTTATTACTCTGTTTGAAAGCAAACAGAGGTCTTTCCAAAACACGTGTCCCAATGTTTAAATATGTGCCAAGATTTATTAATGGCTTTTTTGACATTATCTGACAAGTTACTAAAAGTGGTCACACATACCATCCTTTTATTCTCAGGTTTATTGTATGTTTCCAAGAGAGCACCTCGGTGTTTATTTCGTGCTCTCTTCTCTGCTCGATATATCAATTTATTCAGGTAATTCCTAGCTAGTAAGTCATCACTCAAATTCTGTGCATGTACTCTATATCTAGACACTTCTCTGCAATTCCTACGTAACCTAAGGAACTGTCCTATTGGGAGGTTATTCAACAGAGCTCGTGGATGAAAACTATAATAGCTCAATAACTA
Source organism: Triturus cristatus (assembly GCF_964204655.1). Lineage (NCBI taxonomy): Eukaryota > Metazoa > Chordata > Amphibia > Caudata > Salamandridae > Triturus > Triturus cristatus. Next base: position 556,506,663 of record NC_140588.1, read on the forward strand.
ATTCCTTGCCATAGGCTTCTGAAATAATTCAGTATGAATTATCCCATCCTTAGGGTATAATCGCAAGTCAAGATATGAGACAGTACTGTTACTGGATTCACCAGTAAACCTTAAATTTGGATCTTGTTCATTAAGCCATTGGGAGAATAGATCTAGAGACCCCTGGTCACCTTCCCAGATGACCAGGATATCATCTATATAACGTCTCCACAATTTAAGGCGTTGTACAAAGGGATTGCCCATCTCAAAGATAACCTTAGTTTCAAAGCCATACATGTACAGATTGGCCATACTAGGGGCAAACGTACTACCCATAGAAGTACCGGTAGTTTGCCAGTACAACTCGCCCTCATAGCAGAAAAAGTTCTTTTTAAGTGCCAATCTGGCACATTCCATCACAAAAGAGTTAGGAGTCTGATCTTCGCGTGGATGACTCTCCAAGAGTTGTTCAATAATTTCTAAGGTATCATCCTGCGGAATGTTGGTATATAATGATTTAAGGTCATATGTAACCATAAAGTTGCTTAAAGGATCAAAGGGTACAGTGTCCAGTAGTGAGAGAACATGTTTGGTATCCTGCAAATAGGATGGCATCTCAGCTACTATCGGGCAAAGAAAACAATCAACAAATTTAGATAATGGCTCGAGAACTGAACCAATACCTGACACTAGAGGTCTCCCCGGTGGCGGTCTTAGTGCCTTATGTATTTTAGGGAGAATATAGAATGCCGGTATTCTAGGATGTTTTTAGATTAAAAATTCAGCTTCACCTTTAGTAATCCAATTGTGTTCTCTCCCTTCCTTAACTAAAGCCCCAATCTCAGTCTGTAATCTAGAGGTCGGGTCCTGAGTAATAGGAGTGTAGAATTTATGATCATGCAATTGTCTCAAACATTCTGTACGATAAACTGTAGTGTCCATAATGACGGTCGCCCCGCCCTTATCTGCTGGTTTAATCGTGATGTTTAGGTCATTACTCAGTTCTCGAATGCATTTCCTTTCAAGGTTTGAAATATGGCAAAATGTGTTCTTGGGAATATGCGATTGGATTCATAATCTTTCAAAACTGCCTTCTCAAAGGTACTGACTTCTGAAGGTACTTGTTGTATTGAAGGCAGAAAGGTGGACTTATTCCTCAAACCAGTGTTACATACAAAATTATCCTCATCTCTTTCAATATCAGAGAAGAAAAAAATTAAATCTTACTTTCCGAAAAAAATCAGCTAGTTCTTTATGAATCACAAAGTCATCTCCTAGCTTCGTAGGGACAAAACCAAGCCCTTTGGAAAGTACATTCAGTTCCAAATCCGTCAAAATTTTAGAGCTGAAATTTACCACTAAGCCATCAGGTCGCTTGTGGATGCCGTCATGCTCCGAGTCACTCTTTGTTCTATCGATGGATCCCAGCTCACTTGTTGTGGGCCACTCATGCCCCGGCCTCTGTTGTTGCTTCTTCGTCGACCTCTTCTTCCGCTGGCCTGTCCAAAAAAAGGAGGGTACATAGGACCTCCAAATGTAGGGCCAGAGTTAAAAGAGGGTAAAGGTGGATATTGCCAGGGTTGTGGTGGCCACCATGGATTCTGTTGGGGATATGCATGCATGTTACCTCTCCCACGTCTCACAAAATTACTTTCCGGATCCGAATCATTCGAATCACTCCATTCATCGGAATTGGAAGTCCATTCATCTGTGTCCCTACGCCATCCTTGTAAACCTCTTTTTCCTTTCTTCTTATTAGCACTAGTATGATAATCGTCAGAGATATATGGATACACTTTTTCCAAGGTAAATCTATCCAGATCTTTCTCTAATTTATTAACCTTGAATTTAACCAAATCATCTTTGATCTCATTCAGATTTTTTGAAATATCTTCCAATCTCTTCTTATAGATGGTAAGTTGGATGCCTGATTTCAACTGTCTTTCCATTGTTTGAATCTCTATCGCTAGGAGATCGTCCGTTTCTTTAGCTGTGTTAATAATTAAGACTAGCCAATCCCTAGTACAACGCCATGCAATTTTGGACCAATTAGTCACAAAAATGTTGTTATCTAAAAAGAGTCTTGGAGCATTATTCAATATCAATCCTGGGGGTGCTATATTCCCCCTCAAATATTCAGTTAGAATGGCGGAATGCAAAATAGTTCTAACATGCTGTTTCTTAACATTGCTGAGTTTAGTCCACTCTTCCGTATCTGTGAGATCTGTGTGTCCAGGATACTTGGTGTTTGTAGTATTGCCTGGACCATGTCATCATCAAAAGCCAGCCCAGTGTTTTCCGTCATCTTAATAAAATTCCCAAAACTTCACACAATAAACGTGTAATCATACAACTAGTATTGACCCACAGCCTACAGCTGTACTATCTATTATCTCACAAAAAGGTCCTTTAATGGAATAATTATAACCAAAAGAAATACCACTCCAACGTATTAAACTCACAAAAGGTATCCTAATGGAAACTAAACAACTATGTGAATGATAAAGTGCACAAAAACTCAACAATAGGCATTAGCTTTTTAAAGACGAGAACCATCCCTCACCACTTGGATGACATGCTTCATCATTAGGTTCCCTCTTACAGTCCGTGTCCGCAAGGTACACTGAGTGGGCTACAACTCTCCCTCTGGAGAAGAGCGTGAGGTGTTTTTCCACTCCAATGTTAGAGGTGAAGTGAGGGGCAGAGTGCAAAAATTATATCAAGAGTGTATTAAAACCATCTCATAAAGGGAAAAAGAATTTTAATAGCTATCCCCAATGGATGGAGATAAAACCAGTGTGACGATAGGGGTATGGATTTTTCCTATCTAACTAGGTCGACATGTTTCTGCCAAGGGGACCAAAAGTTCCAGGCATTCATCAGGACCATTTAGGTTGTCACTCTGCAGAAATTGTGAATAAAAATCATACTTATGTAAAATATATAAGCGTAGCCGAGAACGACACTTGTCTGGTCTTCTTGCTGTAAAGAATAAATGCACTTATTAATAATTCACATATTCTTTTAAGGTATTATCATTTCAACCACGTGTCACATGAAAAAAGTGCCAAACATCACCACCAAAGTGAAAACCACATGAGTAAATCATTCTTCTCACCAATAGCAGCCAACAAGTCTGCCTCTATTGTACTGTATAGGTCCTTTATCTGTTTGCGGGTACCTATATATCAAAAATAAATCACACATAAAACGGCCAGTGTGGGACAACTGTAATCAAAAACAATAATAAGTAAAGAAAAAAGAATAAAACAAAAAACGGCTCAGACTATCTATTGTGCATGATCACTGAGACTAGTATTCTGTCATTCTCCTCTGTGTTGGGCATTCTCGTTTTAAAACTCACACCTTTTCATATAATATACTGTGCACACGGTCATATGATCCTTCCCATGTCTCACATTCTTCGTGTATCAGACATAAGATCTGGCACACATGACTCCTACAACAATGCGATGTCAAAATACTACGATATCCATCGGACTAACTAATGATTTCGTCCCTACACCGATCTATCTCCCAATGTTTCACAACCCATGATTCAAATATTTATATGTGAGGACTCTACGCGCGGTTTATCTCACGCCTCCATGCCGCTAGCATTAAATTCTCACTCACCAAATAGCCCTGCATTATTCCCTCGTAACAGAGGCCACAAGAACGGGGGATATCGGCTAGTTCCACCCGTCTTTATTTGCTTCCGCGTCGCGTATCCTTGAACCGGAAGTGAAGTACATTACTTCCGGTTCATAGCGCGTACTTGCGGTACAGTCACCGAAAATCTTGTCTTCATCGCAAACCAATAGCATAAACTCCACTATATATACAAAATGTAGAGATCGTTATATTCCTAATAGTTTTAATACCATCGAAACGATCTTAGTGCATATTTATAAAAAACATATGTTTATGCTACTCTGATGTATTCTGGGATATATAGTTCACTAATCCCTCACACAATAATTATTAACAAAACAGAACTTGAGGAGGACCATTCAGCATCCTTAAGTCTCATGGATCACTATATTACAATATTAACTCATGTTCAACCCAGTGTAACATATTCTGGGACATGTAGTAATAGTTGATCCTTTACACACAAAAAATTATATAAAAGAAAGGTAAAAACCACAATGCCCTCTATATCATTAATCGTAGTGAGCATGTTGTCAAAAGACAGGACTAAATTGCCAACCGCCAGTCAACATAGAATATGCATCTTTCTCCCTTCACAATATATTCCACGGTATATTCTCATTCAAACCGAGAATATGACTCTTCATGCGGAAAACCCATCTCTGTTCCCTCTGTAGGAGTACTCTATCTAGAGGCCCCATATTAGTATCATATTTCGGTTTATCAATGATAACCCAGGTAAAGTCATCCTCAGTATGTGTTTTCTCTAGAAAATGTCTTGTCATACGTGTGTTGGTTTTTTGCACCGAAAAGCACTACAGTGCTCCACCATTCTAAGTTTAACTTTTCTGGTGGTCATACCAATATACACCATTGCACAGTGACAACCTAAATGGTCCTGATGATTGCCTGGAACTTTTGGTCCCCTTGGCAGAAACATGTCGACCTAGTTGGATAGGAAAAATCCATACCCCTATCGTCACACTGGTTTTAACTCCATCCATTGGGGATAGCTATTAAAATTCTTTTTCCCTTTATGAGATGGTTTTAATACACTCTTGGTATAATTTTTGCACTCTGCCCCTCACTTCACCTCTAACATTGGAGTGGAAAAACACCTCATGCTCCTCTCCAGAGGGAGAGTTGTAGCCCACTCAGTGTACCTTGCGGCCACTGAGTGTAAGAGCGAACCCAATGATGAAGCATGTCATCCAAGTGGTGAGTGAGGGTACTCGTCTTTAAAAAGCTAATGCCTATTGTTGAGTTTTTGTGCACTTTATCATTCACATAGTTGTTTAGTTCCCATTGGGATACCTTTTGTGAGTGTAACCCTTTTCTCTCATCACAGTTTTTAGCAACTCAAAAGGTTTTACTAAAACCAACCTCACCCATGCTTGTCCTGGCAGGAACTCTGAGTTTTAGAAACAGTTGTAATGGTAGAGTAAATATGCATTCCTTTATAATAGTTGTTTTTGGATGGGCGTGGTTACTTAGACTATTCTGCACACAAACTGCTACCGCTTTTATTAACTAAACAATAAAATATAAATTGACATTGACGTCTCCCATAGAATAACATTGGAGTTACATTATTACATTTAATAAGCTTTAATTTCCAAATGAGGACAGTTAATGTTTGATATCTTTAGAATTTTAATGAAAAATACTAAAATTATGAAGTCTGATCTTAAGTTACAATTGCTAAAATGCCACTTTTAGAAAGCTGCCATTTTCCTGCCTTAGTCATCTAGTGCCAGCAGCCTGTCTCTGAGCCACATGACTGGGTGTGGGTGACAGATCGGGCCCGATTCACAGAACTAACTTAAGACAAAATCCTAAACTTACTACCATTTTGTAATTCACAGAAGGCACTTACTCATTTTGGTATTCACAGAAGGCACTTACTCATTTCGGTATTCACAGAAGTTAGGAGTCCTAAGTTTAGGACTCCTAAATGCCTTCTGTGAATACCGAAAGTCTTAAAATTAGGATTTTTTGCAGTTTAGTAGTAGTATAGTGAGGACTCCTAACTTTAGGACTCCTAAATGCCTTCTGTGAATACCGAAATTCTTAAAATTAGGATTTTTCTCAATTTAGTAGTCCTAAATTTAGACTTAGGACTACTAAATTGAGAAAAATCCTAATTTTAAGAAATTCGGTATTCACAGAAGGCATTTAGGAGTCTTAAAGTTAGGAGTCCTAACTATACTAGTAGTAAACTGAGAAAAATCCTAATTTTAAGACTTTCGGTAGTCACAGAAGGCATTTAGGAGTCCTAAAGTTAGGAGTCCTAAACTTAGGACTACTAAATTGAGAAAAATCCTAATTTTAAGAAATTCGGTATTCACAGAAGGCATTTAGGAGTCTTAACTTTAGGAGTCCTAACTATACTAGTAGTAAACTGAGAAAAATCCTAATTTTAAGACTTTCGGTAGTCACAGAAGGCATTTAGGAGTCCTAAAGTTAGGACTCCTAACTTCTGTGAATACCGAAATGAGTAAGTGCCTTCTGTGAATACCAAAATGAGTAAGTGCCTTCTGTGAATTCCAAAATGAGTAAGTGCCTTTTGTGAATACCAAAATGGTAGTAAGTTTAGGATTTTGTCTTAAGTTAGTTCTGTGAATCGGGCCCTTGGACTTTAAGTATTCCTCCTAGAGAGCCATATAGAACAGAGAGATTAAGTGTGCCAGGATAGGCCATCACTGATAAGATGAGAAGGATGAGCTGAGCACAGTCATAGTTACACTTGAAAAGGCTATGTCCAGCTGCCAAGCAAAGGGCTGAAATCCCCATAGTTAGTCAGGAGCCAGAGCAGGGGAGGCAAGGAACCTTTGCCTCTTAGGGCTTCTCTCCCATTTCAAAGGCAGCACTGGGTATAAATAGTGTACCTCAGATACCACCTCTCTGTAGACTTCTGGACCTGTGGATACTCTGCCAGGAAGAAGGACTGCTGTGCTGTCTAAAGGACTTCAACTCTGTGTGACTGCTGCTCTTAATGTCTGCTGCCCTACTTTGCTGGCCTGCTGCCCTCTTGCCTGGGTGAAAAGGACTCGACCAGCATCTCTTGAACCCAGAGTCCCAGAGTGACTCCAAGGGCTAGTTGGCTGGTCTCCTGATCTGAAACCTCAGGGACACATCAGGCTTCCAACAACCTTGCACGTTCACCTGGACTCTCCCTTCTGTGACTCTACCTTGCCGGTGGTTCTACCCCAGTCCTGGATCCTTGGAAGCCTCTGTGGACACAGTGGATCTGCTGCAGCTCTTCTGCTGTGTGGCGCAACCTTGAATAGAATTGATGTATTGCCGCTACTACGTGGATCGGAACCGTCATAAAGAACTGATTCGCATCGCAGCTTGCCAACTCTTTTTGGAAATGCTGTTGTGCAACGCATCCTCAGTGCAGGCCCTTGCACTCCTCATTGACGGCAGCCTCGATGATGGGACCAGACTCGGCATCACAGCCTCTCAGTTCCTCAGCTACATCCCCAAGGCCAGACATCTCATCGTAAGCCCATGTCGGTGGGATGCTCGATGACGACACATGACCTCACATTGCAGCCTCACACTACCTCAGAACCGAAGCATTGTTTTGGCCGCAGGACACATCTTCGACACAGATCTTCATAATGCTCTGCAAACCAGAATTTAAGGTACTTTGTTCAGCTGACCTAACTGGGTCCCTGGAGCCAGCCCATGCTTCATCGCGGTCAGATTGAACTTGTGTCTTGGTCCTTGTAGTAAACTGGACTTTTTGCAGATGTCCCCCCATTTTTTGTTGCAAGATACTGTGGTAATTGATCTGATAGTGTGCTGGTTCCTGCTAACTAGGCCCCAGCACCAGTGCTCTTTCCCTTAAACTGTAAATGTGAATTGGTGCATCCAATTTTCAAACACTTTTACACTCCTTTAAGCCCCTTGGATATAGTATATGTCTACCAATTTCAACATTCCAGTTTACATCTTGCCTGAAACATTTCCCTGTAGGTAGATATGAATTTCTGGGAGAGAGATTTATCCACGACTTTATTTACGACTTGTGTTCACTTCCTTTTGATTACCGATGTGAAAGGGCATACAGAGAGGTATTCTTTATTGGAATTCAATGTTATGTTATGTTATGTTATGTTATTATTTCTTATATAGCGCACAGATGCCGCAGCCAAGAGGCGTCCCGGCACTTTAGGAGATGGAACACAAAACACAACAATAAAGACCAGAATACTAAACTATACAGAGGAAAATAAGTGAGTTTTTAATTGTTTCCTGAACTGAAATAAATAGTGGATGGAACGAAGTGAGGCAGGCAAAGAGTTCCATAGTGTCGCCGCCATTACCGAAAAGGAGCGTCCACCCATTCTGGACTTTTTAAAATGAGGAATAATGGCCAAATTGGACCCTGCAGACCGAAGAGCTCTTGAGGGGACATAATGGAGAATAGTCTGGGAGAGAATAGGAGGGGAGGCCAAATTGAGAATTTTAAAAGTAAGGCACAAAGCCTTAAACTTAATTCTTTGGGCTACTGGGAGCCAATGGAGGTCATGGATAGTGCTGCGAGCAGAAACAAATTTAGGGAGGCCAACCAGCATCCTGGCCGCCGCATTTTGTACCCGCTGAAGGCGGGCAAGCTCAGCTTGATTAACACCCAAAAATAAAGAACTGGCGTAATCTAATCTGGTCAGCACCAGAGCTTGGACTATGGTCTGCCTGGTGTCTGTGTCAAAAAATTTAAAAATAGGCCGTAGGCATTGTAGAGCACCAAAACAAGTTCCCGCGACACGCTTGATGTGGGGAATAAAAGACAGTAAATCGTCAAGCCATACGCCCAAGTTTCTGACTTCGGCGACAGGAGTAGGAATGTGATTCTTCTGTTTGCCAGTGACTTGTAAGAACATACTTTTCCATCCAACTCAGGAAGGTTCTGATATATAAGCAGACTCAAAGCCTTATTGTTTCAAAAGGACGTGGAACTTATATCTGCCCGAGAAACCTTTGAACTACAGGTTGCAAGGAAGTCCAGCGAAATACAGTCGCTTTTAAGCACTAACCTCCCACAACATTTTGGTAAGCTTGTGCATCGCATTTTTAATGTTTCCAACACTGCCGGCATAGTGCACTTTATTAAAGCAGACAGGACTGGCTTAGTCAGTACCTTCCAGAAACTCTTTTTGAGTGATACAGGCCTTCATAGATTCTCTATTTTCATGTGTTTTAGTGGGCATACCCTTAGTGTTATTCCTCATTTGCAGCACTTTGTTTCTATTTTTGCTGCACCGCAATGGGTGTTCCATTTTGAAGTCCACTGATAATGGAATTAGCACCAGTCCAGCTGTGCTGTGAACGCATGATACAATTCATTGAAAACCCTTTGCTCCAGAAACTGAACACTGACTGGTCATTGTCTTTCAGATCTGCCTGGTTTACCTGCGGGCAACCAGTGTTTCCTTGTCTTTGGTGTCCAATTCAGTGGGCACTCGATGTTCATCATGCAATGGAATCGACTGTTCTTATGGACATGGACCTGTTGATGAGTTCGATAAGGACCCATTTCTGGAGATGTCCCATGAACTTTGAGTTGCTTCAAGAGGCATGTTATGAGCTACTCTCTTCTTGGGAAATGGGGGTTTTAGCTCCTAGACTTTTGAACTTTGACTCTAATGACACAGATGTAGGACAAGAGAATACTTCCTCAGCATCAGCTGATAACGAGGATCATATCTGCTCTTTGGAGCTTTTTAAAGGGGCTATTGCGAGTCATCATCTGCCAAATCCATTCTGGATTTGAAAACATTGACTATGTGGATGACATCTTGGGTGATTCTAGTTTGCGTTAATTTGTCATCTTTCTACATTGTTATAGTTCCATTTTGTTTTAATTATGAGTGTATTCTTTATTTTGACAAATAATAGCATTGCATTGAATTTGATTGCTTGTGATTTTTATTATTCTGTTGGTAGCTACATTTCTTTCACGGTCATGGAGAAGGTGCAGTGCTTTCCCTTTTGGGCCCACTTTGGTCTCCCTTAGTTTTGCATCTTGAACTTATTAGGCTGACTCTACTGTACATAGTTGAATATAAAACATTTAATTTTGCTACATTATTCTAGGAACACACTGCACATGTTGTTTGTTATTCAGGGTCTCTGCACATCTTCTACAAGGTTGCTTCGAATTCATAACAAATTAGTTGATTTTTTTTCTCTGCTAGTTCAGCAAAAGCTTCTAATGTTGGACATAACACGATCACAGAGCTGTGTATTCCAACACAGTATGTTTGATTGGGTGGTTGAGACCTTCAACGTTTAGGGACACTATGTTGAGGTAAGTTGCTAGGGTGAGTGTGTTATTGAAGGTCATCAGGTGGGGTGTTGTGTGGTGGATACAACAATTCTATTCTTGAGGAGCCAGATATTGCTACCCGGACCCAGGAGGGCAAAAGTGGCCGCCAACCATATCATGCACAGTATCACATTAGGCGTGAAATATATTCTGCACCAACCTCATAAGCATAAACACATTATGCCATCTTCTCATAAGTCTAAACACATTAGACCATAACCTCCTAAGCATAACTCACATTAGGAAAGAATCTCACTAACATAAACCACAGTAGGCAAATAACCTCATACCTAAACCATAGTAGAGAATAACTCAAACATAACACAGTATGCAAAAACTCATAATCACAAAACCACATTAGAGGCATAAAACAGGGCGCGTAAATTATACTATATAGATCACATTTCCTAGCACCGCATAAATCACATTAGGGCCTGGTGCCCTACAAACCTAATAGTACCCCTGGCTAACTGGCCTTCTCCAAGGGGCTCAAACGCCCTGCGTCCAGAATGTCAGGGCTGCTGCCAAGGCAGCAGAGTTCAAGAGTGAGCAATTGCGCTGGGGCAGAGGAGTGCATCTCACTCCTTATCTCAGACCAACATGCCCCCCAAAGAACGGTTGCCTAAACGTTGCAGCTGGCACTAAGTGCTGCGCAGCTGTGAATCTGAACGTGGGCCAGGGCACTCAATGTGCCCTCTGTACAACTGTGCGCAAAACGTTGCAGCTGCCCGTGCTGGTGCGGTGCAGCTGAGAATAAAGAACCTGAAGGGGCCCGGGCACATTTATGCCTCCTCAGCCCCGCTGGGCTTCTTACACAACATTGCCCCCAAAACGTTGCAGACATGGCACTGGCACTACACGTACCCTCTGAGCCCCACTCCAGGACTCTTAACATAATTGCCCTCTTCGGCACAGCTGCCCTCTAACAGGTGGGGCAGCTGTGGCCATGGCAGAACTGGGAGGTGAACGGGACCCTCTGGGCCCTCTTAAAACAAATCTGCCCCCTCGTAGGAGCGGCTCTCTGTCAGGTAGGGCCGCTCAGACTCATGAAGCACTGGTAATGTGCCTCGAATGATGAAGAACTGCAGCCCCACTCACCGGGGCTGTTACCTGCTCCTCTCCTTAGCCGGTGATAGACAACCCAGAGCCCCCACTCACCGGCTCTCTATCGCTGCTCTCTGCCTCCTTCGTCTGCGGCGGGGAGGTGCGAGGCTCTTCTCCTGCTCGCCAGTGCGGGGTGGGCTCCCGCTTGGTTTCTCCACCGGACCTCTCCTCACTTCACCCAGGCCCCCTCCTGGGACCCGGGACTTCCAAGTGGAGCCTGTGAGGCTCCAGGCATCCGTTCTGCGGCCACGCACACAACCAGGCAGGGTCGCCTGGCTTTCGCATCGGGCCGCGAGCCGCGGCAGTGATTCAGCAGCTTTCTTTCCCTCCTTGGTGGCAATGGGTGTCCTATTTAGTAAAGGCATGAAGTGGGGTCGGCACCCACCATAATTCAATAGCACCACATGCGGGGTGGGCACCCGCTCGATAGGACAAGAATGCGGTGTGGGCTCCCACCAGAAATAAACAAATGCGGCGATTCCGGGTGGGCTCTAGCTTCGCAAAATAGTATCAATGCGGCGGCCACTGCGGGGTGGGCACCCGCTAGGGCGGACTACGCGGGGTGGGCACCCGCATCAGTAATCAGCATAAAGCGGGCTGGGCACCCGCCCTTTCGCAGCTCGGGGGAATCTCTACGCCGGGGATTCCCTCCTCCTCCTCATTCAGCACAGCGCTGCAGAAGCCCACATGCTCTCCCTTGGGAGAAAGGTAAAATAAAGCGTAGCGCTCACGAGGCGCTAGAAGCAGGCAAACGTCCTGCAGCAAAGGAGAACAAGTTCCAGCCAAGGTTCTGCCTAAAAAAACAAGAATAAGTCCCAGCAAAATGTTCTTCCACGTCCAGGGGCCAGCTGGGCCCAGGGAGGCCAGCACACAGGGCCCTCCAGCAGGGAGGTAAGCCCCCATGGTGGTTCCTCCTGGGCCCCAACAGCAGCAAGCCCCCAGCATGTCAGGATCAGGAACAGAACAATTCCATGGGGACACAGACCCTTTACTTATACCACAGATTCCTTTGTCTGAGTGCAGGGCATGGGGGAACCAGATGCAACTGGTTATGGGGGGATTTGGAGCACTTTGTTTTGCAAGCTCCTCTTCCCCTTTGTCAGGTGGGGGCTAGGTGATCAGACACACCAGAGGGGGCGGAGCCAGCATTCACTAGGGAAGGCACCATCCTATACTCTTCCTCCAGGTGTCCCATTCAGCCTAGCGCTGACTCACCCTTCCCCTCCTGGAGCCACCCACACCTCTCAGCTCCTGTCACTCACAAGACAGACATGCAATTTACATCAGGCAGGCAGACACATAGCACACAGAAATGCCAACTTCTAAAAGTGGCATTTCTAAAATAACCACAATAAATCTGCGCACACTATTGCGCAGCATTTATTCACACAATTTTTATATACATACCATACTTGACCACACTGCTCCTCTCATAACAGGAATTACCACTGGCACACACTGATCAGGGAATCCCCAATGCATTCCTATGGGAGGGCAGGCCAACCTTACAAATGTAACACAGAGAGCACACACACTTTACACTGGACCACAGGGCTAAAGTGACTAGAGGCCTAAAACCACCAATACTATGTCAGGGAAAAGGCAAAAAGTTTAGGGGTGAATCTGCCAAAAAGGGCCAAGTCCAACACACTCATATTGAGCGGACTACCTGACTACATACACCAGGGATGGAGTCTTAGGCCAAACCCAGAGATCTCATTTATGTCCTTGTTCTCATCAATTAGGGTAGACTTAGCCAGATACATAATTTACCATAGTTGGATTGTAACCCTACTTGTAATTCTAATTATTTTGTTTATTTGCATCTGCCTAATGATTTCAGCACACTTACTTCAGAGTAGACTACAATATTTTTCAATAAATGTAGTGTAAACTTTCTTTGTGTCTTTCTTGTATTTACCATGGGCACTCATGAGTAAGTAAGAAATGAAAGGGGAGGTTCTGTTTCCATGGTTCCATTAGGGACTAGAGTGTCATGTTCCAGGTTGCCAAAATCACCTTCTACTTTGGGAAGGTCAGGAGTTCAGGTGAGGCACTGTGAGCTGGCAAGGATTTGAGCCGACAGGTATTGACGCTGTAGAGAGACTTAGTCCCGACATTCTAACGTCCTCTCATCTTAATACACTGTTCGGCATTACCAACAGAATCCAAGCAACATCCCGTTATAGCACTCCATATTGTAGTTATATTTTTGACTTCCAAAATGATGTTTTTATAATACCACTTTGATGAAATCCTTTGATGAAAGGTTACATACCAAATTTTTTTTTAAAAAGAAAGATATAGTTGAAGGCTCCTAGCTGAGTAAAGGATTTTGTGTAACCACATTAGGAAATGAGGATCCACAAATGCACAGCAGTCACAGGTGTGCATTTGAGCAAATAAGGGCATTGATGTAGGGCTTCTTTTACTCCTGATGTTATCCTAGCTCTGATTCCCAAAAGGATGCACTGCCCTTGCACAGCCAACTTCCTCCTTTCATTTGTGCCAGTTCTGGTTGATCTAAATGAACGGGTATAGCACACTGGGGTAGTTTCAGATTGCTCTTTGCTCTACTGGCAAGTGGAGTGCATGTTTTCACCCTCACTTGAAAGGTGGAGGCCTGATGTGCACATGGCAACACATGACCAGTAAGTACTTAGAACAGAGGATTACATTGGATTCCTTCATTTTAGTGTGCTAGGATGCACTTTACCACAAAGCAGCTCACCTCTGCACTAACGGCAGCAGGATTTCCTTCTCATGAGATGGCAGTGCTCCTCATAGGATACTGCCCCGCCACTACGTGGGGATACTATTAGTAAACGATACGCTTCCTTATATTACTTGGTAACTGAAATGCAAATGCTTGGGAATCGTAGCAGGTGCTTCTCATTATCGAACTCTGCACATATCTATTTGCAACACAGCACCTTATAATCTTTGTCTTCTACAGATATCAAGATACGTTTTCAATGTAGCTTTTGCCTAAGATGATTGTGCAAGCTTTGCTCTGATATTCATGGTGCACTGACCTTATTGGCATGAACTCTGGGGCATATTTATAACAAAGACAGGCAGCACAGCAAGTCACCTTGCTGCGCTAGGTGACATCGAAGGGGCAGGAATGTTCTGTATTTAAAAGAATATGGTGCATTCCTGCCTTTGTCCCTGCACTGGTGCCGTTTTGGCTGCCTAGTACCAATGCAGGCACCCTTGCACGTAGTGCAAGAGTGCGTGTGTTGCATGCAGGATTGTTTTAGTGCAGAAAGGAGCACTTTCCTGCACAAATACAAACCTGAGAGGCATATTCTTCTTTCAATTTGTGCTACAGAATGCAGCATACATAGAAAGAGGAAGTAACGAGCAGAAATTCGTATATTTCTCCTTGTTATGCCTACCTTAAGAAGGCATATCTTTTTGCATATTCCCAGATGTACCAATTGTAGTACATATGGGAATGTGTCAAAAACCATGGGTGTTGCATGGGAAAACCCAGGCAACACACATGGAACGCCTTCGCAGGGCAGAGTAACGCAACACAGTGATTTGCACTGCATTGCGTTACTCTAGATTTATGAAACCACTCAGGACCACGCCCGATGGCCTAGGGTGGCTTTATAAATCGCATTTTAGACATACGTCACTCTTCCACCATGGTGCATGGTGCAAGGGTGAGGACACTCCTCTCATAAATATGCCCCTCTGTGAATAAATGCTATAGCTAGCTGATGCTCCTCTCTTGTTTCATTCTCTGCTCACTCTTTCTGCTTTGTATTTTTTTCTTTTAAAACTATAAAGATTCCAAATTAAAGGTATGAGTTTTAGTTATTGTTTCCTGATTGCTGTCAGGGGCACCCCAGTTACACAGAAGGAAATCCACCGTACATGCTGGGCAATCACTCTGCCCTTTTTCTTTAAAAATGTCATTGCTTTAATAGAAATAATCATTACATTTCATATTTTGATGTTCTGGCTTCCGAGTCACAGTGAACCAAAAATCAATTGTACTGACAGATTACTCAGTTATCGGAACATGATTTCAGCTGGGCTGTGTCTAATGAGGTGGGTCGCAGCGTCCAGTAGAAAAAGTATTCCTTCAGGGTGATATCAGTGCATGTTCAAAATCCGGCAATGTGTGTATTGTATTTGTAGTTCAGATTTATAGTACATGAGAGGGGGTTGTGATAAGGGGCATGGAAGGTCACTATTTCAAAATAAAAGGATAACAGATGGAAGGTGGTGTTAGGCCTGGCATCCTTGGTGTGGTTTACCCTGACATTTTGTCTCCTGACCTCCTTTTGTTGACTATTTCTGCTGACTTAATTTTTGCTGGCCTTAGAAATCTGGTCACTTTACCACTGCTAACCTGTGCTAAGGTGTATGTGCTCTTTACTTAAATCATGGTAACTTTGGTTTATCCAGAGTTAGCATCATTGGTTTACCTATAAGTCCCTAGTACACTGCAAAACATGTGCCCAAGGCCGTTCAAATGCTACTAGTGGGCCTGCAGCACTGATTGTGCCACCCACTTGAGTAGCCCTTTAAACATGTCTCAGGCCTGCCACTGCAAAGTCTTTGTGTGAATTTTAGAGTTAACCTATTTGCCAGGCCCAAACCTTCCTTTTTATTACATCTAGGTCACCCCTAATTTAGGCCCTGTACAGCCCACTGGCACAGTGCAGTGTATTTAAAAGAGAGGGCCTGTACTTTTAATGTTTACATGTCCTGGTAATGAAATACTCTTAAATTCGTGTTTCACTACTGCAGAGCCTATCCCTCCCATAGGATAACAATGTGATCACCTTATTACATCTTATAAGTGTAATTTCCATTTGGGAAGAGATGGGACCCCAACATTTGGTGTCTCTAGAATCACAATTAAAAAACACAATTATGGTGATGTTGGATTGTAAATTGCACTTCTTTTTTAGAAAGTTGGCATTTTCTCAATGTAACCATTTGGTGCATTCTGCCTGTCTCTGGAATACACATCTGTAGTGGGTAACAGCTGGCTTCCGGTATTCCCTCTAGACAGCCACACACAAAGGAGGGGTAGGACCGACTGAGTGGCAATCTGCATGCTGATGGGTCATCCTGAGCAGATTGGGAGGGAGGAGCTGACACTTACACTTGAAAGGGCTGTGTCCTGTCCCCACACAAATGGCTGCATACCCCCTGTAATGAGTCTGGAGCCAGGACAGGGAGTAAAGTGACTTTGTGCACGTCAAAGCATCTCTTGGCAGTCTCTCCCACTTCAAAGTCCCAACTGGGTATAAGTACTGGACCTCTGACACAATGAACTCAGAACACTTCTGGAATTGGCGACATTTTACCAGGAAGAAGGGCTGCTGTGCTGCTGGAGGAACTGCCACTTTGCTGAGCTGCTTTGCTCTTTTGGGCTGCTGCCTGCTGCTTCTTGTCTGGGAGTGAGAAGGACTGGACCTACATCGCTACATTCTAGAACCAAAGTATCTCCGAGGGCTTGTTAGCTTGCCTCCTGGTTTTGAAGTCTCAAGGACATCAAAGACTTCTCTCTTTAACCTGCAAACAGCACCTGGACTCTGTCTGCTGTGAGTCCTGCCTATCAAGTGGTGCCAATCTAGTCCTTGGCTCTTGGAAGTGAGCTCAACGTGTTTTGTCTGCCAGAACCCATGTATTGACGCTGTTGCGCCGATTGGAACCAACACATCGCTGCAATTGGAACTGCTGCATCGCCGCTACTGCATGGAAAAGATCAAAACATCGTCTCTACAATGTGAAGAACCTGGGCACATCACATTTAAAACCGATGAACCTCGGACCTGGTGCATCACTCACAGACTCAACGCATCACCGCCATTGCATGGAGGAATCCGGCCATTCACCTCAACTGCATGGGGATCACCAGCGCATCTTGTTCCTTGCGACCAGAATTAAGGTACTTTTGCTCAGCTGGCCCTGTGTGGGTCCTGTACCCAGCACAAGCTCCATCGTGATCAGCCTTAACTCTTGATTTTGTCCCGGTTCAGTGCGACCATTTAACTCTTTAACCGCTTACTGCTTCTAAGCGCTATTTTCGCAGTTGGACCGAGGAGAGTTACAGCCCACCATCTTGACACTGGAGGTGAAGTGATCGTCGGATGCCCCGAAAGTTGCTCAGCGTTTGGTTGACCTGCTGCTCTTTAGTTTGGCTGCAAGGCCTCACAACACAGCCCTTGCTGGCAGTATTTAAGTGAGTAACTGTTTCCGCCTGCCTCCACGGCAAAAACGTCTCCCTGCGGCTTCACTTTGAATCATCAGAGTTTTGTTAAGTGACGATACCACGCTTCACTCACTCAAAACTCACTACCTATTACAGCCCGAGAACCCTTGTTTAATTAATCTACTGTTTGATTTACACCCTGGCTATGCCCACACAGTTTCATTCACTTGTCAGAATCAGCTGAGACAGCCATGTTTACGACCGAAGTCTGGTTGTGAATACCTCTGGGACCTGCCCCTCCTGACTACTGACCAGGTGGCAGACCAGCCCAGCGGACCTTCGGCCTAATCACTTCTGTGCTACTCGGCCAGTTAATTTATTTAATGCTTTCTGAGTCAACTGATTGAATTTAATGTTCTGAGTGTAGTCCCTGTAGGTTGCATCTGGATAGGCACCATTTTCCCCTGTCTTATCCTTGCTCAGCCATTTTAAAGCTCCCTCTAATGTAAGAACCAGAGACATGGAAGAGGCTATAGCAGTCCTTCCTCATAGAAACAGAAAGAGGACAGATCGAACCTTGAGTAGCGGCCATCTTGGCATGGGCAATTCTCACTCTTCTTTTCAACCTAACTGCTGAATGAGACCTGGTAATCCTCACTGAATACTGACCGTCTTAATTTAATTTAAATTAATTCAGGCAATCCATTAACACAGGATTGGAGATCATTTAAGATGGGGCAACTCATCATTAAATGCAATTTGTGGATCACTTAAGAGGGGAAAATTCATCCTCAAATGCAACCCCAGCCTATAAATCTCCCACCTCCATGCCCAAACACAATTACTCTGGGACACACTGACTAAGTAGGCCAAACTCATAGGACTGACCTCCTCTGCATCCTACCCTGCTGTAACACTAATGGTAGGACCTACTCACTTCTCCTCCACCAGTCAACAAATGGGTCATACTGGAATGGTCATTTCCTATAGTGCTTCCTAAGAAAAAGTACTCCTTTCTAGCTCCTCCCAGACCCACTCGTAGTCTCTCATAGACTCTCTTACTTACTAATCTATCTTCGCCTGACTTGCTTTGATCACTGTGCTGCCTGCTCCACTTTAACCATTACCTGCCCTCTAATTCAAATGCCCTCTCTCCCCCTGACTACGAAAGGTGATCCCTCCCACTACAGTCCACATCGTTGATCTCTCTCAGAATGGAGCTAATCCCTTATCCTACTGGAGCCAATGCCTTCACTGTCAACTATCCACCTAACCTCACCAAAAATGCAGCAAAAAAATACAAACACTGACTACTCAAATGTAGTCCTGAAACATTAATCTCAGATGTTTACGTATGTCCTAGAAAGGGTATTCTCTCTAACGACCTCATTTTCTACACCAGAGAACGGGCTTGCTGGCGGAAGGTCAGCTTTTCCACGCTTCAAATAAAAGATTCTAGAAAATCCCCTCATGGTCTCAAATTATAGCATCACCCTCACTCTTCCTCAGAGCTAATACCACCATAACTCTCTACAATCATGGTATCATTCTCATACAAGCCTCTACGGCTAACCTTTGCCATGATGGACCTTATTTTCCCTACCCTCAAGAGAGCTGTGACTGCTAAATCCTCTGTTTCTTCTACACACCCTCATAGTTCATTTGACTTTTCTAGCTCCTAGCCCTCTGCTCCATTAAATAGTTCTAGTTTGCATAATTCCTCTTACCAGTTAGCCGTTGGCGTGGAATTTCAAACTTCTATAGTAGCTTCGCAAATCAACCGGGTGGTGAGCTAAATGATCCACTAATCTGGCCGTTAGTAAATCAGAATCTTGGCGACTCGCCCATTGTGATACCCGTTAAAGACATACCCCCCCACCTCTCTGCCGATACTCTCTCTTTCAGGGACGCACTTCATTAGCCTTCCCTACAGGTGGAGCACACAAGACTGATACCAACGATAACCCCTCATCCGAACACATTGAGCACATACATTACAACCCACAACCGTCCTTCTAACAAACTTCCCCCCGCCACTCCATCCAATCGAGCAGGGCTCCCATATGATCTTAAGGACTCACCCCCACCTCAAAACGCTGCATTGTGGTCATATAATTCATGAAGAACACATCATTTTGTTTGATGTTGTTCCTTCTATGTGACATGTATTGTTTGTCTGCTACTTGTCTGGTTTTTAATACACATTGTCTCTGTACCAGCATATTGTATTGAGCGCAACTGTTTCAACTGTTTTAATATTTATAAAAAGAATACATTTGCTATATTTTTCCAGAAAGTACTATTGTATATGGGTCCCTTTATGTTTTTCTTTTCCTTTTCTCACTATTTTTTCTTCGTCATTCAAATAGTGATTCATTTATTGCCTTCTATATGGTGTATGAACACTGTAATTTGTGTTTTTTCTTGAACGTTAATTGGATCATGGCCTGCTGTTTGCGAAATGTTTTTTTTTCTCTCCTGACAATTGTAATGTCTATGTTCCTCTGCCTACCTTAATATGTAACATTTTGCTTGCATCTATGTACAATTTTGTTTATCTCAGCATGCTTGTCTCCCTTACCCTCTCTTTAACATCCCCTTACTTTGTTTCCTCCCCCCTCTACTGTGAAGCGCTCTGATACCCTTCGGGGTCTTTTTCGCGTTATACAAAACTTTATTTAAAGAAATAAAGAAATAAATACATTTAATTTTGAAAATTCATATCTCGACTTCTACTGATTGGATTGTTGTCGTTTTGGTCTTATTTTATTTATAAAGTTATTCTCTATGTTTCCAAATTGGTGTGGAGTTGTTTTGTGGTGTTTTCACTGTGTTACTATTTAATGTATTGCACAAATACTTTACACATTGCCATATTAGTTAAGCTTGACTGCTCTGTGCCAAGCTACCAGGGGGTGAGCACAGGTTTATTTTAAAATGTGTTACTGACTTAAAGTGGCTAGGACTGTGGTTCCTGCTTGGACAGGGTGCATACCTCTGCCAAACAGTAACCCAATTTCTAACAGGAGAGGTTTTCGCTTCTTTCTTTCCGCATCACTATGGTTCCAGCATTTGGGTACCTTGGGGCATTAAACAAAAATGTTAATGCTTATTCCACAGGAGTTCCCGGTTGAGCAGGAAGAGTTGTGATATTGGGGATTGGCATTGAAAAGAGGGGTTTAATTTTTAGTATAGGAAGGCAGTGTAGTGGGGAATTACAACCGTTATTTTTTCGAATCGACCTGATTTCCACAATATTCACTGCACTATCTTGGTAAATTGATGTGGAGTTACAAAAAGTACATTTATACTTCTTTATTCATACTTGGGGCCAAATGTACGACCTGCCAAACAGCGCCTCGGAAATTGCATCGCATTTGCGACTCGCAATTTGCGAGGCGCTATTTGGCATGTACAACAGTGTATTGAACACTGTTTGCGATTCCCAATGGGGTCGTAAATTGCGAGGCTCATGCATATTAATGAGCCTCTCACAATTTGTGAGCCCATTGGGAATGACAGGCCCTCCCAGGGATGGTGGCCTGCTGGGCTCAGCAGACCACTATGTCTGAGACTGCTTTTAAATAAAGCAGCTGTTTTTTTTATTGCAGCCCTTTTTCCTTAAAAGTAAATGGAATGCATTTTTTAAAAAACAAAATTGAAACGTTTTCGTTTCATTTTTAATGGGCAGGCAGTGGTCCCTGGGAACACTGCCTGCCCTTAAAAAATAATATTACATGCATTTGCCAAGACCCCTTCCCATTTGCGAATGCATTACCACCTACTTGAAGTAGGTGGTAATTTGCAAGTGTTTTGCGACTGCAATTACGGTTGCAAAACATTGGTACATAGCTTTGCAGTCCCTCTTAGGAAGGGAACGCCCCTTCCTAATTACGAGTCGCAAAACAATATTTTGCAAGTCGCAATTTATTTGCGAGTCGCAAAATACTGTTTGTGCATGGGCCCATGCAGAGGCGCAACTAGAGCCAAATTTCGGGGGGGGGCTGAGCAAAAATTTCGGGGGGGGCTGAACTTTAAGCAATAGGCAGAGTGGAGCTGCAGGGGCTCTTAGAAGGGGTGAAACAACAGCAAGGCCTCATTAACATGCAAATGGTCTTTTAAAGACCTGTGAAGTGCTCGGGTGCGGCTGCTTTTTTGCCCGGGAAGGTGTCTCATCCCCGGCTGCCACACACGACGTGGGGGGCTGAAGCCCTGTGAGTCCAATGGGTGTTGCGCGCCTGGGCCCATGCTTTTTATCATCCTCTGGTCCTGTGTGCATGACAGGTAAACCAATTGTAGGATCTGCCCATTCAGAGAGACGTGTTTCAAACAGACATAAAGCCTCCTTTTCTAAGCCCTATGAAAACAACTGTTCATTTTAAAGCGGCAAACGCAAAGCCTGGAACGCTTCTTTATAATGCATGGGTAGAGCTCTACATTTTAAGCCACCGGTCATGTTAGAAATTAACAATTACTTTGATAAAATATGACTGATTAACATTGAAAGCTGCTATACATTTGCCATGACGCCGCTCAGCAACTCAGCGCGCGGCTTCCATCGGACCACTGAGACTACAGAACGGCTGTGGAAATCCCAGTCCAGCTGCGTGGTAGCTGGCGCCCTGCTCTTCTGGAGACGCTGTGGTTTGTGCGACGTAAAGCTGTGCGGCCGACGCCGACGCAGATGGAGGGAGTCTTCATTTGGTCACGATCCAGAACACAGGAGAGAGGCGAAGCATGGTCTGCCAGGATTACAGGAGCATATGGCAATTACGAAGAAAATCACTCCATTTTCACAACATGCAGAAACTCCAAGAGCCCTTCAGTACAGTGACGCTGCAACCTTGCAGGACGTCTCGTCAGCCTATCGAAGGCATTTCACACTTTCATCTAATGTAATGAATGCATCCCAGCAGCCGCGCGCATTGTTGATATCGAATGTAATCTCACCAGTAACCAAGAGCAGGCTGTGCAAGCAGCTGCACAACACAAATGATCCTCCGACAGGGCTGGGTTCAATGGGTGACAGAAGCTCAGCACACAGAAAAGAAAACCGAGCATGGCGTCTCTTCGGCCTACCTTCCCTCGCTGGATGTCCCACTCCTACACACTTCTATAAATGTTCTGTTCACAAACCCATCTGCACAGGTGGAATGAACGATATATGGCAAGATTTACCAACATTTAGCGAGTTGCTAACCAGTCGCAAATTGGTTTGCAACTGCTCAATGAGTACATTGCTATGAACCATGAACTCTATTTTTTTAACTCTTTACTTTCCAAATTTTGACTCAGAACAAAGACAGATAATAGATGTACCTCCTTCACCATCAATTACAGCATAACATTAATTGTGCAGGTAAGTCAATGTGCCAAACCCTAGACCTCGTGGCCCCCGTGCCCCTTCCACAGTCCATTGTTTCCTCAATAGGGGGGGATCAGCGACTTCGCCTCCCGGGGGTAATTTGAGTCGGTGTCACACCTCCCTGGACACGTCAGGCCAGTAGCGAGCTCCCTCCAACCATGAACTTTCTAATATCCTTTTCTTATTTGTGCCCACCTACTGGACACGTTTAGAAATCGATATATTAGTGACTCTTGACAGTGACATCCTATTTGTGATTCACAAATAAGGAATCACACAGCTTATTTATGAAACATTCGCATGTAGCAGATTGCTGCAATTTAGTTGTTTTGCGAGTTCAATTTGACCCCAAGAGAGATAACGTGTAAACTATGTGTAAGCTAGAAAAGGTGAACCTTTGTTTACTCACAATAGCTGCATTATATGTGATGGGAAAACGATGCCGCCCCTTGTAATGCAGCAGAGAAGACAGGGCGCAAGGGAAATGTTTATTAGAAATACAAGTTTTGGCCAGAATGAGAACGAAGTATATGATAAGAATAGGCTGTGGATCCAGGCTGTACTGGACCTCATTGATCAGCACCACCCAATATTGGGCTTTTAGCCTATAAAAGGAGTGGGATTATTCTATTTTATGTGCAGGTAATATGTTCACTGCATCTCATAGCCTCTGCCAGCTATCAATGGGCCGGAGCAGCAGCAGGAGAAGTGCAGCAAAGTGAGTTTTCAAGATTTGCCCAAAATGTTCTGGATGCCATGGTATTACACACATTGAATCACTCTCCAAATACAGACCAAGAAATAGATCAAGCCAATCTAAAATTTTATTGAATAGCACATTTTCCTCATGTGATTGGATGCATAGATCGGACGCATGTTCTCATAGTCCTCCCTTCACAACAGAACACCTCTATCTCAATACCAAGAATCAGCACTCTCTGAACATACAGGTTGCATGTAATAATGATAATTTACCTGCTAACCTAGTGGCAAAATACCCTGGGAGTACACAATTCCGATAAATTTCGCCTCTGTGTATTATATAGCAGTTTTTCCGGAGGTGATTTTGGATACAGGTGTTTGTTAAGTAGGTTAACAATTAATAACGTCTTTAATACCTTAGAAATATTTCAATTCAAAATTACATCTTGTGTTATTTTACCATTTCAAATGACTATGACTATGCTTTAAGACCGTTGATAATGACCCCATTCCTGTATGCACTCATTCACAGTCAAAGAATGTACATATAGTACAAATACACTTGTTAAGGTATTGAACGTATATTTGTTCTTCTTAAAAGAAAACATTGTTGTCTGCACAAGGGAGGAGGAGCGCTCAATATGCACTGCAGACCACATGAAAGATTGTAACCTGTTGTTCTACTTTGCACAGCACTGCTAGCAGGAAAGCTCTGATGAAGGAGTGCCAACCCCACCCCAACCACAACAGGATGCAACAATGACTGCAATAGGAAGACAACAAAGGTCTGAAATCCCACAAAACTAGGCCTGGGCGTAGTTCGCAGAGTTTTGCTATTCCGAACTTCATGAAGTTACCAAAAACTCTGCGAAGTTCAGCGAGTGGCGGAGTGCAGTGGGAACTGTAGTTTGTGCAGGTATTCCTGCAGTTCGGGTAGAAATTCTACCCGAGCGGTAGCTCGCACTCGTGAACCTACCGTTCGCAATCGCATACTTACCGTTCCCGATCGCGAGCGGGAAAAAAACTCCCTTCACACATCACGAAGCCGAGTTTTCTGCACTCTGCGAGCTCCGTGGAGTGCGGGGTGCAGAAAACTCCGCAAACTCTGCAAACAGAGCGCAGTTCACCGCCCAGGCCTACACAAAACCACTTCTGAGGTAAGAAACCTACATTTTATTTAGAAACATATTTTCTTCTTATACTTGTAGAATGCCTTAAACAAAATCTAAACCACCTTTAGTTTCAAGTGTGAAAACAGAAGAGAAAAAACTATTGCAACATCCTGCTGCTGGGAAAGGACTACCTTTTTTAAAAAAAACTTACAATGCAAAAAAAAAGTCACTTATAAGGAATAATGACTTATTGTTTCTTGCATCCTCTATAACTTCTTTGATCACCTGAAAACCACAGATGTTATTCACGAATTGCCAGGTGTCACAGCTGCGACCCGCGGCTTACTTCTTGCAAATCCTGGCACTGCCTGTGCTACGCCAGCAACACAACAAGATGATGGGTAGAATGCTGAAGATTGACAGACATTCACCCCCAGTCACAGATCTGAGTTAAATCCATCGTTTTTTGCTCACCATGCCACCTTAGCTAGGACCCACTCATATGCAAATAATTCTTGACCCTGCTCCCCATAGGAACAGTCCTGTCCAAACTGACAGGCCAGGTCCCCCACGGGAGCTCCCTATGTGACCCCTGGCCTCATGGGTGGCAAAGGAAATGCCAAGATCAAAAGGTAAGCAATGCTTGCAAGTGCACTGTTTACCTTCTGCAGCTCCTGCAGTGACATGAGGCAATAACTGTTAGCTCTCTAAAACACAGCAGTGGAATGTGTACTCTTGCAAATATAATAAGAAAATAAAATACAAAACAATACACATCTTTAAACAAGAATCTGCAGATTTTCATTTGTGTCAACACATGGAGAAAAAAACAGTTTGAATAAAAAACACCTCTGTGCTTTTAATGAATGATAATGCCATACAGGAGGTGCTAATCAAAGAGTGTTAACAACGCTAAGGAATCATTTTTATCAATGCTATACTTCACATTCAATATATGGTCTAGATGAAAAAATATGGGTGGAAAAAAACACTAATGTTTTTTAAAATATTTTTGTTCGTCTTTCTGCAATTTATGAATACATTTTATGCTTGGGTTGTACACTAGGAAATCAATTTCATCCTGAAAGTTTGAGGAATAAGTAACTTGCTTTCCCTGTGTTCTTTTGTGCTTGTATGGCACTATATTTACTCTTCCAAAAAACAGATATTTTTTCATTACCTTGCACTACTTTGAGTCAAAGGGGTGTTCCATTGGTAGTACATGGGCATTCCTATGAAACTACTCATGGGTTTTGATGCAAATACTTATCTACTAAGATTCATAGACAGAGAGCTGCACCCAAAAACTTTCACCACTTTGAGGTAGGTATAAAAAGTGAAAATGTTTTTATTTTTCCTTATTATTCCAACTTTGCATTGTACAGCACACATACAACGTGTGAAAACTGTTAAAGGATAGTTTTTGTGCAGGAAGTGTCCCCTTCCAGTAAAAAACCTATGTTTTACAAAAACACACACTCTAGCAAAATGGCATAAGTGTCTTTAGATTAGCACATACTAAAAGATAGCCAGTGCTGGGGAAGGGAAACGTGTGCCATATCTTACAGGGTGGGAAACTTATTTTCCCTCTCAATTTAATGCAAGGAAGCACCAGAGCTTTGGCAGTATTAGTAAATCTGGGCCTGAATTTCTGGTTGTTCTTGGCATAGCTATGTTTTTCAACATGGGACATTCATTGCTTTCCCTGGCAATATTCATGGTTGTATTTGTAGGTTTGCCTCTGCTTACAGTTCAGCACCTTACACCATGGATACAGTTGTTTCATTTACTAAACGACCAGTACTGTCTGGATGGCCAGTGGACGGACTAGGCCACATGGTAAAATAAACGAATAGTGCAAGTTTAACAAACATGGGGAAAATCTACTGAAGTGTGTAACCTCTTTCTCTTACAAAAGATAACAAATTAAGTGCAAAAAAAATACTAGGATCCTACTGCAGCACCAGGCCACCCACCACAACCAAATTTAAATACTGGTACATGCCCTCTATCAAACAAAACAACACCCTTATGCAAACATTTTTTTAACTTACTTGTGATGTCACATAAACAAAGTCTTTACAATCCAAAGGTATATATACAGCAGGAATCACAGACAAAAAGAGTAATCCTTTCTCCTAAGTTACCAGGAGATGGATAATGCACTAGAAGGAGTGAAGGAAGCGACCCGATTAGGGCCACCCGGGTCACTCGAGACCACCTCTCAGCCTTCCTCAATGAAGAGTCGGTCAGACAGTAGAGAATACAAACCAAAGGTATTTATTGAAAGTACACTCGAGTGGAGTCTTGTTGTAAATTAAAGCAGAATGTGATTAAGCATTTACTGAAAACATTAATGCTTCCCCTTTAATCGTGTTTTCCTCCTTATGTTGGCCGAAGTCCGGACTCCATTTTGTATTGACATGCTGCCATGTGTTCACCACGAGGAGAGTCCGACCTCTGTGTTAGTTGCTCTTGTAATCTGCCTAGCAACAGTTTATAAATAGCCCTCTTGTCCATCTGGCGCATGCCCAGACTTGACCACATCTGTTATAATTAGCTTTGCTTGACCATGTGTTTTCACGGGCCTAAGGAGTGTGTTAGCTCCGCCCATGTATTGATTCAGTATCGAGAATGACCCTAAATGGTAATGTTCTTCGACTTCATGTGGTATCCACCCACTCATGAGCCCCTCTGTTGTGTATAAAAGGGGACTGTGTACGCAAGTTCTGTGTGCTACTCCTTGCAATACTGAAGAGTGTTGTGTGGATTGTAGGACCACCCTTAAGGGTTAATAAACGTTGTTTTTGTACTTTGCAGTTTCCGTGCCAACTTCCTTATAGATTTCGTTACAGAAGAGCGAACCCTTGTCTCTTGCGGGCCTAGCTGGGGCTTGTATTCATCAATTGGCGCCCGTCACGTGGGGCTCATCGGCGACTCGGATGCTCGAAGGACTGGTCGCGACGAAGGTGAGGAGTTTGGCCGGGGACGTGATCACTGCCAGCGGCGTCTTAGCCCTGGCATCCCGAGGTTTTTCCTCCTTCCCTTCCGAGCTGACCGTCTGGGTGGCGCCGGTCATCGACTGAGACCTCTTCTGTCGGTCCTGCCGTGAGAGCCGTTTGGGCGATTGTGGAGCTTGGCAGTTGGAACCTGGACTCTTGATTGGTAAGAACCGTTGTACGGTACTTGCTCCGAGTTTTGAAGCCTGGTCTGGCTATTTGAGTTTGATTGATGGTGACTAGTCATATTTTGAATTTGTCTTTGTGAAAAATATATGCGTTGCAACACATATAGGCAGGTAATGTGGAGAAATTTCTCCGGAGCTGTGTAAACTTGGAACGGCGCAACGATTAAGTGCCATTTTTCTTGATAATACTGCATATTTTGCATTATTCCTAGCATGCCTGCTTTTAGCGCACTCCGTAAGTGGTGCTGCTGTTTGGGTAACCGGTTGAACCTCGAGGAATCTGCTCCAGCTCCCCCAGAAGGGACTCCTAATAGAGATATGTATGTGAAGCATGGTCTTTCTTCCATAATGTACAGCACGTTATGGAGGAAATATACTAGGAAGGATCCTGAGTTGCGATGGCCTTTGTATGGATCGTTTGATATACGTAAGATTGAGTATGTGGAACAGTGTATGTGTAAGCGACGTGCTCGTCAGGATATGTTTGAGTGTGTGCGATTATGGGTGAAGGAAGTGCGTGAGCGAGAGAAGCGTGAGAAAGCGCTGTTTGATAAAGAGCAACGGAAGAATGATCATGTGCGAGCGCAGGAAGCGAAGCGTCGGGAGGACAAAGAGCAGACGGATAGACAAGAGAAAGAGCGTAGGCTACAAGTTTCGGGTCAATATGTTGTTCGCCAGCCGCTTTATCCTGTCCTTAATAATCCTGATGATGATTTTTATTTGCTAGATCGCTCTCCGCCCCCTTATGTTGGCGCATCCGCTCCGCGGCCGCAAGATTCTGACCCGGCTTCGGGTAAGGTAGACACACGGTCCATGCTGCCGGCCGAGCAAATGGCTGAGCTTCGGCAAATTTCCTTCCGTGCGCTCAAAGGCAAGGTATCCATGGAGGAATTATTTCAAATTTGGGGGCCATGGCAGGAGAGAGATAAAGTGTATTTTCTGGGTCATTTCGCGGACGAAGTGATTAATGCTTTCCGAAAATATTCTCATGTTTTTGAGCCTGACGAAGTGTCTTCGGATGCCAGAGCAATACGTAACGGTGCTTTTTCTCCCTCTAAGGCTCCTGAGGCGGCTCGGCGGCTGTTCGCCTTGCGGGACGAGGTGCTGGCCCTTCGAGAGAAAGCACGCCAACGAGCGGAGGAGGAGAAGCGGTCGGATTCAGTTGCGGCAGGGGGCCACCCATCCACCTCCCAGTCAGATAAGGATAATGTAGTGCATGCTAAACCGATGCGAGAGGCGGCACCTTTGTATGTTCCTCCTAAGGGAGCAGGGACTAGCTCGGATGTTAACTCCGCCGATGCAAGGGGATATTTTGTATATAATTGGGTTTATACTCCATGGCATAGGGCCGATGTTATGGCATTAAAGAATGCGCTGCCTGACCCCCGCAAGAATCCAGCGACCTTCTATGAAGAAGTCGAGGGGGCCTTGAATTCTTGCATTATGACCTTAGCGGATATAGACCTGTTCTTTGGCCTTATCCTACCGCCGGATACGTGGCGCTCTGTCCGGAAGGTAGATGATGCGGTTGCCTTCAAGGCCCGGTGGTCTGACCTTGAGGATGAGGATAGGGAGCGGAAGCCTGCACAGAAACCACCCCAGAATATTCTAGATCTCCCTGCTGCTATTGTGGCTAAATTGAAAACAATAATCCCCCCTAAAAAGATTGACTGGAATATGTTAGCGGCATGTAAGCAGAAAGTTGATGAGTCAGTTGCAGATTTCTTCACGCGCTTCGAAGAAACGTTCCATGACTTTAGTGGCCAGTCGCTTACCGACGACACAGGCCGCCACCTTTTCGCGGACAAATATGTGGCCAATCTGCTGCCGGCAGTTGCGGCCCGGTTAAAAGCGAGTGAGAGTTCTTGGTCCTCCGCGACACCGACGGCCCTTCTGACCATCGCTCAGTATTATGAGCGTCAGGAGCACGAGGCGAAGGGCCAGGAGGAGAAGAAATCGAAAGATCTCAAAACCAAAGTGATGTTAGCACAAGTATATGGCCCGCCCCGCCGGGGTAATAATAATAGGGGAAGGGGCGGAGCTTATGGTCCCCCTTCGGGCCGATCTGATTTGAATAAGAACCAATGTGCGTACTGTAAGCAGTTGGGCCATTGGGCCAGGGAGTGCCCAGCATTGCGTGCTTCGCGGCAGGGGCACACTCCGGGTGGCCAGAGAGGTAGAGGGGGCTTCTCGAACTTTAGAGGGAATTCTAATGATAATGTCCGTTTCGACACTGCTGGACAGCACCGAGATAGCTCAAACGTTTTCGATCGCCAGCATCAGTATCATGTATCGGACATCGATCACTCGGGATATCATGATCCTCAGCATGCATAGGAATGCGTTGGATGGGGGTCTGAATCAGTTGAGGTGCCGGTCGATCAGACGGGTCCTTATGTATCGGCTGAGGTTTTAGGTTCTACTGATCAGTTCCTCGTGGATACAGGAGCGACACGTAGTGCATTGTCTAGGTACTTGGTTCCGGGGGCTCCCCCATCCGGCTCAATGGTTACATCGGTAGGGTTTGACGGTACACTCTCCCGAAGCCCTCTTTCACAGCCCCTTGCATTTAAAGTTGATTGTTTTTCTGCGCCTTGTCCGTTTCTGCTTGCTCCGTATACACCGGATAACATTATGGGCCTTGATATGTTAAAGTACTTTAGGGCTACAATCCGCTGCTCCCCTGAGGGTGTGAGGGTGATCTTGAATGACAACTACCCCCGGTCTGGGCGGATGTGTACGATATCAGAGGATGCGTTGTTGGCTACCCTCCCCCGAGCTTTATGGGCGACTTCGGACACAGATGTGGGACAAATGGTGATTCCTCCGGTCCACATTAGTGTCCAGGAGGGGGCGGTGCTACCACGCCTCCCACAGTATCGTATTTCCCAGGAGGGCGAGGAAGCTCTCATACAGATTGTGCAGGATTTGATCGCAGTAGGAGTAGTGGAAGAAGTTCCCTATAATATCTGTAACAGTCCGATTCTCCCTATTCTGAAAAAGGACACGGATGCAAAGGTCTATCGGTTCATAATTGATTTGAGGGAGGTAAACAAGATCGTGATACCTCAGTACCCGGTGGTTTCCGATATCACGACGTTGCTTACCTTGGTCCCGCCTACGGCGACCGTGTTCTCAGTGATTGATTTGAAAAATGCCTTCTTTTCTATTCCCATTCACCCTGATAGCCGATTTCTTTTTGGGTTTACATTAAACAATAGATCTTATCGTTTTTGTAGAATTCCCCAAGGCTATACAGAAAGCCCTAGTATCTATAGTCAGGCTTTGAAGCGGCAGTTGGATTCCTTTGCCTTACTCGAGGGGGTCGCCCTCATTCAATATGTCGATGACATCCTGTTGGCGGCTGACACCCTGGAGTTGTGCGAGAAAAGCACGATAGCCTTACTTTCCTTTTTAGCCTCCCACAATCACAAGGTCTCTAGGAAGAAATTGCAATTCTGTAGACCAAAGGTGACTTATTTGGGTCACCTTTTGTCTAAGGAGGGGCGTGCACTCACACCAGATCGTATCCAAGTAATCTTGGACACACCGAGGCCATCCACGCAGAAGGATGTGCGTGCATTTTTGGGCCTCGTTTCTTTTTGTAGACAGTGGATATTGGGGTTTTCACACATAGCTAAGCCATTACTAGCGCTCTTGACAAAAGACACGCCTATCCCAATCCCTTGGTCAGATGAGTGTGATGCTGCTTTTCAGCAATTGCGACAGGCCCTTTGTTCAGCACCAGTGTTAGGGACCCCTGATTATACAAAACCCTTTTCGTTGTATGTGCATGAGAAAGATGGATGTGCATTGTCAGTCTTAGTACAGATGCACGGCGACAAGCAGCGCCCTTGTGCATACTTTTCGGCTGTGCTTGATCCTGTCGCCCGAGCATTACCAGGGTGTTTTCGCTCGGTAGCGGCGACAGCTGTGTCAATACGCCAAAGTGAAGGAATTGTGTTGTCCCACACATTGTTGGTGTTAGTTCCCCATGCTGTGGATGCCCTGCTTAATCAAACAAAGACGCAGCATTTGACCAGTGCCCGATTAACGGGATATGAGCTGACGCTTTTGGCTCCTCATATTACGCTGAAAAGGTGCGTAACGTTAAACCCGGCCACATTGTTGCCATACCCCGAGACCCAGCCTGAGGCGCAGAAAGCGCATGATTGTATTCTTGTGACTGAGGAACAAACAAAGGGTCGTATTGATCTCCAGGATACGCCCTTTTCAGAGGTAGATGGAGAATTGTGGGTAGATGGATCATGTCTGAAGCTACCAGATGGTACGGCTTCAGCAGCGTATGCAATTACCACGTTGCGGACGATAGTGGAGACAGCACGCATACCACAGAAATCAGCTCAAGCAGCGGAACTGATAGCGTTAACACGAGCGTGTGAGCTCAGTACAGGATTGTGTGTGAATGTTTACACAGATAGCCGCTATGCCTTCGGAGTAGCGCACGATTTCGGCCTACTCTGGAAGGAGAGAGGGTTTCTAACGTCACATGGGGTACAGATAATGCATGGGGAGTTAGTCCACAATCTTCTAACTGCATTGACATACCCGAAGAAAATTGCCATTGTTAAGTGTAGTGCGCATAGGAAAGTAGTTGATAAAGTTGGAGAAGGGAATGCGTTAGCAGACCGAGTGGCACGGGAGACTGCGATGCAGCCCGGTACTACTGCCATGTATGTAGTGAAATCACAGGTGGAGAGATGGCGTGATGCAAAGGAAGAAGTGCGAGAAATACAAAGGACCGCTTCTGATAAAGAGCGGGAGCAATGGGCTAGCGAGGGAGAGTTGGATGACGAGGGTTGTTGGAGAAATAAACAGATGGATAGATGGAAGTTACCCACGGCTTTTGTACAACCTATGGTTCAAATGGCACATGGGCTAGCACATGTTGGAGCTTCCGCAATTGTGAAATTGCTTACCCAAGTCTGGGAGCATCCAGAGATTGCTAGCACGGCAAAGAGGGTGGTGCAGACCTGTATGATCTGTCTGAAGTATAACCCAGGGAAAGGCACGCGAACCCCAGCAGGAGGATTTGCGACGCCCACTGCACCCTTTGAGGTTCTGCAGATGGATTACATCCAGCTTGAGCGCTGTAACAATTTGAAGTATGTTCTAGTAGTGGTTTGCGCCTTCAGTAAATGGGTTGAGGCGTACCCTACGAAAGACAATACTGCAATGACCACGGCGAAGCTACTGCTAAAAGAGTTTTTCCCTCGATACGGCGTCTGTAGACTTCTGTGGAGTGATAATGGCCCTCACTTTGTAGCGGATGTTATAAAGTATGTCTTGAAGGGCCTAGGCATCACCCAGAAGTTCCACGCCGTGTTCCACCCTCAGTCTGCAGGACTAGTCGAGAAGTATAATGGTACGCTGAAGCTTAAGATCGCCAAAATCCAAGCTTCAACATCTTTGACCTGGCCGGACGCCTTGCCACTGGCGTTATTGTCAATTAGGTCGGTGCCACACTCTCGAACCGGCCTTACACCCTATGAGATTGTATTTGGACGCCCAATGAATATTTGGGGTCCACCAAGACCTAAGGCTGTGTATGATGTACCTTGTGTGATGATGAGTGATTATCTGGCACAGTTAACGGATAACTTGGTTTCTATTCATCAACAGGTCCGAGAGGCGCTCCCTGATCGGTCTACTGGTGAAGGACATGGTCTCCGGCCCGGAGATCATGTGATGATAAAGGTTTTCGACAGATCGAACAGTTTGGAGCCGAGATGGGTCGGACCTGAGCAAGTCCTTCTTGCAACGAGGACGGCAGTGCGAGTCTCGAACAGGAAGAATTGGATCCATTCCTTGCACTGTCGAAAGGTACCGCCCGGATTGGTGGAGTCTGCCGTGCTGACCGATCAACGAGAAGTCCTAGCAGCAGAGACAGGCTGTGCTGCGGGGCCGAACGACACTGAGGAGCTCTTTTCGGACCACACGACTTCTGGAGGAAGGCGATATCATCTGCGACCAAGGAAGTGAGGTTTCCAGTACCGGGACATACTGTCAGAACGGCCCTTGGGTTAGTGAAACGGAGAGCCGATGAGGCAAGGGGGGGGGATCAGCCCTGCATTAGTGTAGCGACACCCGTCTTGGCCCGCTGGTGAAGAAATCAACCGCTGCCCAAGGGGAAGAGTTCTGACAGACTTTTTAGTTTCAGGAAGACATCAGGGTATTGTTTCCTTTGACATGGAGAAGAAGAAAATTTTTTGTGCGTTGGGGTTCATGCTAACAGTAGCTATCGTTGGTATAACCACATGGTTTGTGGAGGAGGCAACTCCTGCCCGAGAGACACTTGTGTTGACGACTCCAGTGCCTGCGGAGCACTACTTTTATACATTGCCATACCAAGAGTTGAAGCATCGACAATCCTATTTGAATAACACTTTCATTCAGATGCTGCATCACACCCACGTTGCTACGAACGCTACGAACTGTTGGATATGTGGGATGATGCCAGCCCATCAGAAGAAAGGAGGTACGCCATTCATACCACTTCCTTTCTCTCATAATGGCTCTTGTAGAGCATGGTACACTTTGTTGTTTGCTACTCGGAAACCGACAGTGGGACGATTGCTTTTCAGACTTAATAAAGAATGTCATCAGGACAGAAATGGATATCCACAAGCAAATGGAACAATTTGGGAATGGGAAGAGTACCGACCGGACAATGAATCCATTCCCTATATCTTCACGAATACCAGAGACACTGTGGGGAAGGAAAAATTTGTGATCCAAGTGGCCCAAGCCCAAGCGGACCTGTGTGTCCAGAGTGTGGGTTTTATCCCTGTTGGTGTCAGTGATTGTATAACCGTATTAAACATCGATGGGCTGAACAACAGCACCTTCCTAGCATCCCATAATACCTATTTCGTATGTGGAAATAAAGGTTATTACCGTTTGCCGGCTGGGTGGTCTGGGGTATGCTATGTATCATTCCTATTACCTCCTGTATTTCTAGCACCCGCGTCATATCATAAGGATTTGAAGTTGTTGAATAATGTGACTGTAAATAGATATAAACGAACTTTATCGATTGATGATGTGGATCAAACTGATACCAGTTTGCAACAGTATATTGATTTCAACTTAGGACTGTTTTTCTTTGTTGGAGCTGCTTTGAATAGTAGGAAGATCCGGAGATTAACGAGAGTGGTAGAAGCTGTGACTAATCAGACTGCTGCTGCTCTTGGGAATCTTACGGAAGAATTACAGATAACCAGGATTGTTGCATTGCAGAATCGTATGGTATTGGATGTGATGCTAGCTGATCGAGGAGGAGCCTGTAAAATTATTGGAAGTAGCTGCTGTGTGTTCATCCCTGATCATACGCCATCTGTTTATAATGCCATTAATAAACTGCACAAAATAGCAGCTGAAATCCACACAGAAAACGGCACTTGGTCCTTTTTTGGATGGTTTTGGGCGTTGGTTACTGCCTGGGGTTGGAAGGTTCTAACTGGTCTCTGTATTATTGTAGCAATTCTGTTCCTTTTTTGTATGTGTATTCAATGTGGACCATTGTGCTGTTCCGTATGCATTTCATTTTGCATTCCAGATAAGAAAGCTATTGCCGATGTTGCCCGCCAGAAGGGTCTAGCTAAAGAGGTTAAAGGAATGATGATAATTGACATATACGATGATTATTCTTGGAAACCGGATGTCTTCAGTAAATGCTGAAAGGGTCGTCTGTTGTAAATTAAAGCAGAATGTGATTAAGCATTTACTGAAAACATTAATGCTTCCCCTTTAATCGTGTTTTCCTCCTTATGTTGGCCGAAGTCCGGACTCCATTTTGTATTGACATGCTGCCATGTGTTCACCACGAGGAGAGTCCGACCTCTGTGTTAGTTGCTCTTGTAATCTGCCTAGCAACAGTTTA
The DNA here is from genome assembly GCF_964204655.1 of Triturus cristatus. Taxonomy (NCBI): domain Eukaryota; kingdom Metazoa; phylum Chordata; class Amphibia; order Caudata; family Salamandridae; genus Triturus; species Triturus cristatus. The sequence goes on from NC_140588.1 coordinate 556,542,190, forward strand.
TAAATAGCCCTCTTGTCCATCTGGCGCATGCCCAGACTTGACCACATCTGTTATAATTAGCTTTGCTTGACCATGTGTTTTCACGGGCCTAAGGAGTGTGTTAGCTCCGCCCATGTATTGATTCAGTATCGAGAATGACCCTAAATGGTAATGTTCTTCGACTTCATGTGGTATCCACCCACTCATGAGCCCCTCTGTTGTGTATAAAAGGGGACTGTGTACGCAAGTTCTGTGTGCTACTCCTTGCAATACTGAAGAGTGTTGTGTGGATTGTAGGACCACCCTTAAGGGTTAATAAACGTTGTTTTTGTACTTTGCAGTTTCCGTGCCAACTTCCTTATAGATTTCGTTACAGAAGAGCGAACCCTTGTCTCTTGCGGGCCTAGCTGGGGCTTGTATTCATCAGTCTGGTCCGACCAGCCTCCTTAGATTGCTGCAAAGGGACTGACTTCTACCACCAGGACATCGTATAATGTACATTTTCAGGATCACTATAGACACGCCCAGACTGGGAATTTTCAGTCGGTAGCTGGTAAACAATGGAGATACAGAAGGATGAGTTGCAATCCAAGGACCGGGTACATGTTAACTCGGAGTCAAGGTTACTCTGCCTGCACCATGCCGCTCTAAGGGTGGGAGCAGGCCTATCTAGTTAGAAAGGTATACAATGACAAAAACAGTCTATTCATTTGCACAGCAAAGCTCAACCTTGGAGAAGTACAAGAAAAGGAAAAAAATAATATAGCAGGTGCTTTCGCTGATGCAGACATACGAGTGAGACAGAAATTAGTTTCGATCATGGCTAGAAATGGCGGCTCAACCTAAAATGGTGCTGCAAATGCTAACTTTACATAGAGCAATACACTAAATTGAATGCATAACTTTTACATTTCAACAGACCCTCCTTTTAGCATGAGCTAACCATTGGAAGTTGAGAGAACAGAGAGCACAGCATAGCACATAGACAACACATGATATTCAAAATTCAGAGCACTCCATGTATTCAGCATCAAGGGAAGATGTGTCTTCAAATATACCCTTGTCTATCTGCATAAAACTATCTATCGCCTACTGAGTCATAGTCACAGCATTAGTATCATGGATGGGCACCTTCTGCTTTGGGGTAAGGAGTGTAATACAATAAGTGCAACAAGCCGGGAGACACTTTATACAGAGGCCACAGATAAGGAAAATACCAGCGACTGATGCTAGGAAAGCAAGGATCGTCCAACTCCCGGACGTGAATATACCCCAGAACCATCTAGAGAGTGTCCAGGTACCATTATCTTGGTGTATGTCGGATGAAAGCCTATGCAACTTCTGTATGGCAGCATATACTTTGGGGGCGTGGTCTGGGATGTATACACAACAGCTACTGCCAATGACACGACAGGCCCCTCCCCGGTCTGCAAGGATGGCATCTATCACCATCCGGTTTTGTATAGCAACAAGCCGGGAGCTCAGCGGTGATATTCGTCACAATCCCTGCTATCATATTAACGACCCCTTCAATAACTCTTGTGAGTCGAAGAATATTAAGGCTGTTGGACACGGGTCCCCAAAAGGGTACGATACCTTTCATGGCGTCTGTGAACTGTTGCAAAGTGGTATCTGTCTGATCTATATCTGTAATAATAACCCTTCTAACTAGGGGCAGGTATGCACTCCTACGCTGCAATCAGTGGTCTTTATGGTAATTGGATGGTGCTATATACACTGGAGAAAGAAGGAAAGAGAGATAGCATATACCTGACCACCTCCTAGGGAGCCAAACATAAGCTTGGGATCCACAAACAAAATAGACATTATATGGTGGTAGCAAACGCGGGCTACTAATCGTGCTCAATGTATATGTGTAATTGCAATTATTCTCTCCTACTTTCACTTTCCCTATTCCCCGAACACAGAAACCAACTGTTGTGTTGACTACTGGCACTGGCAGCGCTTTATTTTTTGTAATATTGCGTGTCTGGAAAGATCGGAAATATTCAGTAGCATTGAACCCCTGGAAATCTAACATTTCATTTCGAAGTCATGTTGCATTCTTTACCTGATCATATACATTCATGCAAGCTGTTGAAGGCAATGTACCAGGGGTGCCTTGTCCCCCAACCCAGCAGGAGTAAACCCTTGAAGGAAACATATATATTCTGTCACAGTACGAGAGTCAGCAGATGTCATATTTATAGCAGAGAATCGAAAGTGATAATGCACCATAGTAAACAGTTCAAACCACCCCTCGCAACTGCCGGGATAGAATAATGGCATTGATAATAAAATATCACTCTCATGTGTAACTGAGGGAAGCAACCCACATATCCAGCAATTAGTAGCATTAGAAGTATCAATGGGGGTGATGCAACATTTGCAAAAATACATTGTCTGCATATGTTTTCCGATGTTCTCCTTTTTGAGGGGCCAAAGTAACAAACGTGTGTTCAGGGGGGACGGGTGTTGTCACAATCAAAGAACTTTTGGGATACTTTTCCTCCAAAAACCAAGATATCCCCAACACAAATATCAATGCAATTGCAATTATGGATGCAAAAACTATTTTATGTTTAGTTAACCAACCCCGCTCTGGGCACTGAGGTCTAAATGGCTGTTCTTCCTCAGTAATGGGCCGACCAAATGGATACATAGTGGAACTAAAGGAAAAAAGGAATGCAATAAGACTAATGGCAAAGGCAAGAGTTCCCAGTGTCCGTTAGAGCCTCACTGGTAGACTCCTATTGTTCATCAACGTTGGCGCTTTTGAGCACCGGCGTGGAGCTGTACGATCCTAGCTCTTGAAGAAAATCCCACATCGTCCAGGATACCGTACCCCCCTCCAGGGCAGCATGTTCAATCTATCCTGTTCAATGTTCAAACAGTGCATTAATTTCGCCTCTCCCTAATCTACTGTTGGTATCATAGGCAAGGTACCCCCTCACTTGCGCAGTCCATCCCTAGTAATATGACTTCTCCTTTTCTGTCGGGGGTGCAAATTGTACCTAGCTACTCCAGGCACAGAGTGGACAGGAAAAAGGTGTTCAGACACAGAGGGGCCGGTGGAAAGGGGTTTGTGAATCGCCTTAATCTCCGGGGACACTGCTGCATTTAGCACCTCATCGTTCTCAGCCTCTGTTTGGGTCATGTGAGCTTGGCATCCTAAAACGGGATGAAACGTGGGACTAGTCCCTAATTTCCTATCTGACCCACTGGTCATAGGGCAAGGAATCCAGTTCTTTCATCCGGTGACTTTGATGACAGTGCTTGTTGCAAGGAGCACCTGGACCAACCCCTTCCACCTCGGCTCCAGACTCTTCTTTCTCTGGAAATTCCAGACTAACACATAATCACCAAGCTGAATGTCATGGCCTGGCTCCTTGGGTGCTAGAGGGAAGGATTCCTGGATCTGTTGGTGAATAGAACGCAGACTTTTAGTTAACTCATACAAATAGTATACCAATAGAGGATATTCAATTTCGGAAAAAACTAGGTCTCAGGACGCCCCAAACATTTGCCGGGCACCCAAACACGACCTCATAGGGTGACAGTCCTGTCCTAAAATGGGGTGTCGGTCTTGTGGACAAAAGGGCTAATGGTAAAGCATCTGGCCACTGCAAACCTGTGCTCTCCTGAATATTTGCTAATTTCAGTTTGAGAGTACCACTGTACTTCTCAACCGAACCCACAGACTTGGAGGGATTCGCAGCATGACATTTTTGTCTGATGTGTAGTCCCTCACAAACTAACTGGATAACTTTTGCATTGAAGTGACTTCCGTTATCACTCAAAATCAAACAGAGCAAGCCAAAGTGTGGAAAGAACTCCTTCAGGAGCACTTTTGCAGTCGCTATGGCTGTATTTTCCTTGGCGGGGTAAGCCTCAACCTATTTACTGAATGCACAAATGACCACTACCACATATTTCAAATTGTTGACTCGGTCCATTTCTATAAAATCAGTCTGAAGGACCTCAAAAGGGAAAGTTGGAGGTGCAAAATTACCAGGTGGTGTAGGTATACCTTTTCCTGGATTGTGCATCACACACACCATACAATATTTAACCAAATGAGCCGCAGTCTTTGGAATGTTATCATTTTGCCATACATGGGTCTAACAACTTACAAATACCTTTAGCACTGATATGAGCTGGCCCGTGTGCCATGGTGACTACAGGAAGGACATATGCATCTGGTAGAATCAATCTTTGTTTCCCTGAGTTTTCAGTCCAACACCCATCCTCATCCAAACGTGCTGTTCTTTCTTGCCATATTGTTAATTCCTCAACAGTTGCCTCACTTTGTATCTCCTTGACATTTCCCAGCGTATCCTCAAACATGGTGACCTCGGGTTCCCACATAGAGGGACCTGCTACAAACATCCTTTTCATCTTTGTTCGAGCTGTCTCCTTAGCAGTCTGGTCTGCAAAGGCGTTCCCCTTACCTACATTATTAGTACTTTTCTTTTGTGTGCTGCACTTCACTATCGCAAATTTCTTGGGAAGTGTCAAAGCTGACAAGAGCCTATGTATAAGGGGGCTGTGCTGGATCTAATTACCATGAGAAATGAGGAACCCTTTCTCTGCCAAGAGCAGCCAAAATAATGGGCGACATACTGACTTGCAGTATAGATATTGACAGTCAGTACCTCACTCAACTCACAGGCTTGAATATGGGCAATGAGCTCTGCAGCTTGAGCCGACTGATAGGGAACTTGTGACGTCTCAACTACCGTGTGCCATGTCGTGATTGTATATGCAGCTGTTATAGTGCCATCTGGTAACTTGAAACAAGACATATAGTTCCCTTTGGGGGTCAGATAAAGGAACATCAGTCAGGTCTACCAGTCCTTTCGTCTCTTTGTCTGTCGGGAAGATACAATAATGTATGTTGATTTCCTCACTTTCAGAAGGGAGGGGTAGCAGCTTAGCTGGGTTCAGAGTGGCACATTTTTTGATCGGGACATGGGGGAAGAGAGTTAGCTCATAACCGGCCAGACGTGCACTGGTGAGGTGCTGCATCTTGGTCTTATTCAAAAGGCTATCCACAACATGGGGCACCATTACTGTGAGATCAGTATCAAGTACGCACCCAGCCGATTGTCGTATTGAGACGGCCACGGGCGCAACCGCTCTTAGACAGCTCGGAAGGGCTCTTGCGACAGGGACAGGAAGTGCAGGAAAAAAAAGCACACATCCGTTGCTTACCTCCTAAGGCCTGTGTTAAAACAGCGAACACACAACCAGCTGTTTCGTGTACGTACAGCACGAACAGCTTTGCATAATCTGGCATACCAAGCACAGGTGCAGAACAAAGCACAACTTTTAATTGCTCAAAAGACTGCTGACATTCAGGCGTCCAAGGCAAGGGTTCATGCACATCTTTAGTGGTTAATACTAGCAAAGGCTTTGTTAGTAACGTATAGTTAGGGATCCAGTGTCGACAATAGGAAGTAATGCCAATAAAAGCGAGCACATCCTTTTGAGTTTGAGGGATAGGCATTTTAACAATGGTACTGATGGACTCAGGAGTCAATCTCCTACCCTTCTGCAACAGCAGGTGACCTAAATAGGTGACCTCCTGTCGACAATAATGAAATTTGGAAAGGGACACTTTATGTCCGTGGTGTGCCAAATGCAGCTGCAATTTAACCGTACTGTCTTTGAAACCCTTTTCGGTGTCAGAAGCGATTAGAATGTCATCTACATATTGAAGCAATTCATTACCTAAGGGGAGCAAGAGGGAGTCCAATTGGGCTTTTAAGACCTGGCTATATATGCTAGGGCTCTTGGTATGGCACTGAGGACTGCAACAGGATCTAAAACTTCTGCCAGCTAGTGTAAAACCAAACAAGTACCTGATGTCTGGATGGGGCGGGATACTGAAGAATGCATTTTTTGGATCCATGACAGAAAAGAACTTAGCAGAGGAAGGAATCATCGTTAGAAGAGCAGTAATGTCAGGGACCACTGGGAACTGAGGAACCACTATTTTATTATTTGTGTGCAAGACAATCACAATGATAAACATCAGGATGATCGCCAGAGGAGCCCGAAGATGCCCTCTTAATAATGGGAAGAATAGGGCTATTGCACACATTTGTATTTGTCTCTTCAACAACTCCTGACTGAATCAAATCTTGTATAATTTGCAACAAGGCTTGTTCCCCTGCTTGTGGTATTTTGTACTGAGGAATACGGGGCAAAATGGCAGTGTCTTTAACCATAATAGAAATTGGGGATATCTATAATAGTCCTGCGTCCGTGTCACCCGTTGCCCATGACATGGGTGGCACATCCTTAAATTCAGCAGGGAGGGGCGCATCTTTGGACAGACACTGCTTAGAGATGACTACATTCTGACCCATCGTCAAACAAGTTCTGGGGAACAATACATGGTAGCATGCAATTTCTTTACTGAATCCAAGCCCATTAAATTTTCTCCACAATTAGATGTCAACAAGAATGGCGATTCCACAGTGAAAGGACTTATAGTCAGTGTAAGAGGTTTGGAAATGGGACTCACACCGGTGCACAGAAAATCCTACAGAAACATTATTGCGGCCAGACAGACCTGCCCCGGGGACCAGTGAACGAGAGAAAGAGCTATTCATTGCACCTGTATCCACCAAAAATTCCTTAGCTGAGCCATGCAAATCTGCAGTAACATAAGGACCGTATCTGAACTGGTCGCTCACCCTGTCCCAGGCTGTCCTAGCTGTGAGACATTCCCGTTACCTCATCCATGTCATGGTCATCGTGATAATACTGTCCACCCCTAGTGTCGTCAAAGTAGTTTCCATCCTGACGATCCTGTGAGACTGTGGCATGCTGACCTCTGCCCTGTCCACCAGCTCCATGACCCCGTCCACGAGAACCCCGTCCTCTAGGGGCCGCAACCTTCTGCAACAGCACTGGGCACTTACTACGCCAATGTCCCTCCTCTTTATAATACGCACACTGATTCGGCCCTACAGGCGTAGTATTCCGGCTGGTAAATGGAAGCTGCCGGTCTGAACCACCACGTCCTCTAACATTCCCCCTAGAAGCCTGCTGCAACAACACCTTTGTCTTCAATTCCTTATGCTTTTTCTCCACCTTCTCCTTCTCCTTAATCTGCTTATGCTCATAATACTGCGCTATACTCAATATTACAGAAGGGGAGGAGATAATACAAGTGCTCTCCTAGGCCTGTAACCTAGTCGCAATCTCAGGAAGCAAGTTCGTAACAAATCTATTCATGAACAATCAGACACCTCCTTCCACCGACAAATCCTGTTCGCTAAAAATCCCCAAACACCCCTTCAAACCGAGTGAAGAAATCAGAAACACTCTCATCTTTCTTCTGACTACATGCCGTTAACTTGCCCAATTTACCCTTCTTGGTGGAAGGAGAGAGTGCATGTAAGTAATGATTCAACCAGGCAAAGGTAGTATCTCAGCCTTAGCCTTCTCCTCAGGCGTCCTCTCCTGGTCACACGCTCTAATATGATCCCAGTTACAACCCAATTCCACAACGAGGTCCTGTGTGTGTGCACCTGCCTCCAAATATTAACGGCCACAAGCAAGCCAAAGAACATTTCAATATCTGCAAGCGTCATCACTGTCGATGAAGCGGCCTCAGTCAATTCCTTATAATATGCAGTAGGAATTTTCCTAGGGTCAGGTAACTGAGTCTTAAGGGCCAAAACCTCACTCCTTTTCCACAGAGTGTTGACCCATTGCTCTTGGGAACGGGCTTCTACTCTCTGTCTAATAACAGTATTCTGCTGATCCCATAGCTCTGGTAGTGCAGGTTGATATATGGGGTGAACTTCCCTCATCAGAAACTGGGACACTGTGTTTGGGCTCTTGTCAAGCAGTCTACTTCGATAAGTGACCAGCGTCATGACGTTACTAAAAATATCACCAGGTGCCATACCAGCAGCATATACATGATCCCTAATATCATAAATATTTTGGGGTGCCACATCATTAAAACACTGTTCCCACAGTCCAATCAAAGTAGCCAACATGTGCTTAAGGGAATGCTGCTGCACAAACGGCTCATAATCTTTCATCACACTCCACACATCCTCCACACTGTAAATGGGGTTACGAGCCCACTGAGCGGCCTAATTGGCTACCACATTTTTCTCTTCATCCCCCACATCAGATCATATAAATATCCTCCCCAGTCGCTCCCTAGCAGTCTCCCAGTCTCCATCCCCTAGTCTATGTACAGGCGTTCTGCTGCTCAGTAATGTCAGGGGATGGGGGAACCGGGAAGGAGTAGAAACAGAAGTAACAGGCACCAACATCGCTGCCGGCTGTGTCGTAGGTGTGAGAGCTGGCAAAAGAGATGTCGAAACAATAGGCGTAGTGGGAAGACTAGCAGTTAAAGTAGCTGCAGAGGGCGAAGTCAAAGAAAGGGCAGGAGGTGCCGTGGCTAAGGCAGATGGAGCAACTGTAGAAGAGACAGCAGAGACAGAAGAACCGGGTAGCTGGGGCTGAGGGCAAGTATGGGGTATACCCTCTGTGGGGCATACGGAGGCGGGGGTCGAGCAACCAACAATTCCTCCACAAAAGTATCATTCTCTTCTCGGGTAACATAAGACTTTCCACATTGTAATCTAAACTTCCTATCAGCACGCTCTATTCCCTTTTCTATTTTCTCTCTATCATGCGCTATGGCTTTCTGAATCAATGTCTGCATTCTCACCTTCCGGGCCTCTTTCCCGGCTTTCATCTGTCTCTGTTTAGCTTCTTTTTGCTACGTTCTGAGGGAATCAAACATCAACTGCTTACTCCTTTTCGTTAACAATTTATTGTGTAGAAAATTAATTTTCCGCTCATCAAAAGTGCCCGTCAACTCGGCATTGTCCCTCGTATATTTGTGCCATAGCGTACTAAACATAATAGGGCCAAGGCCATGTTTTATGTGCATGTCAAAATTTGGAGAGCCTTCTGGAGGCTGTGGCTGCCTTTCTTCCAATCAATCATCAGCAGAACATTAAGGACAGCCCAAACAAAACACCTTACTAAGGCATGCCATCTTTCAAAAGAAAACAAGTTCACTATTTATACCAAGCAGATATTTGAAAATATGTTTTTCAAAGTCAGTCCTCAAACCTCATCAAGTAAAAATCAAAAAGGGTACCATGTCTTAACTTGGCTGTCTTAACTTTAAAAAACTAGTTTGGAAATCCATAAAACAAATTTCCTAGGTGGAGGACAAGGCAAGCTTCTCAAACAGATCTCACGCCTGGATGACCCTTAACTCCTACAAATCACCTGCCCCACAAACATTCTTTAATCAGGGTTACCCTAAGGACATACAAATTAACTTCTTAAGGCATAGACTGGGGATCTTTCTGTGTGCTCAGTATCTTCCACCATGGCTGAGGACAACAGCACAAGACACTTGCAGGCTGTGTAACATCAAGAATGGTGACATTTTACACCTAATTAGCTTATGCAAGGAACTGCACCAAGCACGGCAACAGCTTCTTAAAAAACCTCTTAAACAGAAAGGCATCCGTACCAGGAGGCAAGCAGTGCAGGCCTGCTTAAACCCACAAAATACCCAACTGAACTGCAGATGGGTAAAATTCCTTATGTTGGCTGAACAAAAAATGCCCAAAATATCAAAACATGCTCCATAAAGCTTTGTTGCCGCAGGCTGTCCAGCAGACGGGAAGAGGCCTTAGCCGGACCACACTAAGGATAGACTACCAGCAGCACAGGGACAATCCTTGCAATAGTCGAGACAATTTGAACAACATACTCAATATGATTTGATAAATGGGCAAGCATGGCTGTAGCAAAAAATCTGAGACTGCACCTTATAGTATCCAGCGAGCTAATGACATTCATTAACAACTACAATTAATTCTGATTTTAAACTGTAAAGAATTTTCTACCTTTAATTTTTAATTGGTCTTATCTGCAGTTTTTTTCTTTTATAATTACAACAACTAAAAAAGCAGCAAAGGTGGATGAAATCATATTGAATGTCTGTTTAAAAATTGTATTCTTTTAAGTGTTAATATTGCAATGGTTTTAGTTAACTATGCAAAAATAAAGAAACTTGAAACACTGGTTCCTGTATTGGGACCTTAAACAGAAGTCTCACCGCAGCATTCTAGACAACCTGGAGTTTTTTGATGACGTATTTTGGTGCCCCTAGATAAAGGGAGTTTCCATAGTCAAGGCGTGATGTAACCAGTGCATTAATTACTGTCTTTCTAAGCTGCATAGAGATAAGCTCCAGAATCTTACAGAGCATTCTGAGTAACCCAAAACAAGTACCTGTAAGTTTCTTTGTTTGGGTCTCCATTGCTAGTTCCCTTTCAAGCCAGAAGCCAGATTTTTAATAGTAGTGCTCGGGAATGGTGACATACCTAGACAGTTAGGCCAGCTAATCAAACGCATAGGGACCACATTGTTTCCGAGTACCATCATCTCAGCTTGCCTTGTCCTCCACCTAGGAAATTTGTTTTATGGATTTCCAAACTAGTTTTTTAAAGTTAAGACAGCCAAGTTGCGCGTCCCAAAGTCCCGTGAGTTTGGTAGATTCCAGGGCTAACTGAAGGTAGCTTCTAGCTTGGGAGAACTGAAGAACTCCCTGTGCTGTTTGTCGTGCCAAAGCAAGTGTTTTAGGGTATTTATAGTGGCACTTCTAATCTTATGCCAGCAGATGTTTTAGAAGACCAAACTCCAGCCTTATTTGAGCGGGTGATGTGTAGGGCAGAAGGCAGAACATAGTTCTATAAGCTTTGACCTGTGTGTTGTTCAGATCCTTAGCGTCTCTTTCCCTCATTGCCTCGCTGCCATAAGCAATCGAGGGGAGAAGTTTCGCCTGGGCGACCTTCAAGAGCGGGGTCAAAGTCAGTCCCATCAATTTATTTGCAAAGAACCTGTGGGAAAGCATCTAAGAGCACTACACTGGCTCCCGCTCGAGGCTAGAGTCAAATTCAAGGCACTTTGCCTGACACACAAAACCATACACAACAAGGGTCCCAGTAAAATTAGAGACTTGGTGAGCTTATTTGTCCTAAACAGAAGCCTTAGCTCTTGCACTGAACGGTTACTAAAAATTACAAGAATCAAAAGAGCCAGATGGGGCGGTAGATCCTTTGTACATCTGGCACCCAAGCTGTGGAATTCACTTCCACGTGAACTCAGATTTCTGAAAACAGAATCAATCTTCCAAAATTTCTTAAGACCTGGCTTTTCCATCAGTGCCATTAAACTCCCCTCTGGCTTTTGCACTGTATCTTACTTCTAGCGCTGGAAACCCTTGGGCAGCTATGCGCTTCATAAATCCTATAACATAACATAACCTGAAAGGACCTTTGGAGTAGAATATTCACTCGAAAATTTATTTTTTGAGTTGATTTAGCTGCATCTCGAGTGGAGAATCTGCTGAAGAAACACCTGCTCATGTTCACCAGCATCACAAAATTGGCACAAGAAGGCCCCAGGGTGACTGGAAACCATATTAGCAGCCAACAAATCTTGATCACGTTCTCTTGCAGCCGACAAATCTAGTCATGCTCACCAGCGAGTGAACACAAGCCTTGCGTATGCCAACATGATTATAATTCCGCAACTTGCCGGATGGCGGAATTTAACAGGAACACTGCATTACATGAATAGTGCAGAGTTACCAAACGCCAACATGGCGCACAGAATCATATTTCTGCCTGGGCCTAATTAGAACACCCCCAACAGAAAAGAGGCAAAACTGTGTGAAACATCTAAAAAAACATACATGTATGTAAGAAATTGGTGTATTAATTGAGGGGAATGAGTACATACCGCACGCAATAACCACAACCCTTGTCAGGGTGAGCACATAAAGTCACTAAATTAACCTGAGCTTAACCCCTTGCTAGCTATGGCAGACAGACTTAACTTAGAGGCAAACTATAAAATATTAATGCATTACTAAAACAGTAATTAAGTCAAAACATAACAGAAGAAAACCCCCAAACTGATTTAGAAAAACAGAGTAAGTTGTAATAAAGGAAATGACAGCAACAAAACAATCCAATAAGGGAAACAGGAGTTATGAATGGTTAAAGGTTAAGGGGCTGATTTAGATCACAGAGTATGACTTTTACTCCATCAGGGTGACAGAGTCCAATAATTTGTCTCCCTGAAGGAGAAACTTTATCACAGATTTAGAGTTGTTCAGCACACCAGCCGACATCTCTTACAGTCCCAGGTTTTAGGAAACATTAGGAGGAATATATGTTGATACCAGCCAAGGGTCTAAGACCTTGGTGACAGCACTTGGGGGTCAGGATTTACTCCAGCAGAGGACAGCGGTAGGGTACAGGCCAGGTCCAATTGGAACTGGTCAGCTGGGCAGTTTCAGAAAATGTCTGTTGTAGCAAGTTATGTCCTTTTAGTTTGAACAGGACATCAGTATTATGGACCATGGAGTTCAGCTATTTATCCTGTGTAGAAGAGGGAGTACAGGTCCAATATTCAGGGCTGCTCTCAGGTCTCAGACAGCAGGTCCAGTCCTCTTTTGTTCTTCCACAAATCCAGAAAGTTTTCTGAGAAGGGTATTGTGGTTGTCACATTTATGCCTGGCCCTAGTATGTGGGTGGGTGAAACTCCTGGCCACTCCCTAAACAATGTGGTAAAAGTTTCCGTAAAGGGCCCTATCCACTTATGCAGGACGTCCTGTGCACCCTACTGCAAATAATCCTACAGTGCCCAACTCTACCTAAACCAAGATTGGAGAACCTTTCTTTCACTATGTAGATCTCCTGTGTCCACCCTCGAGGTGTGGCCAGGGTAATGAGCGACACCTCCTCTTTGGTTGCTCAAAACTGGTTCTAGGTGCAACTCCTCTCCCACTGACTGACTAGAAGGGGGCAGTCCCAGTTGCATCTGCATGTAACAAGGTTGGCCTCTTTTAAGTCAATTAAGTTACTTGGAACAGACAAGGTGGTCACCCTGCCAGAGGATCCAAACATCCCCTCACCCAAGGCTTTTGTATCTGCTCTGGAAGCAAGTTCACGGCTCATTAAAAAATCTATGTAGCTCCAGTGTGACAGTTGAGATGCATACAAATGGGCTTCTAGAGGCTTTAAGCAATGAAAAGGTAACTTTCTAAAAGTACATTTTCAAAAATGTGTATTCTAAATCCGACTTCACCAGTGAATTGGGCTTTTATTTCAAAAAGTCCAAAAATGAAATTTGCAGATTCTTCCTACCTGAAGATATCATTAATACGTTTCCAATGACTTCCAATGCACTAGCTAACCCTGCCATACAGCTTTTAGGGCCTTCCCATTGGAAGAACATGTTTAACAGTAGACCTTTACATGCCCTACTTTAATTACCATGTATCCTGCTTTATGGACAATAAGGACTACTTAGGGGTGACATACTGATATCTGAAAGCAAGTTGTAGGCCTGTCAAAAGGGTTATTTTCGCAGATTGAATCTGAAGTTTAAAACTGCATAAGCCAGGCAACAAACTGTAGGCTTGCAGTCATGTTTCACTGTCACAGCAGTGCATGGCACAATGGATGCTGGAGCCCACTGGCAATGTTTAACTTGTAGTCCCTGGGTACTCTTTGTACCATGTATGAAGGACTGATAGGTAAACTAACTATGCCAAATTTGGATATGCCAATGTAATCATGTTGAAAGGGGAGCACAGGTCCTTTACAGCTGAGTGGCATGGATGAAGTGTATAAAGTTCTACCGCCAGAAAAAACTATTGAGGCAAACATTTGTGGCTACAACATGCAAAATATTGTCATTTCCAACACTGAACTTTAACAATGATGGCACCAATGTGGCATTTATGTTTGTGTACCTGGCGAAGATATAATTGTGTGGGTTACATCGCATATCCTATTTAATGTCACTATCTCTGAGATTGCCTCTCTTTTCCTATTCAAATCATGGCTTTGTTTGAGAAGAGGCAACCCATGAAGGCAGTCCACCAAAGGCTCCTATTGCTTGAATAAGGGATATAGGGCATCATTTAAAGTTTGGTGGGACACGAACGTCACCATAAATTGGCAGTTATTCAGCCTCGCAAAACTTGTGGTTCACCCACCTTATTTAGAATTGGGACCTACAGGGCTTCAATGGTAGAACCTCATCTGGCTCTGCCATAGGAAAACCTAGACCTGACTGTCCATCAGCTACTGGCCTCGGGTTACAGTGATGTTCACCTCACACTATTTAGGGTGGGACATACATCGCTGCTTTTTTCCAGCTAGGGTCTCCCATGCAAGATACTGTGGACCTAGGGTAGGCAAGCTGGGGTTCTTTGGCAGGCAGGGCAATCAATATTGGCCCACATACACATGAAGAAACTCCTTTTGCATCATGTTCATTGTTATTTGGAAGTTTGTGAGAAGCAAATAAATTCTGACTAGGTCTAGAGAAATATGTCACTACAGTTGGCATTCATCTGAGCATTTAAGTGCATCCACCATATCATTAGACAGAAATAAAGCAAAGAGATTGCACCAGACCGGTAGTAATTTCTAGGTACTTTTTGTACTCTACCACCAGGGGTGTAACCAGGATCCCTGTCTACCCACCAGGTCTACTGGCCTTTCTGTCATACTTAAAATGAGGACTAAATGTACTCCATCAATTGTTACCATCAATTAATGTTGAAAGAAATTGGCAAATCAAGTGCACACAGAAGGACTGAGAGGAGAAATAAATGACCTCTTCTCCTCAACTTTATATATAGACAGTTATCAAAACAGTAGGAAAATTGAAAGATGCTAAGCTCCATAGCATTTTCTTTCTCTTCCATCTTCGTCAGAGATCCCAGAATTTTCCATTGCCCTCAAAGGACCTACATAGATAGGAAAACAATGAGAGCTGAAAGAGGAGATAGATGCAAAAAGTGATTGCTGTACATTTAATGTGGAAATATGGGTTAGAGTGTCTACAACTTCCCCCAATTGGAACAAACAGTGCCTGCTGCTTGACCTAAAGTTTTTAACCTTTTCTGTGTGTCTATGAAATGTTTGCTTGCCACTAATAGATTTAATGTTTCAGGCTTCAGGGGTGGATCCTCTGTAATGGCAGAGGAGCATCGTCCCACTGGTCAGAGTAAGTCACATAAAAAAATGATAATAAAACCATAATATAATTTTATTTTTCAGTGACTGGCTCTGGCTGGCATGTCTGTGTAGGTCTGTGATAGACCATGAAAGGGAGGAATGGTGGGCACTTTGAAGTGTGCATGTAAGTTGGGCCAGCTGTCTTAGGCTGGCCAAACAGACATGCGCACTTCTATTTATCCAACCTAGCTGTGTTCACAGCTGTGTTGAACAAAAGCTGCAGGCTCGCAGGCACTGTCTGAGTGGCAGGCCAGGCCGCTCACATCAATCCTGGTGCTACTCTCATAACTTGAGAGCAGCAAGTGGATTGGGTTGGGAGCCTGTGCTTTCAAGTGACTGCGTGAGAGAAGCACTGAGGCAGTCGTCAGTATTGGCGGCAGGAACAGGTACATTTTTTTAAATTATAATTTTTTTCCCTCATTCCCCGTCCCCCTTCCCCCCACTTGCGTTTTGCACCAGTCACCACTGACAAGCTTATCTGCCTTATAGAACTATATGTTGTATCTTCCCTCCTATTCTCTGTTGGTACTGTGCCCCTATGCTGCAGTGGAGTGTTCTTATGTTCCATTCCAGGCATCACTTTGTAGAATTTTGGGTTGTTGCCTGGTTGACTTGTGTCTGTTTGAAATGCTCAGAGAGCAGTTGAAGTTGGAGATGCAACCACCCTGCGCTCCTGTCTCCTGTGTAGCTGATTCCGATAAATCCTGATTGAATCTCAACACCGTCTACTGGCTGAATTACTACAAATTTGTGGTGATGATCCTGAGCTACACAGTCACACGCTGGACCTTGCATGCATCTCTTCACATTGTGGACTGATATCTATCCTACACCTCGCATGCCGCGGTAAGACTGTTCTAATTTCTTATACTAGACCACTGGATTCCCTGTCAGTCCACCTCGCAAAGCTCTGCACATCGCTCAGCTTAATCCATGAACTCTGCCTGCCTGCGCATAAAACAAAACTGGTTATAACTCACCGCGCACGCCATCCTCTGCCCCCTGTGCTGTTTTGGATTCAAGGGCTTTTCTTTTATTGCCTTTCCGATCATCACGCACACGCAGGCGCAGATCAGATTTTTTCCTTCGCGTTTACGCCTGCGAAGGTGTAGGCCTAAATTTGCCTGTCCCGCCTGCCTGAATGCGCACGCACGACGTCAAGCTGCGACATTACGCATCCGTGTGCCTAGCAACCATACGGCATCGGCAACGCAAGCTTCAATCTTCCCGATCTGCCCGTCTGTGAGTGCGATACGCCTTCACGTCACCTAGCAACCTTACAAATTGTTGACTAGCAACACCTGAGTGGATTTTCTCTCCTGCTGTTCACGAGGATCAACACGTTCAATATTTGCTATCACCTTCAGCTGTGAACACACAACGGTGATTCAAACACCATTCATCTGCGTTTATACTTACCTCAGCTGTGAACATGCAACGGTGATTCACACACCATTTTAACATTGGCACGTTCAGCTGTGAACACACCACGGTGATTCACACACCTTTTTAACTTTGGCACGTTTGTTTCGACAATTTTCAGCATGTATTTGCTTTTCTGATCTTAATCATATGACAGTGATCCACACACCTTCTCCGTTTATAAACTCACTATTTTTTTACGCATATATGCATTTCTGCAGTAGATCACGATGGTGATTCACGCACCTACTCCATTTTCACATGTTCTTCCTAAGAGAAAAAACTCTCTTTTGCACTTGTTTTTGCACACCCTGCTTTAATCAATTGTGCTTAGTGCAAACTATTATTTACTACTACGCTTACCATTTATTACTTACGTGCATTTCTGACGTTTCAATAACTTTCTTCACTGTTTGTTTTCTTTTTACTTTTCTGTTCTTATCCTTCTATCTTTCCCTCCCTTATATATATGCAGTCTGTAGCTCCTCCTTCTTTTCTTGAATCTCCAGGAGAACCCCCTCTTAGATGGGAGATTTGGTTTGATACTTTTCAAACGTACCTTGGAGCCATCGGTGCTTCAAGGTTTAGCAGTGAACGCAAGAAATGTGTCCTCCTTCATTCACTAAGTTTAAAAGGTCGTTCAATCTTCAAACATCTCCTTGAAATCACTCATCCTCCAGATGTTGACATTGATGATTGTCAAGACACTATTTCCAAACTCAAAATAAGGTTTGATAAACAACCTAGTCTGATGGTTCTCCGTCACAAATTTTTTAAACGACATCAGTCTGAGAATGAGGATGTGGATTCCTACATCTTTAGGTTACGCAGACTTGCTGCTGTTTGTCAGTTTGATGCCTTCACTGATCAATTGATCCGCGATCAATTTGTGTGCCACTGCAGGGATAAACAAATCCGCCAAAAGCTTCTTTTGCTTGCCAATCCTTCTCTTGAAGAAACAATCAAAATAGCCATAAGCATTGAAACATCTCAAGTGTCATTAAAATAACTGGAAGAAAAAACATCTGACCCAGTTAACGCCATCATTAGCAATGCCAAAGAGAAACAAAATGACTACAAGCAGTTTTCACTTACAAATAACACTTCTAAGGACTCAAATACAGGGAGAAGCACACTTGAGCCTCACAACATCAAGCAGATGTTTTATCTCTGTGGCAATCTGCCTCATTTGAAGGGAGCTAAGAACCTGGTGCTAATGTAATTTGCAGTTATTGTAAAAGAAGAGGGCACTTTGCAAAGGTGTGCATGAAAAAAAGAACAATTTAAAAAAGACTGTTGCATGTGTTCTAGAGCCTGAAAAAGAATCTGATTCTGAGGTCATTTTTGTTATCACGGATTCCGATGAACATGTATCTAATGTTAATGATTCATGTGAATGTGTTGACCCTATTGTTGAGATTGATATTGGTGGGAAACCCATCAATCTACTTGTTGACTCTGGTGCCAGGATCACCATGCTAACACAAAAATAATTTTTTTAAACATGGGGGAACAGACCACTACAACCTCCAGACCACTCGCCGGTCTCATACGAAGGACAAAAGATTGATCTTCTTGTTTTTTTTTAAGATGTTTTGTTTTCAAGGGTAGGAAAATTAGTGGTAAAATGTATGTTGCGGTAAAAGGGTTGAACATCCTTGGTTGGTATCATCAAGGATTATTCGGGATGGTTCTCAAACCTGGTAGATCTGAGCAAGTCCTGGCTGTCTCTGAGGATCACCATCTTTGTAAATGGAAAGAACGTTTTCCATCCGTTTTTGGAGGAGGTCTGGGAACTGTGCGTGGTTTCAAGCATAAAATTGTTGTTAAAGATGGCGCTCATCCTATTAAACACAAATTGAGGGGTGTACCTTTCAGTGTGAGGGGTGACTTTGAGAGAGAGCTCAAGTCTCTATTCGATCAAGGGATCATTGAACCTACTGAGTCGTCACTCTTGTTGTCACCCTTGGTCGTCACACGTAGGAAATGTGGCAAATTGCTTGTCTGCGTGGACTTGAGATCTCTCAACAAGGAGATCTGGGTTGACTCTCATCCCCTTCCGAAAATTTGTGATTTGTTTGCTAGTGTAAGGGGGTCTTGATTTTTCTCAAAGCTGGACCTCGCCAGCACTTATCATCAGATTGAGTTGGACCCTTCATCACGTCCTCTTACAGCATTTGTGTCTCCCTTAGTCACGTTTCAGTACAGACCTATGCCTTTTGGGCTTGCCTCAACGGCTTCTGTTTTTCAGCGAGTCATGCAAAATATGTTGGGGGGAATCGATGGGGTGATGGTCTTTCAAGACAATGTATTAATACACTCCAAAGATATCCCGACTCACAATTTTTTACTCGAGAGGGTCCTTGAAATTTTCAAGAAACATGGTGTGGTTGTGAAGTCTGAAAAATGCAAATTTCTCACAGATGAAATCGAATATCTAGGCCATCTCATCTCTGGTGAGGGAATCAAACTCAGGCAAGGACGCTCTCACCCAAGCTCCCGCTCCATGAGATAAGGTTGGTGTCAAGTCTTTACTTGGTCTCCTAGAATACTACTCAAAGTTTGTTCAGAATTATGCCACTCTTGTGAGTCCCATTAGTACCCTCCTTAGTAAGGGAGTTGTGTTTGCATGGTCTGTCTAATGAGTGTGAGACTGCTTGCAGTGCGTTAAAGACTCCCTCATTATTAGCAGTGCCCTCAAGCCTTTTGACCCAGATTTATCCTCCGGCATAACTGTGGATGCAAGCCAAGTGGGGTTAGGTGCCGTGTTGACACAGAATGCCAATAATGTCGAATATACTGTCGCCTTTGCCTCCAGAATTCTGAGGAATGGGGAGCTTCAGTACTCAGTAATCGAGAAGGGACTTTTGTCTTGCTTGTGAGCCCTTGAAAGATTCCATCCTTATATCTGGGGAAAGCGGTTCTTGTTGAGGACAGACCACAAGCCTCTTATTAACATACTGGGAGCTGGGACTGGTACATGTTGTTCCCCGAGAATCCTCCGTATGTTATCTCATCTCATGCAGTACCAGTTCGATGTCATACATGTCTCTGGTGGTAGAAATCTCAGAGCAGACGATTTGTCTCATTTTCCCATGAATGACAACCAAGGGGAGGCTATTCTTTCTGATGTAGGGGAAGAAGACTCTGATGATTGTCTTGTCGCCTCTCTTGATTTGCCTGAGCATGGTCTCGGCACTGAAGACTGTTGGGTTAATTCTCTTGCTGATGATGATGTTTTACAGTGTGTATGTGAGTTTGTCAAGTCAGGATGGCCAAGAGAGTGCGTTCTCCCTCAATGTAAACAACCTTTTTGGAAGGTGGTTTCAGGGATTTCTTTGAAGGGGGGAGTTTTATTACCTGATGGCAAACTTATTCCTCCACAGAGTCTTAGAAAAGACATTATAACTAAAGCACACAAAGGCCATTTGGGGTTCACGCTCACTAAGCGTCGTGTCCGTGAGTGTTTCTGGTGGCCTTCTATGGACGCTGATGTTAATGAGTTTGTTGATATATGTTCTATTTGTCGATTAGCTGACAAAGGGTTGAAGGTTGTTACTCCACCCCTACTTCCGATTGAAAGTCCCTATGAACCCTGGTCCAAGGTGGGGTTAGACATCATGGGACCCCTGGAAATTTTGCCTGGTGGGTTTCGTTTTATCTTAGTGCTTATTGACTATGTTTCAAAACGGCCTGAAGTAAAGCTGGTTAAAGAAGTCTCCACTGCTAATGTCATTCTTTTTCTCAAGGAATTTTTTATGAGGGAAGGCTTCCCTGATACAATGATAATGGATAATGGTACCCAATTCACCAGTGCTAATTTCGAATCCTTCCTGCAGTCTTGTAATATTAAACATGTCAAGAGCTCTCTTTATCACCCACAGTCCAATGGGCTTGTGGAGCGGATGAACAGGGTTGTGGGTGACTGCATCAAGTGGGCAAGATCTCGTAATTGTGATATTCCTACCTCAATTAATAGTATGCTCTGGTTCTACTTTCTACAGGACCACTCCGCACTCTACAACTAAAGTCTCGCCCTTTGAGCTTTTGAGGGGAAGAAGAGCAAACACTAGTTTTAAACCCGCGTGGATGAACAAATGGATCAAGTTCATTCCACATTTTGACAGCCTCATGGTATTGATGAGAGGAAATGTTGCTAACTCCCAATTCAAACAGAAATCCTGGTTTGATAACAAGAAAGCTGTTAAGACTGTTCCTGTTGGGTGATCTTGTGCGAAATCTGCCTTACCTGTAAAGAAGGGTGAGAGCAAGTTTGGTTCCCCCATTTCTGTCACCAGGGTGGGTAGGAATGCTGTACAGGTTGAAGGATGGAAGTGGTGGAATGTTGGGGAAATTGTCAAAGTTAGAAATACTGATCTTTCTTCCCCAACTGTACCTCAGTGTCTTGAGGTTACTGGACCCTCCGGGTCGTTCCTTAGAAGGAGTTCTAGATCAAGAATTGTGCCTAGTAAGTATTGAATTGCTTGTATTTTACTGATCTTTTCATGTATCATTTAATTATTTTTTTTATTAGTTTTAGTTTTTGTTGTTTATTTATTGACAAAGGAGGATATTTTGTATCTTCCCTCCTATTCTCTGTTGGTACTGCGGCCCTATGCTGCAGTGGAGTGTTCTTATGTTCCATTCTAGCCATCACCTTGTAGAATGCTGGGTTGTTGCCTGGTTGCCTTGTGTCTGTTTGAAACGTTCAGAGAGCAGTTGGAGTTGGAGATGCAACCACCCTGCGCTCCTGTCTGCTGTGTAGCTGATTTCAATAAATCCTGATTGAAACTCAACACCGCCTACTGGCTGAATTATTACACTATAGTTATAGCTGTAATAGCTTTAATAGACCACCATTAGTCCGGTTCCCGTATGGATCAATCCTTTATACAACATCTATCCAGCAAAAAAAGAGGAGGCAGACCCTATCAAGAGTATAGATATAAACGACTTTTCTCATGAAATGTTAGATAATAGACATTACATCTCTGAATCAAAAACAAAACCTACATTTTGTTGAGCTGATCCATTTCGTATTGAACTAGGATCTCCTGGATGCTTTGTCATTACTACTTTATTGAATAAGTGGGCGTGCTGTTTGTCCTCTGCTGGCTGTTTGGTGTTTTCTGCTCTACCGGGGCCGGGCTTCGCTCCGCCCTCTACACCCGTTGTCTTCTCTTGCCGGGGCTTTACAGGCTGCTTGACTCGGTCGGCCGGGCTTGGCTCCGCCGGACCACAACCCCCAGCATTCCCAGGGGCAGGACGCCTCACAATCCTGCGCCAGGAGGCACTTAAAGGCGGGCTTGGTCCCTCGTCCCGCGAGGACGCGCGCGGGACGCACCGGGCTAAGCCCGGGCAAAGAGCGGGCCCTCTGTGGCCTGAAGAGGCCTGAAGAGACTGGACTGGGCCGGAGACTCTGGGTTTGCAGTGCCGGACTTCACTCGTAAAGAGAGACTCTACCTGTTTCATCTGTTTTTCAATGTATAGTGTCATTTGTTGTATGTATTAAGTTACACGTGATTTATCCGATATAATGTCTAAATTGAAATCAGTTAAAACCGCTCCCGTGTTGGGGACCTTGGATAATTACCTGGTGCAAAAAGTAAATCGTATAAATAACGATCGTAGAGCCTCTTTGGGATTGGGGACCACTCTAGTGTCAGAGGAAGATATGCCCTTGCCGGTCGCTGACATGGATGGGGGAATTAACCTGGACACTAGAGAGAGGGCTGAGATACCGGTTGTTGCCCAGGTACATGCAGATCCACATGTAGATCCGATGGACACCTCGATTGAGGAAATAGAGGAGGTACTATCAGTCCCAAGGCCGGTGCGATCTTGTAGGAAAGCACAAATAAAACGGGCTGGGAAGCATAATAAAAAAAGATCAGATTCAATTCAGCCAGTTTGTAATGGCTCAAAATCCTCTACTCTCAGTAGAAATAGTGAGGGCAATGCTAATATAAATCTAGAGAAATTTACTTTACTGATTAACATCTTGGAAGTAAAGTTAGAGGCTAAACTAGAGGAGATGTTAAGACCTTTGACAACTAAGCTTGACATTTTGGCATTGGAAGTAGATAGACTTGGTGGTCTGTTAACTTCACACTTGGCACCAGCTATTATGGCTGGTGCTAAGGTTGTGGATAAGGGGCAGGAAATTACGATGGGGAATGCACAGCGGCTTTCTCAGCAAGTCGCTGCAGCAGCAACAGTTCCTCCTGTGACACTAGCCATACCTCCCCTGTCTATATGTCCCACAATAGCTCTGGAGGGTAGACATGATCCTAGACATTTGAGGAAAAGCCGCTATCTTAATCTCCCTCCTGAGTGCGCACCATATGTGGTGGTGTTGTTTAATGTTCCACCTTGTGATGACCATCTAGATTTACCATATGGGGAATCCCACACCTCATTAAAAAACAAAACAGTTGCATGGCTCAGCAAAAACTGTGGTTTTCCTGTTGCATATTCGGACCAAATAATAGCAGTAAGAAGGGTGAATTGGGTTGCCCCGTCCAGAAAATTAAGCAGTGGGGACTGTATTGTTGTTAACTTTAAGCATCCCCAACATGTGGCAACAATTTTATTAAGAGCATCCTCATTATTGTGCAATATGAATAGTATATGTGTTCGTCCACTGGGCTATTTCTATGCACATTTGAATAAAGATCCGCGTCTTCAAAAGAGAATTAGGCCAGCAAATTCAATTCAGAGCCCTGCCCTGGATGCACCATATGTATACAATATTAATCAAGGTGGGTATGGGCTCTCTGCAGAAACACAGAATAGACTTAATTGTGCTGGCCATTGCAATAATGGGTTCATCGTGGACATACAGAATAGATATGATGCTCTGTCTGGCTTGGAGGCATGCGACTGACGTGAGGTGTCTGTGAGTCTGGGTAATGTAACACCATCTGAGATATCACCCATTAAGACCACACAGGTCAAAGCTAGTTGTAATAATGTTATTTCCTGGAACATTGCAGGCTTGGCATCAAAGATGACGGATGACAATTGGATTATGTATATTAAGCAATTTATGGTCATCTGCCTGCAGGAGACATGGTCAGTGAAATGTGATTTTTTCCTTGAAGGGTATAAGGCCTTTCATGTTCCTGCAATAGCATCAAGTAGAGGTAGGCCTAAGGGGGGACTGGTCATTTTTATTTCCGTTACACTATCTTGCAAAATTCGTTGAATTTTAACAGCAAATACTGGATTTATAGGCTTAGTATTCAATGGAGAAAATTGTCTGGCTGGTTTGGTCAATTTTTATAACGCTGTCAATGTCAACACGGGTTCTAACCAAATATTTGCACTAAATGAATTTATTAACTCTTCATTGAGGAAATGCCTCCATAACCTTATAATTATGGGAGATTTTAATGTTCATCCTTGCGGTGATCCCCTGTCGGAATGTTTAATGGATTTGCAGTGTGACCGCCTCGGCGGTTTGCATTTGGAACATACGATAGAAGGGGAATTCTTTAATGACTTACTGAGCTGTTTAGATCTTTCTTTGGCTATGGCTTTGAGAGATCCCACAAAGTGTTTTGATACCCCAACCTTTAAAGGCCATGGGAGGGGTACTTTTATTGATTATGTGTTACTCTCTCTGCCTATGCAGTCATTTGTGGACTCTTTTACTATCGAACAAAGTGAATTCAGTGATCATAACCCACTCACTGTTCACCTGAAGGGTCCCTGGATAATTAAAGAAGATCGGAAATGCTTTAATGGCAGGTTGAGCACAATCAATGGGAGACGGCGCCTCAGATGGGCAATGATTACTCCTGACCTATTATATAAAAATATTAGGGACAATTGCACGCAGGACATTAAGAACTGTATTGAAGACGGGGCAGACCCGAATCAGGTTCTTGGTGCATTTCAAAGCTTGACGGAGAAGGTGTCTGAGTTGATGACGGTCCCAATAAAGACCATAGAGGATGAGGGCCCGAGATTGTTTAATCATGCTTGCTCCAAGGCAGCACGTAATCTAAGGATAGCCTTGGCAGCTAATCCTAGAATAAAAACGAATGTTAAGTTGTGTCGTAAAGAATATAAGTCTGCAATTGCTTTACGCAAGGAGCTGTTAAGAGTGGAGGCCTGGGATGAGATTCTTGATCCCTCTACTTTAAAATGTAGCTCTAGATTCTGGACGGTAGTAAAAAAAACATTTTTGGTCCAGGACCCGGGTGATGGTCTAGAATGTTGCATAAAAAAAGGAAGAATGGGAATCCCACTTCAAACAATTGTATAGTTGTGTGGTGACTGAAAATGTAGATCTGCTCCCTGGTAATGATGGTGGAATTATTACATTTGATAGAGGCGAGGTTATGGAGGGCATAGTGGGACTAACAGCCAGGAAAGCTCCTGGCCCTGATGGGATCCCACCAGACTTATATAAGTCTGAACCATGTTTTTGGGCTCCCATTTTAGAGTCTGTTTTTAACGCTGCTGCTGAAATTGGCTGTCCCCCCTCATGGGGAGTTTCAACGATTGTCCCTGTCTTCAAGAAGGGGATGAGGGGTAGCCCCTTTTGTTATAGGCCAATTTCATTAATTGACTCTATAGTCAAAATTGTGGGGAGAATCCTGCTGCAGAGATTGTCAAACTGGGCGTTAGAAAACAACATCATGTCTATTTCCCAGTATGGCTTCTGCAGTGGTCGTTCCACTATAACCCAGTGCCTTAATCTTTTCTTAATATTAAGCAAATACACTGTTGTTCAGAAGGGCACTCTCCATCTCGCCTTCATGGATCTGTCATCAGCCTTCGACTGTGTTAACAGGGGAAGGCTGTGGCAGTCCATGAGGGAGAAGGGTGTGGATAGAGGGATTGTTAATTTTTTGGTAGACCTACATAGTAACACTAGTGCTAATGTTAGGTACTCGTCAGATCTGTGTACCACTGGTAATTTTGACATTAAGAAGGGTGTGCGACAAGGTTGTATTCTTGCCCCCTTTCTTTTTAATTTTTATATTAACGAGTTTGATACCGTTTTACAAAAGGTACAGGCTGACTGTCCCAGAGTTGGTAGGCGGGGTATTCCTGTTCTTTTATATGCAGATGATGCGGTTTTAATCTCTAGAACCGAGAAGGGTCTCCAAGCCTTATTAAATGCTTTTAAATTGTTTATGACCGACAGAGACCTAATGGTCAACAATTCTAAATCATTTATTATGCAAGTTGGCCTACAGCCAAAAAGGAACTTTGTATTTAAACTAGACGATGTATCCATCCCCATTTCGAAATCGTTCTCGTATCTTGGGGTCCTATTTGATACTAAATTAAGTTGGGGCCCTCATTTGGCTAAAAAGAAAGGGGAACTGGCAAGGGTTAACGCTACTATTTTTAACTTTGCAACGAAATTGGGGAAGAAGCCCAATAATGCCATGATGAAACTTTATAATGCAAAATCAGTGGCAACTTCTGTTTACGGCAGTGAATTATGGGGCTATGTGGCTGGTGAACAGCTACAGGTGGCTGAAAATGCTTTTATGAAGCGTCTTCTATGTGTTCCAATTGGCACACCTAACTTCGCAGTACATGAAGAATTGGGGGCACAATATTTATGTGACATCTTTTCTCTACGCCCTTTGACTTGTTGGGCAAAACTGTGGTTGAATCAGGATATTCCACTAACCCACTTGATTGTGAAGGACCTTTTGTCCCATGATAAGGCAATGTGCATCCCCTGGTTAAAGTATCTGAAATCCTGTTTTTTTCGACTTGGCTGTCTGGAGTTGTTTGAAAATCCAAGCGGGATTGTAAAAGGGGATGTAGAGGCAATTAAGCGTGCCTTTTTTATGGGGAGAAGGGCTCAACGAGAGGGAGAGGAGCTCCTGAAACCCAGTATCAGGAAATATGTCATGTTAAAAACTTGCGAGACAATGGAGCCATATTTGATGGGCTCATTTAGTTCCCATGAGAAGTTCTTGCTGACAAGGTTTAGGTTAAATATTTTTCATCATCTGTTAATTAGACCTAAAAAAGATATTTTTAACAAGGCTGCAGCTCCCTGTGGCTGCAACGGAAAGTCTCCACAGGATATGCTGCATTTTATATTTTTATGTAAATTTTATGAATACCCGCGCAAACGCTATCTGGTAGCTCTTTTAAAGAAACGTAATTTTAATCAGATCAGACCCGCACTTATGTATTTACAACTTTTGCACAGTGACAGTGTTCTCCATGTAATTGAATTTTTAAAATTGTCTGTTAAACTGAGAAACTGGATGGACCAATGAGGCTGTTTTTCTGCCTCATTTATCTCAGGAACCTATATGGACTATACTATGTCTTGCGCCATTTGCACTTTATTAACTATGAATTTATTGTACGGAATTTCATATCTGTTTTTCTTTTTAACAGTGATGTTTACATGTATACTTTTATGGTTTGAATCAAAACCGAAATAAAGTCTTTATTGATTGATTGAATAAGTGGGATATTTTTTCTGCATGTTGTCAATGAGATTGTTGTCCTTGACCGTGGCTTGCAACAGCACAGTCAGTAATGTGTTACACTACGGAAACTGAAAATAAGAAACTAAAAATAGGAGCTTCAATAACGTGCCTTTGATGATGTGCACAGTATGCTTGGGCCTACATCTCATCAGGGCAAAAGCAATATGATTGCGCCTTCTACCACCTGGTGTCAGCAGCAAAGTTCCCATATGGTCATTGTAGGAACATCTTTTCCGTATTGTCCCCCCAATTTTTGCCCTATCTACTTTGCTGTCTTTAGAACTCTGTTTACTTTATCCCTGCTGACCAAGAGAAAAGTGCCCGTGCACCCCCTTTAAACAGTGGTTAAATAAATCAAAAGTGCAGTAAATGTTTGTGAACTTGCATTTGTGGAAGGATGCTCCGAGAAGAAACGAAAGTGGAATCTTAATATTTAAACTAAGAACAGTTGGTATAAAGGAAACAGCATAAGGGTTTGAGCGTTGGTGAGCTAAATCACAAACGAAATTCTCCAAGTTAGATAGATGTGGATATGATTATAAAGATGGCTATATTTGCCTTTGCTTGTGTTCTTGTGATTGATTCGAGTGTTGCTTATATTTCCATATATTTTCATATATATTTCCATCAGTGCCCTAGAAAGCAGTGAGGACACCTAGTGTCTCAGGACACCAAGCATAGAAAATAACCAGGGACTCTTTACCACTGCCTGAGCAAGACTGCAGTATTTAATCACATTAGTTCCGCTGGTGGAAGACTGTGGCACAGCAGTGTAGGTGGGCCTTCACATTGTTCCCACAACCAGTCAGAGCAACAGGTCAGTAATTGTTTGACAAAAGGAACCCGGGACTAGAAGAAGACCGCCTAAAAATCTCACTTTAGACTATTCGAATACCTGGTTATCTTATGCCTTAGTTTATATATTGCCCAGGCATCTGTCCAACCCTTTGCAAACAACATATTTCAAGATAACCTTGACGGTTGCTTGGCGGACCTCTCTTCCACCCCTAACTATTTTCTCTACTGAGGAGGGAAGTTATCCCGAAACCCGAGCCATGTCTCGGGCGATATTTTAAAACCCGGGACATGTATCGGGTCTAGAGATTATCAACAAGTACTTGCTTGCACCCACTGGGGTGAGCCACTTAAGAACTTCATGCACCAGCTTCCCATGGGGCGACCCGGAGGAGGAGCTAGCGGTGTGCGCTCCATTGCGGTTGTTTATGAACATATTTCAAGATATTCTGGGCATTTTTGTTGTCATCTATCTGACAACATCGTAATCTTGAAACAGTATCGCAAACATATGAAAGCAGTACAGACCTTTGTACAACTTTTTTGTATGCTAAATTGGAAATTGTGAATTTGAATAGCCTCGTTTTCCTTTTGAGTATCCAAGTCACCGTCCAGGGAATGTGTGAACAATAAGATCAATCAGTATAAACATAGCGAATGCCAAGGACAGTAAGAGTGATCCAGGGATTCCTTAACGTCTCACGTTTACATAGGCAGCCCATACAAGCTGTTTCCAGTATCAGGGCACACATTACCAGGTTCACAAAGCCGGTGCCTAGGACAGCAAAACCAATTTCAAAAGTTTAATGTCTCTTTTTCCACTAGTCTGATGTGCAGTGTACCATCTGAAATCTCCCCTTCATGGCGGAAAGTGATGCTCTTTCTTCTCTATTGGGACTAGTGCAGTATAAACAGACCAAGAAACCGAACAGCTGCATTCGTTTCTTACTGCTCATGCGCTTTGACTACTCAGGGATACATTACTCCATCGATGACTAAGGGTTATTGGCAACCAAATAGGATTTTGCGCGCTGGAAAAAATTTCTGTAAGGAGCTTTCCACCCCATAACAGTAAGGATGAACTAGATATGTATAGGCTTTCAAGAGTCCATGAAGTGCACCAACTCGCATAATACCATGTATTTGTTATTTCTTTACCACTTTTAATAAATTATTCCTTCCTAACATGGACAAAACGGCCGAAGCTTCATCGCTTAAGAGAAGAAACAAGGTATGTAAACCATATTCCCCTTCGTATTCTTGCAGGGGTCCTATACATATGCTTTCCATCATAATAATCAAGTCCTAAGAGCAGTTATAGCCACTCCAGATCAATTACGCAAAGAGGTTTTATCACGGTGTCTTTGTGCTCTGATGGCAAGGCATCGGGGAAAGAAAGACCCTCGAGGCAGTCGACTCATTCTTCTTTCTTTAGGTGGTCCAGCTGTAGACGAGATGTGCAAAGATATATCACGCATGTGCAGTTTGTGCTCAAATGAAGACGAAATGAAAGATACTCCAAGGTCGTCTGCAACACTTATCCACTCGTAAAGGACAAGGGGAAATGATATCAACGGAGATAATTATGAAATTTCCAGTTCCTAAGAAGACACCACATTATTGATCAATGTTAGCTATTTCAGAAAATGTGCATATTTTGTACTCACAAGCACAGCGGATTTATGTGGCATTTTCTCCTTGAGCTTTGTAAAACATCATGAGCTTCAAAAAGTAATTATCACAAAATACCTCAACAGATCGCATCATTTTAGAACCTCTTCCTTTTACAATGTCTGAAAAAAAATGATAAATGTATTTTTCGCCATGTCTGTTCCATTGGTTTCAGAGTTATTCTCCATTCCGCTGTTGGTTCACAAAGTTGCCTTTGCAAACTTCCATAGGGACATGATTGACTAGAGACATTTTGATGACATAAACCCCGTTCTTGATTTGTGCTGTCCTAAGGGAGAAATTGTGTTATTGTCAGTTCATTTTTAGCATTTCTGTTATCTTCCAAAATTCACTCATATTTTGTGGGTACTTTTTCAGTGATAGAGAGGGTTGGAGTTATAGCTATTTATCTGGCTCTGGCAAGGTCACCTTTTCCATCACCGGATCTTTGTGATGTATCTCTTGAGTTGAAGGTAAAGGCAATTGTCGACTCCCTGATTTATTTAAGGGCAACTCCACTGCGAAGTGGCATGGAAAGATTACAATTCTTCGGTACAACCATGTTAGCAGGAGTCTTTGTGAATGTATTTCAATTGGTTGTGTTGGCCCATTAGTGGTTGCTTCAATTGCCGGTAGTGTGGGGCATCTCATGCCGGGTCCTCTCTTTGAGGAGAGTCGCTGTCAAGCACATAGATAAGTAAGATTATTTGCATAGTTCATAAAAACCACTGCATACAACTAATAGCAATACCGAATCTTACAATCATAGCAAGTAAAACACACACAATATACTGTTTACATTTATTAATAGAATGTCCGATATTAAAAAGCTGTACAATTGAGCAACGTATGTGTGAGTCAGTTTATGGGTTTATGAGGCCCGTTTCTTGTGCTTGTTTTGGCCCATTCTCGCGTTCGTGCAAAGGAGTGTAACTATCATGGTGTCTGGGAGAGAAAGTTCTTTTTTTTTATGTACACATAGGAAACCTGCTCCTGTATGTCTTTAACTTGAAAAGAGGGGTGCTGTGGAGTACTTCTTTTTGTCCCCTTGTTTTTGATTATAATGTGCATGTGCTTGGTGCAAGGAGCTCTTAAAAACATCAGTTCATGCTTTACCGCTTGAGGCACATAGACATCAAAGATGTTATTCCAGTCCGGAAGGGCCCACCGTCAAACCCATGTTGTCGCCTATGCGGATACAAACAAGAAACAATATCACACATCCTTTGCCTTTGCCCAGTGGCTATGGCTAAAAGTTCCTGAAGCCAACATTTCTGAAACTGCACATTCGCACCTGCAGTCAAGCCGTAACCACTTGGCCGAGTGAAAGCCTCCATCCCCTTAACTAGCCAGGAAAAAAACATTTTTAAAACAGCCATCGAAGAAACTCAGTGGCATCGGGATGGAGAATGGACACAGTTAGCATCCACTTTAAGACCTCCCTGTTCAAAGCACATGCACTTTATTATCAAAAAGAAGGTATAGGGAAATGATCAGTGGCATCTGGACAGAGTAGGAACACGGTTAGCATGCACTTTATGGCCGGTAAAAATGGGCTGAGTACTCCTGGGGTATCAGGCTTTTATAAGAGTTGATTTCTGTCCATACGTGCTGTCTCTTTGCGAAGTGATTCTTATCAATTAAATTAGACAGAAATTTGGTTGAAGAGTTGGTTACTCGACACAAGGCTGCTTTTTCCATGTTGCTGGCTCATGCATCTCGGATACCTAGTTCATCTTTTGCCTGTCCTAAGTAATCTCCCCAAGAGTGTTTTTGTTTGATCCTCTACTTTTCCTTAATTTCCATCCAACATAATTTGCTTGAGGAACCTCTCTCGGAGGCACACAATCTCCACCATAATTTGACAAAGGCATTCATTCTTTGTAGTTTTCGAGTTTTTAAGCCATATTCAAGGCAAACCTAGGCTGGGGATGATGGTTTTGGTATAGAGAATACTGCTCTGTAAGTTTTTGTTTGGAGCTTCTTGAGCGCTTCCATTTCCCCACCATACATAATTTCCATACCATATGCCACTGTTGGCATAAATTGGGCTGCCATTATAGTTAGTAGGAGATCAAATGAGGGATAACTGAGTTTCTCTTTCAGCAGCTTGAACTCAAATATTAATGAATGTGTTTTTGCCTAAATAGGATCTAGGTGATTTTTAAATGACATTTGATGTTCCAAATTGATGCCCGAAAATGTATGTGACTGCTACCTCAACCTTTTTTTACTCGATGAACCAAGCAAATGACCTGAATTTAGGGTCAAGACCAGGCAGATTACTTTGGTTTTTATTAGGTTCTGCTCTAAGCCTTGCTGGTCCATGTAGCTTTTTAATGTGTACTTCCTGTGATGCAGGCCAATTGGTGTTTGGGTCAAGAGAACAATATCGTAGGCATATTGTAAGCATCCTATTTACTCTGTTGCCAAGGTAGGGGATGGCTTTAGTGGGAGGTGACTCTTGAGGTCTGAAAGCTATAAATTAAACAGGCTTGGGGCTAGTACACATCCGTGTTTCAGGCCATTCAATGTGTTAATTTTGTTTTGTGAATCTACTGCGATCTCCTGTTTTGACCTGGGCATAGGTTTCTTTATACAATGCTCTGATTGCCCCAAGCAGATTTCTTGAGATGCCCCATTCTGCTCAAAGATGGCCATGTGGGATCCGGGCAAAGGCCGATCTGAGGTCAACGAAACATGCACTCTTTTGCTTTTTCATCTAAGATGGCAAGTGCTGTTCAGTTTGTGAGCATCCCCATGCCTGTTCTGAACCCAGTTTGTTTTTGATATCAGTTTGTTTTTTTTGAGCCATGCTTGCAGATCTTGGAGTAAGCATGACGCATATAGCTTGGCTTCGACATCTATCTGCGCAATTAACCTGTAATTGCTTGGCAAGGATTGGCTTCCATTCTTATAGATGGGACAGAAGATGTTTCCTTTCCATGAGTCTGTTGCAAAAGATTGGATTGAAGAGGGAGGCCAATTAGTGAGCCCAGAAAGCACTGCCCTGCTTGAAGAGTGCATTGCAAAGGTTATTTAGGCCCACAATTCCTTCTGCCTTTAGTTTCTTTCAGATGTTTTCTAATTGTTTGATATCAATAATCGGCAACGCATTTTTCAAATGGCTGCTCATTATAATCTGGTTTTCTGCACAGGACATTTGATCGCTGTAGCCAGCGGGTTCAGGTTCTTGCTTTGCCTTGCTTGTCTCCCCACTGAATTCTAACCATGACAAGATCTGAGTTTGTTTGTTTTGACCCCCCTCAACTTGCCGGTGGTTGGCTTGCAGGGCATATATTTCACGAATATGGGCTTCCCAGACTTCATCCACAATCTCTGCGTTTTTGGTGTCGGGTCTTTCCCATTGCCAGCCCATTTATCAATTGCCAGAATTCTTTGTGGTTTGGAAATTGGGTGGTCCATAAAAGCTTGCTCCAAATTCCTTCTTGAAACTTTCTTTTTGCTTACCAGAATTCCTTGTGTTATAGTATTCTTATGTTTCTCAGTGGGGTTTTTTCATATCTCTTGCCTTTCTTTGCATCTGGTGTTAATCTTCTCAAATGTAAATTGTGCTTTTAGCTTGCGCAGGCCACTGGTATACCAGCTTTGCTTTTCTGTTCACCTCATTGCGTTATTTCCTTCTGCATTTACATATGGAAGTATTCTGTTTGGAAATGTTGACAGCAGGGTCGTGATAACAATTTCCCAGGCCTTTTCACATTACTGTGGTGCTCCTCTTTCTTTCTGCCATTATCTTCTCTATCCCTGGTGTTAGACCTGGTACCATTGGCGTGAGTCTCCCTTCAATTTTTCACTGATTGCCTCCTCTGTTTTTTATATGTTTTGCTAGTTTAGATGCTTTGGGCACTGTGCCACTGCTATTCAGTGCCACAGTGGAAGTGCTCCCTATTGTAAATTCATGTATTAATTAGTGACTCCATGATTGGATTATTTGATCTACCTGTCAGACCTTAGTATAGTGCACTATGTGTGCCCTGGGCCTGTAAATCAAATGCTGCTGGGGGGCTTGCAGCACTAGTTGTGCCACCAACAGATGCAGCTTGTAAAGTGTGTCTCAGGCCTGCCATTGCAGAGCTTGTGTGCAGTCTGTGACTGCCATGTCGACTTGGCAAGTGCACCCACTTTCCAGTCCCTAAACCTTCCCTTTTCTACATATCAGACACCCCTAAGGTAGGTCATGCACTGATGTGTGTGACATGACCTGATAGTGAATTACAGCCTAATTCGTTTTTCACTATTGCAAGGCTACCTGGCCCCATAGGCCAGAACGGGCAGTTTAATTATAACATCTTATAATCCTAACTGACCCAGGGAACATGGTGGAAATTCAAGTTTAGTATTCCTGAACTCAGAATGATAAAATACATCTTTAATGAAGTTGGTTTTAACATTCTGTGTTTGAAAATTCCACTTTTAGAAAGTAGGTATTTTCTTGCCTAACCATCCAGCCTGCCTCTGCTAGCTTGTGTATTGTATGTCTGGTTTTGTGAGTGACAGGGGCTGGGTGGGCTCCAGGAGCCTAGTCAGCACTAGGCTGAATAGAACTATCTGCATTAGAAGTGGTGGGAGGAGTAGCACCTGGGCCTGAATAGCGCTGTGCCTGCCTTCCACAATGCTGGGTCCACCTCCTGTGGTGTGTCTGATGTCCCTGGCCCACACTGACAAAGGAAGAAGGTGTGCACTGGCAGAATGCACCCAGAACTGGTTTGGACTAGGTACAGGTCCTCTGCCTTCAGAGAACAAAGAGAATAGTAAGATAAATATGGGGGCCCAGACCCCAAGACTTTAGATCACTTCGGGGAAAACAAGACAAACCTTTGCCAAGGAGAAGAACCAAGGAAGCTGCAGGAGTTTGGACTGGGAATATTTCTCCAAGGGCTTGAACTTGTGCTTGCCTCCTGCTGAAGTCTCAGAGCTACAAGACTTCACCACCAGCTCCCCTCTGAATTTCCTTGCTGGGAATTCTGTCTGCAGAAGTCTGCGTGTCGCTGGAAGCTGGAAGCGCGACTCAACGAGAAGAAGCGCGGCGCTGTCACAGCTGTGCCGTCGCATTGCCGGAAAGCGTGTCGCCGCCGCAGTGGCCGCCGCCGCATCACCAGAAAAGTGTGTCTTCGCAGCAGTTGCTTGCCGTCACATCACTGGAGAAGGGTGTCGCCACCGCAAGGGTCGCCGTCGTATCCCCGGAGAAGCATGTGCAGGGCCTGTCGTGGCTCAGAAGTTGTTGAGTCACCGCACGGCCGTCGGGCGTGCACGCATTGTCTTCACGTCGTCGCATCGCATCAAGGGCGCCATCTTATTGCACCACACTGGATTGTCGTATCGCGGCTCCATCTTGCCGCATCGTAACCGGAACGCAGTACTTGAATCAACACATCACCTCCTCTCTGGCAAGGAACAAGACGCATCCCCTACTCTGCGCAAGCATTTGGAGCGATGCATCACATCCCCCAAAGCAAGGAACCAGTCATAAATTAGAGAACCAGACCAACAGTAGTGCACCACTCACTTTTAAGTTTTCTTTTTTGTCCTGTTGAAGTGCCACTTGACCCGGTAGGGGGAAATTGGGCACGAAATATGTTGACCCACCACACTATGACAGCCCTATAGGAACATTACATCCACTTAGGGCGCACACACCTTTTAATTAGGCTAGAGCTACCTAAACAAAAAAAACAGACCAGAATAGGACTGCTCCAGACCTACTTTATCTCACACACCTGTGCACTACCCAGCCGTCACACCCGTACGCACCCTAAGGCTTCTTCGAAAGATCTCCGCCAGTGAGCCCCGTTTACGGGAGCCCGTCAGGCATTGCAGAGCGGGCCCAACGTGGAGCATGGCCCAATGATGAAGCATGACATCCTCTGGGGTGTTTGAGGGCATTACGAAGAAAGACCTCCCTTTACCCGCACCTCCAGTTAGGAACTGCACACCCTCTTGTTACACAGTTCTACTTGGGAGCTAGTGTGCAGGACCTGTTTAAATACAGCTCCCGTTTCCTCCTTTTTTTGATTCAATAAAGATTGTGACATTATTATTCTGCTAATTTATGTATGCATTAACCTGAGTAGTTCTTCTAAATTTCTGCTGCCAGGGACTCCATACCTGTTTTTAGCTTTGCAGTAGACCTATCTTTCAATGGTAGCCAATAATGTTTTTTTCAGTAATATTCTGAATTCGATATTCGAATTTGAGTACTGTCCTCAGGAGGACCGCATACATTGTTTACCACTTCTCTGCAGGTTGATCTTCACATACAAGCTGCATCTGTTTTTCTCTCTCCAGTCCTCCTTTCCTTGGTTACTTCCTGACCCATCACATATAATGTACAGGGTATTCGATGTGAAGTTCTAAGAAGGTGTGTGTTGCGGATATTTGACACTATCTCTTGAGTGTAAATGTCCCTATTCAGAAAAGTGGATACATGCACCATCAGGCATTGTGTAATGATTTCCAAGGTACATTTATATGACAACCGAGCTTGTTGCAGCTCTCTCTAAGATATACAGCATATATTTAATGTCTCCAACATCACTGTAATTAGAATGTCCATTCTTTATGTCTTGGACTAGGACTTTTTGAAAGTGTGTGTGTGAAGTTACAGGAGATTTTGGGATATTCTGTAATAAACACTGCCTTCCTTCTGCAACTCGCTGCTTCATTGTTTTGGCTTCTTCCTTTTTGTTTATAAGGTGGAAATTTTGGAAAGAACAGGGCAATTTCATGGGTTGGAGCTAGGCCACTGTTGTCAGAATCTCCAACCTCATCTTACTCTATTCTCAGTTACTTTGTTCCCAAAGTACAGTGTGAGGGGAGAGTTGAGAGAAAACAAGGCATTTTTGTAGATTCCCCTCACTCTATTTTTGTACAGTCTATTGAACATGCCTTGAGGGGCATAAAGAATTCAACAACCACAATACGTATTTATATTCCTTATTAGATGCTGAGCTAGCTCTAAAAAGATTCTTAAGCCTGCTATAGTTTTGTTTCAACAAACTATGTCTGTACAAGAGATCGACCATCCTTTTTAGGCCACTAATGTCTTTAGAACCTCTTCAAGAAGAAACAGGACCTTCTCTACAAAATGCTTCTGGACTCCCCATTCTCTTCCAGTACCTCTTCTGGATCCAGAGATCACCCATCCTATTTTGTTGTGATGCACTACTTAGGTGTAAATATAGAAGCCATTCTGGACATATTCTGTTGGGTGAAGTGCCAACAAAAAGGAGACCCGTTAGAAGAGTGTTTTTCTTGCCAGAGCTGTTGGCGACATGTATTCTACTATTGGTGCAGTTTTCAAGATCTTCTGTGAGTAAGTCTAAGCATGATACCAATCAAGGGGCATATTATCATGAAACAGCGTTAAAATTATCGCTGCTTTAGTGGCAGAAAACTGCCGCTAAAGCGGCGATAATGGGCTTGATAATATGCCCTTGAGAATTCCCATAGAAGCCCAGGTTCTGGTGTCAACATGGGCTTCTATTGGAATTCTCTGCGGCATATTATCAAGCCCATTATCGCCGCTTTAGCGGCAGTTTTCTGCCGCTAAAGTGGCGATCATTTTAACGCCGTGCTTGATAATCTGCCCCTAACTTTGTTTTTATGTTAGAATAAACCATATAAAAGTGTCTTAAAGCATTGACAAATTTCGTAGTAACATGAAAGAGAGCACCTTCTACATGAATTTTCACTTGAGGCCGCCATTTCTGGATAGGCTTGCAATCTCGCCTAGTTTTCATGTGGTAAATGTAATCCCCAAGAGGCAGTGCAGTTTTGTGTGCAGCAACATTATTACATAATTCCTTCATATGTCACCGCAGCAGACATTTTGATAATAATGGTAAAGCAAATGTATGTGATGTGGTTTACAACATTATTCAAGCGGTAAAGAAAAATGACACTGGTGGTAACCTCTTGGTAATAATATGCGAAAGTATGTTAAAGCTCATAGCTAACATTGTTACACTGCGTGTTGCCCAGTTTCGATCTCCACAATCCTTTATCACTTGAATCGATATTTCTGTTGTGGAGTTTTACTTCTCGATTCAGCGTGCAGTTGTAAATGAGCATGCTAGTTTAACTAGTGGCATTGTAAAAGCACCATAGGCCTCCATGTAATGCAAGCAAGGAAAATGATCACCCCCCACGCTGGAGAGCAAACAAAACAGTATTTTCTGGTGAAGACAGCTCTTGTGCAGTGTTTCCTTCTGGGTGTCCAGCCAGTCAATTTCCTGATTTCTGAGACATTAAATGGGAATTTTCCTATCTTCAGGGGAGAGAAAATATCAGATTTTAATAAAGACAATGAGGCGTGTATAATATGCAATATCCCTTTAATGGTGCTCCTGACAGCAGCAATAAGATGATTTGAGGTTTAATCTGAAAGAAAGCTGTAGAGTGGGGGAACCTCAAATGCATCTCTCGGTACCATACACTGTGTGAATGGATCAGGAGGACAGATCTCACTTTTTTTCAGTGGATTAGCTCAGGATCTATTCCTAACACAGCTAAATTGCAAAAAGGCAGCCTCTTTTTCGACTGGTCTAACCAAAGTATACTTTCTCGCTAATATTTTACATCAGCAGAAAGTGTAAGCTCACCATTTATGTTTTCATTTACAGTAGAGTATTTACATGTTCTATTCTAGCAAAAGCGAAACATTATGTGATTTTCACTTCAGGGTAAAATTGCATTCTGTATCTGAGCTAGCAGTTCCACTGCACATGATTTTAATAGATGCACTAAAATCGTGACTGTTAAAAAAATGCAGGGATTTACCAGCACAGTCTGTAAAGAAGTTCACTACAACATTATGGCAACCCACCGATGACTACGATAGGCTGCCCAGCAATTCATTCTATTCCCTTGACATTTTTTTATTAGGGTTTTGCATGCATTTCATCACATTGAACTTTCACAGGTATAAGCGTTAATCATTTCACCACATCATCATGGACCTTTGCGTGGTCTATAGTGGGTGGGTACTGTAGTCCATTAGCTGCTGAAGTCTTCTGTTATGACCCGAAAGACATGCCTCCCACAGGTGTGTTCTGCCTGGTCCCCGTGCATATCATCGCGGTGGTGCCTACAACTTCCGTCTCGTTCGGGGTCAGCTCTGCCTCCCCAACTTTGTCTATCCAGCGTTCCCTTCTTTCCCAGTATCTCTGTCAGGTCATGTAACTAGGACAATGGCGTGTGAACCGCCAACTGGGGCGACTGCTGCCTTCGGGGCGGCTTGGGAAGGGCCCTAGGGAGGGGGGGGACCCCGAAACTGGGAAAAAGGGGGGGTGGAAGGAAGCAGGGAGTGAAACATGAGATGGGGGGAAGGGTGCGGGACAGGCGAATGAGAAGTTCCCGTGGTAGATTGTGTATGGACTGATGGCAAGTGCGTGTGGTGCGCCCTGGGGCTCACCAGGGGGAGGGGGGCGGGCCTACTGTTCGTCGCGACGCAGGGGACTGGGTCCGCACTCGCCCTCGCGTCTAGGCGTGCTACCTGCCTAATGAGCCTTCCGCGTCCTCCACCGGTCCGGGGAAGCAGAAGAGGCGTAGGGGGTGGGCTGTGTCGCGTCCGGGACATCTCGCGTCGTGTATTTTTGCTTAAAAAGGATGAGGAGCTGTGCCCACTCCATAGATATCGGGTGTTTGCGGGTGCCCTTCGCCTCCTCCTCCCTCAGCAGCTCCTCCTCTGCTGCTCCCCATTTGAGCACTGCACCCGCCCATGCCGGACCAGACGGCCCCTCTGGGGCCCTCCAATGCATCGCGATGTTCCTCTTCACGAGGAGAATGGCCAAGGATATGAACTTCCATTGCACCTTCGCGGTTTTCCTCCTTGGGGATATCCCCAGCGCACATTCCTCCCAGGTGGAGGCAGTCGGGATTTCGGTTGTAGCTCGAACGGCTTGGTGCACCCCTCCCCAGAAACGTTGTATGGATGGACAGGCCCAAAACATATGTTTGAAATCGGCGTCTACCAGTTGGCAGCAGGGGCATTCAAATCGTGTATCGGAGTAAAACCGGTGGAGTTTGTCCGGAGTAAAATACGTCCGGTATAAGATATTGAATTGAATATTTTTGAATCGCGCGTTCCTGGACACCTTTTTGGGGAACTCCAGGGCTTTACGCCACTCTGCATCATTGAATACTCGGCCTGCATCGTCTTCCCACGTTTCCCGGAGTTTGTCCAGGCAGACGTCCGCTAGCTCCCGGATCGCTTTATAATGCCAGGTGATTAGGTGACTGCCTGCTCCCATACGCAGCACTGTGTGTAACACCGGATGCGTCGGGGGTTCCCCATCGCGTGGGCTCCAGAAGCGGCCACTACTTTCCAGTATTTGCCTGTGTCTCAAGAATTGTCCCTGGGGGAGGTCATACCACTCCACCAGCTGTGCGTACGTCCTCAATTGCCCCTCTTGGAACAACGCCTCCATCTCTGTGACACCGTGGTCCGTCCACACTTGGAGGGCTCTCGCGGTGTAGTACCCGCTCCGCTGGGGGAAACCCACCAGGGGGAGTAGGGGGGAATATAGTGGCTGGCCCTTCGACATGCGGTGTATCCGCATCATGCATCTGCGGGCTATGGTGACCTGGGGCGGGTGCATGCGTGTCGGTTTAGAACCCTGCAAGAGCATTCGTCGGATCGTAGGTAGAGGCAGTCTGCCTCTCTCTGTAATCGTCTCCTCCACGTGCCGTTCCACCGTCCATTGGGACAGCCACTGGAGCTGTGCCACGAGGAAGTATGATTCGAAGGACGGTGCTCCCAGGCCTCCGGCTGTTGTCGGTAGGTACAATGTGCGCAACGCTACTCGGTGCCGGCCGCCCCCCATATCAAGGCTGCTAACAGCGTGTCTAGTTCCCGAAAGAAGGAACGCGGTGGGATTATAGGAAGGTTTGCAAAGCAGTAGAGCATTCTCGGTACCATGATCATCTTTGCAATGGCGATGCGTCCTATAGGTGCTAATGGCAGCGTCTTCCAGAACCCCACCGACGAGCGCAGGCTAGTCAGCGCCCTTTGGTGGTTTCCCTCGAAGAGGTCTCTGGGGGAGTGGTATAGGCACACCCCCAGATAATATCTGGGGGCCGCCCCCTCCCACATCAACATCTGAGCGCCTAGTGTTATCGCCAGGGGCCCTGCATGGGTACCCAAAGGGAAAATGGACGATTTTTCCCAGTTTACCCTGAGTCCCGAGGTTTCCCTGTACTCCTGCAGCGTCGTCCAGATTGACGTGAGGTCGGCCGATATATCACGGACATATATCAGAAGATCGTCCGCATATAATGACACACAATGGGTGACGTCCGCTATGGGAATCCCCCATGCCTCCCCCTCCCGTCGCAACCTTATGGCCAGGGGCTCCATCGCCAGGGCGAAGAGGAGAGGAGAGAGGGGGCATCCCTGCCAGGTCCCGCGGGTCACCGAGAATGGAGCCGATACGAGTTTGCCGAGACTCACTCTGGAGGTGAGGCCCCCGTACAGTAGCTGGGTATAGGCCAGCAGCACGGGCCCAACACCCACGCGTCGCAAGACCTCGAATAGGTAAGGCCACAGCAGGGTATCAAACGCCTTCTCCAGGTCCAGGACCAGACACGCCGCGGGAGGATATCGTTCTTTCGTCTGATCCTGGATGTGAAAAAGGCGGCGCAAATTATGTGAGGTGTTACGCCGGGGAACGAACCCGCATTGGTCTGGATGCACCAATGTTGGGAGGATTTGACTGTAGCGCTCCGCTAAGATTTTCCCTAGGATCTTGCAGTCAGTGTTCAGGAGCGTTATCGGCCGGTAGGAAGCCGGGTGTTGTATACATATTCGTTCATGGCACGTGGTGTCCACGAGCAATCTTGCATCTTGCTCGTGGAGACCACGCGGAGTGTTGTGTTTCAAACAGCGGGACTCGGGTGGTGGTGAGCGTTAGGGGAAACGTGGGGTATTGATGTTTGTACTGGGAGTGTGGAAGGTGAATAAACTTCTGCTCCAGCTGAACTTTGCTGTCACTCGTCATTCTTGATAAATAAGACTTTTCTAACACCGGGAGCATGGGGTCTCTGTGTGGCTTCAAGAAGGTCACCAAGATCAACGTCCGCATCGAGTCTGGAAGCATTTTACGGGCTACCGCCTCTTCGTATATGGAGACCAGTCGCGGCGCTAACAGTGTTGCGAACGTATGGTAGTACTCAATCGGGAATCCGTCCGTACCCGGCGCCTTCCCGCGTGCTAGGGCCTTAATCGCTTGTGTTAAATGGTAGCGGCAGTGTCAGTCGATAACCTTTCAAGTATTGCCCGGCGGTAATCGCCTCTCATACCACTCGATAATTTACCAATGAAAGAGGCAGGCGCCGGAGACTGGAAGGCAGGAAACAACGTTTTATTCCGTCGGAGCAGAACACATCAGATCAGACAGCAAGGTATCGTCACGAGGTGCTCTAACTGCATCTCTGAGACCTGGTCTCTTATACACACGTTTATGACTTTATTGCAGGGTTATTGTACATGGCACATTCTTGAGATTACTTTGATGTATAAAAGAACGTCTTCGGAATCCCCACTTCGAACTCGTTCCCACACATATCTACAGTGGAAGTCCCCACCCCATCTACAGTAGGAGATGGCTATCACGCAGCTGGACATTCCGCCAATTCCCGGGGGTGTGTGCAACCGGCCGGGTCTCAGGGGGTAGGGGCTTTGATCCACTGTAATCCCTTTGATGTGGGGTGTTTCCCTTACAGTAGGGGCAATAAACTGCATCCGCAGGGCTAGGTGATGGCCTGGGATCGGTTCGGACAATGGGGCGCAGAGGAAGGGGGTTATCAAAGAGAGGCATGACCATGTATGGGATGTCGGTCAGGCGTGGGATGTGGTTCCATGGCAGGGTCGCGCAGAATGAGAGGGTTTATGGCTCGTGTATGAGAGAGCGGGGGTGGCTGGGGCGCGGGGGATGCTCACAGCGCCAGGGGAACACGCTGGCGGTCGAAAATGAGCGGGGAGAGAGTGGGGTGCCTAAAATGGCGGCCGTGCGTTCGCTGTGCGTGGCGCTGGGGAGAGGCAAGATGGCGCAGATAATGTTCAGTCACAAGCTAAATTTCCACAGTCCTCCCTTTCAACATATCTCGCCAGCTTGCCTGGCCAACATTTACCTGGGTTAACCCTTCAGCTATAGTATCGTTAATGTTTTTCATACATTCCTTAAAGATACAGAGTTCTTAGGGCAGGCAGGAGTAATCTGACACATTTGTACATAGTTTCATACAGTTTGATAAAGTAGGCGAGGAGGTAGTACATTCAAAATTACATTAGCTGCGCCGCATGTCAGGCCCAGGGATAGGAGGAGGGGAGCTTGTTTGAGCCTAAATAGGATACTGTAAAGGATATGTCGTACATTACTTAAGGCTCATACTTCGTGTGGATCAAAATTAGTCAGTATAGTTGTGTGCATGGCTGGTGTTGTATGAATGTCATTATACAAAGTTAGATTTTTCTTAACTTCTCAGTGTATAGTCGGAAGTGACTGATGCAACATCATGAAAACTTGATAGGAAGATAGTTAATATAAAAACGTGGTTGGGAGAGGATTTTCAACTTAACATGGGTTCTTCTTTCCAGTGTCCTTTTATAAAGAGCCATCACTGGTAAGCTCTTATTGTTGTTCTTCTTTCGTTGGCACTGTTGAGCACCGGCGGGG
Organism: Triturus cristatus; assembly: GCF_964204655.1. NCBI lineage: Eukaryota > Metazoa > Chordata > Amphibia > Caudata > Salamandridae > Triturus > Triturus cristatus. The sequence continues at coordinate 556,585,342 of NC_140588.1, forward strand.
GAGCTAAGGTCCAGCTCAAATCCAATTTCTCGCGTGGCAGGGTGTGACCATTCGCTGTTCTCCGATCACAGTCCTGTTCCTTAACACAGTTCATCATAGGTACTTTGAGGCAGGGTACCTGCTTTTTGTTCTTCTGTAGTTAAGTCAAATTCATAATCCATATAAAAGAGAGAGAGAGAGAGAGTGTGACGTGCTTCGGGATGCCGAGGGAAGAGGGGGTGGAGTGGGATCGGATCAAAATGCGGACCAAGGAGAGCAGAATCTTCCAGCACTGGGCCCATCAATCGGGCCCGACGGGTTGGGACTTCAGGCACGCTGGTCAGTGAGCAGGGGGCCTTGATATAGCCCTTCGTTCTATCGCTTATCATCCTGATAATGGTGCCTCGTCTCATGCCCTTTTTGCTTCGATGCTTCCCCCTTGGACGATGCCATAGATGTTCCATGGTCCGCAGCCAGGCTGTGCGTCACGTCCGACCCCTCTCTTCCGATGGCTGCAAGAAACAAAAATCTTAGAGAGTTGGCATGGAAGACATTTACATACTTCATCCTCTCTCCCAACCATCGAGTAGTTGCGGAAATGCCTTTATCGGTTGCTGTATGATTGGTGTCTATTAATTCTGATGTTAGTGTGCGTGTTACCAATCTATTAATCATTGCTGTGGTGCAGGTTTCTGTGGGTGTCCCTGTCCATCGTCTGGCCTTCTAGGTGTCGCTTCCTGCGCCCTATAATCGTTGCAGGAAACCTGACATCTGTCAACCTTCTGGTCTATATAAAAAATTCGAACCGGCTTCTCCGGTAGGAACTCGTTCATCTCAACACAAGTTTTGTTAATACACATTTTCCTCCGAGGACTGCTAAGATTATGAAAAAGTGCGAGGTGCTACTGTCATGCATGCACGAGTATCCATTTCGGGGAGGAACATAAGCTAAGCATTATTTTTGCTGGAGATAATAGGTAACCCTTTATCAGTTTAGGCGATGTATTATTAGAGAATAAGGTCATCAGCTGTTTCGTTCGAAATACTCTGAGACGGCTAGTATAGGGCTGGGGTTATTCTTGGGAGAACGGGGTGCTTTAGACATTCTATTTCGGGGTAATTGGGCGGGCGTAATTCTGGGCGGTGGAGATGGTGTCTTCTAAAAAACAAGAACAAAAACACTGACATATAGTCCCCGTGTTGAGGGCCAGATTGGGAGACATCAGTCGTCTTACCTGTCCTTTCTTTCTCAGCCAATTAAGCTCAACATTTGCGGAAAGGAGAGGTAGTAACGTGGTAAAGTATGGTTGTTTTGTTTCTGTCAATTTGTTCGAACACCACCGTGTTCAGGCCAATTATACACTTACCGAAGAGGTATGTGTCGTTAATTTATTCAAGAAGAAAGAGGGCAAGAAAAGCCTTTAGTGAGGGAGGGGGGAGAGAGTGAGAGGGAGAGAGAGAGAGAGAGAGAGAGAGAGAGAAAGAGAGAGAGAGAGAGAGAGAGAGTGAGAGAGAGAGAGAGAGACGTGTGCATCAAGTAGGCTATTTGGCATACATACGACACAAAACGAGAGAGACATGGGTATGATAATAGGCCACTTGGTGCACACACAACATGGAGTAGCATGGGTCTGTTCCATGTAAGAAAACACAAGCGGGGAAAAGACATAAATTCGGTGATCACGTACACACAAATGCCGGATAGGGTGTGACAGTACATGCATCAAGCGCAGAAACTTAAGACGGAGACTCAGGGCTACGTTGAGTATGGGGACCTCTCCTTTCCTGTCCTCTTTTCCTATGCATGCTGCGTATTTTCAGTATTTTGTAGTTTATCTTGGGGGGTGTCGGACCTTTTATTCTCCTCCCTTTGATCGATGGACTAGCACTTCAATCATACAGTGACGCTCTCTTCAAGTGACCCAAGCATGAAATGCATACACATTCATGCCGTATAATCGTAGCACACACGCACAATCATACCATACAGTTTTTCATGTTCCCAATGGTGGTCTGCACTTTACGCACTATCTCACAACGTTTGTCTATGTTTTCCCTGATATTGAACTCGGTGCGGTCCATGTCCACTCCATTCTTCAGTCGGAACTTAGTCGTGACCTATAGAGGGAAAAAAGAGGGGATGGGATGTGCAGTATTCAAAGTACCCTAGCGCGCGTAGACACGAAAAAGTTCTACTTACCACGTACCAGGCTAGCCGCAGGAGTGGGTAATACCATAGGCCTATTATTCTTTTTATCCGAGGCAAAGATGCCCTATTTCATTCATCTCTTAAATTCGGGTTCCTTGGTCGTACATGCATTTCTCAATAGGTCGTTTATTATGGTGCAAGGTACCATACCTTGCGTTCGGCATATACCTCAAGTTATAGTTGATCATCGATTTGACAACTCTTGGAAAAGGACAGGTGTGATGGGTACAAATTCCGTTAATCAAAAAGATTTAGGCAAATGGAGTCTGTATTATATGTATTCTTTCGCTTGGGAGTAACAATCATTTATTCAAAAGAAAAACCTTTAACAACCTAGATGATTTGTCATGACACTGATTCCGTAATTCCTTTTAAGAAGCCCTTTATTTAAAACAATGTCAGTATACAAATATGGGCCTACAACCGCTATAGGCCGGCCACGGCGTGAGAGGCGTCGAGCATCATGAGCAACACTACTTTAGCATAAAATCGGTTCCCTCCCCGCCCCCCCCCCTCCCGACCATCATGTGTGGAAGCATCGCATATATATATATATATCTCTTTTTAACACAAATGTCACGTGACTGGAACGCCACAAGGAGTTGTAGGCCTCTCCTACATCGGCGCCATCTTGGGGCGAGGTCGGGCCAGTGTACAGTCTAAGTCTTTCCATGAATTAGCTGTTGGACCAGAATTCCTTTCGGTAGTTTGAGAACTTTCGTTAGCGTCAACTTTGCATCAGCATGGCGTCACCGCGACCTCGTAGCAATGCCATGGTTCTTTCTTGGGGCGGGGCAGCAGGCGGGTTCTTCCGCCGACGCTTTGAACCAGTCTTTCTCACTGCACCAAGCGGAGGCAAGGTGGCTGCCGCCCGGGGCAAAGAACAATGGCGGCGGTTTGTCCTTACCGGAAGTCCGCGGGAGTCGAGTGCCAATGACTCCAGCCGATTCTGCAAAGCTGAGGGGAGCGTTTTGTCAAGGGTGGGGCCCACGCCCAAGCAGACAAGCTTTCGAGTCCAGAATTGTCTCACGGTGGGCTAGGCCTGGATCCGGAGGAGTCGACCGCCGGAGTCCAAGGGCAGCAGTAGCAGCAGCTCTTCGGTACAGCCACCGGAGAGGAGCCAACAGCAGCAACAACAGCAGTTCAGATGGTGTCGCCACCGGAGTGGGTCCAGTAGCAGCAACGACAGCAGTTCGGATGGTATCGCCACCGGAGTGGGTCCCCGATTACTCGGCTGCGGGGGCCCACTCCTCGCGTCGGGTGCTAGCGGCAGTCCTGGTGAACCCGTGCTTGGGTGGCTGTCCGGCGGTCGGGTGCAGGGGCGCCAACTCGGCTGGCCGGTGAAAGAGACGGTTGGGGTGCCCTCATCTGCTGGTGAGCCTCCACATGGGGAGGTGGGGGAGGCCCGTCCGCGTCGCCTCCCCCGTCAGGGCACCCTCCATTATTGAAGAAAGAAGAAGAGAATGGGAAGATCCGCACTTCGTGGCAGGCCCACCTCGGCATTGTCAGGGTCTTGGTGCCGTGTGTGGCTTCCGGACTATTCGCACAGTTGTCCGCCACTGATGTCAATGGATTTTTGCCTGGCTTTTATAGCCCAAAACCGACTAAAAGGACCGCCCAAAACAGGCCAATGTTGCAACTTCGAGGAGGGAGAGGCGAGGACGGTGTCACGTGGACGTAAATGCTTTGGGATGCAGGTCGCAGCAGACTGTCATGTAAATAGTTGTTTTAACCTGTTCATGTTGTCGGAATGTTGTTATACCTATAAGTTATTAAAAATGTTTAACCATACTATTTCGTTGGAGTGTTGTACATATCAGCAATCTAGTTAGTGTAATCGGAAAATGGCATTTGTCCAATTGCACGTGATCCTAATCAAGTTTGGTGACGTTGATGGTGGCGATCAGCAAACTTCCTGTTGTGTCTACTGGGGTCCCTATTTTTGTTCAATTCCAGAAGGACCGGGCACTGGGATTTCCAGTGTCCGAACCCTCTACAGAACGCACATTGGTTCCCATCTAAGTCTCTCCGTCCGTTGTAGGGTGCAGGTGTATGGTCTCTAGGGGGTAGCTTTCTAGGGGCGGTTGGTTGGTAATTCCCTTTCGGGGGTTCTCTTCCTATGGTCACCCCTTGCAACTGTGCTATCATTACCCTCTCCTTCAGTTCCTTTTTCTTCCTTTTGGTTTTCGTAGTATTGGGCCATCTGGAGGATAGCTGCGGGTTTGGAGGCTGCCCAACTACTCTCGCTGGTCTGCAGCTTCTGGGAAACTTCTTGTGACAGACCCTTCACATAATTCTGGACAAAGAGGTGATGTCCGGTTGCAGTGGTCATGTCCTGGCCACTATAATCGGAAAACACAGTCTCGAACCGAGAGAAGTATTCAGACACATCCTCGTGGGGTTTCTGGCGACAAGCCGTCACTATCGACCAATCTACCTTTCTTTCTGGGATTAGAGTCTTCAACTTCTGTACAATCTTGTCTGGGAGCTCCAATATGGCTTTCGGGGGTTTCTGTCCTGGTTCTCGCTGTTTATCTATGGTATCGAGTTGTACCCAGGTATATCCGAACGGCTCAGCGTGGTCAACTTTCCGGATTTGTTTCCACACATCAGCCGGCAGACATAATCCGAAGAACAAGTCGATATCTGCTAAAGTCATTATTGTTGAGCCTAAGGCTGTACTTAGTTCGGTGTAGAAGGCAGTCGGGTTCTTTCTTAAGTCGGGTAGAGTTTTTCTAAAGGTCAAAATATCTTGTCGGTCCCATGGCTGGTAGACCCAATTATATACAACCCTCCCCTTCGCATCTTGGTGGTTGATGTTGTCATGTGTTCCCTGACCTCGTGGGGGGACCCAGTATGGGGCGGCCTCTTTGATGGGCATCATGGTATCAGTCCTTCCTTCCTGGGGCTTAGTCGCTATGGAGGTTTCTGTTTTGGTTGTCTGCCTGTGTTCTTTAAGGTGTCGATAGACCTCGAGTGTACGAGTGAAGAGGTTCGTCACATCACCCTCTCCTTCTTCCCCAATGTCTACCTTCCTATATAGGGCTGCTAAGCCTTCGGGACCTTTATCGCGGTACCTATCCTCATATGCATTCAGGGCGTGATAACAACGTCGTACGACCAAGTGTCGTCTGCGGCTGTCGGCATACGAGTTATACACATCTGTTATATATACTCCTCACTTTCCTTTCGCTCCACCAGTGTCCCTACTATCTTGTCGATTCCTGCTCGTTCATCCTTTGTTAGTCGATTCATTCTGGTGGGATCTTTCTTTCTTATCTCAGGGTCATCCAACGTCATTGCCGACGTTGTGTTCAGTACAAGAGGCTCGGCCGGCACGGAGGCCGTGAGGACCGAGGCCCCTGTACTGCTTTCGCTCGTGTTTTGGGGGTTGTGGGTGTTGCACTACCGATTGGGAGGGTGCGTATGGAGGGGGCATGTAAATGATTGGGGGACCTAATAGTAATTCGTCATTCGTTCGTTGCTTAGAGGACAACTCAGGGTAGAGCATAGAGGGGGTCCTAACAGCGTACTGGCCTGAGGTTTCGGGCTCCTGTCTTAGTTTAGTTTCCCTTCTCTCCTTTATTTCTTCTTCTAACTTTCTAGCGGCAAGGTGAGCTGCCTTTCGTAATTCCTTTTCTGCTTTTACTTCTTCCCTCTTTTTCTGTTGCGTTGCTTTTTTGCGCCACATGCCGATACTGTCAAGCATAGTAGGCGTTGTCTTATTGCTACGCAGAGCCATTTCTAGCACTTCTATCTTATGGTCGTCGAAGGATCCCATCAGTGGCCACTGACTCTCGGGGTCCTTCCTTGTATATTTATGCCATAGCTTGCTATAAGCTACGGCGACTAGTCCATATTTAGTGAACATGTCCTTATTAGGGGTGCCTTCCAGTGGAGCCGGATGGTCCACCTCTAATAAGCGGTCCGGGCAGAACCAACTACCAATCAGTGGGGAGAAGATAGGCATGACGGGTTTCAACGGGGACAAAAGTCAGCACTACCTATCTTTTCACTGCTTGCAAAGACTAGACAGAATATCTCTATTCCTCGTTATTTGTAAGCAGAGAATACCTCCAAAGAACCAATATCGAACAACTAGTGTTCGGACAATCAATCAATCAATCAATGGGGGGATAAAGATAGGCACGACCGGTTACAACGGGGACAAAAGTCTGCGTTACCTACCCTTCACTATTTGCAAAGACTAGACAGAATATTTCTATTCTACGTTATTTGCAAACAGAGAATATCTCAAAGAGCACTATTCTTCAAAACAATCAATGTTCGGACAATCAATCAGTGGGGAGATAAAGATAGGCACGACGGGTTTCAACGGGGACAAAAGTCTGCGTTACCTACCCTTCACTATCTGCAAACGGAGAGAGAGAGTTTCTACTCCTCCCCGTTTGTAGACAGCGAATATCTCAAAGAGAACAATCAATGAGCAATACTAGTATTTCAAAACAATCAATCAATTATTTCGCAATTTGTCGTGTTTCACGACCTTACCCGGACCGCGTGGACAGTTTCTCGTCTTCCGCCTCCAGCGCCCGATCGTCCTCTACTCTCCGTATTTGCCGCGGCACTCCTGATGGTTCCCAGTCAGGACCGTAGATCACTCGAGAGAGGTCTGCTCGGAACCAGTGAAGTTCGGATGATCGGCTGCCAGACGAGGGTCTATCGGGCAGGAGCTCTCCTGATCGTTGCAGTCGTTCACTCTGTCATCAGGACCTCTCCCACTGGATCCACGTGTCGCTGATGGGCCCCACGCTTGGGACGCCAATTGTTAAATGGTAGCGGCAGTGTCAGTCGATAACCTTTCAAGTATTGCCCGGCGGTAATCGCCTCTCATACCACTCGATAATTTACCAATGAAAGAGGCAGGCGCCGGAGACTGGAAGGCAGGAAACAAAGTTTTATTCCGTCGGAGCAGAACACATCAGATCAGACAGCAAGGTATCGTCACGAGGTGCTCTAACTGCATCTCTGAGACCTGGTCTCTTATACACACGTTTATGACTTTATTGCAGGGTTATTGTACATGGCACATTCTTGAGATTACTTTGATGTATAAAAGAACGTCTTCGGAATCCCCACTTCGAACTCGTTCCCACACATATCTACAGTGGAAGTCTCCACCCCATCTACAGTAGGAGATGGCTATCACGCAGCTGGACATTCCGCCAATTCCCGGGGGTGTGTGCAACCGGCCGGGTCTCAGGGGGTAGGGGCTTTGATCCACTGTAATCCCTTTGATGTGGGGTGTTTCCCTTACAGTAGGGGCAAAAAACTGCATCCGCAGGGCTAGGTGATGGCCTGGGATCGGTTCGGACAATGGGGCGCAGAGGAAGGGGGTTATCAAAGAGAGGCATGACCATGTATGGGATGTCGGTCAGGCGTGGGATGTGGTTCCATGGCAGGGTCGTGCAGAATGAGAGGGTTTATGGCCCGTGTATGAGAGAGCGGGGGTGGCCGGCGCGCGGGGGATGCTCGCAGCGCCAGGGGAACGCGCTGGCGATCGAAAATGAGCGGGGAGAGAGTGGGGTGCCTAAAATGGCGGCCGTGCGTTCGCTGTGCGTGGCGCTGGGGAGAGGCAAGATGGCGCAGATAATGTTCAGTTACAAGCTAAATTTCCACACTTGTTTCACGTCGACCGGTTTAATCTTTTTGTCTAGTTCCTTCCCGATTGTGGGGGGAATCTTGGGCAGGGACGACCCGCCTAGGAAACCGACGAGGTCTCCCGAAGGTCTGACCCGCGGGGACCGGTATAAGGTCGCGTAGTACCCGTGGAAGATGTGCAGGATATCAGCCTTCGAACATTTGAGCTGCCCGTCTGGGGCCAGGAGTTCTGTTATAGGGTGTGGTGTTGTGTCTTGTTTGGCTAGCCAAGCCAGGAGGGATCCCGCCCTATTCCCCTCTCTGTGTGTCCTTGCCGCGTATGCCCGAAAGTTGTATTTACGCAGGTCTCGCAGCGTTGCTGCGTGGGAGGATTTGGCCGCCGACAGTTGCGCCGCTTTGGCGTCTCCCTGATCTACCCTCTTCGAGAGTTCCACGAGCTGGGTCTCCGCCCTCTGCAAGGCCCTGTCCAGCACTCTCCTGACCCCAACTACTTGCTGGATGCAGTGACCTCTGGCGCTCACCTTGAATGCATCCCACTCCAACGAACGCGTGGAAGCCGTGTTGTCATTCTGTCGAAAGTGGCCCTGCATATACTCCTCAAGGGTTTGGCAGAATACCGGGTCTGAGAGGCATTCCCGGGGCATCCTCCATGTTGGGATCGGGGGGTGAGGTGGTTTCCATCGGAGGACCGCAGTGTGCGCATCGTGATCCGACACTATTCTGCCTAGATAGTCCGAGTCTTGTACTGTGGGTAAGAGCGACGTTGAGCATAGGAACCTGTCTAAACGGACCCTCAGATCGTGTGGGATCGAATGAAAGGAGTAAAGCTTCGTGGTGGGGTGGCGAGTCCTCCAGATGTCTGCTAGCCCCCATCTGTCTGCCCAGCTGCGGAGGCCTGCGGCCTGCTTGTATGCTGATGAGTGGGCCTGCGGAAGGGTGTGAGCGGTCTAGGTGTGGATCTAGGATGCAATTGTAATCCCCTCCCAAGAGCCATGGGACCGACGTGTGATGTGCCAATGTGTGTGTGAGTTTGCCCCAGTAGCCCTCCTGTTGTGTGTTGGGGGCGTATATACTCCCTATCAGTAGTTGTTGGCCCTCTAACAGTCCCGTCAGTATCGCATAACGGCCCTCTCTGTCTACGAGTCTGCTTTGCTCTTTAAATGGCACCCCCGGTCTGATCCATACTAGCGCGCCCCTGGCAAATGCGGAGTAGGTCGTGGCACATATTATGCCTCGCTACTTTCTCTGTAGCCGGTCCACTTCCCCCGTCGTCAGATGCGTCTCTTGTAAGAGTGCTACCTGGACCTTCTGTCTCTTGATGTAGGCATAAATAGAGTATCGCTTGCGGGCGGTATGCATTCCCCGGACATTCAGTTTCAGGAATTTTATGTCAGTGTTAGGAGAGTTGTGAGACATGTTGTGGGAAGTCATGTGTATACGTCTTTGTTGTATTGTGGACCCCACAGCCGTCGCACCCAGCCCCTCGCCCGCCACCTACCGTCCATCTGTGTACTGCATCATCCATGAAGGTCGCCTTGCCCGCTCTGGGAATGGTGGGGAGGGAATACATAGGGTAGGGGGGTGAACTGCAACAATGGTGGGAAACAGTCCCAATACTGGGGGCGCATCGTTCGAAGCGATGTGCCCAAACTGGTTGTCATGGTGAAACTTTAGTTCGTAACTGTGGGGGTGGTGGTTCTGGTGGCTGCCGACTCTCGCTCTGGCGGCTGCCCGTATATTGTTGATGTCTATAAGTGTCCTGCCCGGTGTCGGGCTCATTGGCTATTCTGCTCCGTTCGGTTTGTAGGGCCGTACGTGTCCGTTTCCCCTCTGATCCGATCCGTGGGCGTCTTGTCAAATGAGTGTGTCTGCAGTCTGGGGGGTCACCACGGGGGGCATCACTGAGCCCTCCCGCGACCTAGGCGTGGCACTCCTTTCGTCGTCCGAGCTGAAGAGGTAAGGGCCACGTTCTGAGTCTGATCCTCTGTCCTGGGGACTCAGGGTGGCCACCGCTTGGAGAGCCTTCCGATGCTCCGCAATGATCTGTGCGAGGTCCGGGGAGCTGGCGGTGGTAGTGCCGGTCCGCACACTAATCTGCGTGGAGGAGGCCCCCCAGGGCCGGCGACCCGGGCGCCCGGGTGTCTTTTTCGGGCGCGGGCTGGGGCTGTCTCTGGGGTGCCGTGCGTGCTGTTCCACCCATGTCGCCGATTCTCCTGGGTCCGTAAAGAAGTGCGTCTCGCCTTCATAGATGATCTTGAGGCGGGCCAGGAAAAGGAGCGCATATTGTATGTTTTTCAGGCGCATGGCGCGTTTCACTGCCAGGAAGGTGGCCCGTTGCTGTTGGACCGCACGGGAGTAGTCTGGGAACAGCATGACCTGCTTGTCCTCTATCTGCAGCCACCCCCGCTGTCTGGCTGCTCGTAGAATAGTGTCTCGGTCCTGATAATGGAGGAGCTTGAGCAAGAAAGGGCGAGGAGGCATGCCCGGCTGTGGTCTGCGAGCCGGCACCCTGTGGGCCCTCTCCACGGAGAAGAACGCAGTGAGAGCGTCTGCTGGCGTGAATGTGGCTATCCAGTCGGTGATGTATATGATCGGGTTAGGCCCTTCGATTCCTTCCGGCAAATTCATGATGCGGATGTTGCTCCACCTGGAGCGCCCTTCTAGGTCGTCCGTCTTATTCTCCAGCGCCTTTATCCGAGTTTGGAGGTCCTGAAGCGTGTTGCCATGCTGTTGCACCTGCGGTTCCAGAGTCTGGATAGTGTGTGCGCTTTGCGCGACTTTGTCCGCCAGTTTTCTGTGGTCGTCACGAAGGAAGCCCAGGTCAGATGCCAACTCGCCGAACCTCCCTTCCATTGTCACTCTAGATTGTTCTATGGCCGCCAGGACCTGGTCTAGTTTCCTGGACGTGGGGTCATCCTTGACGGGCTCCGTGCCGCTGATGTCGATGAGGTCATTCTAGACTGGTGCGAGGCTGGCGGCACCCCACCGTTTTTTGACGACCCATTGTGGGGGGGGGACCCTCCTCGTGTTGATAGATGCGTCCGCTCGCTGGTGCCCACACTCGGGCTGGCCTGGTAGGCCCGTTCTCTCAGCAGGCGGGTCACTCTAGAAGGCGGTCACCTCTGGGCCGTGTCCCGCTGTCCCGTGGGGGAGCGCACCACCTGCGCCTCCCCCGGTCTTTAGCTCGTCGGCGTACCCGACTCGCGGGGCGTCAGTGGCCCCCCAGTGTCCACGGGTCTGCCCTGCTCTCCATGTGGGGGTGAGTGCTCCACTGTCCCTGGTCCCCAGGAGGTGAAGTCGAGCCCGTCCCCTCAAAGCACAGAGGTTCCCCCGTGAAGCCTCACGCACCAGGCGGGTCCCTCGCAGCCCGTCTGATCTCGCTGTGTCAGCACCGCAGGCACCGCACTCTCCTCGCGCTCCCCGACCTGACAGTCCCCCAGGCTCGATGGGGTGCGCACGACCGGGCTCCCTCTGTGATGCGTTCCACGTCTCCCCGCCGGTCCCGCCTCCGAGCAAGCCAAGCGACTGTGCGCGGTCCGGGGCTCACCTCGCTCCTCCACTGGTGACCCGGTCCAGAGCTCCGCACACCCTCTGCTGCATGTCCGCTGGCGCCCGCTAGGGCTGTGGTCGGGGCCCCTCGTCCCGGGCCGCCCCCGAAGGTAGCGGGCTGCTCTCCCCGCCCCCGCCGGATGATCCGCCGTCTATCACCCCCGGACAGTATGTGGGGCGGGGGTCCCTTGGTATCACCACGTAGCGAACGCCCAGATCGGGGCTCACCTGCTGTGTGGTTCACTCCGTCAGGCTGCTAACACCCCCGCATGAGTCCAGCCCGGCATCCTCGGTCCGCCGCGCAGCCATGGGGGGGAAGGGATCAGCGCTCTCCTGCCTCTCTGCCACCGCAGCCGTTGGATCGTCCAGGTCACCTCCTCGGGTCCATCCTTGGCCCCACTGCCACGGGACGCTGACGCGGGTGGCCGCGATCACCAGCAGGGTCGATCGTGTCACATGGGTCTCCGCAGTCCCTCTGTCTCGCCGTCGCTCCTCTCAGGCCGATCGCCCGTCTGCCATCTTGTCCGCGGCCGGCTAGTGCCCGTCTGGAGCCCCCGGCACCGTCACAGCCGCGATCTCGGGGATTCAAAGCCAGTCGGAGGTGTCGCCGCTTTTGCTGGGCTCGGTCCGACACTTTCCAGGGTCGGTGGAAGCCCGGGGCAGGTAGTACTGTCGTTTTCACAGGCCGCCGAGCGGGAGCCTCAGAGAGAGGAGTCCGCCATCTTGGCTGGCTCGGCCACGCCCCTCTATTCCATCACAGATGACTGACTTTCCTACACCTGAACCAGATCGGAGTGTGTAAAAGAGAGCACCTTTGGTAATTCAAAGCCACTATCTGTCAAGAATGATTACGTGGCCCTATCACACAAGCACAGTGCATAGTGGCAGATAGTGATTATTGTCCCCATCTGACGTTTTTGGAAGAGAAGTTGCAAGTCGTGGTGCAAGAGTTTGTGAAAGTTGTGTCATGATTCTGCCACACCAAAAAGTTCTGGTATGACTGCCAAGAATCATCCCTAGCAAGGTAAATGGTGGTGACACCTACCCCCGGAATCATAAATGTGACGTTGGTCAACCTCCACTAGTTACTCTTTTTCAAATTACCTTATACTGTCCCATGACAGCATCCCAAGCTTCACTGTGTAGCCTATCTTCTCTCACTACTCACAAGAATACTCACCTATAACCTTCAAACTGTCTGTTATCATGTTGGGCCTCTTCAGTACCCAGCTACATTTCACACATTATATGTAACACATATATTTAAACATGTCAATGATATGAATGAATAGGGTGACTCATGCTGTGGAGGCCATCTCATGTTTCACAAAGGGACCATCCGATCCCCTCAGGAGTTCTATGGTCACTTCTAATGCATCTTCTCTTCTTAGTCTATTGATCCTTTAGCTGCTCCATCTCACTCAAGCCCACTTAAGAGGAGTCACCAAGCTGATTACAATTTACTTTACCCTTCTTTACAGTAGTCTTGAGGCATGAGATTGTTTATTTAGCTGACACTCTGGCTTTAACTTTCAAATTCATCATTATATTTGCATAGTTACTGAAAGGATATATCGATTTTTTAGTATCAGATTTACATAATATAATCTCCATCTCTCTAAAATAGTGCATAAATAACAATTCTAAAAGTAAACGGCAACTAAACTCTGTCCTGTTATATATGTGATACCTATTAGGGTTCATAACATTTCGAAATCTTTATTAACTCTGGATTTTGGACCTAACCTGTGTATGTAAGGAAGACAAAACAATAACAATTAAAAATTGAACATTCAATAAAATCATCTTCAATTAAAATGCTTTTTATCGGGTTTGGGAGCATTTTTTGTTGTTGTTCCTGACTCCCTAGGACTCCTTTCTCATTTGTGTATTATTCTCTTCTTTACTGGCTTGATCCTTTCATTGGGGCAACCAGCAACTAGATGACAACCAATATCTAGTTACGAGGAATGCCCACTAGTAGAGCGAATGAATGAGATCCCTATCTTTAGTCTTTCTACATCGTCTCTTGATCTTGCCTCACATTCTTTACTTTCTAAAGGCCTTTCATTTGTGTCACATACTGGCCTGAATATCTTTGAACTATTTACACAACTTATGTCATTTTTCAGAAAAATTGGACTTCGGGCTTTTTTTTATTCCAACCAACTAGTCATTCCAGACATCACCAACAGATTAGGCCTATCCCCTGCATCCACCTTCATGCCTACTTTAGACAAGGTAGGATCTGAGGTAGCCATCTTTGAACAGGTGGTATACAAAAAACTATTAGCAGCAACTAGGTATATACCTGAAACCCCGTTCAATCTAAATTGACACAAATCTGCCGCCCTTTTAGAGCTCAAACAGACCCCCAATATCACGATTAAGCACTGTGATAAAGGTGATACCAATAGCTATGTATCCAAAATGATGGAACTACTACAAGACACCTATTACTATGTACCGGTGGCTACCGACCCGACGACAAAACTAAAGATCACAATAGAACGCCTAACTGTTAGAGTGTTTCGTATTGAACAAATTTGTGAAAAAGAATACTCCTTTTTGTACACTAGACAGCCCAAGAATACAAGTATATATGATGTCCCGAAAATCCATAAGAGTGGAGACGACCCTCCATATTGTCCTATAGTGACAACGATAGGGTCAATCACGGAACCCCTATCACAATACATTGATACTATCTTAAGACCCTATGTATCAAGCCCTCAATCTTATGTTCTAGACACCAGACACATTATTAAAATTGTCGAGGGACTCCACTTCAATCCTGCCTCTGATCTAATGGTTACCTTAGATATTGATGCCTTATACAGCAATATCACTCAGCAAGGAGCCTGAGATACTGTCTTATGGTTCATCAATACCTTTCACATAGATTGTTCTGTCACCTTTATTCTTGAATGTCTCAGAAACATTTTAGAAGAAAATACATTTGAATTCAATGACAATCTATAAAAGCAAATAAAAGGGATCAGCATAGGAGCATCTTGGGCTCCTACCATAGCCAATATTTTTATGGCTAAATTTGAGACCACGTTTATTTATAATGAAGTTGCTCCATTTTCAGAATCAGTCAACAGATGGTCCTGCTATTTTGAAAACATCTTTTTTATATGGGCAGGTCTTCCTGATACATTTTCAGAATTTATAGTTTGGCTGAATCTATGCGATGAAAACATGCATTTTACATCTAGCTCCAGTAATGAACAGGTCGAATTTCTTGCCATAGTCATTAAACATACAGCTGGCCAATTTGAGGTTGATTTATTTGTAAAATCAACAGCCCACAATATTCTTCTACATTTTGACAGCTTCCACCCTTCCACACAGAGAACGAGCATACCATTTGGACAATTCCTACGGTTACGCCGAAATTGCACAAATCTGTCATATTATGATGTAAGAGCCAGCGATATGAAACATAAATTTATTTCCAGAGCCTAGCTTAAGAAACTTGTCAAAGACTTGTATAAAAGGGATTCGCTTTTAGGACCACCAATATCTACTCACAAATACCAGATCCAAAAAGACATGCAAACTAGTATTTGTAACTTAACACTATGGGGCCCTTTATGATGACGGGTAGATCGCCCCCGCCGGGCCGGCGGTAGTCACCAATGGCCCGGCGGGGGCGATCCGCCCACCATCCTTGCCTGATTGACCCCCTGCCATATTAGTATGGCTGGGGGGTCCGCGGAAAGACCGTCCATCGCTTTTCCGCTGGTCGACTCGCCGACCGGGCCGAAAAAGGGTAAAACATGGTGGCAGTGTCTGCAAGACACCGCCATCCATATTATGGTTCAGGCGGTGAATCGCCTTTCCATGGAAAGGCATGCAGTTCCTGCTTATGGGGGCCTGTTGTGGGCCCCAGGGTGTTGGAGGGTGGAGGGGGGTGCATGGGGGTACCTATATTACCCCCGTCATTGCCATGCACTACGTGGCAGGCACCACGTGGTACCTGCCATGTAGTGCATGGCAATGCTGTGCACAGTCTGTATACATTAGAAGTGGGTCTGCAGCCACCAGTGTGGCGGGTGCATCCTAATGCACATGGCGGGACCGCTGCCACTTCGGCGGTCGGTCCCTGGCTCCGTGGCGATGGCAGGCGGAATTTGTCAGCCTGCCATCGTAATAGGCTCCTCAGTACTTAATGAAATGATAAGTCAAATTGTATGTTACAATTGGCATATCCTCAATGCAGAAAATGAAAAGAAACAACTGATACCGAGATCATTGTTTGCTTACCAACGCAATAAGTACCTGAGGGACCATGTGGTCAGATCCAGACATCAAACAAGTAAAAGTTTTATCCAAAAGACTATAGATAGCAGCAACCCTGTAGTGGGCAGCTTCAAATGCACAGCATGAAAAGCTTGCGATCTAGTGTTAGAAGCAGACAATCTGTGTTTCAATGGCTTCAAATCAATATCTAGGGGCCCGATTCACAGAACTAACTTAAGACAAAATCCTAAACTTACTACCATTTTGGTATTCACAGAAGGCACTTACTCATTTTGGTATTCACAGAAGGCACTTACTCATTTCGGTATTCACAGAAGTTAGGAGTCCTAACTTTAGGACTCCTAAATGCCTTCTGTGAATACCGAAAGTCTTAAAATTAGGATTTTTCTCAGTTTAGTAGTAGTATAGTTAGGACTCCTAACTTTAGGACTCCTAAATGCCTTCTGTGAATACCGAAATTCTTAAAATTAGGATTTTTCTCAATTTAGTAGTCCTAAGTTTAGGACTCCTAACTTTAGGACTCCTAAATGCCTTCTGTGACTACCGAAAGCCTTAAAATTAGGATTTTTCTCAGTTTAGTAGTAGTATAGTTAGGACTCCTAACTTTAGGACTCCTAAATGCCTTCTGTGAATACCGAAAGTCTTAAAATTAGGATTTTTCTCAATTTAGTAGTCCTAAGTCTAAACTTAGGACTACTAAATTGAGAAAAATCCTAATTTTAAGACTTTCGGTATTCACAGAAGGCATTTAGGGGTCCTAAAGTTAGGAGTTCTAACTATACTACTACTAAACTGCGAAAAACCCTAATTTTAAGCCTTTCGGTATTCACAGAAGGCATTTAGGGGTCCTAAAGTTAGGAGTTCTAACTATACTACTACTAAACTGCGAAAAACCCTAATTTTAAGCCTTTCGGTATTCACAGAAGGCATTTAGGGGTCCTAAAGTTAGGAGTTCTAACTATACTACTACTAAACTGCGAAAAACCCTAATTTTAAGCCTTTCGGTATTCACAGAAGGCATTTAGGAGTACTAAAGTTAGGACTCCTAACTTCTGTGAATACCGAAATGAGTAAGTGCCTTCTGTGAATACCAAAATGGTAGTAAGTTTAGGATTTTGTCTTAAGTTAGTTCTGTGAATCGGGCCCTAGGTGTTTGCCAATTGTAAAACTAAAGATAATATATATCTACTCATTTGTCCTTGCAAGTTAGGATACGTGGGAGAAACTTCACATACACTATCCACAAGACTCATGGAGCACAGATCAGCTATTCGGACAAAGAAGCTCTCAGCCCCCTTGGTCCAACACTATCTGGACTCAGACCATACACTTGAAGATAATAAATGGGTCATCCTAGAAAAAACACAAGCGTGTCTGGGTATCCCTCCAGAAGCAATGAGTAAACTCAGAGAAGTTTTTTTTTGATTTTCTCACCCATAAAACACATCCAGGGTCTCAATAACGAAATTCCTTGGGACCAAGCCATTTGGTTCAACTACTAATCTTATTACATTTGCATGTTGTACCCGCACTTTCCCAGAAGTCATACCAATCCTGTATCTCTATGTTCCACACAAATGACTCTGGATTTGGTCTGCTTGATCCTGACTTTCAGTTTTCAGGGGCTCATTATCTTTGTATTTCCATGTTTTGATTTAATGATTTTTGATTTGGTCGGTTTTTAAACCCTGGGACCTTATAATAGCCCTGATCTCTAACACCAAGTGGCCGACTTCACATTCTGAGGACATCAACGTGCCATTTTCTATGACTTTTCATTTGATTTATTTTTGCTTTTGTATCAGTTCTTTATTTATCAATTGTTGTAATTCCTTTGGCATCTATAGATCCAGTGTATTATATCTGTACATATGTTGTTACACCACTGTTCCTTTCCAATATAATGCTGTCTCTCCCTGCAGGGTTGCACATTCATCTATCTTTACGACTATTTCTGGGACACGCGCAATGTATATATTTTTTATCCCTTGCGCCTTTCATGGCCCCAACATTATGATTTCATGCTGTTGTATTTCTTCTGGGACCATATATTACTTCTGACTTTTCATATTTAAGTGATGATCTCTATTGAAGAGCCTACAACTGTATTATTCTCAATTCCTTTATTTGTCTTTATTTCTGTGTGCTTATTGGCATACACTCTTATTGATGCTTTCTCTTGTTCCTATACTCTGCCATGCCAGTTTTTTTCAACATGGCGCTCCCTAGGCGCTCCCTAGACATAACTATATCTCACCCTTTGCGTTGTTCACGGTCCTCTCGGAGTCCCTCCTTGACGTCATATCCTACCCTGGGAGATTTTTCAACCTGGTTACCTTTACGTCATAGGCTGCCATAAACATTGTCGAAACCCGCCACTGCACCATCCATTCACACAAAGTCTCTTCAGCCTTCTTATCACGATAAAGTCCTTGGTATCTCAGAATGTGTTCTGCCTCAGCTGCATCATAAGTAAGTGTAGCTCCCCTGATTGTTCGGTCTGTCACTCACCACTTTCACAGTTCCCTTATCGTCGTCGTGTTTGTGTTTTAAGTTGTTATCAATGATGCTGCGCATTGCCCTAGTGTTGATCAATTGTAAAACAAGTCCCACAGCTTTCCAACCTGGTAAGGTGTTTAGCAAGTAACATATCTTTGGGCATGTATACTTCTTCACAGCTCGCACGGTTTGAGGTATTCTCTCACTTTTTTATTTTCTAGTGCGTCCACTGTCATCTTCAGCACTCACCGGACATTAAGATCCTATCATTGAGCATTCTTTTTTTTATCCTTTGGTAAGCTAGTCCATCCCTGGATGCTCCATTCTTGGCAATCCCTCATTTCATAGGCTTCAGATTTACATTGTACTTCTCATTATCCTATTTGTTTCTAGCTTGGACTGGTTACATGGCTCCCACCAGTTAGTGAGATAGATCTATCAACATAGGTATCCAGATACAGGTGCAAAATGTTTTTGTCCCCTGTCTTAGTATGATAGACGCCAATTTTACCTTGGATGGTATGCTGAGGGCCAATCATTATCCCTGCATGTGGGCACATTCCATTGACCTATATCAACCTGTCACCCATGTGGCAACTGGTCTACTGTAAAAAATTCCATAACAGAGATAATCTTTATCTGAATTAGTCAAATTTTCACTTGTCCAAGCACTTGACATAAATACCTTTTCCTTCTCCAGTTTTAAAGTTACGAATATTCTGTTATGGTGCACATTCTATCAATTTGGTGGTCCATTCAGTGGATGGTACTCAAACCGCTTTTTAAGTAAAGTTCAGTATTTTTTAGAATATTCCAATTATCTTTTTTGTGGGCACATTTTATCAATAAGACCTCTCTACATTTTGCTGTTCATTTATATCCATTCTCCTGATGGCTTTCTGATGAAGTGATGAGATGATGATCAAACAAAGAGAGAGAAAGTTTACTATGAAACAACTCCCAGTACCCTTGGCAAAATAATCAAAATAGGGAGTTATTCCACCTAGTGCATAGGATGAAAGGGAAAAAGAAAAAGAAATGTCTTTTTAAGAACAATCCTCACTCACCATCCTAGTTGGTGACATGCTTCATCATAGGGTCCCCATCCGTGTGGCCAAATTCCTCTCGGATGTGCTACAATGCCTGATTACAGTGGACCAGGTTTTTTGTAGGGCAAAGAGAAAAAATCATGAAAAAGCTCAACATTGCCTTTATTATTCCCTGAAGTTTATAATGGAAAAATAAGGCAAGAGTAAAACCAGGGGGGATGTCCTGTCAGGTGCAAACTGGCCTCTGACATCCAATTAGTGAAATCCATGACAAAATAACTGTTGTGACATAATTACGGTCTACATGTTTCAGCCTCAACTTGCAGATTTGCAAGGCTTTCTTCAGGACCTTCGATGACACGGGAGGTATGCACATGCTAAGGTGCACCTGTCCCTGTGTCACAGTAAACCACACACTTACGGTTATGACCTTCTCAGCATTCTCTGAAAGGTAATTGAGCTAAAATCTGTAAAACAAGAAAAGAAGATAGTAGACAGTTATTCATATACTGAGAGAAGTTATTCAACCAGGTGCGAACAACCGTGCTTTCATCCGTGCCACTCGGTGAGCTATCCATACTCTGGTGCCTGTTATTTGTATTGTGCACTCTGGTGCCTACTGATTGTATTGTGCCCTCTTCGTGCAAACCCATACCTCAGGCTCTGTAAGCGTGGGTGAATAATTGGTTTATGTTAGACCTGGCACCATTGGCGTGGGTCTCCCTTCCATTTTCTTGCTGTTGCCTCCTGTGTTTTTGCTATGTTTTTGCTGGTCTAGATGCTTTGGGCACTTTGCCACTGCTGTTCAGTGCCAAAGTGCAAGTGCTCCCTATTGTAAATTGTTGTAATGGATTAGTGACTGCATGATTGGCTTATTTGATTTGCTTGTCAGACCCTAGTACAGTGCACCATGTAAGCCCAGGGTCTGTAAATCAGCTGCTGGTGGGCTTGCAGAACTGGTTATGCCACCCAAAGAAGCAGCTTGTAAAATATGGCTCACCCCCTTGCCAGTCCCCAAACCTTCCCTTTTCTACATATAAGTCACCCCTAAGGTAGGCCCAAGGGCAGGGTGCATTGTATGTGAAAGGTAGGACATGCCCTGATGTGTGTGGCATGTCCTGAAAGTGAATTACAGCTCAACTTCGTTTTTCACTATTGCAAGGCTACTTGCTCCCATAGGCCAGAATGGGCAGATTGATAATACCATTTTATAATCCTAACTGACCTAGGGAACAATTTAGAAAAAACGAGTTTAGTATGCCTGAACTCAGAATGTTAAAATACATATTTTAGTGTGGGTGACTTTTACATTCTGTGCTTGAAAATACCACTTTTAGAAAGTAGGTATTTTCTTGCCTAACCATCCAGCCTGCCTCTGTTAGGTTTGTGTATTCCATGTCTGGTTTGTAAGTGACAGGGGGCTGGAGAGGGCCTTGCCTCCAGCAGTCTGATGGGTCAAAGCTGGGCTGCATAGGCCCTGCATTGAATAGAGAGTAGGGAGAGGAGATTTCCTTTCACTGACCTGAGCGTTCATAGAATAGAGAGTAGGGGGAGGAGTTTTCCTTTCAGCAACTGGGCCAGGTCTGCTTTCAACAATGCTGTCTCCACCTCCTGCCAGGAAGCTGCACCAGGGAGGACAGAACTGGTTTTGGGTGGGCACAGACACCCTCTGCCTTCAGAGGACAAAGGATTTTGCAGTATATTGGGGCCCAGACCCCAGAACTTTAGATCACTTCTGGGAATCAAGACAAACCTTTGCTAAGGAGAGAAACCAAGGAAGCTGAAGGAGGAGACTGCCCCTGTGCTGTTGGCTGTTTGGGGTTGGCCTGCAGTGGTTACTTATTGCCAAGGAAAGGAGAAAAGGAACTTTGTGTGTACTTTTACTATCTTGAGGAAGATCTCCAAGGGCTTGAAGCTCAGCTTGCCTCCTGTTCTGAAGTCTCAGGGACACAAAGACTTCACCAGCAGCTCCCCCTGAATTTCCTTGCTGAGAATTCTACCTGCAGGGATGTGCCTGCTGTTGTTTTGGGCCCTCTGGAGACTGCGTGTTGCTGGGAGCTGGAAGTGCGACGCAAGGAGGAAGAAGTGTGTCGCCGCCGCAGCAGTTGCCGTCGCATCGCCGAAGAAGCACGTCGCCGCCGCAGATGTTCGCGTCGCATTGCGAGGAAGCTTGTCGCATCACCAGAGAAGCGTGCCGACACCGCAGAGGTTGCCGTCGCATCACCAGAGAAGCGTGTCGCAGGGCCTGTTGCGGCTCCAAAGTTCATTGATTTCACCCCACGGCCCTCGGGCGTGCACGCATCGCATCCACGTTGTAGCATCGCTTCAAAGATACCATTTTGTCGCATCACACCGGATTGTTGCATCGCATCGAGGTTTCATCTTGTTGCATCGTAAACCGGAAGGCACTAAGAATCCGACGCATCACCTCCTCTCCGGTAAGGAACCAACGCATCACCTCCCCTGTGCTGCAGTAAGGAAATAACGCATCACCTCCCCCGAAGCAAGGAACCGACGCACCACCCTCCCTGCGACCCTTTTGTTTTTATTGCGTGACGCATCTATGGTACCTTGAGAGTAAAGTGTTGCATTTACCATCTACATTGAGCAAAGCTATAAAGCTATTTCTACCATTTTAAAGTCATATTTTTGAATACTGTACTGTGGATTTTTGTCGTTTGGTCTTGTGTTAAGTCTAGTAAAGATTCCTTATTTTTCTAAACTGGTGTAGTGTTCACTTGTAGTGTTTTCACTGTATTACTTTATGTGTTCAGAAATGCTTTACACACTGCCTCTGAGATAAGCCTGTCCGCTCGTGCCAAGCTACCAAGGGGAGGAGCAGGGGTTATTTTAAGTAGGGGTGGGCAGAATTTGCGAAAGCAACTTTCGTAAATTATCGCGAAAATGTTTAAAATCTCCGCAAACACGCGGAAATATCGCGAAGATGCGGAAGTTTTTTTCCCGCCCGTTCGCGGTATTTTCTGCGTGTTCGAGGCTCGCCAACTTACCCATGCGGTTGTTTGCGGGCGCGGCCATCTTGTTTTCACTCTTCTCGCGGTGCATGATCGCGAGGAGAAAGACGTGATCGCGCGACGCATGACGTTACTGCGGGTGCGAACTGTCGCGAGACAGCGCAAATGGCTACCAACAATCCAACATCTTGTGGAGAACGCGACCGGATCGGGAAAACTTGTCGGCGAACGCGGGGATTCAGGTAAGGCGATCGCGCGCGCGCGAGAATGTATTATTTTACAGCGCGAGCAAGAACCAAATTATCGCTAGACTGCGGAATGCGGAAATTTTGACATTTTCGCGCTCTCCGCGGAACGCGAAAATGTCAAATTATCGCAATTTCCGCGAGCGGAACGGAAATTTAGCCCAGGCCTAATTTTAGGAGGGTAGCCCCTTACCCTGACTAGAAGCAAGGGTCCCTATTTGGACAAAGGTGCAAGCCATTGCCAACTAGAGACCCCCATTTCTAACAGTTTACCACACTGATGTGTCTATTCTTCGTATTGTGCACTCGTCCTGCATACCCATCCACTCTATAACTATGGGTGATTGAGTAGTTCTTCACACATTCGCAATTTAGTGTGGGAGTATCCAGTCAATACTGAATTATCCGTCATTATGGTATTGTGGATAGTGTGAAAAGTGATGGTGTCTCATGGATGACAAACATGAAGGAGAAAAGGCTTATGTGAGATGACAGTATGTCCTGCCCCATGGATCCCATCGGGGGTGGGGTTGGCTATTGTCAAACTCTGGAAATAGTGAGAAGAGGGGGCGGAAAAGGAGGACAAAGAATCATGTGAGAGAACGGCTTCCAAAGGAGAGATACTGAGATGTAGCTCAAAGCCACATTCTTAGTTACTTCGTCAAGCGCAACCGCCATCTTCATGCACCTATTCTGTACCCTGCCCGGGAGGCTATTCAGGTGTAAGTGGGGCTGTGCTCAGATCACCTAATCCCTCTATTGAATGACTGTTTGGGAAGGAATTCACAAAGTCCAACGGTCAGCTACACCCATTCATGTGACCCAAGACAGCATGCAGGCACAAAGGGCTAGGGGCAGGAAAATGCCAAGATTCTCAAGGTGGGATTTTCAAAATTGTGGGTTAATCATTACAATTTCATAGGTACCAAACATGACATATCTACCACCTCCCAATAGAAATTACAGCTAATTAAATGTAATAAGGAGTACCCAATTTTATCCAATGGATAGGTAGGCCTCACAAGGGAGACAGCCTTTACAACTAAACTGTTACAACGCATGCCTTTACATCACAAGTCGTTGCAATGCAAAAGGTATGCAGCAGCAGTCAGTAGAAGGTGTTGGATTTAACTCCAACACCTTCCCTACTGTTGCACACTCTGGAGTTGGAATAGAAAATGAATCTATTCCAATTCCAGAGCCCCGACAGAAAGTCAGAGTAAAAGTTTGCGTTGCAACGGAATGCGATGTAATAGCATGCGTTGTAACGTCACCTATTCGCCTCACAATATTGAAAAACGCCTTTAGGAGTTTATCACTTCCAGGATATGTGATACATAAGAGCAAATGTCCAGCCTTTTAATCACACAGCACCCTTCCCTATAAGCTACCTAGGACCTATCCTATAAGTGACTAATATGTAATAAAAGAAGGTTTTAAGGCTTTGCAAGGGTATTTAAATGCCAAGTCGACATGACAGTGTGACATCGCATTCAGGCTGCAATGGCAAGCCTTGGAAGAGTTTTAGAGTCTTCTTACTGAGGTTGGTGGCATAATAAGTGCTGCAGGCCCATTGGTAGCATTTAATTTACAGGCCATGAGTATGTGGTATATCACTCTACAAGAAACTTATAAGTAAATTAATTATGCCAAGTAAGTATATGCCAATCGGAACATGTTTGGTGGAGTAAGCAAAAGTATTTTTGCACTGGTCAGCAGTGGTAAAGTACACAGGGTACTAAGGCCAACAAAAGCAAACATCCTGCACATATTGGAGGTAAGAAGGCAAAAGGTTTAAGGGAAAGCCACCCTAAGGCTTGCAGATTCTTTAAACTTGGCCCCCCACCTGAAAGTGGGGAAGAACCTGGAAAGACCATCAGCATTGGAGTGGTCTGGCCCAGGTCTGTGTTCCACAGTAAAGTCCATTCCCTGCAGGGAGATGAATCACCTCAACAATTGTGGATTCCCAGACCTCATTTGCATTAGCCAACTGAGGGGGCCTGTGGTCTGCCAGAAACCGGAAGTGAGTCCCAAACAAGTATGGTCTCAGCTTCTTCAGTGTTCAGATCACAGCAGAGGCTTTGCTTCCAATAGCACTCTACCTCTGTTCTCTGGGAAGTAACCTCCAAGAGATGAAAGCTACAGGTTGGTCTAGGCCCTCATCATTTAACTATGAAAAGACTGGCCTTATGCCATGCTCTGAGGCATCTGTTTGTACTATGAAACCCCTGGAAAAGCCAGGTGCCTTGCTTGAGCACAAGGGATGTGCACATTTCCTGCTTGAGGGTGTCAAAGGCTTCCTGACAAGTCTCTGTCTAGATCACCTTACATGGCTGCTTCTTGGAAGTCAGCTCATTCAAGGGGGCAGCACTGTTGCCATACCCGTTGACAAACCTCCTGTAATATAATGTGAGGCCCAGGAAGGCCCTCAAGTCCATTTGAGGTTTGGGGGGCTCCAGGTCATGATGGGCTCTATTTTGGCCTAGAGGGGTTGCATCTTACCTCCATCCACTAGGTGCCCCAAGTATACCACAGATCCCTGCCCTGTCTGGCACTTACTGGCCTTGATAGTCAGGTCTGCGTTCTGCAGGGCTGGAAGCAATTTCTGCAGATAAAAGAGGTGATCTTTCCAGCTGCTACTGAAGTCAGCTATGTCATCCAAGTAATCAACACTGAAGGCCTCCATAACATCCAAAACCCAGGTTAACCAGCATCTGGATGATGGCTGGGGCATTTTTAAGTCCAAAGGGCATCAACCTTAAACTCAAAGTGAACCTCTGTTAAGGTAGCTGCCAATATCCTGAAGTTAAATCAAAGGTTCTCAGAAACATGCCAGCCCCTATTCAATCTGTGCATCTGTTACGGGCGATGGGGTGGGCATCAGTCTTGGTGACTGAGTTTAGCCCCTGTAGTCCACTTAGAACCAGAGTTCTAGGGTAGTGCCTGGTGGGACAGCTTTTGGTATCAGCACCTGGGCTGGGCAAGGGGCTACTGAAGTGCTCAATCAACCATAACTCCATCATCTTAGAGGCTTCCTCCTTGATGCTGGCCCACACTTTGTCAGAAAGTCTGTATATTTTGTTTTTGACAAGGGTGCTGTTTGGAGTATCAGACGTGTAAGCCCAGGAGTGAGGGAAAACAGAGAAGAAAACTGGCCCAAAAATTGGCGACAGTCCCTCAGCTGTTCTGGAGTCACAATAGGGGAACATTTGACATCCTCCACTGTTAGGCCTGGCAACTTTTAGCATGTTTCCCTTGTCTTTTTGCTTTCAAACCTCCCGGTTTTGGGACTGTTTTTGCTGGTTTAGTGTCTCTGTGCACTTTGTCACTGCTGTTCCCTGTTAAAGTGCAAGTGCTCCTATTGTAAGTATTATTAGTGATTGGTGTTTCTATGATTGGGGGGCTTTGCCTAGCGGAACCACAGCCTGTCAGGACCTGACCTTGCTGCTATCTTCTGTTACAGCCCTGGGCTCCGGGAGTCGCTGAAGGATTTTCCCCGCCGCCGCACCATCGTCTTCCTGAGCGGCCGCAGTGTGGGAAAGGATCACAAGACCCACGAGCCCTTGCGGCAGGAAGCCACCACCGCCAGCACTGATTTCGCGCCAGGAGGCGTGTAAATATCGAGGGCGTTCCCCGCGACGCGGGACCGCGCGCGGGTGGCGCCGGGTTAAGCCCGGGACAAGGGCGGGACCGTCTGTGGCCGTCCGGGGCCAACGGAGGCCGGGCCGGGCAATCCCCCTAATTTCCCAGTTATATGGATTTTGTCATAAGGTAATGTGCCAATAACTGTTGTTGGAAACTACCGGCATTTTGTTATACCCTGTGATTATAGCTTTGTTACCCAAAGCTGAGGGGATCTATGCCTTTGGTATAGTCTGTAGTTACCTCTGTTCCTTGCTCTGGGTGTTTTATTGTTTAGGAAGTTTGGTTGATTCCAAACGCGCTTTCCACGTAGTATTGTCATCAACTTACAGTTTATATAAGGGTATAGCATCATTCACTATTTTAGTTGTATGGAATCATTTCATAGTAAGTGCTATTTTAATTGATTGTTTTTCGTCATTGTAATTATTGTAAAGGTTTTTATCTCAAGGCAACATGTCCAAGTCTATCGGGACTCCTCGGCCTATTGTTTCTACGCTTGATAATTATCTGGTTAAAGTTGTAGATAAGATTAATAAGGACCGTAGATTATCTCTGGGTCTGACTAGTAATTGTGAATCTGAACCTTCGAGCCAACTAGTCTCTGTTGAGGTTCACTCTTCTGATGATAGTCAAGTATTAAATTGTATAGACTCTCCTGTGAGGGCAGATGTATGTGTAATCGACCCAATTCCGGTACCTTTATGTGATACCAACCCCCTTAAGGTTCCCGAAACTAGTAGGTCTTCTAATGTTATTGCTGGATCAACCCCCGTGGCTCCTAAAACGCATAGAGTCTTAAGATCAGGGACACATTTTCATAGAGCGGCACCGCCTAAAAAAGGGGGCCGCAAAAGTAAAAAGAATACTGTCTCTGCCCCTAACGCGGGTTCACCCGAACATACTCATTCAAACAATGTTGTTACATCTACCCACATGATATTAGACCCAGATCAGCTCGAGCTGCTAATTGGTATGATTGACAGTAAGTTAGACAAAATTATCACACCCCTTTTAGTTAAACTTGAGGCTGTATCAAGGGAAGTGAATAGGCTGAGCGAATTGGTGCAATCCGGATCAAATTGTAAAGATAGTCCTTACCCGCCTGCTGCGGTGAATGGAACTACGGGATTGACTGGTAAAAGGGTGCAAACCTCCAACGATATATCTAGAAATGGCCAGATATGTACAGGCACTATTATTCCTACACAGTCTACGATTAGAACCAATCACGCTATTGAACGGCAGGGTTCTGTAGGTAATTTAACACGATCCCCTTCCCGGGATACACCCAGCGTAGTTTCAGCCAAGCCTTCTTGTCCTAATAACACTCCCATAAATGCAGCTACATATGGAACGGGGAATACAGCCAGAACCTCTGGTAGGGGAAGGTTCAATAACCATGGCCTCCCCCAACCAAATCTGCCACCTGAGTGTGCACATTATGTGGCAGTTCTTACTAATGTTCCACCTATTAGAGAGGATGGGCCTTATCGCTCAGTAGAATCTTATGATTCACTCAAAAATAAAACCATGGCCTGGCTTAACCGTGATTGTGGTTTTCCCGTGGCTATGGCGGATCAGATTCTGACTACTACCAGAACTAATTGGATTGGAATGTCCCCTAAAAATATACCTGGTGACTGTATTATTATTAACTTTAGTGACCCTCATCTTGCTACCACAGCTCTGATTCGTGCCTCGTCCCGCCCTAGCAATGATCAGGGCATCTCACTCCACCCTCTGGGTTATTTTTATAGTCATCATATGGAGAACCCCTCAGGGCATCAGGGGAGAGGGAGATTGAGGAGAGAAGAAATGTTCAGTATGATAAACAACCCCCAGGTTGACACTGCCAACCGATTTCAATGCCTGAGTGGGTTGGATCAAAATGATTGACAGGAGTTGGATGCTGTTTTGAAGCTAATAAAAGATCCCATACCGGTAGATAAGATGGGTGCCCTCGTTGTCCGCACGGAACCTCCAACGGAGGTGGGTATCGCCCCTCCGGAATCCCCGGGGAATCATATTTTGTTAGATACAGGTCTAATTGTATGTTCGTCAGGGTTAGAGGAGGAAAATCCTATTCCATACATAGACTATACGACCTCGGGTAAGGAGAATGATATAGTAGGTTATTCTGTGTTAGACAAAGAAACTTTTAACACCGTTACCTCCCAACAAGTTAATAATAATTGTACCAAATTAGGAACAGGCAGCCATGGTTTATCCAGTTGTTATATTGCAAGTTGGAATATTGCTGGAATTAGATCAAAAGCAGATAGTCTGGGGTGGTTGGAATTTTTAGATCTTTTTGATATAATCTGCCTACAAGAAACATGGCGTTTAAACTAAGGGTAAACCCAAAAAGTCGCTGGGACCTGGGTATCAAAACAGTAGAAAGGAAATGGTCCCAGAACAAAGGAGCTTGTAAAAGCCTAAACAGAATCAACAGTAATGAAAAATACAACAATGAAATAGCATCCAAGTGTTATTTAATCACACCTAGATGGGAACGTATTAATGTAGAAAAAGATTCACAATATTCAATCAGTGCGGGGTGCCACGGGGTAAGGGAAGGGAGTGATGGATTGGGTAAGGTAATAGGATAAGTGACATGAAAAAACTTTGATACTCGTACAAATCAATTGTTTGGCACGCGATATTGTGCCAATTAATTAGTATGAAATCCATTCCCAGAGGAAAATAGATGATTTAACAAAAACCATATACGATCAAAGGAAACCAGTGCACATTGCACTATTGTCGGTATTGGCAAAGTCTTATGTCGACGTTTCGACCCCAAAGAATAGGTAGGCGACTGAGGTCCTTACTGGCGGGGTCTTCCTCAGGACAAACAGATGGGTGGAGCAGAAGGGGAAGGCACCTGAAGAGACATTGGGTAAGTATTAAAAACTGTGTCGAGTCCCAACTGAATTAACTTAGGGAGACTGGGTAAGCGAAAACATCGCCATAGTTACCATATTAGAAACAGGGCATCTAATCACTTGGAACGTTCGCGTCCGGGGGCGCAGGGCCTGGTGGGCTCCGAGGACTGTAGGGGGTGGAGTTCACCTGTAATGAATTTAAGGTGTCATTGTAACCATCCATAAGCGGGTTGAATGGATTGGAATTCGTTCAGAACAAAAAAGAATAAATCTCACTTACTGGTGATGATCAAATCAACGAGGAGGTGTTATTTAATCCAACATCACACGCCGTGAAAGACATCGGTGTGACAAGTGAAATTAATCACGGAGGATGGTGACCTCTATGAATAAAATGGAAAAGAGTACTGATTTAAAAACAGATGGAAATCCCAACCTAGAGGATATTCAGCTAAGGACCTAGTTCCCTAATCTGTCAACAAAAACAACGATTAAATAGGGGGAAAGTCCGCACCTTGGTAAGTGGTGGGACATAGACTGTATCGGTATTGCTGTACATTAATGAAAGTGATGACAGGAGGTTAGAAACTGTCTAACTGGAGAATACAAGTATAATGGAGTCGCATCGTTTCCAGTATCACAATAGAGTACACTTCGACAAAGCCGGTATGCATTTTCGTGAAGGAGTTAAAAAGCTACGCAACCGAGTGTGGAAAATGATGCCACGCATTGCTAAGTTGCTCGTAGCATGAGGGAAAACAGTTTAACAGAACAGACGTCCCCATACCTTAAGCGGCTGCCATGACCTGTCGTGCTCGCGGTTTCAAACAAAGCACTGGACCCGTTGGGAGAATTCACTGATAAAGACACGCCGTGCGCCGCGTGACGTTAAACCGGGCGCAGCAGCTCGATGCTAGCGGCGTCGGTGTAGTAGAAGAAAGACACCGTGAGTAGTTCTATGGGGAAGGAGGCAAAGAGCTCGTTGATCCATCTTGACGACAAATGCGAAATGATGGACATTAGTTCCGAGCACTCCAATAAATTAAATTAAGAGGCTAGATGGATGGTTACACATTAATTGAGAGTGTATTAAAAAAGGATCTCGGTTAAGGCTTCTTGCGTGAATGAAGCAAATCAGTTCATGGGCATGAGGGGACAGGGGGTGAGCAAACCTGCAGGGGGTAAATCACAATTGATCAGGCACATACGTAATTACAGACAAAGATGAAAGAAACATATTCGAGCAAACAGAAAACCTTTGCATTGATTTTAAACACACACGACGGCCTATGTGATTGATCGTGGACCTGTTATACCATTGACAGTAAACAGAGTGTTAATGGATAGACATTGCATTTGGAACATAAATGTAGCATAGATGAATGACATGTTTCAAGGTAATTAAACAGCTAAATACATTAAAGGTTCCATTCACAACAGAAGCGACCTAACAGCTGGATGGATCGAGATACAGTGGCCAGCTAATTTCAGTTCCCTAGAGTGGCTAATTGGGCATTACTCGGATCCTGTTCGTTCAGACCCATGTTGACAGTGTCAAAGCGAATCATCCATTTGGACTCCCTAATGGTGAGAATAGAAGATATATTGCCACCCCTAGGGCCCAGTTCAGTCTTCTCCACTTCTGGGCCCTCTTAACCAAACGCTTCGGATTCTCACCACCCTATACAGGAAGCCAACCGAACGGAATTCCCTGCTGAGGTACAGTAGTTACCACCCACGAGGTTTACGTGATCCATCCAGCTGTTATGTCGCTTCTGTTGTGAATGGAACCTTTAATGTATTTAGCTGTTTAATTACCTTGAAACATGTCATTCATCTATGCTACATTTATGTTCCAAATGCAATGTCTATCCATTAACACTCTGTTTACTGTCAATGGTATAACGGGTCCACGATCAATCACATAGGCCGTCGTGTGTGTTTAAAATCAATGCAAAGGTTTTCTGTTTGCTCGAATATGTTTCTTTCATCTTTGTCTGTAATTACGTATGTGCCTGATCAATTGTGATTTACCCCCTGCAGGTTTGCTCACCCCCTGTCCCCTCATGCCCATGAACTGATTTGCTTCATTCACGCAAGAAGCCTTAACCGAGATCCTTTTTTAATACACTCTCAATTAATGTGTAACCATCCATCTAGCCTCTTAATTTAATTTATTGGAGTGCTCGGAACTAATGTCCATCATTTCGCATTTGTCGTCAAGATGGATCAACGAGCTCTTTGCCTCCTTCCCCATAGAACTACTCACGGTGTCTTTCTTCTACTACACCGACGCCGCTAGCATCGAGCTGCTGCGCCCGGTTTAACGTCACGCGGCGCACGGCGTGTCTTTATCAGTGAATTCTCCCAACGGGTCCAGTGCTTTGTTTGAAACCGCGAGCACGACAGGTCATGGCAGCCGCTTAAGGTATGGGGACGTCTGTTCTGTTAAACTGTTTTCCCTCATGCTACGAGCAACTTAGCAATGCGTGGCATCATTTTCCACACTCGGTTGCGTAGCTTTTTAACTCCTTCACGAAAATGCATACCGGCTTTGTCGAAGTGTACTCTATTGTGATACTGGAAACGATGCAACTCCATTATACTTGTATTCTCCAGTTAGACAGTTTCTAACCTCCTGTCATCACTTTCATTAATGTACAGCAATACCGATACAGTCTATGTCCCACCACTTACCAAGGTGCGGACTTTCCCCCTATTTAATCGTTGTTTTTGTTGACAGATTAGGGAACTAGGTCCTTAGCTGAATATCCTCTAGGTTGGGATTTCCATCTGTTTTTAAATCAGTACTCTTTTCCATTTTATTCATAGAGGTCACCATCCTCCGTGATTAATTTCACTTGTCACACCGATGTCTTTCACGGCGTGTGATGTTGGATTAAATAACACCTCCTCGTTGATTTGATCATCACCAGTAAGTGAGATTTATTCTTTTTTGTTCTGAACGAATTCCAATCCATTCAACCCGCTTATGGATGGTTACAATGACACCTTAAATTCATTACAGGTGAACTCCACCCCCTACAGTCCTCGGAGCCCACCAGGCCCTGCGCCCCCGGACGCGAACGTTCCAAGTGATTAGATGCCCTGTTTCTAATATGGTAACTATGGCGATGTTTTCGCTTACCCAGTCTCCCTAAGTTAATTCAGTTGGGACTCGACACAGTTTTTAATACTTACCCAATGTCTCTTCAGGTGCCTTCCCCTTCTGCTCCACCCATCTGTTTGTCCTGAGGAAGACCCCGCCAGTAAGGACCTCAGTCGCCTACCTATTCTTTGGGGTCGAAACGTCGACATAAGACTTTGCCAATACCGACAATAGTGCAATGTGCACTGGTTTCCTTTGATCGTATATGGTTTTTGTTAAATAATTTCTGTTGTAAATAAAAGTCTCCAAGCGATGTGAGGTGGAGAACAAGTTTATTACAGGTGAATCCTCCAGCCTTCGCTAGCCACTGACCCAACGTTCTAATCCAAGCTCCACGCCAACATTCCATGCGTGGGCGAACCCAAGAGGGGAAGAGGGCGGGGGGGGGGGAAAGGGGAAAGATAAACAGGGACAGGTTACAACACATCTCCCTGCGGAACAAAGCAATGAACAGACATATCTACTGCATGTTATAATAAAACCAATGCATACTAAAAACTGTGCATGGAAAATGACTAAGGTTACTCTCATGAACTAGAGGAAACCAATGTCAGTCACGGTCCCATTTTGTAGTCTGCTTGCCAACTTGGGGGTCTACGTGCTCTGGTAATTTTGTGTTCCTCTCTACCCAGCCTACCCGTGTTATGATTACTCTCACATGTAGGTTGGGTACCAACTGTGCTTGGGCACCCCGCTATGTTGTCCATGCTCCATGTGCCCCCACCTTCTAGCACTACAGCATTGTTGTAGACCTTCGTTATCCTCAGTGGTTTGGAAAATGAAGAAACCTTGGATTTGGATAGGGAGGGCTTCTTAACCACCACCCATTGGCCTTCTTTCCACTTTTTTGTAGACGCTCCCCATCGGTTGTCGTACCATAGTTTGTACTCTTGTTGATGTTTCCGCGTCTTCTCAGCCACATGATCTCTGTCCACCCATACGGGGGTTCCTCCATTAAGCCAGTTGGGCGTGAGTTTAGCGCCTGGGTTCCTCCCTTTAAGTGAAACAAATGGTGACACACCTGAGACCGCATTGGGAGTTGTATGGTATGACCACAGCATCTTCCTGATGGCCTCTTCCACTGATACTCGAGAACCCAATGCAAGCTGAATGGTGTTCTTAATCATCCTGTTTGTTCTTTCTACTAGCCCATTGGCCTTGGGACAGTAGAGTGGTGCCTTGATGTGAGTGATAGCCAGTGTGGTCAAAAACAGCTTCATTTCTTCCGAAACGAATTGCACTCCGTTGTCCGTTATTAAGACTTCTGGTATGCCCTCTTTGGCGAAGGTATCTCTAAGGAAACTTAACAACACCGCCGTTGTGATGGAGGGGACCAGTCTTGTCTCAATCCAATGAGAGTGATAGTCAATTAAAACGAACATGAACTTCTGAGATTGGTTAAGTAGGTTGAGAGGACCGATTATGTCCAACCCCAATTTAGCCCATGGTGTGGTAGGGACTTCAACTGGAACAAGGGGAAACTTGCGAATCACTTTGGTTTTGTCGCTGGTACCACATGCCGTGCAGTTCTTAACCTGCTCCTCCACTCTGGAATCCATCCCTGGGAACCAGTAGTGTTGTCTGATTTTACTTTTGGTCATACTTCTACCAGGGTGACCCTCATGTGCAATCTGGATTATCCTTTCGTACATGTCCTTGGGAGGAACAATTTTACTTCCTCTGCAGACGTGTTCACTCACGATGGATAGTTCATCACGTACCGGCCAGAATTGATGGATAGTTTCCGGCACCTCGGACTTGTTATCCGGCCATCCTGTGCGAATCATGTTCTTCAGTATGATCATCATGCTGTCCTCCTTTAAGGATTCTTCCCACTCTTTGCGGTTGATGGCAGGAATCTCCACCCATAAGACCGTCTCTTCCGGTGGGTTTTGCATCGGATCGCCCCCGTTCACAGGTAGCCGTGAAAGACAGTCTGCTATCCTGTTATCACTTCCAGGGACGTATACCATGGAATAGTTGAACCCTTGAAGACTCAGCACCCACTTAGCTATTCTAGGAGTAGTACCTTCCAACCGTTTGGTGGAGAATAACGGTAATAACGGTTTGTGATCCGTCCTTAACACATACGGGATACCCCACAGAAAATACTTAAAGTGGTTGATGGCCCAGTAACAGGCTAAAGCCTCTTTTTCCACCGTTGAGTAGTTTAATTCAGCGTCTCTCAACGTTCTGGATGCGAACGCTACCACAACTTCCTGTCCATTTTTTTTCTGAGTTAGTGCTGCTC
Organism: Triturus cristatus; assembly: GCF_964204655.1. Lineage (NCBI taxonomy): Eukaryota > Metazoa > Chordata > Amphibia > Caudata > Salamandridae > Triturus > Triturus cristatus. Next base: position 556,619,685 of record NC_140588.1, read on the forward strand.
CTAGCCCCTTTGTGCTTGCGTCCGTGGTAAGTGTGGTCTTGGCATTGGAGTCAAACGCCCCCAGAATAGGGGCATCCGCAATTGCCTTCTTGATGAGAATGAAAGCTGACTGATGCTGTTGATTCCATTCAAATTTGGAACACTTCTTAAGCAACTCTCTGAGGGGCTGCACCTGGTCTGCTAAGTTTTTCACGAACTTGGCCATATACTCTGCAAGACCCAGAAATGACTTGAGCTCCTCTTTGTTGGTGGGCTCTGGAGCTTGTTTGACGGCATCAACCAAACTTGATTTGGGTTTGATTCCTTCGCTTGATATGTTGTGACCCAGATAGACCACCGAATCCACTCCTATTTTGCACTTGTCCCTTTGGGTGGTAAAACCTGCCTTGCTGAGTCGGGTCAGTACTGCTTCCAAATTTTTATTATGCTCTTCAACGGATGAACCATGGATCAAGATATCATCTTGGAAGCAAAGAACTTTTTCCAAGCCTTGCAGGATATGTTGCATGATACGTTGGAATACTGCTGCCGCCGACGCCAATCCAAAGGGTAACCTGGCAAATTGATACGCTCCCAGCGGGGTTATGAACGAGGTGAGAGGTTTGGACTCCGGATGGAGGGCGACCTGGTGGTATGCTGAAGATAGGTCTAACACCGAAAAAACTTTTGCCTCGTGGATTGCAGATAACATTTCATTTATGTTGGGAAGGGGGTGTCTGTCCACCCAAATATTAGAGTTAGATCCCTAAGGTCCACACATAGACGAATCCCTTTGTTTCCCCCTTTAGCTGCCACTACAATGGGCGCCAACCATTCCGAACTTTCAATTCTCTCTATAATCTTGCACCTTTCCAATCTATCCAGTTCTTTCTTTAGTGGCTCTCTTGTTAGAAGTGGAATGGATCTTGGTTTGTGAACTATCGGTTTCGCATTAGTTTTTAGTTTGATTTTGTGAAGGAAACCCTTTAGAAGTCCTACTCCGTCCGTAAACACCTCAGGAAATTTGTTGCATATTTCTCTCCCCACATTAGATCTGTCGATCAAATACACAGGTTCAGGTGCGTTAGGGTCTAACTTGATCCCCAAATCCTTTTGGTGTTTCCATCCTAGTAGGTTTGAACCAGTTTTTGTGATGTATACTTTTCCCACAGTGGATCTATCCTTGAAATCAATGTTCATAAGTAGCATCCCCACCAATGGTATAGGATCTTGATTGTACCCCCCGGGTTTGATGTCAGGGGGTAGGAGTTTGTATGCACGTGTACCTGAATTAGCTTGGAAAGTAGCTTCATTAACAAGAGTGTACGGGGAACAAGAATCAGCGTAAACTTCGTACTTAATACTGTCTAACAAAATTACACATTTAGGGTATTCAGTGCTATTACCTTCTGAGGAGTTGGCTACTTGAAAAATTATCTCTTCACTAAATTGTTGTGGCTCTAACGGTGGTTCTAAATCGCTACCTATCATATGGGTGACACTAGTTTTCTCACTGTGACATACTTTGGAAAAGTGACCCCTCTTCTTGCACTTGCTACATACGACACCCCTTGCAGGACAATTCATGCTGTTGGCCATATGGTTGGGATTCCCACACCTGTAACATTTGGGTTTATTACCTGTTGCAGCATGTACTTCTGGACTAGAAGGTGAGAGTTTATGCTTGACATCTTTGCTAACTATTCTATGAACATTGCCCTCTGTACCTTGTTTAGCTTCAACAGCTTCCTTCATTTCATTCATGCAATACGCAGTATGTTCAATACTTTTAGCGATATCAATAGCACGTTTCAAATCTGGGGCTTCTGCTAGAAGTCTTTCCTGAATTTTCTTATTGCTAGTACATCTCACTAACTGATCTCTGACTAAAGACTCGGTTAACATTCCAAAATCACATGTAGAGGCTAACCCTCTCAATGCAGCTACGTAATTTATCACTTTTTCACTTTTCCCTTGAATGCGCAAGAAAAATTTGTGACGTTCTAAAACAATATTGATTTTGTCCCCAAATTGTGCCTCCAATTTCAATAACGTCAGCTGATACACATCATGCTGTACATCACCCTCACCCCCAGTTTCTACATTTACATTGTCAACAATGTCATCAGGTAAGTCTTCAAAAGTTTCTCTCCCTTGTTTGCCCAAATTATGTAGTAAGACATGTTGTTTACGTACTGCTGAAAACCTGTCCCCACCAATAGCAATAAGGTACGATTCGAATAATTTTACCCATTTCTTCCATGGAACCGGTGGATCGTCCCCTTCCTCAAGAAACGGTGGAGGTTGCGACATTGCGAATGCAGACATAATGAAAAGCAAAAAGAAGCAGGAAGGAGAAATCCAGCAGGGAGTGAAGGAGAGAAACCAGGGGGAAGAACGAAGAAGAAAAAAATAGGGAAGTGAGTGAAAAGGTAAATAAAGTAGCGAACGAGAAGAGGGGAAAGGTGGAAATATACAAGTAAAAATATATGAAACAGACAGTTTGCCCAGACTACTGCGTTAAACCATAAGCAATGCACAAAAATACTTCAAATTATCCATAAAGGTAATGGAGCTGTTGTTAAAAGGCTCTGAAGGTTAAATAACTGCAAAATCACGAAAGGCCAGCAGGTGGAACTGATGAGGCGAAAAGTGATGAGGAAAAGAGTCACGTGAGCGTCTTCTTGTGAGGAAAAGTTAATCACAGGCTGACGTACTGGATTGCAGGCAGTGTCATCACACGGAGCGCTCACACGGAAGTTAAGGCAACAGCAGGCAGACACTCGGAAGTGCGCTTCTAATAGAAGTGGGGTTAAAACGCAGACAGGCTCACCCCAGCGGTCCAGCTCACCAGAAGCGCTGAAAATACCTATTGGAAGGTGGAGAGCGTCGATGGCATCAGAAGGATCCTCCTCGAAGTGCGCGGACCATAAAGCTGACTGGAACTCCGGATACCATCCGATGAAGTAATCGAAAAACTGCACCCTGGAACGGCAACGAGGACAGGAATAAATCGTCCCTCAAGTCGCTGACCTTCGCGCGCTGGCAGAGGTGGAATGAAGTACTCCAGGAGAAGAGTTCGGTGGCCAAGGTTTCACTGAAGGCAGAACAGAACTGGGGGAAGGATCCAGACCGTCCCCAGCACAGTGAGTAGATCGTCGCCAAATTTCTGTTGTAAATAAAAGTCTCCAAGCGATGTGAGGTGGAGAACAAGTTAATTACAGGTGAATCCTCCAGCCTTCGCTAGCCACTGACCCAACGTTCTAATCCAAGCTCCACGCCAACATTCCATGCGTGGGCGAACCCAAGAGGGGAAGAGGGCGGGGGGGGGGGGAAAGGGGAAAGATAAACAGGGACAGGTTACAACACATCTATTTTCCTCTGTGAATGGATTTCATACTAATTAATTGGCACAATATCGCGTGCCAAACAATTGATTTGTACGAGTATCAAAGTTTTTTCATGTCACTTATCCTATTACCTTACCCAATCCATCACTCCCTTCCCTTACCCCGTGGCACCCCGCACTGATTGAATATTGTGAATCTTTTTCTACATTAATATGTTCCCATCTAGGTGTGATTAAATAACACTTGGATGCTATTTCATTGTTGTATTTTTCATTACTGTTGATTCTGTTTAGGCTTTTACAAGCTCCTTTGTTCTGGGACCATTTCCTTTCTACTACAAAAAACATGGTGCACTGATTTCAAAGGCTATAGTGGTTTTAATTCATACCAGTTACCCGCTATTGGGTCAGCATCGGGAAGAGCTAAGGGGGGCCTTCTTGTCTTGCTTTCAGTTAAAGCTCCTCTGATGGTTATTAAATATGTTACAGTTGGGGCTTACTCCCAAATTTTATGGCTGAATATAAAAGGAGGTAGGAACATTCTTTTAATTAATTTTTATAACAATGTTTTTACTGATTCTAGGGATCAGCCGGTTAAAGATCTTTCAAAGGCACTGGAAGACTTTATTAAGGACACTAATGAAGTCTTTGACTTGTTTTTGGCAGGGGATTTTAATATTACTACCTGTCCCCTCTCAGAGGTAAATGTCTGTGGGTTTGGGGACGGTCACGAGGATGGGTTTCCTCATTTTTTACATAATTACTATGGAGATGCTTTAAATAATTTTCTTGCATCATATAATATGTATATCATGGCTAACGAGAAAAATGCCAAAGGGGAGACTTGTCCTACCTTTACAGGCCGGGGTATGAACTCAGTAATAGATTTTATCTGCATTTCCCCGGGTCTGGAGGCTTGGACTACAGCCCCAAAAGTAATAGATATCCAACTTAGTGACCATAATTGCCTGGTAGTAAAGGCCATGCTGTGGAATAATGTTGATACCCACAATTCGGGCCACACTGCTAATAGTATTGAGGCCGAGCGCCCCAATGGTACAAGATTAAGATGGAAGGGGGAAAAGGCTGATATCACGTCTGATTTTATTATATCCAGTTGCCTGGTAGATATTGTCGCAATCCTAGAAGATAAAATAGGCACTTCTTGCTCTATTGAGCATTTTATTAGTATCAATGCGGCCATTAATTCAAAACTTACAAGTACCAGTAAATTGAAGGAGGACCGACCGAGAGGTTGGTTTAATTCAAACTGCACTCTGGCTTTGAGGGAGTTGAAATCTGCTCTATCTGCTAAACCTAGAAATAAGGGTCTGGTTACAGATCTTAGAGTTAGATATAAAGAGACCCTTAAATGCAGGAAAATAGAATTACGTCAGGAGGCTTGGGACAATTTGACTAAGGCAGCCGAATTGAATAACAGTCCCCTGTTCTGGAAAACTGTCAATTCCCCATTTCTTAAAGATGACAAAATACCGGAACTAACCTCCAACGTTATGCAGTCAGAATGGGTCTCGCATTTTTCTAAAATCTTCCAGTCAGATGGTGCATCTAATGTTATAGAGAATAGTTGGCTACATATTCCCCTAAATTTTACGGTACAAGAGGTTTTGGCTAGTATAAGGGATAGTAAAGGGGGAAAAGCACAAGGACCCGATGGGGTACCAATTGATGTATATAAATTGGTCCCAGGAATATGGGGGCCCTTGCTTGCAAATATTTTTAACGCTGCAGTTAGTAACGAAATGCCCCCGACCTGGGAAGAATCTATTCTAGTCCCAATTTTTAAGAAGGGTAACCGTGGGGAAGCTAAGAATTATCGACCAATTTCCCTGCTGGATTCCTCGGTAAAAGTTATGAGCCGAGTGCTCCTGGTGAGATTGGAGGAATGGGCGGAGGAAAATTGTATTTTAGCTGAGAGTCAGTTTGGTTTCAGGAAGGGTCGTGGTACCATCGAGCAGTGTCTAAATTTAGAACTGCTCGTTGGTAAATATACTTTGGCCAAGACCGGCACTATCTACCTCTGCTTTGCGGACTTAAGTAGTGCTTTTGATTTGGTAGACCACGTCATCCTCTGGGCAAAGTTGTTAGAAATGGGGGCCCCGGAGGGTATCATTTTCTTCCTAGCACGCTTATACACCAAACTGGGAGCTTGCGTCCGTTATGGTCCGCAAGGTGAATGTACCCCCTTGTTTAGGATTGAGCGTGGAATACGCCAGGGATGCGTCCTAGCACCACTGCTTTTTATACTTTTTATCAATGAGATTGATTCCTTTCTTAAATCTCTGGCAGTCGATGCCCCCAAAATTAATAATGAATATATCCCTGTGCTACTTTATGCGGACGATGCGGTTTTAATTTCACGTACACCGTATGGTCTTCAAAAATTGCTGGATGGTTTTATGCAGTTTATTAAAAGCAGAAAGTTAGTATTAAACAAATCCAAAACTTTTGTCATGGAATACGGCCGTAGGCTTGGAAAGAAACAGCCAGCCTTTTTTATAGAGGGGCAAAAGATTCAAGCTGTTGACAACTTTTCGTATCTGGGGGTTACCTTTTTCAAATAATAACACCTGGGCCAATGAACATAAGAATGTAAGGTCTAAAATGGCCAGGAGCACTTATGGAATTTTTACTATGGCAAGCACATTGGGAGATAGGCGGGTAAATGATATGTTGAAATCTTTTCAATCCCGCTGTGTTTCTATTGCCTTGTATGGAGTCGGGATATGGGGCTATGCTCCGGCAGGACCTTTACAAGTTGAGGAGAACACATTTTTGAAGAAACTCTTGTGCCTGCCAAGCTCTGTTTCTAATGCCTTAGTGCATAATGAACTGGGTATTTATAACCTCTCCGATTTGATCTCCCTTAGACCCTTGACCCTGTGGCGCTCCATTGGACCAACGAAGAGACGTCTTTGTGTAGAGCTATCATTTCCGATTGCCTTGCTTTGAACTATTACACAAGGATCTCATGGTTGAAGTACGTTGTCGATAATTTTGGGGAGATCTTTAATATCAATATTGTCGCAGACCACCATGGGGCCGATGCGTTGTCCAAATTCAACCTTAAGCAGTGCCTCTTACACCAAATCTCCATTAAGAATCACAGGGTTAGCTCTAATCTTTCAACTTATGTCTTTTATCATGATTTAAATGAAGTTATGGGTCTTCAACCTTATTTGTCTCAAGTAAACTGGAAGGCACATCGGTTTGTGTTGATCAGAATGGGAGTAGTCCACAACCTTGTTGCCTTCCCTACATTGAACATACATCCAGTCGGTCCATGTCCCTGTGACAATTGTACCCCGCAAAGCACTTTGCACTTTCTTCTGTTTTGTCAATTGTATAAATACCTCCGGATAACTTACCTGAAACCCTTGTTTGTAAAATATGGGGTGTGATCATTACGTGATTGTATGTGTTTACTTTTTTAATTTGCATCATCCAGATGTGTGTTTTTATACAGCTACTTTTCTTCTTAAATCCATTAATGCTAGGAAAAGTATGCTTTTTTAATCATTTTACACTGATGTATTTTCCTGCCTCTGAATTGTTGTCTTTTTAATGTGTGCTTTTATCAACTCGTTTTGTGTTCGAATAAAGCCTTATGAAATGAAATGAAATGATTGGAATATTTGATTTACTGGTAAGTCCCTAGTAAAGTGCACTGAGAATGCAAGGGCCTGTAAATCAAATGCTGCTAGTGGGCTGGCAGCACTGATTGTGCCCCACACAATTAGCATCCTTTCAAATAGTTCTCAGACCTGCCACTCTAGTGTCTGCGCGCAGTTTTTACTACCATGTCAACTTGGCAAGTGCACCCTCTGTTGGGTTGTGGATTGACTGTCTGGCTTTGAAGTGACAGGGGCTGTGGATGTGCATTCTCTTCAGACAGCCACTGAGGGGGGTGAGGTGTGTCCTGCCTTCCCTGGATGAGTAAGGGCTGGGCTGAATAGACCTGGGCTGCATTTGGAGTAGTAGGAGGAGATTTCATTGCACCTAAATAGGCCTAGTCTGCCTTGGACAATGCTGTCTCCACCTCCTGCCAGGATGCTGGGCCAGAGAGGACCAAATTGGTTTGGACTAAGCACAGAAACTTTCTGCCCAAGAGAACAAAGAGAAACTGAGTATAAGTATTGGGGAAAACACTCAGAGAGAAAAAAAAGGGGGTCTAAGTGAATTTTTAGAGACAATTCGTGAATATATTCCCCAACCAAATACTACAACAAAACTGGAGTATCCGCAGGTCTGCTAATTCAATGAGAAAATATTAGAGCAACACTAGGCCTAAAGAGACTGTAACACTGTTCATACTGAATTCTTTTTACAGAAATGGAGCATCCTTTAAGGAGGATGGATTCCCACCACTCACCAAGGTGACATGCTGGGTCTCCACCTAGCAGCACAATAGTGCCGCTAAGGGCTGCAACCCTTTCGGTGAAAAGGGGAGCTCGCAGATATTTTTCCTTTTAATTAAAGCACAATAATCGCGGTGTCAGATCTATCAGATGTGAGGTAGTGTTTTAGAGTGATGAGTGCAGTGCATGAAAGTGAAAATGAGTGAATTAAAATTAAAAAGTAAGAGAAAAAAGTTTTTAATGGGTATCTCCCACTGCTTAAAATAAAGACAGTGCAACAACAGTTTTAACAGAATAACTGTCCTTGAATGGAAAAAGAAAGGGGTCTACATGTTTCAGCCAACTGGATTTATGTAATCCTTGGCCTTCTTCAGGACCACAACAAAATATTGCTACTGTGTAACAACGAAGATTGATATAAAAACAAGATTGGAACAAATACAACCATGTCACCTGTATTCAGGGGTGTACAGATCTTCTACTGATTAAGGAATGCTGATGGCATCCGTATTGCACGAGGAAAAGACCTCCCCTCACCTGGCAACAGCTCAGGAAACGAGGCACCGCTCTGTCCGTCAGTACCTCAGGCGTCTTCAGAGCCGTATGGGGAGGTCAATACAGATGCCATCAGGGTTGCTGCCCTTAGTGGCACTAGTGTGTTGCTAGGAGGAGACCCGGATGATGAAGCATGTCACCTTGTTGAGTGATGGGAATCCGTCCTCCTTAAAGGATTTTCCGTTTCTGTAAAAAATGTTCAGTATGAACAGTGTTACAGTCTCTTTAGGCCTAGTGTTGCTCTAGTATTTTCACATTGAATTAGCAGACCCGTGGATACTCTAGTTTTGTTATAAATATTGGGGCCCAGACCCCAGAACTTTAGAACTCACTTGGATCATGGAACATGCCAAAAAGAAGAGCTGGAAGAACTTCCAGGAGGAGTATAGCCCCTTTGCTGTGTTATTGCATTGTTGGGTTGGTCTGCAGTTGCTGCTTCTGCTTTGGGCAGTGAAAGGGCTAGACTGAACTTCCTTCACTCGTCGCTGAGTATCTCCAAGGGCTTGAAATAAAGCTAACCTCCTGTTCACGAAGTCTCAAGGACAGCAAGGTCTTCACTTACCTCTGGGTACTGCCTCGTGTACCATGGGTTTCAGTTGTCACAGAGGGGGGAAACGCAGTCGACATCATCACCAACACAGCTGCTGGCTCTGTGTCCTGAAGGCACAGCAGAGGGCACTGCCCCACCTCGCACTGCAACCCAGGTCTCACCGACGACGACAACCGCTGCCACCAACGAGCCACTGCTTACACCACGACCTGTAGGCAACGCCTCCCTTCACTCCACCACCCTGATCTCACTGAAGATGACGCTGCACACTGACCTCGACACCTGTGACTGCACCATGGTTTGGAGTCACTGCTCATAAGTCACACAACACACCACCCTATCCCACACTGCAGTCTGGACCTTCTGACTCCAGCTACCTTCAACCAGCACTGTTGCTTGCACCATGACCTGTCAGCACCACCATGAACACTACCTGATTCACACAACAGCCCTGGTGTCTCCGACGCTCCTGGACAACTGTCATCGAGCAACTGCGTGCAGGGCGATGTGAGGGCCTTGCACGTTGCACCTCTACGCTTCACATCGCAACCGTGGCCACAACTGGCCCGCCGTGACATGGTTGGCCGGAAACAAAGGTACTGTTCATGATACAGCTGATACTGACGCCAATCTACAGTGCTGAGTTCGGCCAGAACTGTTGGAGTCTGTTGTTTTCAGCACTGCCGTAGCCCTCTCAAAGTGTGGCCTGAGAAGGTTGCTATGGAGGACTCTTAAGTGGTGCATGGGCGTCTTAAGGTCCACCAAGTAGGTGGCCTCCTCCTTCCTCTCAACTATCTCATAAGTGCCTGCCTAATGGTCTTGGAGCGCTCTGGGCTCCAATGGCTCCATCACCCACACTTTCTGCCCAGGTTGAAATTCCACAGTGGTAGCCGTCTGGTCATATTACTGCTTCATCACTTCCTGGCTAGCCTCCAGGTTCTCAGAAGTCATCTTTGAGAACTTGACCATCTGGTTCTGGAGGGCTAGTATGTAGCTAATTACAACCTGGGGAGGCTTTTTGAGAGTTTTCTCCCACTGCTCCTTAACCAGACCAAGAGGGCCCGTAACAAGGTATCCATACAGAAGTTCAAAGGGGTTAAATCCAATCCCCTTCTGTGGTACCTACCTGTAGGCAAAGAGCAGGCATTGTAAGAGGACCTCCCACTTCCACCTCATGATGTCAGGTAAGCTCATATTAATTCCCTTCAGGGGCCTGTTGAATCTCCCAGCAAATCCACTGGTTTGTGGATGGTAGGGGGTGGAGAAATTGTAATTAACTCCACACTCCTTCCACATTGAATGCATAGATGCAGACATAAAGTTGATGTCCCTGCCAGACAATACTTTCTTGGGGAAACCCACTCTGGTGAAAATCCCTATCATGGCTCCAGCCACTGCAGGGGCAGTTGCAGTCCATAGAGGTATAGTCTCTGGGTACCTAGTGACATGGTCCACCAAGACCATGATAAACGTGTTGCCAGTGGTTGTCTTGGCGTCCAGGGGGCCTATAATTTGATGGCCGCCGTTTCAAAGAGGGGTCCAAAGACAGGCCAAGGAACAGGGTCAAGGATAATTTTCATATAGCTGGGTCCAAACTAAGATGGCAAGGTGTGCAAAATAACAATTCACATGTTCTGGTAACGGGCCCTCAGTCCACACGCTGAAAAACCTTCAGTGTTGGAAAACACATGGTAGCCAAAGTCCCAACTTTTCCTTACCTGGGGTATTATTTGTTGCCAAGTTGAACTGGAACCCCTTGTGGAGGGCAAGATCTGTGATTTGACAAAGGCCACATGTGCGGTTGCCAGTTTTTTCCAGAGGCTGGGTTCGTAGCCAACAGCTACGCTAATTAAACTTTATCAGTTTAAGTGAATCTCCAAGGTGCATAAAGTCCCCTGGCTAGCATATGTAAAGGTTACTTTAACTAGCCTAGGAAGGGTGGACATGTTTCATAATCATCATTTGTTGTGTCCTGTGGAGATAAAACGGCTAATGGATCTATTCTTTGCACTTACCTCCATGCAACGTGAACAGTGGAAATTAGGAAAACCGATGGCATTTATTACAAAAAAATGTGCAGTGCATGGAACCTTATCTTTCCCAGTTATCTTATGATAGAGACAGATCTGTGGTGTCTCGATTTAGATTTAACATGTTGCATCACCTGTTAGCCTCTCTGCGTAGCTGGGTCAGCCCTGGTGCATTAGGGCCCTGTGGCAATGTGTCTCCACAAGATACCCTTCATTTTATGTTGCTGGGTAAATATGTTTGTGTTCCTAGGAAGCGTTTTCTTTTACCAATTCTGAAAGCCATGGAGTTTGCCCACCCATCGATTATGTTTTTACAACCATTTGCCAATGCATATGTTCTTGCTGCGGTCTCACGTTTTTTGCGTGCTGCTTTAAGATCTAGGTGCTCTACGCCTGATCAATAGGGTTAGGGTCTCAAAGCTGTATTTTTCATCTGTATATCAATGTATTTCAATTATTTCTTACGCTGATATATGAATGTTTTTATGCTATGTTCTTTTATTATTGTACTGACAATCGAAAAAACATTTTATGATGATGATCATAATAGTGGTACAGGGGCCATTAGGGGTCATTGCTATTTTAAGGGCACAGGAATGGGAAATGGTACTGAGGGTTTATTAGGGTACAGTTAGATAAATAAAAAAATGCATCTAATACAATAACAAATTTTTAAATTCAGAGTCCTTCAGCAGGTCCAGAAAGTGAACTGCAGTGTGGGTCCGTGGGTTCTGTTTGTACACCTGTTGCCTTCTTTAAAGTAAGGAGAAGCTTCTAGAGGTTCTCTTTGAAGTACTTGGAATTTCTTGCCTCCCTGCCCTGTCTCTAATTTGGCTGCAGGCACAATGCACTAGTGTGAAGACCTTTGTGTGAAGGCAGTGTACAGTCTATTAATTTGTAACTGCTCCGCCTCCCTATCCTGACAATAATGGCCCATCCAGGTACATCCAATCCCTCCTTTGTGTGGTTGTCTGATTAGAAATATACAAAGTCCAACTGCCAGCTACACCCGATCATGTGACCTAGGACAGGCTCCATGTGCTAAATTGCAAAGAGCAGAATGTCAACTTTATAAAAGTGGAAATTTCAAAGTTGTAACTTAAAATCCAACTTTACCATTTAAGAGGATTTTAAATTCCAATTTAACAGATAACAAACATGAAATCTCTACTAGTTCCCAACCAAGCTTTAGCACTTATTAAATGTAATAGGCCAACCCAAAGTTATCCTATGTGAGAGGTAGTCCTCATGGTGGTGCAAAAACCTTTTATAAGTTTTTCACTAGTGAAAAATTAATTTGTTAGTTTTCCACTACGAGAACATTTAAAACTTAAACATACATATCCAGCCTTTTAATTGAAGTGCACACTGCCCTTTGTGGTACTTAGGGCTTACCCCGGGGTAACCTATATGTAACTAAATGGAATTGTAAGTATTGACAAGGGTTGTATTTTGCCAAGTCAAATTAGCAGTTTAAAACTGCATTTAGGCTGCAATGGCAGACCTGGGGCATATTTCAAGGGGCTACTAAAGCTGGTGGCACAATAAGTGCTGCATTGCCTCTAGTAGCATTTAATTTACAGGTTCTGGGTATTTGATATCCCACTTTATTATAGACTTATTAGTAAATTAAATAGGCCAATAGGTGTAAGCCAATTGCATAATGTTTTATGGAGTGAGCACAAGCACTTAAGCACTGCTTACTAGTGGTGAGATGCACAGAATACTAAGGCCAGCACAAGTGAACTCTGAAAACTAGAAAAGGGAAGGCAAAAGGTTTGGGGGAAGACCACCCTAAGGCTGACAGGTCTAACACTCTGGCTCTTCTGACTGACTTTTTTGAAGAACGTGAGTGCTTCAAATTTATATAGAAAACATTTTCCCAGTTATAGCAAAATCATTGTAGGGATTAATAGTCCAGTTCAATAATTTCTGCAAACTCTATTGTTGCCCTAACAATTTATAAATCCATGGGCCAATAGTATGATTTTAGATATGGCTGTGCCACTACCCCTTTTCGATGATCTCTTAAGCTTTTTCCGAGAAATGTGTGCCCCATTGAAATCCAAATAAAACAAATATTATCTTCCTGAAATATAGCTATGATCTCTTTAACAACATGTAATGGTATTGAATTAAATAAAAATTTGAGTTGTGGGAGTACAATCATGTTCACTAAATTTACCTTATTGTAGATAATAGGAGGAAGCCATGATGTTTTACTGTCTGCTCTTTCTTGCTTTCTCCATGCTTCTAGTTACAAGAGTACCTAGCTCATTTGTAAATAACATCCCTAAGTATCTAATTATGTCTACCTCTTGGATGATTTAAAATTAGAGATTGTGGAGTAAGTTTAGAGCTGCCAACTTTTGAAAATCAGAATTCCACATCTATAAAATCTCGCTTATTTTTATTAACCAGCTAACCTAATACCTGCCCAAATTCTCTTGTTGTCCCTTCCTCATGAGCATAGCTTGTTCTAGAGGCAATGTTGTAAACAGTAGGTCATCAGCAAATAATACCACCAAGTCCGAACATCTGAATGAAACTACCTTAGGATCTGAAACAAGTTAAATAAGCCTGGACCATATGAATGACATTGTCTTACCCCTCTAGTTTTGACAAATTTTCTTATTAGACAGACATTAGTACATCTGATAGATCTTGGGAACATACAAAGATCTTCTTTGTTGCAAAGTTTACTTTTTAACCTAATATAAATTATTTAAGTGTAGACCATAGAAACTGCCAATTCAAAAGGTCAAATGCTTTTGCTGCACTCATAGTTTATAGGGCCAACCAAACCAAGTTCAACATTGCCAGATCCAAGATTCCTATTAACTTATGAGTGAGTTTTCTCAGCCTTCTATTTTTGAGTGAAATCATTTTGATATTCATGATTTAATATACTTGGTTATACTATTTGCCAACATACCCTGAAAAACAGCCATAATTACTGTTTTAAAGCAAACTAAGCAGATAACCTCTGTAAAGGTTTTTAATATTATCGTTGCCATTGCTTGACTACCACATGAAGACCCAAAAATGACAAAAAACAGAGAAGGACAGAATCATCGAGTGAGAGGGAAGATACAAAGGAAAAGGAAAAAGAGGAGGAAAACAGGGAGATCCTCAAGAGTCACAGAACACAGTAGCACGATGAAAGGAACCAAACAAGGGACCAATTGACTAACTGCTCAGAAATAATATCAATACTTTAATCTGATTACAATTTAAATAAAAGGGAGTTACAATTACTTAAGAAGGGACTGACTTTATATCCAACAACTTATTTCAACTACGCAGAGAATGTATAAATTCATAACAAAAATGAAATTAGCAAAATATCTTGGAGAAAAAAGAGAAACAAAATCAATTGTTAAACAATTAAAACCAACAAGTAAACGTATGATGGAAGATATTGAAATAATACAGACATTGAATTAATTCATTTATGGAATGTGAACCCAAGAAGAAAATAATAGCACCATTGTAATCGAGGCAGGTCCGCAGATGATTTAGACTGGAGAACCGAACTTTACCGAGTTGGAGAGAGCTTTTGTATGAAAACTACAAAATGAAAAATCCAGCAGGAATAAAAGATTGTACAAACGTGGTGATAAAGTTATACTGATTAAAGAACATGTGGGTGAAGCCTTGAGACAAATATGGATACAGAATGTTACATTAAGCTATATGATAATCAGTAAAATATTTATAGGTATGGTACACAGAGAAAGTAAAAGAGTGGAAGGAAAAAATTACTGTATGATGATGAACTTAGATTTGTTTATGCCAAAAATCATAGCAAATCGCCCAGGCAGACTGGTTATATCATCAAAAGGATCAACCTTCGAAAATACATCCTCATAAAAAAAGATTTGAGCTTATATGTAAGGGATATAACTGACCTGATAAGTCATTTGGAAAATGTACTGTCACCACCAAGATATCATTTAATACCCATGGATGTGGTATTGTTGTATAGTAGCATCACACATGAAATAGGGATTAAAGCATGCAAACACTAACTGAGCCAAAGTAATATACAATATTTGGTACATACTATGATGGTGGTTCAATTGATTCAGATATGCCCGCAAAACAATAATTTCCTGAACTGTCATCAACAGAACATTGGAACTGTAATTGAAATTTCTTTCTCACTAATCTGTGCAAATTTCAAATCGATAAGTTGGAGAAAGTGGACTCATGAAGGGAGAATTTAGACATGTTGGGCAAGGTAGTAATATGGCTTCTGAATATTTTGGATGTGCTAAGGAGGAATCTGAGCGTTACCTTTAAATTTCAAACAACGAGGATAATCTAATGCTTACTTATAAAATAAAAATGGTGAGAGTCACATTCCTGAATACTCACATATATATTGATGGAAACTCAGTTCAGACCACTCTGTGTCACAAACCTACTTCATGAAATAATGCTCTGCATGCAACTAGTTTTCACTCAGAATGTCTTAAGTGCAGTATACCATATGGAGACTTCTTGTGAAAATGGAAAAGAATTGGAAAAGTGGTAGACTGATGCAGAGAAAAGGTTTTTACAAAGAGGATGCTCTCAGAAAATAATCTTGATAAGGGAAGATGAACTCAAAAGAACATGCCTATTAGAGATCAAAAAGAAAGTTCAAATTGAAGACAGTAAAATGGATTAAAATGAAATAAGATTCATCATAGATTATACAATGGAAAGTAATGAAGTAAAGAAAATACTGTCAGACACTGGAGAAAACTGAGAAGCGATACGATCATATCACAAATCTACTCAAGCCAGACTGGAATTTACAGGAACAGCAGCAGTATTAAGTATAACATTGTGCATAGCCATTTAAAGACAGCGGATAAAACCAACTTTTGACAAATTCAAAAGGGCTTTCTTAAATGCAATCATTGCAAAATCTGAGGGATAGCAGTGCCAACTAGGGAGTTAAAATTGAAGGATGGGAGATTCGTAGTGTAGGATTTAAAATTCCCATGCTACCTGACTTACATAGGAAGCACGACCTGTGAACTAAAAAAAAGAATGTTAGAACACACAGGAGAAGAAGTCGGGAATAAGGATTGAAACTATCCAATTGCCAGGCATGTTGCAATCTAGCATGAATGTGTTTGGTTACAGTTGAAGTTTCAAGCCACTGAAATGCTCTAAAGAAGGAAACAGGTAGGAACATAGAGACTATCTTGTACAAACTGGAATTTTGGGATATCTTGAACTTGTGAACCATGACCCCCAAATGGGATTAACCGATTTGAAGAGTTATTTCTAGATCTTTTACGAAGTAGATCAATGTGAGTGTCCAAAGAAACAACGGCAGACCTCTAGTTCAGCACCTCACACCAGTTCCAATTAGTAATGTTTCTGCGCAGCCAACCCCAACACCAGCCATTGTTTGGCATGTCTGTGCTCCAGATCAAGAATTGTTAATGGTGAAATGGGGATGCGCAGATCACAAAGTCCAATAGGCAGGTTGTAGTATAAAAATATATAGTTCTTTATTTTCAAATTTTAAGATTCAGCAAACTGAGATACTCAGCCAACACATTTCATTCCCACACTGGGAACTTCATCAGGGCAGCGAAATTCAACGCTGAATGTGCCGACTCAGAATGGCCTGTATAAGTATGACACGAACCATAGATGCTCCCACTTAAAATTTTAAAATTCAATAGACGTTTAGATTGTGAAAGGCGTGGATAAAACGAGCGATGGAATCAAAATGAGAACTCCTCAATTGGATATCAAGTTCAGTTAAAAGGTTTGGAGGAAACCTTTACCAAAGTAGTGACATGGCTCAAGTTTTAAAAAAAACAATGTACGTTATGGTCCAGTGAAATATGCTGGAACAGGTCAAAGATCTGGCAGGTATGATAAATCCTGCATAGGTAAGTCTTAACAAGCAGCATTCCGATCTAGCTCTGCTGTGAAACGCGTTGGCTGAGTTTTGCTCGTTTTACCTACAGCTTTCACACTCTAACCTACATCCTTCATCAGTGATGTCATCAGTGATGTCACTGACCATGTCATGAATGATGTAATATGTGACGTCATCAGCAGTGCATTGCGGGGGCACGACTTATAGTTAACTGAACTAACTATAACAGTGGAATTTCTATTGTTTTGTAAGAGTGAAATGTCCAGCTATAACGTCCCTGAAACCTATGGTTTTTTCAGAGAATTTCTAAGGTTTTTTAAATGCTAATTTCTAACTATAACGTACCTGAAACCTATGGTTTTTTCAGTCAATTTCAATGGTTTTCTAAATGCTAATTTCTAACTTTGACATCCCTATTAAGTCCCCTTGAATCCTGAAGGTCCCTGGTGGCCAAGTAGCCATGTACATTCAGTAAGTGCCACAGACCTGCGTTACAGTGAGGTGTTCTGATGCCACGCCCCTTTTTACACCACGCTGCAAACACAGTTTCTGGCACACTGCTGCTCAGAGGATGAAGTCCACTTGAGGTCCTCAGGACACAAGAGGACCTCATCGCCCCACCAGCAGTGCACCAGAAGCCACGTTTGTGGAGTGGTGTAAAAAGGAGCATCGCCTCGGAGCACCTCTCTGCAACGCACCCCTGTGGCATTTACAAGAGGTATCTGGTGGACTAGTTGGTCCCCAGGGGCCCTCAGGATTGAACGGTAATTAATCCCCCAACTTAATATGCGCCACAGGGCGCATTTGCACTGTGGTGCAAGGGGGGGTGGGGCCTGATGTGACAAGTGTGCAAACACGCCCTTTGGTGTGTTTTAAGTTCAGTGATGAAGTCTCCTTGACTCCTGAGGGTCCCTGAGGATCAAGTAGCCCACCAGCTACCTGCAGTAAGCGCCACAGAGCTGCGTTGCAGAGTCGTGTAAAAAAGGGGGCGTAGCCTTGGACCACCACGCAGCTCCCTGGTGCTTACTGGAGGTACCTGGTGGGCTAGTTGGCCCCCAAGGACCCTTAGGATTGATTTATCAATTCAGGCCACGCCCCCTCCCAGCATCACTGTGCAAACGTGCCCCCTGGTGCGTTGTAAATTGGGGGATTAAATCCCCTTGAGTCCTGAGGGTCCCTGGGGCCCAACTAGCCCACCAGGTACCTCCAGTAAATGCCTCAGACCTCCTCTCTGCAAGGCAGGCCTTCAGCGCATACTGGAGGTACCTGGTGGGCTAGTTGGCCCCCAGGGACCTCCAGTATTGACGGGGAATTAATTCCCCAACTTAAAACGCGCCACAGGGTGCCGGTATTTTTTTATTTATTTCTTTTAGAAGGGGGGGCTGTGTGGCCCCCCTTTTTTTTGCTTTTTTGGGCCCTGGGGACCCAACCCCCAGGGCCTGATGCCTTTAAAAAAAAAATCTGAACGGGAAGGGGCCACGTGGGCACCCCTCTATTGGCCAATTCCGGCCCCGGAGACCCCATCCCCCGGGGCATGGCCACATTTATTTATTTGTTTATGGTGGGGGGCTGCGTGGCCCCCCTCCTGAGGCCTCTATTGGCCCCAGGACCCCATCCCCCGGGGCCGGCCTTTATTTAAAAAAATATATTTTTGTTATATTTTAATATATATACATTTTTTGGGGAGGGGAGCTGCATGGCTCCCCTCCCGGGCCACTTCTGGCCCTGGAGACCCTATCCCCCGGGGCCTGGTCATCCTTTTTTTATTTATTTTTCAGAGGGGGGCCACGTGGCCCCCCTCCTCAGGCCAATTATGGCCCCTAGGACCCCCATTCCCCCACAGTAGCGCCGGCTCCCCGCCCCCTGCGGGAGCCGGCATTGCTTTTCCACAAGGGAAGCTGCTAACATGCAACTCCCCTTGTGGAAAAGCAATCTGGTTTGGATTTTGTAAGCGAGATACAAACCAGTGTTTGCTATGACAGGGCAGGAGCCGTACATCTCCCACCCTGCCATAGCAAGCAACAGTGTCCTGGGGGTAGGCACCCCGGGACACTGCAAGAGCTGGCCCTGGGGGGTGGTGGTCCCCAGGGCCATGAAGGGCTCCAGGAGGGGGGCCCCCTCCCATCTAGTGCAGAGCCCCGGGTAGGTGGTAGTCCCCGTGGCTCGGGGGTCCGTAAAGGACTCCCGCATTTGCTTATTAGTGCTCCGGGGAGGTGGCGGTCCCCAGGGCATGTGGAGGGGCTCTAGGCCCACACACAGGTTTATATATTTTGTTAAAAAAGCCCCAGGGGGTGGCGGGCCCTGGGGCAGCGGAGGGGCCATGTGCCCCCGTGAATAATTAATAAAAGCCCCAGGGTGTGGCAGTCCCCGGGGCTTGGGGGGCCTTGGAGGCCCCCACACATTAAAAAAGGAAGCCCCGGGGCTGCAGGAGGACCGAGTGCCCTCCTGCACATAATATTAAGCAAGCTCCGGTGGGTGGAGGTTCCCGGGGCTGAGGGGGCCCCCGCATATATTTCTTGCCAATGCCCCCAGGACCTGGCCCACCTGGGGGCCTCAATTAAATGCAGCATGGGAGCCCGCGCTTCATTTATTTAAACAGATTTGGCGGGATTCGTGACCCCAGTGTGAATTTTGCCTAATTGTTTTAAAAAAAATGCTGGCCCTGTAGAGGTCCTTGTGGGACCCCCTTAGCAGGCCTAGGGGGCCAGGGTGTTTCTACCCTGTGCCCTTTTCTTGTTTAATATTTTTTTTTCACTGTTTTCTTGTGACGTGGTTCTACCGAGTCACAAGATGGCTGCCAACACTTCCTGGTTTGGAGTGTTGCCAGACAATTCGAATAAAGCTCGTGGTCGGGAGGGTTTGCGAATCCACCGCGGCCATGGATATCGAAACATACATTTTTTTTTAAATGTCAGCAACTACTGAACAGATTTACACCATTTAAAAAAAAGATCGCTTTCTGAATCAAGCATTACCTTTTTGCCAAATTTGGGGTAATTTCGTTCAGCATTTCGGGCTGTAGCCTGTCTCAAAATTTCCTATGGAAATTAGCACACGAAAAACGCGTTTTAGGACCTCCCTTTTTCTCAGCCCCCGCTTGACAAATCACCCCCAAACTTTCAGGATAGGAGCTGACCTGGATTGCCTTTTATTTTGGAGAATTTCGCGAAGATTCGTCAAACAACGCTAAAGTTATTAGCAAATCAAAAATCCTGTGGAAACTAGAGGGGTCATTACAATGGCGGGCGGATCGCTATAATACACCGTCCGCATGCCATTTACCCCAGCCATATTATGAAGGCGGGGGTACCGCAGCGGATGGAAAGTCCGTCTAGTGCTTTTCCGTCGGTCGATTTGTCGACCGGCGGAAAAAGGACACAATATGGTGGCGGTGTCTTGCAGAAACCGCCATTCATATTATGATGGCAGCAGAAATAGTCCTTTCCATGGCGGCGATGCCATCATGGAAAGGAATTGAGGTCTTTGCATTTGGGAACCTGTTGTGGGCCCCCATGGTGTTGGGGGGTGGGGGGTGCACATGGGGGGTACATACCCCCCTCCATTTGCATGCACAAGTTGGCAGGCAACGCGCTGTGCCTGCCACGTTGTGCATGCAAATGCGCAACATGCATACTGTGCATTGTGGCGGGTGCTGCTGGCAGCACCGCCCACCACAAAGCATAATATGCTGGATGTGACTGCAAGTGTGGCAGTCGCATCCTAATCTGCATGGTGGGACCGTCACACCCTTGGCGGGCAGTCCCGATTACCGTTACGGTGGCGGGCGGACTATGTCCTCCCGCCATTGTAATGTGTCCCTTAGTTTTAACTATAACTACCTACTGGCGACTGAGGTATCGGCTCAACTCCTGCCCACCCTGGGGGCTGGCTGAGCAAGGGCTTCTACCAGTGGTGGCTCGTGACTACATGAAGATTCGAGTGCACTGTCACTTCATCTCAGAGCCCGGCAAAATTCCTGCGCCCAAGGCTGGAATGTCAAGGGGACCAAAGGGAGCCTGGCAACATCGTACCTGGATGTCCCGTAACATAACGCACCTTTTTCCTGCTACTTTTCCCCACGCAACATCGAGCCAGAAACACTGATTTCTGGGTAATGAAGTCCACCATGGATTGCAGTGGCAGTGTGACCATGTGACTAGGGGTCAGTAACTTTTCCTCCAATGAGGTCGTTGCAGGATATACAAAGATGGGGTGGAGCTATATTCAAGGAGCAGCTGCATCTGAGGAAGGCCATTTTGGCCGAAATGCATTATGAACACGCTGGTTTTAATAAAGGTTTCCTTGTTTTCCCCGAAGTGGCCTCTTCTCCTTGCTTACCTGGAGGGGATTTGTTCATATATGTACAAAATATCTTTAGATCACTATATATATATATATATATATATATATATATATATATATATATATATATATATATATATATATATATATTTATATATATATATATTATCTACTGGCGGTCGCCAGTAGATAGTTATAGTTAGGACCTATTTTCCATAGGAAATCCGCAACATTCTATTCCCAATAAGTCTGGCGCCGGTTGACGAATCTTCGCGAAATTTTCCAAACTTTTGGCCAGCTCCGCTCCTACCCTGAAAGTTTTGTGGTGGTTCATCAAGCGGGGGCCGAGAAAAAAGGGGAGTCCCAAAACATGTTTTCCCTATGCAATTTCCCATAGGATCTGTTGTCGCAGCTACAGCCCGAACCGCTGAACGGAATGACACCAAATTTGGCAAAGAGGTAGTCCTCAGTTCAGACTCGTGCCTTTTGCATAAATGGTGTGAATCCGTTCAGTAGTTCCTGAGAAAATTAGAGTTAAAAGTACATATATATCTAGGGCCGGGGAGGATCCGCGCACCCTACCCGCACCGTAAGCGCACCCTCCCGATCGCACGCTGAATGCTAATTGGCTGTCGAGTCTCTGTCTACATTCGAAACTAGGAACTGTTGGCGTGCATTTTCTGCCTCGGTAGAAGCGAGGCTGAAGAAGCAAGGGAAATAAGAGTGTAAAACATATAAAGGGGGCAGAGTTGAAATACTCAGACCCTCTAGAGGTGCTTAGGGGTCCCAGAAGGACCCCCTGGGCCCCCTTTTTAAAAAAGGAAAAAAACGGCGAAATGCGCGCACGGTGCGCGCATCCTATCGCGTTGGGTGCACGGATTCTCTCGCGTTGATCAAGCTTAAGTGTTTTGTTCTTGAGTGGCTCTAAAAAGAGCCGTTGTGTTCATTGAGAGTTTTTGGTACTTATAAGTAAGTACCTATACAGAGTCTAAAGTTGTCGAGGAAGACTCTGTTTCCTTCATCAGTAAAGTCTACTCCATCTCTCCTATACATCTCTTGCATATGAAAGCGCATATTGTTATTGTAAATGGACCCCATTCTATAGTCTCGGAGAAAAGCAGAAACAGATTTATTCACATGTTTCCTAGCTTTCTCAATCTGTGGACAAAAATGATCGGACCAGTTCCATTTCTGCCTTTGGCATATGTTAGAATACACAAAGGCAGTTTTGGGGAAAAGTGAAATCAGTTCTGCAAAGGTGTCCTTCATAAGCATTTCCAGACCTACCCCAGTCAAAATGCCTAGGTCATTGCCACCACAGTGCACTATTATGAGGTCAGGGTATTGGATTTGCATGAAGGATTTCACCAATGGCATCAATTGGTGCCACTTTAACCATCTCTGTCCAATCCATTTAATGTCTACATTTGGCAAACCTAGGTCTTTGTGAATGCCTTTGTTTTCTGCATACCTTTGGCTCCAGAAAATATAGCTGTGTCCCACAATCCACACTCTAAGCATCTTGAAAGGATGTCTGGATGCACTCAGATGGTCTCTGTAAATGAAATGGCAGTTTGGAAAGTATGATGTTTCTAAAATGGTGGCTAAGATGCAATTTTGAAAAAAGACAAGAAATCATTGGTTGTTTGACAACCTTCTACACTGAAAGGTAGGGTGTATATTTCTGTTTTTTAAACGCATGATTCTTATTGGTTAGCAAAAACTGATTGTAAGGAACATTATTTATGATAAGCTGATATGTTGAAAAGTCAAGCACACTTGCTGTCTTGATTAGAAACATTGTGTGCTGAACTTGTGACCTGTGTGCTCAGTACAGTGTTCCAACACCGGTTTCTATGGTAAAGGGCAGAAGGCAGATTGGGAAGGGTTCAAATTTATGTCATTTGGGAAGGGTTGAAATCTTTAACCAATAGAAATGTGTGTTTACTTTTGAATTTATGTGGGAAGGAATGTGATTTGATGTGTACATGCATATGTGTGGAAAATGAGAGGGAAACTTTTTCATTCTTTGCTTTTGCTGAGAGGTGCACAGTGCTGAAATTCTGTAAAAGAAAATATGGTGAGTGACTGATATACTTCTTAATCTACAAAACAACTTGAAAGGTGAGGTATTTAATTGTGAGAGGATGTATGTAGACTATTTTGATTCTAATGCATTTCTCCTGCTAAAGTGTAGGGAGTACTTTTTTTCTCTACAATCTTATTGACAGTGTGTGTGCATGTAGAAACCATTATGTGATAAGCATTTGTGTTTTTCATGTGTTTGTAGACAGATAACTGTGCTGTTTTTACATTTTGGTAGAATTAGAATCCAGTCATTGTTTATGAATTTGTGAAATGAGTTATGTTTCTACACTAAAATGTAGTACTCCTTCTAGATGAAGAAATGTGTTTTGGTATAGTGCAAGGGATAGTGTTGCTTGTCTAGAATCATACAGTGAGTCTGTGTGCATTTGGGAACCACTGTGAGAGAAGCATTTGGTAACATTGCATATTTGCTGACAGATAACTGTTTTAAAACCTGTCTTGTTGTCAAGTTTTAGTAGCATTAGAAGGCAGTTTTTGCTTATGCTTTGATTAAATGAGTCAGGCTTTGACTCTAAAGTGCAGTTCTGAAATATGTAGTTTGTGTGCATTCCCCTTACCTCTTCCACTGTAGTGAATGAGTTTTGGTAAACTCCTAGGGATAATGGTGCTTGTCTAGAATTGCACTGTGAGTGTGTGTGCTTTTGGGAACCACTGTGAGAGAAGCATTTGGTAACATCATGTATTTTCTGACAGATAACTCTTTTAAAACCTGTCATGTTGTCAAGTTTTAGTAGAATTAGAAGCCAGTCTTTGCTTATGCATTGATAAAATGAGTCATGCTTTGACACTAATGTGTTGTACTTTAATATGTAGATTGTGTGTAGTCTCCTTATCCCTTGCACAGTAGTGAATGAGTTTTGGTAAGCTGCTAGTGATAGTGTTGTTTGTCTAGAATCACACTGTGAGTCTGTGTGCATTTGGGAACCACTGTGAGAGAAGCATTTGGTAACATTGTGTATTTGCTGACAGATAACTGTTTTAAAACCTGTCATGTTGTCAAGTTTTAGTAGCATTAGAAGCCAGTCTTTGCTTATGCATTGATAAAATGAGTCATGCTTTGACACTAATGTGCTGTACTTTAATATGTAGATTGTGTGTAGTCTCCTTACCCCTTGCACAGTAGTGAATGAGTTTTGATAAGCTGCTAGGGATAGTGTTGCTTGTCTAGAATCACACTGTGAGTCTGTGTGCTTTTGGGAACCACTGTGAGAGAAGCATTTGGTAACATCGTGTATTTGCTGACTGATAACTGTTTTAAAACCTGTCTTGTTGTCAAGTTTTAGTAGCATTAGAAGCCAGTCTTTGCTTATGCGTTGATTAAATGAGATAGGCTTTGACACAAAAGTGCAGTCCTGAAATATGTAGATTGTGTGCAGTTCCCTTACCACTTCCACAGTAGTGAATGAGTTTTGGTAAACTCATAGGGATAGTGGTTGTTGTCTAGAATCAAACTGTGAGTCTGTGTTCATTTGGGAACCACTGTGAGAGAAGCATTTGGTAACATCATGTATTTGCTGACAGATAACTGTTTTAAAACCTGTCATGTTGTCAAGTTTTAGTAACATTAGAAGACAGTTATGTCTTATGCTTTGATTAAATGAGTCAGGCATTGACACTGAAGTGCAGTCCTGAAATATGTAGATTGTGCGCAGTTCCCTTACCACTTCCACTGTAGTGAATGAGTTTTGGTAAACTCCTAGGGATAGTGGTGCTTGTCTAGAATCACACTGTGAGTGTGTGTGCATTTGGGAACCACTGTGAGAGAAGCATTTGGTAACATCGTGTATTTTCTGACAGATAACTCTTTAAAACCGGTCATGTTGTCAAGTTTTAGTAGCATTAGAAGCTAGTCTTTGCTTATGCATTGATAAAATGAGTCAGGGTTTGACACTAAGGTGCAGTACCATGTACTATTCTCTTCACTTCGCCAGAACTGAAAATGTAAAAGTTTTACCCAGGCACTCTCCTAGCAGTAGTCTGATGATTTAGTCAGTTTCTAAGTATTCATGTTGTGAACCATACATTACCACATGGACTGCTTCAAATGTCTATGCAGTATGCATGCAGTCTTCTAACATACTATGCACTTGTCTTTCACACCTTCAATTCCCTAGTCAGTATCCATACACTTCCAGGAAACACCCTGTCACTCCCTTTGCACTCCTCTAGTGACCCATTCAGTACCAAGTACTAATCCATTCACTGTGCCAGAAGTAGGGGTGGGCGGAATTTGCGGAATTAACTTCCGCAAATTATCGCGAGAATGCAGAAAATCTCCGCAAACACGCCGGAAATATCGCGAAGATGCGGAAGTTTTTTTGCCGCCTGTTCGCGGTATTTTTTGCGTGTTCGCGGGTCGCCAACTTACCCATGCGGTCGCTCACGGGCGCGGCCATCTTGTTTTCACTTGTCCCGCCCTCTGGCGTTGTTTACTTCCTGTTCCGGGTCGCGCAATGCATGTTCGCGGTCGAGATTTCCTGTTCGCGATCGCTTTTACTTGATCGCGTTGCTTTTTGCTTGCTCAGGGAGAAAATATCGCGCGAACTTGCGCACGTGGTCGCAACGGGCGCGGCCATCTTGTTTTCCACTCTATTGCATGGTTCTGGGGCCTGATTTTCAATCCTCCCTAAATCTTTTCAATCCTTTGTTTATAGCCACTTTTTTTGGATCTTTATTACTTATTATTTCTCTAACTATTTTCCTGCCTCTATATTTTTGGTTTTTGTGTACTTTTTTTTTGTTTTTTAGCTACTTTTTCTCTTTGTATTGCCCGCTATTTATTTCCTTTACTCCTTTATTTATTTTACCTTTTCTTTCCCGCCCCGTCCCCAGAACCATGTCCAAGGGCAGGGCTGTTCGCCGGCGCAGCCAGAGCCGCGACCGCCTTCCTTGCGGAAGGCGGCGCCCACAAGGGGTGCATGCACGGGCCTTATTTGGGGAGGCGGAGTTGGCTGCACTAATTTTCTTTGTGCAGCGCCACCTCCCCTCAACCCTGGCAGCAGGTGGCAGGCCTGGGTCCGGGTACGGCCTCCGGGAGCGTCGGCAGTGGTGGGGGAAGGTGCGCCGGGCAGTGTCGCGCATCTCTGGGGTCCGGCGCACCCAGGCACAGCTGACGCACCGGTGGTCCGACATCCTGGACCGTGAGCAGGACCTGCTGGACCTGCTAGGAGTGGAGGTCCCGGGGCTTGGTGAGTACCTATTTAATTATTACAATGTAAAGAAGACGAAAGAGGCGTGATAGTCTTCTTGTAGATTTAATTAAGTTCCAACAAATAGGACCACTGATACAAAGTGGCACAGCATCCAACAGTCCCAGCTTCAACTGCCAAAGCTCCCACCCTTCCAGAACCTCCCCACACAATTCCACCCCATGAGGCCCGGAATGTACACATACATTCCAGACACAAGAGGGGAAAGCAAGGTAGGACCAAAAGGAAAAGGAGAAGAAGAAATAGTAACCCACAACACATCCCCCACCCTTACAATAAAGGATGATTACATTGCAAGGGACAGAGATGCAAAAACAGAATACATGAAGTAAAAAAAAACACTACACAACAATGCAACAAAAATGTGGTAAGAACAAAATAGACATCTCAAGACATCTGATAATCTTTATGCCAATTCGGCTTACATCTCAACCTTCTACAAGTGCCAAAACCTGGAACCTGGGAAGTGGCATTGCTGCGGGCTGGTTTGGAAACAGATTCACATGTCGGGACAGATCCACGAACATTAACCCCAGGTTCCCACTTGACCAACCTGGACATGCTCCACACTTCACCAGAGTCCAAAACAACCACATTCTTCCTGACCTCCTTAATGACAAAGGGCCCCATAAACCGCGGCCGCCCCTTTTTCAACAGACCAGGATTTCTGATCAATACTTCATCCCCCACACACCAGTGTCTAAAAGATGTGGAGTTTCTCTGATCAAATCTGCGCTTATACTCTCTCTGATAGGCACTTCTCCTCGAGTCTACCTGCTCATTCATTTTGGAATCATTCACATCCAACTTCAACCAAGCAGGACTCAGCTTGTCATGGGCCTTCCTTCCTCTTAAAATAGAAAAAGGAGAAACAGAAGTCAGCCAATTTGGAGTGGTGCGATGAGCCCACCACGTCTCCCTGAGCATCTTCTTAAGAGAAGACCTAGTTTGCAAAGCCCTCTGGGCACAATTTTTAACCAATTTATTCATGCTTTCCGCAAGACCATTGGCTTGCGGTGAGTACAACGCTGTCTTGAAATGAATGATGGACAACTCTTTCAAAAATCTGCTCATCTCATGCGAGACAAATTGCACCCCATTATCTGTAATAAGCCATTTGGGAATGCCTTCTCTTGAAAATTCCTCTGAGAGAAATTCAATAACAGTTCTAGTATTGACAACAGACACACATTTAGTGACCACCCATTTAGAGGTGTAGTCCACCAATAACAACACATAACGCTCATCAGGAGGAAATAGCTCAAAAGGCCCAGCAATATCCAAACCCAACTTGGACCATGGCTCAGAAGGAACATCTACTGGAGAAAGAGGTGCCACCCGAGTTTTTTTGCTTTTGTCACTGTTGGCACATTCCCAGCAGTCCTTTACAGCACCTTCCACCTGACGATCCATTGTTGGCCACCAGTACCATTCACGTACTCTGGCCTTGGTCAGATTCCTCCCCAAATGCCCTTCATGTGCCAAATTGATAATCTTCCCCCTAAGCCCTTGAGGAGGTATCACCCGATTACCCCTCAACAATTTTTCATCAAAAACACTCAATTCATCCTTAACATTAAGAAAAGGCTTCAAGGGCTCAGGTACCTCACTGTCCACAGGCCAACCCTTGATAGAATACTCCTTGAGCATCTCCAAATCTTTATCCTCATGAGAATTGAAAGACCACTCATCAGAACCAACAGCAGATTCATGCACCCATGCCACCAAGGAATTTTCCACTTCCACACCTGATTGCTGCAAGGGTAACCTCGAAAGACAGTCCGCAATCGCGTTCTTTGAACCTTGCACGTATTCAATCACAAAATTGAATTCAATCAACCCCTCCATCCAGCGCTTGATCCTAGGTGAGATATTATCAGCCTCCCTGCAGGTGAAAATTTGACACAAAGGGCGATGATCAGATTTAATAACAATAGGTATTCCCCAAAGGTAAAACTTAAAGTGATGTATTGCCCAGAAAACCGCTAATGCCTCCCGCTCAATTACAGAGTAGCGCTCTTCTGCACCCTTGAGTGAACGAGACGCAAAGGCAATTACTCTGGATTCACCATCCACAACTTGTGATAGAACTTCCCCCAACCCAAGCATACTAGCATCAGTGCACAATACAGTTTTCCTGCGAGCATCAAAATGCCCTAAGGTCGGCATACAACCAATCTTCCCCTTAATGGAGTCAAAGGCAGAAGAACAATCATCAGACCATGAAAATTGCACCCCCTTCTTAAGCAGCAACCTAAGAGGAGAAGCAATCACAGCAAAGTTTGGTACAAATTTAGAACAAAACTCCGCAAGTCCTAAAAATGATCGTACCTGATCCTTGTTGATAGGTACAGGAGCCTTCACAATGCTCTCTGCTAGATCCAATTTAGGACTAATCCCCTCAGCAGAGATGGTATGTCCCAAATAACTCACAGAGGACACCCCAAATTTACATTTTTCCTTCTTAATAACCAAGCCAGCTTCCTGTAGCCTTAGCAAAACCATCCATAAATGTTCATCATGTTCCTCTTGATCCTTCCCATACACTAGAATGTCGTCCTGGAAGATAAGAACCTTTGATAATCCTCCCAGCACCTTATTCATGACCCTCTGGAAACATGCTGCGGCAGAAGCCAAACCAAAAGGCATGCGAACAAACCTAAAAGCCCCCAGAGGTGTCACAAAAGATGTCAAATGTCTCGAGTCTGGATGAAGTAGCACCTGATGGTATGCGGATGACAGATCCATGACACTAAAACACTTAGCATCCTTGATAAGAGCAAGAGTTTCAGAAATGTTAGGCAAAGGCTGTCTGTCAACCCAAATGTGCTTGTTCAAACCGCGCAAGTCCACACACATGCGAATCCCTTTCCCACCATCCTTAGAAGCCAAAACAATGGGGGCCAACCATTCAGAACACTCAATTTCTTCAATGACCCCCATGACCAACAGCCTATCAAGTTCTTGCTTTAAAGGTTCCATCATCAAATGAGGAACTTTCCTCACTTTGGAAACAAAAGGTTGAGCATTTTCTTTCAGCACGATCCTATGCTCAAAGTTCCTCAGTAACCCTAACTCATCGCTGAAAACTTTAGGAAAACACAAACTCACATCCTTGCCAGTTAACACCTCATGAGACAAAAGTAAAACTTTTTCAGGAGAATTGGGATTCAAAATGATCCCCATGTCCCGTTGGTGCCTCCAGCCTAAAAGATTATCACCTCTCTTAGCCACATACACCTTCCCCACGGTTTCCCTGTCCTTATACTGAATTTTCCTGACCACATATCCCAAAACATCTATTCTGACACCCCCATAGCCTACAGGGTTGATGTCAGGAGGGAATAACTCAATCTTATCTAGACCAAAAACTGCATCCCAATTGGCATCACCAACCATCGTATAGGGTGAACCAGAGTCAGCCAAAACGGGAAAACGTTGACCACCAATCAATACATCGCACATGGGCATGTCTAAACCATCACCATCCACCAGTCCATTCTCCTTGACACTACATACAAACTTCTTCTCCTCTTCAACATAACGCACAACTTGATTATCTTCAACATAACGCACAACCTGATTACCTTTGTACTGACACACTCTGGCATAATGGCCCTTTTTGCCACACTTATTACAAACTACAGACCTTGCATAACAGTTAGAACTATTAGGAAGATGCCTGTCGCTACCACACCTAAAACACTTAAAACCAGGTCTGATATTCTTGAACCCACTCTGTTCAGAATTGGAAGTCTTGTAATTAAAAGTAGATTGTTCAGAGTCTTGAATTTTTTTATCCTTGTCACCAACATTACCCTTGAACCCCAGCTTACCTTCTCTAGCATCATCTTTCTTTAAATCATATTTTTTTATCTCATGAATAGCTTTCTCATCAGCTGAAGCATCATTACCTTTCTCAGGTCTCATCTCTCGCACCCACATATTAGTGTTCTCCATACCCTCAACAATGGCTAGGGTTTCCTTAAGATCAGGATTCTTGGCAAGAAGCTTTTGCTGCACCTTCACATCATTCGTGCATCTAACAACCTGATCTCTGATCAAAGAGTCAGTCAGTTGCTCAAACTCGCAAGTGCGAGCTAACGTCTTCAAAGCAGCCACATAACTGGTAATTCTCTCATGCTTACCCTGAACCCTGCTAAAAAACTTATGACGTTCCAAAACCACATTAATTTTAGAACCAAAATGCCTCTCAAGCATCATGATAGACATGTCGTAAATATTCTCAGGCTCACCTTCCCCACGTCCAAGAACAATCTCATCCAACCCATCATACACATGTCTGCCTTCAACCCCCAAATTATGTAACAAAGTGGCTTGCTTGCGTACCGCTGAACATTTTTCACCCCCAATAGCTAATAAATACGAATCAAACAAAGGCTTCCATCTCTTCCACGGTAAGATGGGATCGCCTGCATCGGAAAGAAACTGTGGGGGTTGAGACATACCAGTAGCCATAGTGCAAAAGCACACGTAAGAAACTAAATCTAAGCCTATAGTTACATTAACAAATGTACAAAAAAAAAACGTACAATAGATAAAAGAGTACCACTGTCCCACACCCACAAGAAAACAGTACTTCAATAAGGAGTGTTGGTGTTGATCACGGAGAAATCACGAAGCAGTGAAGAAATGCCCCTTAAACTCCACGCGAAGAAATGTGCATGTCAAAGATAAATAAATAACAGTACCTCCACAAACAGTGCGTGCATCACGGCAATAAGGATCCTTTAATGAACAGAGGTGTGCGCATCACCGCGCATGTGCAAGGCAACAACAAAGTTCCTCAACAAAATGAAGGTGTGCGCGTCACCGCGCAGAGAAAGAATCAGCCCTCGTTAGGAATTCCAGAGAAAAATGAAGGTGTGCGCGTCACCGCGCAAAGAAAGATTCAGCCCTCTTGAGAAATTCAGAGAGAACCACTCCCAAATGCGTATATATTGCACTAAAAACTTAACGCTAACCAAAAAGTGGTGTGCGCATCACCGCGCATGGACAGAAGCTTCACACACTAGCGCGCATGTCAGAGGGATCAGCTCCGAGATCGCTGCTTCCTTGCTACCTCCGACGCGCATGCGCGAGCTCCAAATCTTCTTACAAAGATCGCTGCTTCCTTGTTGCTTCTGACGCGAGTGTGCCAGCTCAAAATCTTCCGGAAACTCAAATGTGCTCCCTGTCGCACCGGAGCCCTGCCTCTCCGCGAAGCTCGCTGACAGCGTCACCTTCACTCGAAACCGGAGATCTCCACAGCAGGGATCCAGCGACCAACGGCAGTCGTCAAGGCAACCCAGGTAGGCAGAGTACAGCCGTTGTCAATCGTTCACTTTCCGAGGTACAGACAATATTAGTCCTTCCAGAATTTAGTCAAAATAGCAGATTACCTAGCAGGTTTTACAGTGGAAATCGTCGACTCTTTTTCTTTTATTTTTGAAGAAGCAATCTCACACGTCTGGGTTCGATGGGGAAACCAGTGGTCCTGACACCTGTCCCCACACAGGTTCAACTCGTCGCCAGTGTAAAGAAGACGAAAGAGGCGTGATAGTCTTCTTGTAGATTTAATTAAGTTCCAACAAATAGGACCACTGATACAAAGTGGCACAGCATCCAACAGTCCCAGCTTCAACTGCCAAAGCTCCCACCCTTCCAGAACCTCCCCACACAATTCCACCCCATGAGGCCCGGAATGTACACATACATTCCAGACACAAGAGGGGAAAGCAAGGTAGGACCAAAAGGAAAAGGAGAAGAAGAAATAGTAACCCACAACATACAACTTTGTGTCTGTTCTTCTGCTCTATGTTATATATTGCGAATATCTTTTTTTCCTTCCAACCAGCTAGAATGTTGCTGCTTGCAATACATTCCAGGTTATTAACGTTTAAAAGTCTTCTGTGATTATGACACAGGTGCTCTTCTGTGCTACTACTAATATTACTTGTTTGCAGCTTTGCGTTTGCGCTTGCTTAGCGTGATTCTTTACGAGTTTATTTTAGAGAAATTAAGTTACGTAATGCTACAGTGACTCACGTCCACTCCTTACTTTGTCCTGTCACTAATAGATAGGGGCGGATTGATACATAGGTTTAGGTACTTTGTATGAGCTTCTAATTGGTTAGTGGTATGCGTGATGCCCCCCTCACTCAGTTACGTGACGTGCTGCTAGTACGCCAGTCTTTAGAACCTTTCTAGTTTGTTCAATGAGTGGAGGTAGGCTTTGCAGTTACTTAGCAGTAGCAGATCAGCATCAATCAAACCAAAATTTGGTGTATACAAAAAATGTAGTCATGTTCATGTGTCCTCCATGATTGGATCATACACATTGTTGAGGAATACAGTGGAAATGCATACTTAATGTACAATTGGCATGCCTGGAATAGGTGGGCTAGGTTGGGTGGTACGTTGTACTAATACTTAGGCTTACTTGTAACTTAGTTTTCTGGAATCAGAATGGAAGAATGGATTACTGTTGATAAATAGTAACTTAAGTAGTCGAACTGCGAATCCCCCGATATTACATGTTGACCAGATGAGATCGGTCAATGTAGTTATTGCAATTGTTTACATAAGTGTTTTTTGACCGTTGTTGAAAAATATTGTATTTGCTTAAGTTGACACCATCCATCAATGTTTGTCTCTTTCTTATATCTTTCCTGTTCATCAGCACCCAGGGGCAGACGGGCAGGGACTGGGCAGTCGGCGGGACAGTAACACCACCAGGAGGACACCGCTGAGGGCTCCTCTGCTGGCCCCAGTAATTCTTCTTGTTTTTAATAATATTTCTTATTCCATAACTTTTACTGCCCCATTTCTCCCGAACTATAGTGTGTTTCCAAATGCTATTTTTTTACCACCAATTATCCTTCGATCTGTACGGTTTCAAAAAGCTTATCCCTGCCTCCGCTATGATGACTGAGTACTACTACATACTATCAGTCTGTCTGTCTGTACTGTAGTAGCTAGTCTTGCCCAGTTGGCCAGTGCCACTCTTTGTGAAAGGTTGTAATATAAAACTCATATTCACCAGTAGCTCGTACAATCCGTTGGGTCGTTGTCTTGTACTACTTTTTACTCTTGTTGATGTTTAGGCTTTGAAAATTCACAGCAACAGCCCTACCAGATTTCTTAATATTTTGATATGATACCCTATAGGACATACAACTGTTGTAGGGATCTTGCACATACATTTGCACCAGAAAATAGGATGTTGGTGATGGTAGGTTGGACCTTCCTTGCACACCTCAATCAGAAATTCCGCACCCACCACAATTCCACTGCTTGACTATAGTACTGTCTTGTCATACCTATTAGGTCTCGGAACCCTCCCCCCAAGATAACCAACAAGTAGACAACCCAGAACATTAACACACCCAACCTCTATCGTGGAAGCAATTCACATGCACACCCTTACTTTAATTTGCTCACTCGTGTAAGTTAGTCCACTCCACACCAAATACCACAAAGTCTATGTAAGTTTAAAATTTTTATTTCAATTTGAGAAGGTCTGTACACTGTTTTCTTAGCAGCACCAACCGGCAAATCAATAACATTAAAACAATATACATTGTTACACTTATACAGTTGGGAATTAAATCATGATAACTGAAGTGGTGGAAGGCAGCACCACCATCCCATAGCAATTTAGTTTATATACATTTATAAATGAAGATGTGAGTGAAGGGACCCCTCACCTCAGAAGAACCTAGTACTGGTAGTTGGTGCATCGTTCAGAAGCTCTGGTTCGTAGAAGCGAATCTTGCGTCTGTAATGCGAAAAAAGAAATGGTGTGCGTTAGTATATTGCAACTTGCAAGCATTTCTCAGCCGTGCCAAAAAGTGTAGCATCTATGGATAAGCAATATGGACTAACAGTAATAGTAGTACACCAGTTCTTCCTAAAAAAGTGGCTTGTTAATGTTTGTTGACCGCCTGTACGCAGCGCGTAGACTAGACAGTAGCAGTGTGAGGCAGGTCATGTGGGCTCAAAGGTGTCTTAAGAAGCTGCAAGGTAAAGGTAACGTCACATGTGCATGGCTAGGGCTAATCAAGCAAATGCTACAATGATCATATAACTTAGTGTCTACTCTACTACTACCTGATTTGTACTAGTGATTTATGTTAGTATTAACTCATTTTTCAACCTTGCTACTGATCAATAGGGGGGAGGTGTATATGTTGCCTAATAAATGTGTAATGTTTTCTAGGCGCATTACCGACCACCATTGCTGGGGCCAGCGAAGGCGACGCAGAGGGCGAGGATGCGGCAGTTGCAGATAGCAACGGAGGGGGAGTGGCAGCACCAGTGGCAGGCGGTGGTAAGTTAGATTCATAATCTTTAACTATTGTTGAACTTGACAGCACACTCACTGCAAAGGTGTACTGTATGTATATGTATACTGTACAGTTGTGAATTAGGGCCCCATTAGGATGGTGGGCATATTGCTCCCGCCGGGCTGGCTGGAATTCACTGCCGTCACCGCAGGGGCAAACCTCCCGCCATCCCTGTAGAAAATATTCAGACATGTCTAGGCGGAAAAGGGTTCAATATGGCGGTGGTGTCTCTCTCACCACACCGGCAGCCATATAATCTGCATTTTGGAATGCCTTTGCGTGGCGGCATTACCGTCCGCCACGGAAAGGCATGCACACATTGCAGAGTATGCTTGGGGGCCCCCATGGAGGGTACCTACCGATGCTATGGTACCCCCCCGACTTTCAAAGCAAAACGTGACAGGCTCCGTGCGAGGCCCGTCATGTTGCGCTTGGAAAAGCAGCACAACATTTTAGCATTGCTTTCAGCAAAGCCAACCAGAATTTAAATTTAAAATAACAGGGTGCGCCCGCCACTGTGCCGGGCGCATCATCCTAATTATTTGTCCCCACGGGACCCCCACCCTTTTTAGCAGTCGGATGGCGGGCGGACAAAGTCCGCCCGCTATCCGATGTCGTAAGTAAGTATGAGTTCTTGGGGACGTTTGAAGAGTGAACTAGAAGACTAGAATTCCCTTTAATTGGTATAGGACTAGGAGCCGGAGTATTGAGTAACCAATGTCCTCATCTATCTGATTTCAACTCCGCTTTGAAAGTTTTATGGAGAAGAGCACCTGGTGCACTGTTCAACTAAAAAGTGTAAGACAGGTGGAAGGAAGAAGGACGGGCGACATTTAAAATGTTATGTACTACTGTGCTTTATTTTATAGTGCTACTCTACCATGCCACTATGTGTATAAATAATTACCTTGTCCTACTGTTTTATTAAGACTATATTTTACAATTGTCTTGTTTTTTTCTTTTTGATACACAGCAACTCCGAAAGTCAACCGTAAGGAGTTGGCCGCCAAGGCACGGCGTCGGAAGCTGGAGGCAATCCAGCAGGAATACCGGCGGCTGGTGGTCCTAGCCGAGGAGGAGGAGGAGGCTGCTGCAGCTACTGAAGGCTCCTCCATTGCCCCGGGCCCCAGCCACCGCCCTCCAGCGGTACAGCGCCACCGCCGGGCGGCTGCCCGCCGCCACCGTGCCATCTCCGGTGCCCCCCCCACTGTGGCTGCAACTGCCGCGGCCTTAGACGCCGCGTCGCCCATTTGAGGACCAGATTCGTGTCCTCCTCCAGTCCCGCCCCACCAGTTAGTCCCTGTCACTGCCCCTTTTTTAATTCCTGTTCGTTCTTCACTCGTTTGGGCGTTCTCTATTTCTATGGACAGTCGTTGGGGTTAGGGAGGTGGGTGGGTTAGCTTTTGTGGGTTTAGTTTATTTGTTAGGGTCAATTAAATATATTTTTCTATGTTACATGCAATGTTGTTAATGTTTTGTAGGTGGGGTAACTGTTTTACATCACACTGTTTCTTTGCTGGTGCATGGCCGCCCATAGCGTGTGTTTGATTTCAATAATTTGCTGACTGTATAAGACACAAACAGATAGATGCGACACACCTCACTCATTGACTTGTCCTACTATGCATTCTTTGGAGTGGTGTTTGAAACTGACATAATTGACAACATGTCCATTATTGATTCTGCCTCCCCCAAACTTCTCTCTTACCGGTGCTTGATGTTTATGTCCAACTGTGGCACAGCACTGGCTGCATGGTGAAGATGGTTTCCTTTTTCATACATGCCATGATTGGGGTGGTGGTGGTAGTATAGTAGTAGTAGTATACACTGGCAGGGTGGCAGCATTTCCAAAAAAAGAAAAGGAGATAGTCAATCGCCTTTGAGAGACTGTTAGAGGAGTAGTTGAATGAAGTACATCACAGAATTTACCGAGCAACAATTATATGCTCAAATATTTGACAAAAAAACTGAATGCTGGTTATTATGAGGATAGCCTACTAGACAGAGTTACAAACTATAGTTTTGTCGACTTGGCTAAGTCTACAGTCTAACAGTTAGTGCTGTATATGAGGAATGACAACAAACAAATCCAATCAATGCCGGCAATTCATGCTGAGGTATATGTTCCTTTGTTAAATAAAATAACCTGTGAAATATCCTACTCATGGGTGGGCAAGCAGAAGAAGATCATCGCTCTGCATTGAAATTGAAGTAGTGTTGCTTTCACCACATCCGCCCCAGCAAGTGTGTGATTAAGTATTGGTGTACATTTAATTTAGTTACACCTCGACAATAAGTCACACAGCCCGGGGGAAGAGGGTTAGGGTCCGTTGATTGGATGGGAAGGGGGATTTTGGGAAAGGTTTGACATAGAAAAACAGTATGCATACATAGACAAACAAACGACAATCATTGAAGACTACCATACCATATCCATTCCATATGTTAAGGTATAAAAAAGGAAATGCATGCATGATGAGACCCGGATTACATACACTTCTATTTCTTGTTCTGTTCCGGCCTTAATACTTTAACAGATAGCAAATAGAAATTTTAAATATTGGTAGTGAAGAATCGTAAACACAGAGCAAACGTAATGATGATTGATAATAACAACTCCAAGAACACACTGTTGTAAAGAATGTATACAAGATATTAATCAAATTATTTAAAAGAAGTGAAAAGTGGATACTGTTACTGTCTTATCCTGGTCAAAAATGTGGACTGGTTTTTTGCATCTCGGCATTCCTCTTGCTCCTCTCGTCCATCAATCTTGGGTGTGTCGCCTCACCACTCGCCACTGCCCGGCTGGAATAAAAAGGTGATTGATTGGTAAGGTAATTAATATGCATTGTAATGTTTTACAAAGTTTTGGACAAGGCCCGGCCTGTAATTTTAGATTGAAAACCAAAGGGGATATTCAGAAAGAAAGTGAAAACAAATGCACAAGTGATGGTGTGGTGCAACAAGAACACTTTCCGAGGTGGCATGTATGCATATGCATCATCTCTACTGTAGTCTGTTTCCAGCATAGACCTTCAACAGTAACAGGAGAGATCAGGCCCACAGTGCTTACCATTAGCACATCCTATGTTAACACTTTAGAGTCCTTTTTTTTTTCTCTCAAAGAGTTGGACAAACGCAAAGCACATTATCCATTCCAGACATAGCATTTTACAGTTAAAGTTAGTAAAATCAATGCACTGCAGTCATCCCACCGCTACACTCTATTCAACTTCTACACAGACATTTGGGTGTGCTGTGGTTGTTGTTCACGTGTTTACCTTTAGGCTTTTCCGTTTTATGCCACTCATGAAACATCCTCCTGACTTCATCATCAGCTCTGATACTTCTACTGACTAAAGATCGGCCTGCAGTACAAGTGTAATTTTTATAACACAACAAGAGTAGAAATATAAATATTACTGACTTGAGTCATTCTTTATTGTGTACAGAAAGATAGATTACCACTAGTACACTTTGACATCACTTTGTGCACAACAAACAACGCAAACACAAAGACCAATAGCTCAGAGTCAGGTGTCCAATGCATGCCATTAATTATCATCATTTATTACCTGTTCCTTCTCATCTTAAGTTAACGGGCCGTCTCTTTCGCCATCATCATGACGGACGGTGCTGTTAAGTCACAGTCATTTGCATTGCGCAGATTGAGTGAGTCCCCTCCCTGTATTGAATTAAAAGCAATGTATCACCAAGATGCAGGAGAAGTACACATTTCTTGTTTGCCAGAAGAGGAAAATTAGTAATTACTAGTGTGTTCTGTAGAAAGTTGATTAGTGGCAGTGCACAATTACATCAATTCATGCGCAACACACCACAAAATCTACATCATTCAGTCTGCTATTCTGCGGCCAATGCATGGCATCAATCATTACCTGTTGCATCTCATCTCGTTAACGCTGCAGGCCGTCTCTTTCGCCATCATCATGATGGACGGTGCTGTTAAGTCACAGTCATTTGCATTGCGCAGATTGAGTGAGTCCCCTTCCTGTATTGAATTAAAAGCAATGTATCACCAAGATGCAGGAGAGAAGTACACATTTCTTGTTTGCCAGAAGGGGAACATTAGTAATTACTAGTGTGTTCTGTAGAAAGTTGATTAGTGGCAGTGCACAATTACATCAATTCATGCGCAACACACCACAAAATCTACATCATTCAGTCTGCTATTCTGCGGCCAATGCATGGTATCAATCATTACCTGTTGCATCTCATCTCGTTAACGCTGCAGGCCGTCTCTTTCGCCATCATCATGATGGACGGTGCTGTTAAGTCACAGTCATTTGCATTGCGCAGATTGAGTGAGTCCCCTTCCTGTATTGAATTAAAAGCAATGTATCACCAAGATGCAGGAGAGAAGTACACATTTCTTGTTTGCCAGAAGGGGAAAATTACTAGTGTGTTCTGTAGAAAGTTGATTAGTGGCAGTGCACAATTACATCAATTCATGCGCAACACACCACAAAATCTACATCATTCAGTCTGCTATTCTGCGGCCAATGCATGGCATCAATCATTACCTGTTGCATCTCATCTCGTTAACGCTGCAGGCCGTCTCTTTCGCCATCATCATGATGGACGGTGCTGTTAAGTCACAGTCATTTGCATTGCGCAGATTGAGTGAGTCCCCTTCCTGTATTGAATTAAAAGCAATGTATCACCAAGATGCAGGAGAGAAGTACACATTTCTTGTTTGCCAGAAGGGGAAAATTAGTAATTACTAGTGTGTTCTGTAGAAAGTTGATTAGTGGCAGTGCACAATTACATCAATTCATGCGCAACACACCACAAAATCTACATCATTCAGTCTGCTATTCTGCGGCCAATGCATGGCATCAATCATTACCTGTTGCATCTCATCTCGTTAACGCTGCAGGCCGTCTCTTTCGCCATCATCATGATGGACGGTGCTGTTAAGTCACAGTCATTTGCATTGCGCAGATTGAGTGAGTCCCCTTCCTGTATTGAATTAAAAGCAATGTATCACCAAGATGCAGGAGAGAAGTACACATTTCTTGTTTGCCAGAAGGGGAAAATTAGTAAGTACTAGTGTGTTCTGTAGAAAGTTGATTAGTGGCAGTGCACAATTACATCAATTCATGCGCAACACACCACAAAATCTACATCATTCAGTCTGCTATTCTGCGGCCAATGCATGGCATCAATCATTACCTGTTGCATCTCATCTCGTTAACGCTGCAGGCCGTCTCTTTCGCCATCATCATGATGGACGGTGCTGTTAAGTCACAGTCATTTGCATTGCGCAGATTGAGTGAGTCCCCTTCCTGTATTGAATTAAAAGCAATGTATCACCAAGATGCAGGAGAGAAGTACACATTTCTTGTTTGCCAGAAGGGGAAAATTAGTAATTACTAGTGTGTTCTGTAGAAAGTTGATTAGTGGCAGTGCACAATTACATCAATTCATGCGCAACACACCACAAAATCTACATCATTCAGTCTGCTATTCTGCGGCCAATGCATGGCATCAATCATTACCTGTTGCATCTCATCTCGTTAACGCTGCAGGCCGTCTCTTTCGCCATCATCATGATGGACGGTGCTGTTAAGTCACAGTCATTTGCATTGCGCAGATTGAGTGAGTCCCCTTCCTGTATTGAATTAAAAGCAATGTATCACCAAGATGCAGGAGAAGTACACATTTCTTGTTTGCCAGAAGAGGAAAATTAGTGTGTTCTGTAGAATGTTGATTAGTGGCAGTGCACAATTACATCAATTCATTCATGCGCAACACACACAACAAAATCTACATCACTCAGTCTGCTTTTCTGCGGACAATGCATGGCATCAATCATTACCTGTTGCATCTTATTTTCAGTTAATGGCCAGTCTCTCTCGGCTCTGAAGGAGGATAGCTATAGAAGTCATCAGATTCATGGTCCACTTGTTTTGGAAGGACGAGGAAAGTTTGAATTTGTTGTTACCATCATCCAATCATCATTCATGAGGGAAATGGAATTGACCAGGAGATGCAGTATGATCGAGCGGAGGAGCTGGATTCTGAGGACTGTAGTGTCAAATGGCAGACACCTGAAACTTGTATCTTAAATTAGAAGATTAGAAGACGGTGATAATGCATTGGTTGCGATTCACAAGTTTATAACCGGAACAACAGACACAAACAAAGGGGGAAAAAAGGGAGGAAGACAGTAAGTGCGAGCCTAATTGTCAGGGAAGTATAGCTCGTCCTCAAACTCTGGGGGATCTTCCAGTAGTAGGTAATCATCTGACACAATACTTCCGTCACCTGAGCCGCTGTCCTCATCTTCCTCTGTTGATTCATGCATTGTGTAATTCGGTGGTATGAAGTGCTGATTCATTTTGATCATTGTTAACCTCTCCACGTTTTTGGGAGATAGACTGGTCCTTCTCAAGGTTACAATGGAACCTGCAGCACTGAAAACACGTTCGGAAGAGACACTTGCGACAGGGCAAGCCAGATAGCTTATCGCCAGCCTGCTGAGCTGTGGCCATTCAGACCTTTTCCTATGCCAATACTGCACTGGGTTTTGATCAACGTACACCTCTGTTGGGTCGTCCAGATAGGCCTGGACCATCCGCTCAATGTTCAGGGTTGCTGCTGGTAAGCTTTTGTGCTGTTTTTTCTGTGCATCAGCACTGTGCTTAAGGCCCATCTTTACATACCAATCTGATAATGATTGTACTCGGCCGAATGATCCAGTTATTGTTTTTGTAGTCGATGGTGATGGTGAGTGTTGCGATTGTGAGCCAACCGCACTGCCCTCAGCCGACGAAGTTGCACTTGATTCTGCATGGCCTGCTTCAGTATCAGTACTTGTTGTGGGTTGATGTGGCGGGCTTTTAATTAGCAGCCCTTCGTTTTCAAACTTGATGGCTGCTTCAGCTATACAACTTTTGTAGCGGGCAACATCAGTGTCGGAAAAAGAACGGAATAGTCCTAATTTTGCACGTGGATCCAGAATTGTGGCACAAATGTAATGTTCTTGTGACAAAATTTTATTTTGTATCCTTACATTTTCTGATAAGCGCCTGGATAAGCTCTCCACCAAGTCATGGGCTTGCCTTCTGTCCTCTACACCTTTGTAGGATTCAGACACATTATTCAGCTCATGCTCTAGCATTTGCAACAATGGGATAGATTGGCCCATTGTACAGTCCTCCTTGCTGACTTCACGTGTGAAGACCTCAAAAGGAGACAGCATCTCAGTCAGGCATTGAATTAGGGTCCATTGCTCCCTCTGAAGGGTCATGCCTTTAACACTAGCATCACTGCTTCTGTACCAGACATAATCATTGAGTGACCTGTGCTGTTCGTACAGACGATCAAGCATGTAATACGTTGAGTTCCAACGTGTTGCCACCTCCTGGATGAGTGCCTTGACTGGCACCCTACGCTCACGTTGGAGGATCCTCAGCTGCTTCCGAGCTTTAAAAGAATGGCTGAAATGAGTGCATATTCTTCGGCAGATGGACAGTAAATTGCTTACTATGGGTTCTTTTTTCAGAAAGTCTTGCACTATAATGTTTATGCAGTGTGCCAAACATGGAACCCTGAAATAGGAACCAAGTTCCATGGCCTTAAGTACATTACTGCCATTGTCTGTGGCAACAAAACCAATACCAAGCCCTCTGGGCTGCAGCCATTCCAAAACCTTGGTGCGAAACTCTTCTAAAATGTTTTCAGCCGTATGAGATTTCTCCATGGCGAACATGGCTACAGTTGCATGTTTCCGAGTACCTTCAAAAATCGCAGCTGTGTCAACAACACCTCGTGCAGATAGTTGATCTTTAACCCCCACAAAAGAGATCCAGTGTGCAGTGATACACATGTAATCTGTGGCTTGGCAACTGGTCCACATGTCTGTTGGCAGGTGGATATTGTGCACAGCACTCTTCTGCAAAGCTTGTCCAACCAATTCCAGCACATCATGATGTAGTGCCGGAACAGCAATTCTTGCGAAATAGGACCGGCTTGGAACTTTCCATTTCGGGCAGATGGCAGACACAAATTCAAGGAAACCCACCCCTTCCACAAATGAAAAAGGAAGAAGGTCCAGCGCTAACATTTTAGCCAGCTTCGCATTGTACAATCGTGCCGTTGGGTGGTTGCGTTGGAACTGCCCCTCCAACCTAAACATGCTGTCAATGGTAGGCTGGCTTACTTTCCTTAGTGGTGCCATTAACCCACTAAGGCTCAACGACACAGATTGTCTCATTGAGGTACTCGCCGGTCGCCTTGGTGTCTCACCCACACTCTGAGTATGGCTCTTACTGCGGTGCCACTCTGATGTTACTGAGGAGGATGTGGGCGTTACCACTGCAGTGACTGCACTACTGGAGACAGGGCTAGAAATGCCTCCCTGTTCTTCACCTGCCACCACAATAATATCGCTCCCTGATTCCTGACCAACTTCAAAGGGTTTAGTTTTCCTACTTTCTTTTAACTTAAGTAGGTGATCCTCCCACACAATAGTGTGGTGTATTCTGAGATGACTTGCTTGTCCTCCGGTACCATAGTTTGTACCAAGCTTACCACGCCCA
This sequence comes from Triturus cristatus, assembly GCF_964204655.1. NCBI lineage: Eukaryota > Metazoa > Chordata > Amphibia > Caudata > Salamandridae > Triturus > Triturus cristatus. The sequence goes on from NC_140588.1 coordinate 556,662,955, forward strand.
ACACCTTGCCGACAAATTGCGCATATAGCAACGTTCTCCTCCTTGGCGCTAACAGAAAAGAAGTCCCAAACTGGGGAGGAGAACTTTCTGGCACTGCTGGATGTGCCACTTTCAACACCAGATGAACTTGAGGGGGTGCTTGAAAATATGTGACCCTGTCCACCTACACTGTGACTTTTACTACCACTTCCTACTGAGGTGGTTGAGCTGGATGTAGGTCCCTGCCGGGCCTTGGAAAATATGGCAGCTGGAGGTAGTGGTGGTGTAACCTGTGTTGGTGAGATCCGTGCTACATCCCGCTCAGTAGCAGCCTTTCTGGATAGGGTTAGAATGTCGGTCTCCAATCCCTTTGGGGCGGGAGTAATGTGCGTGATGACTGGCTCGTCTTCATCAACATCATCACCCCCCTCTTCTACATCTACCTCCATTACTCTAAGTTTTTCTGGGACCTTCCTTTTCAGAAGCAATGTCTTGTGGCGTACTTCACTCTCAGACCGAGCTGGTGGGACCCAAGTGTCATCACGATCATCAGAAGTGGGGCTTGAAGAAGAAGATGATGGACTAAGCCTCCTTTCCTTGCTGGTGGTCTGGAAGACAATAAATGTTCTGAAACAGTGGTTTGACTTCGCTCCGCTTTGTCTGCAGGAAGCTCGATTTTCTGAAATGCCCCTACGTCAGGAGCAACAACTACTATGGTGGGCGCTGCTGCTGTTCTTGTTGCGGCGGCTGCTGCTGCTGTTCTTGTTGCGGCGGCTGCTGCTGCTGTTCTTGTTGCGGCGGCTGCTGCTGCTGTTCTTGTTGTGGCGGCTGCTGCTGCTGTTCTTGTTGCGGCGGCTGCACACTGATCTGCTGAGTTTGCGCCTGCGTTGAACTTGATTGTGTACTACTTTGCGGTAATGACATTTCTTCAACATCGCTGCCCGTTAGTAGACTGGCTACCTCTGCGACAGTAAAGCCCTTGGGCCTAGGTTGGTGGGGTTGCTGGACCGCTGTGCTGCTCCCAGCTTGGTTCCCGGACAACGCTTTGGTGCCAAAAAAAACCTTGGCCGGCACACCACCAGTCGTGGTTAATGGCACTTCCTTTTTCTCTTCCTTCTTCTCACCAGCAACTTTCTTGGTACTGGACCTGGTACCTTTCTTTGGGGCCATCTTATTCCGACGTCAGGCAGGAGGCAGATGCACAACAAGTTCTGGTCACACGTGGGCGTGATGCGCAGCAGGACTTCTGTCTGGCTGGCAGTACAACGGGTAGCCAGGTGATGCCGATGACACCTCCTACTCTGTCTTTTGTGCACCTAAAAGCAAAGAAGACAGGAGAAGAACATCAGTGAAATGTTGCATTTGTTATTGTGGTTCAGTTACTTAGTACTGTACTAGTGCACACAAAAGATAGTCTAGCCATTTATGAATTTTTTTTAACTAGAGCTATGTTATACTACTAGTACTGTGTACAGCCACACTACACTCTCAGGAAGGTGATGTCTAAAAATTCAACAGATCACATAGAAAACACTTGATCAATAAAGCTGTGGCTACCTGCTCTGGTAGCAGTGGATGAAAGCAGGCCTGTTGGCAGACAAGGCCAGGCAAGCTTGCAGGCCTAGGCCTCAAAATGGCCACCAGCCACATGTCCAGGCCCAACAACATCAGCAAGGCCACCCCAAAAAACACACTTCCCCAACTCAATCCAATGCCATCCATGCCCAAAATGATGTCTAAATTCAACAGAGCACACAGAAAACAGTAGATTACTAAAGCTGTGGCTACCTGCTCTGGAAGCAGTGGATGAAAGCAGGCCTGTTGGCAGACAAGGCCAGGCAAGCTTGCAGGCCTAGGCCTCAAAATGGCCACCAGCCACATGGCGAGCCCCAACAACATCAGCAAGGCCACCCCAAAAAACACACTTCCCCAACTCAATCCAATGCCATCCATGCCCAAAATGATGTCTAAATTCAACAGAGCACACAGAAAACAGTAGATTACTAAAGCTGTGGCTACCTGCTCTGGTAGCAGTGGATGAAAGCAGGCCTGTTGGCAGACAAGGCCAGGCAAGCTTGCAGGCCTAGGCCTCAAAATGGCCACCAGCCACATGGCGAGCCCCAACAACATCAGCAAGGCCACCCCAAAAAACACACTTCCCCAACTCAATCCAATGCCATCCATGCCCTAAATGATGTCTAAATTCAACAGAGCACACAGAAAACAGTAGATTACTAAAGCTGTGGCTACCTGCTCTGGTAGCAGTGGATGAAAGCAGGCCTGCTGGCAGACAAGGCCAGGCAAGCTTGCAGGCCTAGGCCTCAAAATGGCCACCAGCCACATGGCCAGGCCCAACAACATCAGCAAGGCCACCCCAAAAAACACACTTCCCCAACTCAATCCAATGCCATCCATGCCCTAAATAATGTCTAAATTCAACAGAGCACACAGAAAACAGTAGATTACTAAAGCTGTGGCTACCTGCTCTGGTAGCAGTGGATGAAAGCAGGCCTGCTGGCAGACAAGGCCAGGCAAGCTTGCAGGCCTAGGCCTCAAAATGGCCACCAGCCACATGTCCAGGCCCAACAACATCAGCAAGGCCACCCCAAAAAACACACTTCCCCAACTCAATCCAATGCCATCCATGCCCAAAATGATGTCTAAATTCAACAGAGCACACAGAAAACAGTAGATTACTAAAGCTGTGGCTACCTGCTCTGGTAGCAGTGGATGAAAGCAGGCCTGTTGGCAGACAAGGCCAGGCAAGCTTGCAGGCCTAGGCCTCAAAATGGCCACCAGCCACATGGCGAGCCCCAACAACATCAGCAAGGCCACCCCAAAAAACACACTTCCCCAACTCAATCCAATGCCATCCATGCCCTAAATGATGTCTAAATTCAACAGAGCAAACAGAAAACAGTAGATTACTAAAGCTGTGGCTACCTGCTCTGGTAGCAGTGGATGAAAGCAGGCCTGTTGGCAGACAAGGCCAGGCAAGCTTGCAGGCCTAGGCCTCAAAATGGCCACCAGCCACATGGCCAGGCCCAACAACATCAGCAAGGCCACCCCAAAAAACACACTTCCCCAACTCAATCCAATGCCATCCATGCCCAAAATGATGCCTAAATTCAACAGAGCACACAGAAAACAGTAGATTACTAAAGCTGTGGCTACCTGCTCTGGTAGCAGTGGATGAAAGCAGGCCTGTTGGCAGACAAGGCCAGGCAAGCTTGCAGGCCTAGGCCTCAAAATGGCCACCAGCCACATGGCCAGGCCCAACAACATCAGCAAGGCCACCCCAAAAAACACACTTCCCCAACTCAATCCAGTGCCATCCATGCCCAAAATGATGCCTAAATTCAACAGAGCACACAGAAAACAGTAGATTACTAAAGCTGTGGCTACCTGCTCTGGTAGCAGTGGATGAAAGCAGGCCTGTTGGCAGACAAGGCCAGGCAAGCTTGCAGGCCTAGGCCTCAAAATGGCCACCAGCCACATGGCGAGCCCCAACAACATCAGCAAGGCCACCCCAAAAAACACACTTCCCCAACTCAATCCAATGCCATCCATGCCCTAAATGATGTCTAAATTCAACAGAGCACACAGAAAACAGTAGATTACTAAAGCTGTGGCTACCTGCTCTGGTAGCAGTGGATGAAAGCAGGCCTGCTGGCAGACAAGGCCAGGCAAGCTTGCAGGCCTAGGCCTCAAAATGGCCACCAGCCACATGTCCAGGCCCAACAACATCAGCAAGGCCACCCCAAAAAACACACTTCCCCAACTCAATCCAATGCCATCCATGCCCAAAATGATGTCTAAATTCAACAGAGCACACAGAAAACAGTAGATTACTAAAGCTGTGGCTACCTGCTCTGGTAGCAGTGGATGAAAGCAGGCCTGTTGGCAGACAAGGCCAGGCAAGCTTGCAGGCCTAGGCCTCAAAATGGCCACCAGCCACATGGCGAGCCCCAACAACATCAGCAAGGCCACCCCAAAAAACACACTTCCCCAACTCAATCCAATGCCATCCATGCCCTAAATGATGTCTAAATTCAACAGAGCAAACAGAAAACAGTAGATTACTAAAGCTGTGGCTACCTGCTCTGGTAGCAGTGGATGAAAGCAGGCCTGTTGGCAGACAAGGCCAGGCAAGCTTGCAGGCCTAGGCCTCAAAATGGCCACCAGCCACATGGCCAGGCCCAACAACATCAGCAAGGCCACCCCAAAAAACACACTTCCCCAACTCAATCCAGTGCCATCCATGCCCAAAATGATGCCTAAATTCAACAGAGCACACAGAAAACAGTAGATTACTAAAGCTGTGGCTACCTGCTCTGGTAGCAGTGGATGAAAGCAGGCCTGTTGGCAGACAAGGCCAGGCAAGCTTGCAGGCCTAGGCCTCAAAATGGCCACCAGCCACATGGCGAGCCCCAACAACATCAGCAAGGCCACCCCAAAAAACACACTTCCCCAACTCGATCCAATGCCATCCATGCCCTAAATGATGTCTAAATTCAACAGAGCACACAGAAAACAGTAGATTACTAAAGCTGTGGCTACCTGCTCTGGTAGCAGTGGATGAAAGCAGGCCTGTTGGCAGACAAGGCCAGGCAAGCTTGCAGGCCTAGGCCTCAAAATGGCCACCAGCCACATGGCGAGCCCCAACAACATCAGCAAGGCCACCCCAAAAAACACACTTCCCCAACTCAATCCAATGCCATCCATGCCCTAAATGATGTCTAAATTCAACAGAGCAAACAGAAAACAGTAGATTACTAAAGCTGTGGCTACCTGCTCTGGTAGCAGTGGATGAAAGCAGGCCTGTTGGCGGACAAGGCCAGGCAAGCTTGCAGGCCTAGGCCTCAAAATGGCCACCAGCCACATGTCCAGGCCCAACAACATCAGCAAGGCCACCCCAAAAAACACACTTCCCCAACTCAATCCAATGCCATCCATGCCCTAAATGTGATTGAAAATGAAATATATTCAAAAAACAAAAGGAACAGTTGCTTCATCATGCACACACACACCCATGAGGCCATGCCCATGGCTAGCTCGGGCCTACTACTACAACCCACAAAATTAAAAAAAAATTTTTTAAAAAAAAGGAATGATGATAATTAATTATCAAAAATAAATTGTCGTTACACAACAACTGCAATGCCCACAATCAAACACAACAACCACTTACTTGTAAAATATCCTATTCCAAAAATCCTGAAATCCAATTGCAATGATGCAGCAGACAAAAAGAGTGATCTTTCCAGCTCCAAATCCAAAGGCAGAATGAGCAGGAGATGGACAAAGCACTGGGAGGAGCCTGCTGGACAGGAACAGGAAGTTGGAGAATCTGTGTCACTTCCTCCCTCTCTCCACCTTGTAAAAAAAAAATGACTCCTTGCACAAAAAAGGAAAGCCAAATGTGAATGTAAGGAGTTCTTTTCATCCAAAATCAGTATTTGCAGATGGTTTCATGCTGCTAGAGCCGATATTCCTCTCCAAATTGTAAATTTTACGTTGTTGAGTTCTCCAGCTTCACATTACTTCCGCCGGCGTGTCGAAAACGATATGATCGCGTTCTCTTCTTTGTCCCTGTCGCGTTGGATATGACGTGTTCGCGGTCTCTTTCTCCTGTTCGCGTTCGATTTCATGTGCCCGCGTCCTCATTCTCTGGCTCGCGATGTAGAATGACATGTTCGAGATCTCAATCTTCTCATACTCACGCGGTGCATGATCGCGAGAAGAAAGACGTGATCGCGCGACAAATGACGTGATCGCGTGAAAAATGACTTGAATGCGGCCGTGAACTCTCGCGAGACAGCGCAAAATGGCTACCAAAATCCAACATCTCGTGGAGAACGCGACCGGGTCAAGAAAACTTGTCGGAGAATGCAGGGATTCAGGTAAGGCGATCGCGCGCGCGAGAATGTATTGTTTTACAGCGCGAGCAAGAAAAAAATTATCGCTAAGCTGCGGAATGCGGAAATTTTGACATTTTCGCGCTTTCCGCGGAACGCGAAAATGCCAAAATATCGCAATTTCCGCGAACGGAACGGAATTTTGGCCCAGGCCTAGCCAGAAGCCAACCACTTATAAATTCACCCAGGCACTCTCCTTGCTGTACTCTAATCATTCAGTCAGTACCCAAGTACTCATGCAGTGAGCCAGGCCTTCGCACATGGACTGCTTCAAATGCCTATCCAGTATGCATGCAGTCCTCTAACTACCTACACAGTTGTCTTTCACACCTTCAATTCCCCAGTTAGTATTCATACACTTCTAGCAAACACCCTGTTACTCACCCAGTGTGTCTCTTTATAGTACTGTAATCATTCAGTCAGTTAGCATGTAGTCTTTTAGAGAGGTAGGCTTTAGGGTATGAACTGCTTCAAAGTAGTATGCACTATGCATGTAGTATTTTTACCATCGTCACACTTGTGGTTCAGGGCTATAGTTTCTGAGTCAGTTTTTATATAAAATGTGTTTGTACAGTAATGGAATAGTATAAATTTGAAAGTTATTAATATACATTTATTTGTGATTCTTTTTTACAGATACTGTTTTTCAACGTTAAAATAAAGAAATCATGCCAGAAAAAAAAGAAAAACAAAAGAACAGAGACAGGAGGATTATTTGAGAAAATATCAACCACAAGTATTGAATGTACAAGATAATGTGGCTAAAAGGAAAAAATCTTCTGGTAAGACCACGAAGCAATTTATTAAAAATGTTTGTAGGAGCAAACAGAATGTAGATATTGCTGGAACTACTTAGAATTCTTCAAGTAAGAAAAAAATTCAAAATAAGAGGAAAAGTAAAAAAGCAAATGGTCAGTCAAAGGAGATAAAGTATGGTAAAAGAAGGCAAAATCAGTATAAGGAATTACGCAAAAAAATATTTTACAATAGAGTAGTGCATAATTTGCTGAAAGATGTGAAGAAATATAAAAAGAGAGCTTTATTTTATAAAAAAGAAGAAGTATATTGAAAACATTGTGGAAAAGGCTTTTGAAGTAAAAAGGAAACTGTTTATTTTAGTGTTAAACAGAATTCGATCACTAGATAAACCAATCCAGGTAATGAAGGCCAAAAGTAGGAGGAAAAGAGTTATTAATCAAAAAAAATGTTGTGATGTTTTTTTGGGAAACACAGTTCCAGTTCAGAGCCTTTTTTTAACGAAATGAGTTATTCACTGAGTGAAAAATGATTGTATGCAGTTGAAACCAGTGGTAGAGGTTATGAGGTTAGCGACAGTTGTCCAATTGAGAAAGAGAAAATGGTTGAAAGAAATGCAGAAGAAGTGATAGCTGATGAAGTTTTAGGGAGACGTGCTAAAAACTCTGGGGCAGATTTATGTTTAACTTCCTCCTCATTAACGCCGCCGTTGCGTCACTTTTGTGACGCAGCAGCGGCGCAAATCCTGCGCCATGTTGCAGGGTATTTACAACGTGATGCATCTGGGAGATGCGTCACGTTGTAAAGCCCTGCGCCACATGTAGGCGTTCCAGGGCAGGTGGGGGCGTTCCGGCGCAGGAACGCCTTCTAAAAGTGGCTGAGTGAAATCTACAAGATTTCACTCAGTCACTTTTGAGCCCATGCTGCGTCAAAACCCTGCACCTGCTTGAAGTAGGCGTAAGGATTGACGCAGCATTGTGCAGATGGGCCCCCCAGAGCATTGCTGGAGCTGTGTCGCGCTTGCGACGCAACTCCAGCAATGAGCCACTTTTACGGCACAGATGCGTGACGCATCTGTGCCGTTTTTGCCCCATGGTGCGCCGCATTATAAATGCGGCGCATCCATGATGGCGGAGCTGGGGCGCAAAATAACTGGCGCATCCCTGCTGATATGCAGGGATGCGTCAGTTATTATAAATATGCCCCCCTGTGTACACTTGGGATTGCAGTAGTGTTTGCAGTGTACAACAGGAATCTATTGAAAAATTATGTAGTTTTTACGAGCCTATACTAAAAAAAGTGTAAAACAAAAGATTAAGCTGTTGCAAGGACTAGACCCTTGCAGAGTGAGAAAACATACTGGTTTGCAAGGTCATTCTCTGGCTTGTCTTTCCAGGAAAGTTTGTCAAAGTGTTTTTCACCATTTCAATATGCTGGCAGTACATCATACTCAAATGCGGAAGTTAGTGAGAATGTTGTATTATGCAAAAAGTCCAGCACTAAAGTTAAGTGAGTTGAACAGTGCTCTTTTGCGCGGGTCAGTATCAGATGTGAAGCAGGTCTGTGATGATATTGAGTTTTATTACTTTGGTCCTCAGCAAGAGAGTGAAGAAACTGACACATTAGTAGAACAAAATGTTGAAGACAATATACAACCCGTAATTACAGAAAAATTGGAGGATGAAATCACAAAGTTTAAGGTAATTTCAGGTGAAAGACCAAATGTTTCTTGCATTTGTTGTCGGCGAAGTCACTATAAAAATCAGACTAGAGGTGTCAATCTGTATTTAAAAAGTGAAATAGAAGATAATGATAAGTGGATGGAATTTGCAACTTATTTGCTGGTAGAGGATTGTTTTGATTTGGGATGTGAGCAGCGTATTTGCAAATATTGTTATAACAAATTAGATGAGAATAAAATGCCTGCTAGAGCTGTTCATAATAATCTAGAGTTGGTTGCTATTCCTCCAGAGCTGATAGATTTAAATATGTATGAGTCTATTCTCATACAATGTGTTCACCCATTTCAGGCTATTGTTCGTATGGAGCCCAAAACAGGTAAATTACCTCCATCAGAGTTGCAAAGAGGATTGAAAGGAAGAGTTGTGTATTTACCGTTAGATTTAAGGAAAAATATTGAAACTATTGGTGTAGACCATGCAGAAAATGAGCCACTAGTCATTCTAGTTAATGGTGTTCCTACTAAGAATAAGAACATTTGGCAAGAGTTAGTGGATGATAGAAAAGTGCAAAAAGCATCATTATATCTGTTAAAAAATAATGAGTACTATAGAAATGTGTTTGTAGGAGAAGAAGAAATAGATTTAGCAGAAGATACTGAAACATTAAGTGGACAAATAGAAAAAGTGGACATGTCCAGATGTGAAGAAAGCTATGAACACTACAGTGTACATCCACTTCATTCCAAAGAGGTGATGGGGAATACAATTGAGTTGTTTCAAATGAAAAAAGCAACAGGAAGACCCATGAGTATATGGGAAGAGAGCTTGGAAGCTCTTTGTTTCCCGCAGTTGTTTCCAACAGGAAAAGGTGGACGGTATGATGAACGTCCTGTGCAGATTCCTGCATCTGAATATCAGACAACAAGATTATATGCAGAAGATCCAAGATTTCATCAATGTATGCCTTATATGTTTCATCTTCTGTTTAAAAGTGACTTGTCTGGACTTTCATATGCTGTAAATCACATTTTAAAAACTGGAATGCATCTTCAAAATGTAACTGCAAAGGATTTTATGGATAAAGTGCATCAGAGAGATGATCATTTAGAATCTGAGTTGATTAATCTGATGGCATGTCAGCGTGGGACTAATGTATATTGGTACCGTCGACATGGAGAACTGAAATGTATGCTACGGAACTTGGGAACTCCTACATGGTTTGTTACACTAAGCTGTGCTGAGTATGCTTGGGATGATTTACTTGAATTTCTTCGAGAGGTAAATTCCAATATAAAAAATATTGAATACAAGACACCTGGAGAATTTTGCTCTTTGGATCCTGTCAATGTATGCAGATATTTCAATCATAAATTTGAAGCTATGATGTCTTTCATCTGCAATAAAAAGAATCCTCCTTTTGGAGAAGTTGTGGATTTCTTTTGGGGAAAGGAGTATCAAGCAAGAGGTGCTCCTCACATACATATGTTGTTATGGGTCAAGGAAGCCCCCAAATTTGGAACAGAGTCAGATGAAACGGTTTTGTCTTTCATTGAAGATTATGCTACATGTGCTCTTCCAAATAGCAGAGACGATAAAAGCTTAAAACAACAAGTCTTACGATTTCAAAGCCACAGGTGTGAAAAATACTGTTTAGGAAAGTACAAGTCAAAGGATAAGTTCTATACCAAATGTCGTTTTGGATTTCCACGTCCTGTATTATCCAAAGGAAGAGTGAACAGTTTTATGTCAGCTATGCGACATACCATCACAAGAAAGTCTCCGAAAAACACCTACAACTTAAGAAGAAGCGAAGAATCAAAATACATAAATGACTACAATCCAGTTATTTTATCCATGTGGAACGCCAACATGGATATTCAGTATGTTGCGGACAATTCCATTGCTGTTGCTCGATATGTAACGTCTTACATTACTAAATCAGAAAAGACTGAATTGAAAGAAATGTGGGAAGAGATTTCTCACAAGAAGACTCTAAGTAAGAAATTATACAGTTTCAGTTTGAAAATGTTATCGCATCGTGAAATTGGAGCATATGAATGTTCAGATCGGTTATCATCTGCAAGTCTATATTCCAAAAGTAGAAGAATCATTTGGGTGAGTCTAGGTCTTGCAGGAATGCGAAATTGGGTACTGAAATCTGTTCAAGAAATTGAATATTTAGCAGAAAATGAACCAGAAAGTACAGATATTTTGAAAACGAATATGTGGGACACATACTATCCAAATAGAAGTCATTATCTTGAGAACATGCGTCTCTATGAAGTGCTGCAAAACTACACTTTTAAACAGAATACTTCAGAGAACATCAACGATGGAAAATATGAAGTGATTGGTTCCTAAGGATGTCTGGTGAAACAAAGGAAAGGAAATTTAATTAATCACAGGAAACTGAGTTGCAACTCTGCTGACAAAAGGGAATTTTACTATTTAGCCCTTTTGCAAATGTTCAAACCATGGCGTTCAGAACTGGAATTACTTGGAGATTTTCCCAGCTATGAAGATTCATTTAATGCTTCTAAAGATAGCATACAATGCAGTGCTTTCGCAAATTATGTCAAAATGTTGAATGATGAAATTGATCAAGAAGCTACAATTGCAGCTGAAATTGCTAGAGACAGTTCTCAAGACAGTCCAAGTTCTGCTGCACTGAGTCAAGATCCAATAGGACAACCAATTGTTGAAAATGAAGCAGCGATTGCAATGAATGAGGTGGAAACAGCAATGTATCAAGCTCAAGAAGATGCAATACAGTTAGGAAACTTGGAAGAGCAACTAAATGTTGAACAGAAACAAATATATCAGCTAGTGAAAGAGCAGATTGACCATGGATTACTTCATGAAAAGATGCTCATGTACATCATTTCAACCTATCCGAATGTATGTGAGTGGTCAAGCTGGAACAGGAAAAAGTTTTTTAATTAAAGTAATTACAAGTTATCTGCAGAAAACAACTGATTCGCAATTGTCTTGTGTTGTCACTGCTCCAACTGGGTTGGCAGCACATAACATTAAAGGAATTACTTTACATCGTTTACTAATGCTGCCAGTAGAGCATGAGAACAAATTGGAATACCACAAGCTATCTGGAGAAGCTTGTTGTGAAGTTTCAAGAGTCCTGAAGAAAATAAAACTTCTCATTATTGATGAGGTGAGCATGGTCTTAAACTTGAAGCTTGCCTTTGTGCATTTAAGAATGCAGCAAATTCTTAAAACAGAGTATGACGTGTTATTTGGAGGAAAACACGTCATAGTTTTTGGAGATCTACTGCAACTGACTCCGGTAAAAGGACAACCGGTATTTAAAACACTTGCCCATGAAGATACCAGAAAGTCTCTTGGCAGTGTTGGTAATGTGAACATTCGGAGTAATTTTGAATACAAAGAACTGACAACAAATATGCAACAGGCAAAGGATGCTGAATATGGAAGTATTCTTCAAGATATAAGAATTGGAATTCTTTCAAAACAAGGCAAAGAAGCTTTGGAGAGTCGATTACTTTGCAATGTCTTTCCAAATGAAAATGCAGTTCCAGCAAAAGTGTACGTGGAAATTGCTAAAAAAAAGTCAGTGATTTGCTTAATGCCAACACTGCGCGAGTGTTCCATATTCAAAGAAGAATTATTGAAACTGGAAAATGAAGAAATTGTAAAAATGGAAGCCATCGATAAAATACTGCATGAAGGAATCACTATTATTTTGACGGGAAAGTTGAGATTATAACTGGATTGTTTAGAAAAAAAAATATCTAAAACTGCTGGTTTAGAAAAGAAACTATATGCATGTGTAAACTGTCGGGTAATTTTAAGGCGTAATTTGGATGTAGAGAAAGGTTTAGTTAATGGTGCAATGGGCAAAGTGGTGGATTTTGTGAATTATCAGAAAAAAGAAGGAATTGAATTTTTAAAAATTAAATTTGATCAGATTGATGAAGTTAAAGGAATTGGTCGTTGTTCAGTTCGTTTTTTGCTCGTTAAAGATATATATGTCCATAGGAAACAATTTCCATTTTCTCTGGCATATGCAGTGACTATTCATAAATCTCAAGGATTAAGTGTAGACAGTGCATTGGTGAACATTATATCTACCGTATTTAAAGAGGGTATGGCATATGTTGCTTTGTCGCGAGTCAGAACATTATCTGGTTTGTTTTTGATTGATTTTGATGAGACAAAGGTTACTGCAGATGCAAACTGTGTAAAAGAGTATAATAGGTTAAGAAGGGTGTATGCTCCAAATGTAGGTCAATATCCTGTATTTGAAAAGCGTGTGGTTGGTCGAAAAAGAAGGTTAGAGAATATCTGTTCTGAAGGTGGCAATAAGGGAAAAGAACAAGATAAAGTTGTTATTGCAGGTAAAAAGAAAATGGACACTGTTAGAGAGATTGTTGGTTATCAGTTTGAAAATAGTTCTGGTGTCAACTGCTATGCTAATGTAGTGGTCAATGTTGTTTTTTATCTGGAAGGTTTGCAAGAACAAATTATTCAGAATCGGGAAAAAAGATTATGTTCTCTGTTGCATTCTGTTTATGAAATATTGACAACAGATAGAAGTAAAATACAATCTGTTTCAGATGTTCGTAGTCTTTTGGATGTGTGTTTTGGTTCTACACAATTTACACAAAATATCCAACAAGATGCTCAGGAATGTTTAATGTATATGCTTACCATTTTTGAAAATGAAGGTGTAGAAATAGAAAATATTTTTGGCCTTTCTTACAAATGGGAACATTATTGTGAAAATTGCATGTATACATGTAGCACCAATGTAGACACTGAGAGATTTCTGTATTTAACATTACCAGACTGTAAATCAGTGTCTTTCAATAAATTAGTTAAAGGTGCAATTCAAAACATGGAGTGTAGCCAATGTAAATCAGAAATGTTATCCACATTATTCTTAACAACATATGGAGAATACATAATTTTAATGTACAACGTTGTACAGCTGACGGAAGAAAATTGGATACTTTAATGAAGTCATTTGTAGCAGCACATCTATCAATATCAGGAAGGACTTTTGTAGCAATTACAATAATTTTCCATGATGGTCCTTCCACAACATCTGGACATTACACTGCCTATCTAAAATGTGATAAAGGAAGAACACTTTGTAATGATGCCCAGTTGGTTTTCAAACAACGTTTGCCTAGTGAATTACCAAATTCCTACCTAATATTTTTAAAGCCAAAGTTTTAGGAAGATAACTCATTCTCTGAGGAATTTATTATTATAATTCAATAGGACTACCATTGGACAATTTACATAAAGAAGGAGTGCAAAAATACCATTTGGCCTCAAGGAAAGGTATATTTTTAATTATGGACTTTTTGGTGGTCATTGATTCAGTGATTATTTTAATGCGGCAATATTTACAGTTTTTATAACTTAAAGTTATAAAATATTGTAAGCTGTAAGCATTTCATATGTGTGTGATTTGTATTTTCTGGTATTTTACTGAGAATAGTATGTTGTTTTTTTTTTAACAATCTTTCTGATTGTTTTTTTTTTGCCCGCTGTTAAGTGATGAGTACGATTGAAATCACTATTTCTAGTGAAATTCAATATATTCTGAGAACAGCAAAAAAGGCAAACAAATTACTTTGTGGAAATTATGCTGTGTTGTAAAAAATGTATTATTACGTGTTATAATTTTTTTTTCTTTTCTTTTACAGATCCAAATTTAAAAAAAAGCAATTTATGTGAATTCAGATTTTAATGAAAATCTGAAAAAAAATGTATACCATTTTTTATTCCTATTATTGTGAAGGTAAGTTTAACTAAGTCTCAATATGCAGAATGAGGAGGTCTGCAAGAAGCTACAAAGTTGAAACACGTTTCTAAAAACACTCTGTTTATACCTATGTAGTTTTGAAATCTGACCATAATCAGATATCATGTGACCTGCAAAAAAAGAGATTTGAGGGGTTCATAATATTTCCCATTGTACCTATTGAAGGACCGCAATCATTTCAATCATTTTTCTTTGAACATCTTTGCAGACAAAACTCTGTGCTTACCTTCTATCATTCGCAAGGAATTTTAAAACCGGAAATATGTCACTTTTTGTAACATAGTTATTGCGCAAGACACTCTTATATTTACAAAGAGAGGAAAAGGCACTCTGTGTACTTTTTCTACTCCATGTAAATACAACCTCATCATTCACGCCACTTTGCGTTGAAAGGGGGTTCTATAAGTGTTGTTGTGCATGATTGCACTGAATACTCATAGAGCAAGATACATCTCTAGATTTATCAGAAATCATAAATCTCAATATGTGTGTGAATGCTGCACCATTCTAAAATTGGTGTAGGAAAGCACAATAAGGAGAATTATTTTTATTTCTCCACATTTTTATATCTTCAATGAATGCTAAAATGCATTTTCTCATTGTTTTTGTGCAGGAAGGTGTGTCTTCCTGCATAAAAACAAACAGCACATGGCACAGATATCCTTGCACTGTGGTGCAAGGGTGCCTGTGTCACCACATGGCTGCAGTTTAAGCAGCTGTGCAGAGAGAAGCATAGATTTGTAACATACTTATGTACATATGTTGCATCCCTGTGCTTCGGAAGTACTACAGCACACTGCAGTTAAAGAGGTTACTGTGTGATGCTGCAGCGCTTCCTCATAGTTCTGCACTTATACATTCACCATACGCTACTAATGCATTCATTCAGTCAATTACGTACTACACATACATTCATCTAAACTTTCACACACTTAGAAATAAATTTAGCTCTTTTTTTAAACCAGGAAAGTTAGTTCTTAGAAGAACTTTTTTTTTTCTTCTTTCTTCTTTTATATATTTTTTGGGGGTTTTCTAACAATTTTGTGATATTTTTGGTTTTTCTGGAAAAAAAAATAACAGGAGGAACCAAACAATGAATTTCAGGCAACAAAATAAAAAAAATTAGCAAATGTGACTTTCTTGCCGGCGGCAGATCAGATCGATCGACTGCTCACCGTAGCACAAAGTCGCATTGCACTTAGTGCAGAGCACTTTTAAATATTGAAATTGAGGACGGATGTCCAAGTTTTGGGCTGATGGATGCACTCTTGAAGTGCTCGGCTGCGATGAGGTTGAAGGCGCAGGAGCAGGAGTGTTTCTCATCTGTTGGCACTCTTCTTGTGCAAGATTGTTCGGATGAAGGGTCCTCAGGTGCTTCATCATACTTGCCGTGTCACACGAGTATTTCTTGTTAGGATCCCCTCGCACCAGCACTCTTTTGAAAATTTTGCACGTGACCAAGTTGGCATTGGTCTTATTCGGCCCCTCGGGAAAAGTAAAAAATGTCCACACCACTGAAGAAAAACGTTCTTTGCGTGGTGCCTCCTCCAAAAAATCATCCTCAGATGTATGAGGAGATGCAGGTGATGCCTGCTGCCCTGAAGCCATTTTTAGTTGAAAAAAGTTAGAGCTAAGTGTAAACTTAGTCTAAAAAATCTTCTCTGCAAAGAGATGCTCCTCCAAAGAAGGTCAAAGAAGAATGATTGAATTGGGTGGGGTCTTTCAATAGTTAGAACAGGAAGTGTAATTAACCAATCAAATCTCTTTTTTTGCAAGTCACATGGGATCCGCGCACCCTGCGCTTACGCAGCACGCACCCAGCGCGCATCCGCGAAATTGAATTAAAAAGAAATATAGGATTGGATGTAAAAATATATTACTTTTAAGACTAGTTTAGAGTTTGTCTTCAATTAATATTCACATGAAATACATATATATATGTTTTTTTAAATGTTAAATATTTTGCGGGATCCGCGCACCTACCGCGTCATAGACGTACATGACGCATCGCGGAAGCGTGTAAACGTCGCGTTACGTACATCGAACGTGTCGCGTGTAAGCTGGGAGTCGCGTTCCAGTCACATTGCGATCCCTCACTAAACACGTACCCAACTCGTACCATGCGTGGATGGTAACGCGTCGGGATCAAGAACGGTGCGCATAGGGCGCGTGGATTCAAAAACATGGAAAAATATATAAAAAAAAAAGTTTTGAACATATAGTTAAAAAAATATTTTGAAAAATATAAAGAAATATGTTTGAAAAACCCATTAAATTCAAATAATATTTTTTAATTTTTAAAAGAATTAATTTAAAAAATGGTGATAAAAAACATAATTAATGAAATTGACACACTAAGGTGTCGATTCCGATCCTGTAAAACCCGGGTACGAATGGTCGGACGGAGCGTTTTTTCCGTCCGACTCGTAACCGGGAAAAACACCTTACAAACTCGCAAGTACGATTCGTGCAGAAACACCATTTCCATACGAGTCGTAAGAAACACCGACAAATCTGAATCTGGACGGCGCATACGCGACGTCCGGACGGAGTCAGGCAGCGTTCTACGGACCAGCAAGTACGATTCGTGACGACGTCACTCCGCACGCAGCAGTTTTTACGGGAGCCAAAAACTGCCGGGAAATCGAGGACGACGCGAACAAGGAGCACCGGTACGCAACGGACAGCCATGGACCCCAACCTACGCATCATCCCAGCCCTCATAGCCTACCACCTCGTGTACAGAAACCGCCGCAGACGCCGCAGAAGGTCAGAACAACCCCCAGGGGCAAAGGGGGGTGGTGGGGTGCAAGGGGCAAGAAACATAACCCACACCCCACAAAATACAAATCCAGCCTGCACAATAATTACCTCCATGGTCTGGCCACTACGGGGGGCGTGTCCACCAATCCCACGTCCCGCCACAACGGAAGTGGACGTGGACGCATACCCGTCACCACCACAATAATAATAATAATAATAAAACCATTTTTAAAGCGCCTGGTTACACTAACATAGTGTGTCCCCGCGCTAACAAATACTGCTGCTGCTCCCCTAAAATCAGAGACCGGGATCAAAACCCCAATCCTCGAAACAGGGAAATTAGTTTGTACCCGGGAATAAGTGGGTTTTCAATTTTAAACGAAATCTTGCTTCAGAAGGCTCCATACGGAGAGCAAGAGGGAGCCTATTCCAGTGTTTGACGGCCAGGAACCTAAAAGAAGAACCTCCAATCCTGGTCTTACGAACCCAGGGGAGCTGGAACCTCATTGCCCCCGCAGACCTGAGGTGGCGGACAGGGCGATGCATAGTAAGAAGATTACGCAAAAAGCCGGGGCCTTTACCCTGAGCTATGCGGTGGGCTAAGCAAAGAGCCTTGAACCTAATGCGCTCCTCGATGGGGAGCCAGTGAAGTTCATGAAGGGCCTTTTTTCCTGATGCTCTACGAGGAAGGTTGAGCACCATACGAGCGGCGGCATTTTGCACACGCTGGAGTTGATGAATGCCTTTTTTGCTGAGCCCCAAGAGGAGAGCATTGCCATAGTCCAGGTGAGGGGTGACTAAGGCATGAATGAGTGTCTTTCTGGCACTTATGGGGAGTAGCTCCAGGATTTTTCGAAGAGTTTTAAGTATGCCAAAGCATTTGCTCGTGACATTGCTGATCTGTTGCTTAAAAGAAAACTCCGTGTCCAGCATGATCCCCAGGTATCTAACATACTGAACCGGCTGGGGAGTGTCTCCCAGCTGTGTTGGCCACCAGGCTTGCGACCACGCAGAGGGGGATTTGCCCACAACAAGAATTTCAGTTTTATCGCCATTAAGGCGTAGACAGTTGTTGTCCATCCACCCAGCTACGGAGAGCATACAGTTGGAAAAATTTGTGGCCCCATCTGACTGGCTGTCGGTGAGTTTGATTATTAATTGGGTATCGTCAGCATACGTGACGATATCCACTCCGAAAGCTTCCACAATACGAGCAAGAGGCTCCATGTAAAGATTGAACAGAGTAGGGCTTAAACTGGAGCCCTGAGGGACTCCATGTTTAAGCTTTCTGAGGGAGGATTTGTATGGTGGGCAATGCACCTGGAAACTTCTGTTGGCTAAAAAGGATTTAATCCATTCCAGTGCTGATCCCGTCACTCCCCTTTCCGAGAGGCGAGACAGCAGCGTGGAGTGCAGTACCGTATCAAAAGCTGCACTTAGATCAAGTAAAACCAACGCTGCCGTCTGCCCCTCGTCCACGAGTTGTCTCAGGCACTCTGTAGAAAAAAGGACCGCAGATTCTGTGGAGTGGCCCGCTCTGAATCCTGACTGAGTAGGGTGGAGAAGAGAATTATCCTCCACAAATTTCATGATTTGAGTGTTCACTACCTTTTCTACTACTTTTGCACAGAAAGGAAGGAGGGAAACCGGGCGCAGGTTTTTCAGCTGGGAAATGTGTATTGCAGGTTTTTTCTTCAGAGGAATCACTTGAGCCCTTTTCCAAGCATCAGGGACGTAACACTCCTGGAAAGAAAGAGTGATGAGGTGATCAATCTGCTCAATAGTGCTTTCAATAGCTCCCTTGCAATGCTTAGGAGATATGACATCCAGTGGAGAGCCAGACCGGATGCTATTCATAATAGTGAGCAGCTACCACAATGGTGGTACGGGACGTTCCCACGCCCCCCGGAGCGTGGGTACGGACCGTACCACGCCTACCCCAACAATGGCGGTACCACGCCTACCCCTACGTCACACCAACAATGGCGGCACGGCCGGTACCCACGTCCCAAAGGCATGGGAACGGGCTGCATCCCCAAAGTTGGGGTGCCGTAGGGGTACAGGCTGTACCCAGGGCATCAGCGCGTGGGTACGGCACATACCACGCCCACCCCTACGTCACACCAACAATGGTGGCACGGCCGGTACCCACGTCCCAAAGGCATGGGTACGGGCCGCACCCCCAAAGTTGGGGTGCCGCAGGGGTACGGGCTGTACCCAGGACATCAGCGCATGGGTACGGCTCATACCACGACAGTGGACACATACATAGGGGTGGGTGCCCATCACTCCCAGCAGTGCCCACACATATGAGGGGTGGGTGCAGAGGACTCCCAGCAGTGCCCAGACATATGATGGGTGGGTGCCTATCACTCTCAGCAGTTCCCAGACATATGGGGGGTGGGTGCCTATCACTCCCAGCAGTGCCCAGACATATGAGGGGTGGGTGTAGAGGACCCCCAGCAGTGGACAGAGCCATGGGGTGTGTACATCACCCTCCGATGAGCCAAACTCCATGGGTGCATGAAGGCATACACAATGTGCGACAATGTTGAGAGTGCCATGACAACACATCACTGACCGCAGTGTCCCACTCCCATGAGGATGGATGTCCTTCCCCCACTGCATGACACACCACATGTGGGTGTGATGACAAATTACACATGCATACCCACCCCTGGCGGAGGCAGAACAATACACACACTGAGATCATTCAACAAGACAGTATCCTCATGTCAAACACCACTAAAGTAAGAGAGCCTAAGGGAAAACACACTGTCACCCACATACCACAAATGATAGAAATGCACAGGTGCCGGGGCAGCCAACAAGTTGTAGCCTCCCATGGAAGGAAAAGGGTGGAGTACACACAGATACAATGCCCACAATTGTCAGTCAGGTGCCCAAATACCCTGCAGAACACGTAACACATGTGTGTGAGGCAGGGAGTACACACATGCATAGTGCGGAAAAGGGAAAATGTCCACATGAAGTCATGTCAATACATTCCATACACAAGTACAGTGTCCAGCAAGGATGCCACAAATGATGCAGGTGGAGACATAGCAGAGCATGCATGGCGATAGTCGAAGGGACGTGTCACACACCCAGGAAATGTTGACACAGCTCAGCACAACAATTGGGAAACACCCTGCAGGGAAGATGGCAGGTGCCACAGAGAACCATTGATATCGTGAGGAGTAACTTAAACGAATCGTACCACATGGAAAACAATCGGAAAGGCTAAGAATGAAATAAACCTTTACTACTGTTTAAATGGTGAGCTGAAATCATATATATTTTTTATTTTTATTTTAAAAAAAAACCCTTTTCTTTAAATAAAAATCCAAACAATTAGGTTTCATCGACATTAGGACACTAATACTAGCCTATATATATTTTATCTTGATAGGATTTACGAATTTTTAACCGCTTTGCACGTATAAATATGAACAAGAATTGAGGAGTTATCATTAGAAGACACAAGTATAATAATAGGCTGAGTGGTGCCTTAAAAAATCTTTGTATCTTTAAAAAGCTTTCTTAAATATTTAATAATTGCGAAGTGATTAATAAGTAAGTAACGACATAAATAGGAGAAATTTAATTATTATAAAAATGTTCATAGTATTTGTATTTGTTTTGGAACATCAGGATGAAGTGAACTGAGACACTCCGCCATGGCTATCTAGAATAACGATTACGAAGCCCCATTCCTGTGTAAGTATAATCACTAAACATGGACTGAATGTAGGCCAATTTGATCAATACGTCCCTGACAAACATTAAGTGGTGTGACTACTAGACGATTGAGTATGCCCTATGTGTCTCTTTTACAAATAATCAAGCAATGCACTTTAAGAGATCTTTGATATTAACAATGAAATTCTACCACGACCGTCATTAGTGATTTGAGGTGTGGCAACAATAGATATTTCTGCATTAAGTATCTATAATCTATATAAACATGAAGCACAGTTTTTCTGTACTTCTTTACTAAGCAATGGATGAGATAAAACATAAAGTATTGGTGGGTTGAGTCATCCACAATCAATTGATTTTACTTGATAGTGAGAGCTGTTTTTAAAGTGTTGGTCCTGAAGAAGGTGTTGTACATTGTATATTGCACCGAAACGCGTCGACAAGAGGACACAATTGTATTTGCTGTTTTTATATCTTATTCTCATTGTATTGTCTATTTCATTTAATTGTTTTATTCTATGTCAAATTTAATTATGTGCAACTGTTGATTAGAATTGTTAAATATGAAGTATTGTGAATGAATAATTATGGTTGAGATTATATGAATTTCATTTATTGATGGTCACTGTAAGACATTAAGCAGTCTTGGATATAATACTGTAATACAGTCTGTGATATAGGAATTTTTAATAAAAATATTATATCCTATCTCCGTGGTGCTATAGTCTGTAGATTTCTTGTCTTGGGTTCATAATACATTGTATATGATTTTATTGTTGGAGAACTTTGAATAAACACAAAAGGGAAGCTCTTTAGTTTTGAAAACGCCACAGAGTAAGGAACACACCTTGGGACAATGTCACCATGCAGTAAGAGCTAACATCACCTAAGAATACATGCAGTCACCTTGTGACGGCATGCAGATACCAGGGTCCACCCCATGAGCAGCACACCACAACATTTCCCAGACACACAACACATCATCACCACCCCAACTCAGGGAGCAGCAGCACCAACAGCAATACCAGAAAAACATTTGTGTGCAAAGGAAAAACAAAAAACCACAATCAGCATTTCGAAGTAAAGTAGCTACAGTACACTCTTCACCAAGCCCATGGGCCACGCCAGATGCGAAGTCCTGGGGGGGGACACGTTGGGACGCATCTCCCCTAGCTTGCCTGCACAGTGCACTGTACCATATCATCCACAGAGTGGGGGGCATCATGTGGGGGGGAAGAACCAGGCACCGCAGGGAAAGGAGGGGCACGGGTAGGTGTCGTGGGTTCAGGTACAGACGACTCCACCACATGGGGTGGGGCAGCGCCAAAGGAGGAGGTCAGTATGGCGCTGCACACGGCAGCAAGCTCTTCCAGTGTCTCCCCTGCACCCGAAGGAACCACAGGCCCCAAGGGCGGGGGGGGTTGGAGGGATGGGTCGCAGTGCAACTGGGGGAGGGTGTGGACAGGGGGGAATCAACTACCCTGCCCGGGGAATCCTTCAAAAGCTTGCGGGGTGGTGTCACACTGGGGCAGGGGACGGAAAGGCCATGAAGGACTCCCTGTCCGACTGTTGGGAAGGAGAGCCAAGGGGAGTGGGTTCGGAGGTAGTGGCTTGTGAGGACTGTGGGCTCCTACCGTGACAGCGTGGCTGCTGTATTCCCCCCGACCCAGTGCCTGTGCCTTCTCCCTCCTGTGTGTGCGTGACAGGAGGTGTGCGCTTGGCCTCCCCTGGTGGTGTGCTGCCTGTGTCTGGTGTGGTGCGAGCATGGGGACGTCTGGGTGTGTATGGGACAGGCATGGGAGTGGGAAGTGCGGATGGTGCCGGGGTAGGGGGGGGCCGGGCGCTGCAGGAGAGCCACTGCTGCCATCAGTGACGAGTCCATGGACCTCAGCAACATCCGTTGGTCAGACATCGCTGATGACATGCCCTCCATGTACAACACCATCCGTGTCAGCAGTCTGGTGTGGCCATGGAGGACACGCAGGAGCCATGTCTGACCAACCTGCAACTCGCGCTGAATGTCCCCAGACTCTGCATGGACGGCAGCAGGGGAGACAGGGGCAGGGGGTGCGGTGCCTGGCACGAAGGAGACATGTTTGGTGTACCACAAACTCCCCTCAGATCCCAGAACCCCTCATCCGACTAGCTTAGTGTCCCATTCGTTAGCCGAGGTTGAGCTCGGCGGTCCCAATGTATGGACAACCCAGAACAAGTGCATTACAATATTCTCACAAATGGTGGGAATCAGACATACCTGTACATCATTATTCTCAGATCAGTCCACAACAGAATATACACAGACACAGTTAAGTTGAAAGAGTTAATTCAATGAACCTCGCGTCCTAAGATGCAGTACTGTGGCTAACATAAGCAGACAAATGGTTAAGTTCAGAAGCATCATCAAAGTTGCAATATCATAGACAATGAAAGGAGCAATCATGAGTAAATGACAGTGGAAACAGCAATCTTCCTGTCGCCAGTAAACCAATAGTAGTATCATTCGACTAATAGAAGGTCTCTAGGCTTGAACGGGGGACCCCCCACCCTACAGATCAGCTCAGTGGTATCACATCACAGGATCATCTAGTCTCTTCTCCTGCGAAAGTTCCCCATCACAATGAAACTCAAACGTGCTGCACTACAATATGGCAAGCATTCGTCTATCAGGTATCTGCAGCTGCGTGCATGTTATGGCTAAATAGTGGGGCGATCAACCTGCACACAACAACATGCACCGTCTAGTCACCCAGAATGTTTGTGTACACAATGTACAGTACAAGCTCGCTGCTCACTGTGAAGGATGTCACACAACTGACAGTCCTTATGTGAAGCTAACTCGAGTAGGCATTTGAAAAATGATTACACGCAACTACAGTGTCGCGTGCAAAAGCAGCAAAATTGGCAAGATGGCTCACTAATAACTAACGCGTTGGTGCCAACTTAGCATTGTACATAGGGAGATAGGAATCACGACTACACCCCCCCTTGTTCGTACCACTAACCACTAGGGGCGCTAAATCGAGAACGCAGAGTTCAAGTCTGATACAACGGAACCAAGGGCATGAACTGGAAGTCCATAGAAGGGAAGCGAAAAAGTCAGAAAAGAAATGTCAATGATGAACGATGTTGCAGGGAAATGAACCATGTAAAAGGGGAAAAACATAACATCGATGGATGCACCATGAAATGAGCAGGGCTAAAGTCAGTCCATCAAGGTATAAGCACAATAAGTCACAACAGCTTCCAAGAGGAAATCATTTGAACGTTCCGCAAAATTATCTGCCTTCCAGTTCAGCAGGGGGAAAGAACACACGTGTTCCTCAACAATCGGGGCATCCAGCACCATTTGTGGACAACAGGTGGGGACATCAAGCTAACTTCTGGATAAGAATTCAGTTGCAGCCGTTCCGATGTCCCAATTCCCAAGGACTCCATGTGCTGCAGCACAGGCCATAATCCCGACGCCAGAGCAGTCCAACTCATGAGCCACTAAGGGGCTCATCAGTCGATCATAATTCGGGTCAGAAGACACCGAGTTACACAGGCACAAATCCAGAGCCCATTCGAAAGACAGGTTGCACGCAGGTAAAGAAGGGAAACCGGAAGGACAATCCATAGGCACTGCTTAAGGTCGCCAGCAGCAGAGTGCCGTAGAATTCAAGCATCTGTTTCCGAAGATGGAGCAGCCGGTGCATGCTGTCCTCTAATGCAAGTTGTGAAGCCACAGCGTAGTACGCAGATCAACAATAGCACCTTAGCCACGAGTGCGAGAAGCAAAGGGAGACCTCCGAAGACGCTAGAACAAATCGAATGATGAAATGCGGGGATCACACCAAACAGAGTATGGAAGGAGGTCACGAGGCCAGAGCACACAATTCTGAAAAAAACATCCAGGCCACCTGTTGACGAGGCATGAAAGATAGTCTGAATCCGAGTCCCAAATATGTAGTGGGAGAGCAGTGTCCAAAAGCGCTTGCACCTCTGTGCGCGTGTGAGCTACGTGAAGGACAAATGTTTCTCGGTATGAAGTCAACTTGTTTTTGAGACAATAGAGCCCTTATTCTGCACATCTTGTTGAACTCTGCCTTCAAGGTTGGAATGGAAGGCCAGATAGATACATCCAGCCGGCCATGCGGGGGTGGGGAAAGGACATAATGACAGAAAACCACTCGTAGTGATACAGTCACGATGTGAGCAATTCCCGGAAGCATCCCACAGCAAGCTTCTTCATTGAACAGCACATAATTACCATTATCAAGCAGCGCACAAGACGGGGTCATGATGACTGGCACACGAATCCACCTCAGAATACAAGCTAAATCAGGAGCGTGCATATGACATGCACCATGCAATTGAATCTGCCTACACACCACAGAATGATCCGGAGTGGAAGTGCACCCTTCACCTTTTAAATACACCTCCTTGCCGCCTCTCACGCACCTGTTGTTGCCTAGCACGGACACAAGGGACCCGAGCAAGTGGGAGGGCAGTGATGGGACTGGACAGGTCCTCCACCTGACTCCTCTCGGCCTCCGTGCCACTTGCTGCGCCAGACTCCCCAGCACTGGTGGCCCCGGTGCTGGATCCCTCCCCCACGTCCGTGCCAGTGTCTCCCTCCCTGACATGTACCCCTTCATGGCAAGGTGTGTGGACTGCCCTATTTCAAGGACATGTGACCTGTGCCTCTGGTGTTCCGCAACCGGTCTGTATGGTGAAACATCCTTATCATGCACATATGTGGTTGTCTGTCACTCCTGTAATGCGTCTGCCTGTTCACTTACACTGGCCCACAGCTAGTTCCATGGCATGTCATGTTGACCTTGAGCACCCACGTGTGTAGCTGACTGTTGGCAGGGGTGTCACCTGGCTGGCATACGTGTCCTGGATGCATTGCACAGTACAGACTCTGTTTGTAGCATGTGTGTATTAGGTGTTGAACATGTGCTCAGTTCATTGACAGTGGTGTAGTGCTGTACTCAATCTTCGTTTTTCCTTCCAAATTTCTGCAGGGCACCGCCTCTCCCCCGACCAATGCCAGACTTGGCTGCCATGAGAGAACGTGACTGTATACGCCGCTACCGCTTCTCCCAACCGTTGATTGACAACTTGACCACAAGGCTGGAACCAGACCTCCAACCGCTACACAGGTACCCCACTGCACTGACAGCCAAGATGAAGGTGATGGCAGCCCTACATTTCTTTGCCACGGGTACGTTTCAATTGACCATAGCTGATGTAGGTTGCATGTCCCAGACCATGTTCAGCCGTGTCCTGCATGATGTGTTAGAGGCCATGTTGGTACACCTGGATGAATTCATACATTTCCCGACTCGTGAGCAGTTGACAGGTGTCAAGGGTGAGTTCTATGCCCTGGGAGGGATACCCCACGTCATTGGAGCCATTGATGGGACACATGTGGCTTTGGTACCACCACACACACAGGAGGTAGCCTTCCGTAACCGCAAACATTACCACTCCATCAATGCCCTTCTGGTATGTCTTGCTAACATGATGATATCCCATGTCTGTGCCCGTTTTCCAGGATCAGCACACAATGCCTACATCATGAGGCATAGCAGGGTGCCTGAAATGATGCTGCAGCTGCGCAACAAACGTGCATGTCTTGTTGGTGGGTATACTCTGTTAGTCCTGTATTCAGCGGTATCTTAATATCTTACTGCTTCTCCTGACACACTTCTGTCCATGATGTTTCCATGTAGGGGACGCTGGCTATCCCAACATGCCATGGCTGATGACACCGCTCCGCAACCCCAGAACAGCCGCAGAACATCGGTACAACAACACCCATGGGCAGACGAGGCGCGTGATTGAGAGGACGTTTGGACTCCTAAAGATCAGATTCCGGTGCCTCCACAAGACCGGCGGCACACTCCCATATGCCCCGGTGAAGGTCTGCAAAATCTTCCTTGTGTGCTGCATGCTGCACAACATGGCAGTGGAGAAGGCCGTGCCACTCATCCTGGATCCGGATGAGCAGGATAATCCACCCATGGAGGATGAGGGGCTCGGGCATGGGGTAAGTGAGGATGAGGATGAGGATGAGGACATCCGGAGTCAGCTTATCCGCAACTTCTTCTCATGATGGTGAGTCCCTGTGTCTGAGTGTGCACGCTTAGGGCCTTGTGTGGCATGTGTTGCAATGTGTGTGTCGAGCTGACTGTGTGCTAAGTGACTTGGAGGTGTGTTCTGATGTGTCATTCAAGTCATGATGTCATTCCCCAAATTTCAGCGGGTACACATATTTCATAATTAGCATGGTGACAACATAAATCCTTTAGAGTGCATGTACATGTCTGCGGATTACTAGCTCTTCGCTGACTTGTTGTGTGTCTGTCCTTCCCAGCTTCCTGCGGCTGTCGTCTGCTCATGTCATCATTGCACTCCTGCTATTCCTCATGGGTATCGCAATGTGGGCTGGAGCAGAGTTACATGCACAGACATGGTGATAAGTCATTTTGGGTAAGGAGTGCAGCAAGGCGTTTTGTGGGTGGTACGTGTTTGTGATATGTGGGGACTGCTCCTGTGCATGTTATGTTACTGTGCATACATGCCGATCCACCATGGGCCACCTGACGTGTTGCATGGCTCCCATGAATTGATAGTCACCCTTCCTGACAGTCATCTGTCATGGATTGTGGATTCTGATGAAGGGATCTATGTGTGTATAACGTCCCTCAGGAACATACGGGATGCCAATGGTGGACATGGTGTGGGACATCCCCATATGAGGCTCAATGGGGAATTGTACACTCTCCGTGTGCAGCAAGGGGTGTGAGGCTCAACCCCTTCACTTGTGTGCCAGCTCAGTAGGATGTACCACATCTGTGTGTTGCAGGGGGTGTCCAGTGTAGGTCACACATGGTCAGCCGAATGACCTGTGATACTGTTCCAATGGATGCAATTCCATTTGTGTGAGGCTGAGTAATAAAGGTGTTCGTCACACTCCAAGGTGCCTCGTCTCTGTCAATGCAGGTTTCTTGCCACTTGGCATGCGGCATCTCTGGCATACTTGCTGTCGATAATGCATAGGAGTCCATGTGTAGTCTAGCGACATGCATGCAGTTGCTCATGGATTAGGCTCTCTATTGGGCACGAAGTACATGGTCGTGTATGTTTTTTAGCAAGGTCGACCACACAATGGGCGATCACCAGCTGCTGAGGGTGTGTCTCCTGTGTGCAGGTCACCCATCAGTTTCCTGATCCGGTGTAATGGCTCTTTGGTGATTGTGCATGCATTGTCTCTGGGTGTGCCATGTGACACTGGACACTCCTTACTTTACACACGCGCCTGTTGCCATTGTCCGTCTGACATCCTAGTCTTTGTGTGCAAAATGGGGCATTTTTTAGGGAGATGGCGCCTGCTGCTGCGGGCCCTGCACAAGCACCCAGTGGCCACACACACGAGATGGTGTGCATCATGTTTGGCTCGCTCACATATGCCATGCTAGTCCACAGCATCTGTGCCTCATGCTGCAACGCCCTCTGCATCATGCACATGATCCACAGATAGATCCACTCTAAGTTACGACAGACCATCCCCCAGGTCCATGACAACATCCGTCTCATATACTGCCTTGCCCTCTACGGTGCAAGTACATCCGCACTCCCAGGAACCTGGTCCACTTCCAGGGGGCATCTGCACACCTCAGCTTCTACACCCTGCGCCTCAGCCACCTCACCGTCCACCATAGATAGCTGCAATGGATCACTGTCTGCTGCAGGATGACCTCCACACTCCCCACCCACACTCTGGAGGCAGTCCACAACCCCGACCCCAAACATACCTTGTGCGTCTGTCATCCTAGATCCCGTTGGGCCATCTCCGTGCAGCCAACCTTGCCCTGGCCACCGTTCTTAACATCCACCGAACTCCAGCATACAGGACATTGTTCTCCCACCTGGCAACACATACCTGGGACTCCCTCCCCGGGTACCTCCACATGGGCCATGACCTCTATGCCTTGATGATGATCTCCCACATAGGTGTGTCCACACAGTTTAGCAAGCCCCCCCTCAGCAGCCAGAGGCCATCACAGGTGAGTGTTGTGCTCAATGCCTACATTGAATGATACCTTGTGATCCATGTGTGTCCTGTACCAGACTCTGATCCCAGCGTATGGATGGCTGGAGTTAGTTCAACACTCAGGCATAGTTAGACATTTCCACACACATATGTTGTTGAATAATGCAAAATGACAGCAACATCTCATGTGCAGAACAATGTGAATTTATTTTTGGTGGGGTGAGTCTTTTGGTAGATGTGCCAAGGTGCTCTACCGGGGGAATAGAATCCAAAGTTCACAGGGGGAGATGGCATCCTTGTCAGTTGGAGTCATCAGAGTCCAGACCACAATGTTGGTCATCATTGGTCAGACTGTGACCAGCAAGTCCATGTGGCAGAGAATGTCATTGGGTGAGGTGCTTCTGTTGCGCCAGAGGGCCAGGTGCCAGGCCAGGTGACCTGGGAGACGGTGTTGGTCCGGTAACTCTCACGGTCTTTTACGTGGATGACCCACCTTCCTCCGGGGACCCTCAGATGCAGGCCTTGACGAAATCAGGGACGCTCCGTCAGATGAATCCTCCTCCTCCTCGTCCCTCCCTGTGTCTGGTGCTGGTCTACGCCTGGTGGTACAGGGAGGGTTTGCCAGGCTTTGGGCGATCTGACGGAGTGATTGTCCCACGTCCCTGTGCACCGCCAGGAGCTCAGCCAGTCTTGCCTCCATCCGTCCTTGGTGTTGTTGATGACTGGCATGATGCTCGACCTGCAGGTTCTTGATCTCATCGAGGGTCCCCTGCATCCCGGAAAGTCTGGACACGACCTGGTCCATGCCTCTGGTGTCACACCGGTATGAGTCCAGGATGTTGCGTGTGTGTGTCATACCGGGGTCCTGAGCTGGCTGGTCAGGTTCGCGCCTCCGCTTGCCTTCACTCCCACCACCCCTGCCCACACGAGCCTGGGCTGCCGTTGTGGGCACATCGGGTCTCCGGGTCCCCTGAGGGATGGCATTTGCAGGGTTGCCTGCCTCCTCCTGGGTGCCCGGAGAACCTTGTCCCTCCTGGTCAGACTGGCTGTGTTGTTCAGTGCGAGCAGGGCTCCTGGGTGTCTCCTGGGGTGTGGCAGGAATGGGGGTGGTGGTTGGCACAGATGTACCTGACGCAGGTGCTGCAGGGGCTTGTACACCAGAGGAGCCAGGTTGGTCCGGGTCATCCACGGAGTGGTGAGAGTCGTCGCTGCCGGTGGGATCATCTTCACGCGGTGCCTGGGACTGTGATTCTTCCCCCCCAGTGTTGGGGGGAGATCGTCGACGTTGCCCTGTGTGTGAGAGAGAGACAATGTTAATGCTGTTTCATGCCACATCCATGTTTCATACATATTCAATTTGACACAGTTCACCCAGGTAGTTGGATGTCCCTAGCATTCCTCTCAGTGTCCACTTGGGGATGGGCATGTTGCGGGGGACAGATTGGGATGTTCTCCTGAGTGTTTGACCTGTACATTGTTGGCTATGATGCTTATTTGGCTATGGATTTGTCTTGTTGTGTCACATGTCCATTGTGCGAGTGTGTAAATCCGTTGCCTGCCCCGGGGGTGTGTGCTTGTGTTAGGGGGGGTTGTGACCGGGCCTGGTGTTGTGTGTAGTGTGAGTTGTCATTGGGTCTCCCAGGTGATGTGTCTGTCCCCTCATGGTGCATGCTGGCATGACAGTGAGTGTGAGTTCCTGTGCTAGATACCTGTGCTTGTGGAGTTGGTGTTTGGGTGAACAGTGGTCCCAGGAGGGCCTTGTGCTGCATACAGCAGGGCCCAGTGTCATCTACCTTGTCAGTACTTTGACAGTCCCTGTGCATTGTGCATGGGTATGTACCTATGCCATTTGGGCTGAGGACATTGTTGTCTGCGTCTCATTTTGACAATGTGTTGTGTGGGGCCCACCCTCCCAGCCTCCTGGACATCCAGTCTTGTGTTTGTGGTTGCTGTAGCCTTGGACATGGCCTTGCCTTGATTTGTGATGGGTGAATGGTGACGTTAGTGGCATGGGCGTGGTTTCTGGGTGTGGTTGTGTGCGGTGAGTGCTTGGGGGTAGGTGCATGCATTTGTTGTGGTTGGCAGGCGCGCAACACCCATTGGACTCACAGGGCTTCAGCCCCCCCCCGTTGTGTGTGGCAGCCCAGGATGAGACAGCTTCCCGGCGCACTCACAGCCGCACCCGAGCAATTCACAGGTCTTTAACAGGCCATTTGCGTGTTAATGAGGCCTCGCTGTTGTTTCACCCCTTTAACAGCCCCTGCAGCTCCACTCTGCCTATGGCTTAAAAGATTCATTCCCCCACGAAATTTTTTCTTAGCCTCCTCTGAAATTTTGCTCTAGTTGCGCCTCTGGTGGTTGGGGTGTGGATGCCATTCCCCCCAAGTTACATGAGTTGTTTGTGTACTCACCAGGCTCTGCGACTCCTTCCACTCTGTGTAGTCCCACCGGCGGTAGCATGGCCATCATCTTCTCCTCCCAGGGATGGTAGTGTACGGGTCTGCGGAGCGGCCCACCTCCAGTGATGTTGGTCTGGGCATGTTCTTCATTCATCTTCCTCTTGACTGTCCTGCGCAGATCGTACCACCTGGCTTGGCATTCATGCCTGGTCCTTCGGATGGGCGCAACAGCATTCGATAATGCCTTCTGTGAATACCGAAAGTCTTTAAGTTAGGATTTTTCTCAGTTTAGGAGTAGTAAAGTTAGGACTCCTAACTTTAGGACTCCTAAATGCCTTCTGCGAATACCGAAAGTCTTAAAATTAGGATATTTCCCTGTTTAGTAGTAGTAAAGTTAGGACTACTAACTTTAAGACTCTTAAATGCCTTCTGTGAATACCAAAAGTCTTAAAGTTAGGATTTTTCTCTGTTTAGGAGTAGTAAAGTTAGGACTCCTAACTTTAGGACTCCTAAACTGAGAAAAATCCTAACTTTAAAACTTCCGGTATTCACAGAAGGCATTTAGGAGTCCTAAAGTTAGGACTCCTAACTTCTGTGAATACCGAAATGAGTAAGTGACTTCTGTGAATACTAAAATGAGTAAGTGCCTTCTGTAAATACCAAAATGGTAGTAAGTTTAGGATTTTGTCTTAAGTTAGTTCTGTGAATCAGGCCCTAAATGATTATTCCCACTGCAAATTAAACCACACTGGGGAAAGTGTTAATATTTGGGAGGATCTACCCTTCTCAATCCATACTTAAACACATTGGAGAAAGTGGATCTATTTTGAGAGGTCAAATGTACTATTTCCTCTCCAACATTGGCCACTTAGGTGAAAGTGTTAGAAGTGTTAGACTTAAGGTTGGCAGATATACTAGCCCCACTCCAAACATAACCACATTTAGGGAAAGTGTCAGACATGGGGGGCTCAGCTTATTGTACCCACTCCAAAGTTAACCCCTTTCGGTTTGTCAGATATGATATTACCACTCCAAACTTAAACACATTGTCAAACGTGTTGGACTTTAAGGGAGAGGATTACATTTACTGTTCGCACTCTAAACCTTACAACACTGGGGAAAGTATTGGACTATGGAGTATGGTGAGGGGTCAGATTTACTATTCCAACTCCAAAATAATCTACACTATTCCCATTCCAAACCTAACCACATTGAGAATTAATTAATGATATTTGGGACCATTAACAAAAAAACACTTAGAAAAATAATTACAAATAATTTAATGAATTAGAAATATATTAAAATTAAAATATCACTAACATAGCAAATTTAAAAACACATAAACAAAAGGAGTTTAAAAATTAAAAACATTGTCACAATAATTTAAAAAAACATAAAAAGTGCATTTAAGAAAAATTACATAAACTTATTACAACAACATATTTATTATATGCCAAAGATTGTATGTAATTAGGGAAATTAATTTAAACAAAATGTAATAATAAAAATAAGTATTTTTAATGTAAGTAAATAGGAAAATAAAATTATTTTAAAAAAGAAGTAAAAAACATACTAACAAATGACTTAACAGTATGAAGACACTTATAAAAAAATACTTCTAAAAATGTAAATATACAAAATTAAATCAAATCAAAATATAAACAATATTTTCAATTAAAAATAAATAAATAAACCGCCACATAACAAGAATTTGAAATTTAACAAACTTATATAACATTTATTTACATTTACCCCACCACTCCTACCCTAGAAACCCAACATTTCCACTTTTAAAACTATTTATTGAACAAATAATATATCAGTTTATATACACTTACAGAACTATGTAAATTACAATAATATAAGTAACACAGAATGACATTTTTAAGAACAATATTGATAAATAGTTAAAAAAAATATTCTTAACTGTGATATTTTGTACACAATATCTTTAGATCACAATATTTAGGAAACAATGTATCTCACGATATTCTTGAGATGATATTTTGGCAGAATATGCAAAATTCGGGTGAACTCGCTCCCAATAAAATGAGATTTTAAAAACTCTTGTGAATACTGGCTTAAACTAAATGATCGCTATCTTAAAAAACCTCTGTAGAATAGGTATCGGAACCAGCAGCTTAACCTTTCCTTAATTTCTATGTGATATTTCTCACCCCCACTCACCCCCACTACAGTTATTTCTTTTTCCCATACTACCTCTGTTCAACAGAAAACCTAGTTAATCATGAACTCCTCGCCAATCTTGTATCATTCCTTAGTTCTGGGCATAGAGATTCCTTAAACAAATTCTGAAAGTGGTTGCCATGGACATCAGTATCTTCATTTCCAATTCATCCAGTTTCTTTTAATATTTTTAAAACACACTAAGAAATGCTGTGTGAGGATTCTCCTTAAGAATGCCGTATAGGTATTTCATGCGATCTAGAGGGAGGTCAAACTGCAGTTATCCTAAAAAAGGTTGTTTGTAGTTATATTAACCTAATCTTTCACCTATAAATCCAAAATTTGTTTCTTGTCTATAGGTCATCTTTTCTGTTTTTGGCTGTATAATGACATTTAGAATATAATTGTCACTCCCTTATGACTGGATATGTGAATTGCCAGTGAATGTTATTTTGCCTTCATCTTTAAGCAATTTTATTTGTGTCAGGAAAAAATCTACCTTGAGAAAGTGCCCATATTTCTTGCTGTGCAATGTATAGCCCCTCACTGCCCCTTTTTGTGATCACCAAATATTCATTTGGTTCATCTCACATCGGGGCACTGCTGTTCAGTCTCCAGTGTATGTGCTTTGACATCTAAAAAAATGCTTAAATTTGCTAATTTCTAATTGGCATATTAACCTTTCGAGAAAGGCATATTGTCTCTGGTGCAGGACATATACTAAGGGCAAAGAGAGTTAACTGTCCCCTGTGGATTTCAGCACAAGTTGTGTCATCTCATAAGATTGACAAAGAAAACATGGCTTCAAGCCTACCTGTGCAATCTAACGCAAATAGCTTTTAAACGTTCTGCAAACCTGTCAAAATAATGCCTTTTGAAAGAAAAGATTCCAATTTTTAAATATTAAATAAGACACCTCTAAGTAGGCCTTGTAGCAAACACAATATGGCACCTTGTATTTAAAGTGGAGTATTCACTTCTTATAGTATGAAGTGAATGTATCTGCAATCTCCTGTGGGTGTCTATCTGTCCATTCTTGGTCCCAATGGCTGGGATGTCTGTCATCACCTCCTATTAGCTAAGCTGCACTGCGAGCAATATACTGGCCTTCTCGATCTGCTCATAATGACAAGCCTTAAGCCTGTGGAGCACATATTCTGCTTGGAAGTGAAATGTCAGTTAAGTTCTATTTTTGCTTTTTCAAGATAGCTCCCCTGGGCAATGGAGGTACAGGGCTTGGTATAGATGTGTCTTATCCCTAATATCTCCTTCAAGGTAGACATGTCATGCCACAATAAGCCTATTGTTATTACTGGGGTTTCGCATGAGTTTACCCTTAATGGTGTCTTTTGCTGCCATCCATTGTGAGCTCCTTTTCTGCAGGCATTTTGTTATGGGAGGTGTTAAGGTGCCATTGCTTGTGGATCCTTTGTGGCAATCTCATATTTACCATTAAACATGATGTTTAGTGGTCAGAGAGTGCACTTTCTAGAATAAGGGTGCCCTCAACCAGTATGGTCATGGATTGGGAAATGAAGAAATACTCAAATCTAAATTAGGTCCATGAACGGGGGCGGCATATGAGTATTCCCTCTCGGATGGCAGGTGGAGACGACAAACGTCAAGAAGGCCAAGGTCAATGAAGATTTCAGGCATGATCGCCCTCTCCAGGCTGTTCTTCAGTGTAATTGGACATTGAAATAACTGTCTTGTTAATAATAAAGGGAGCCATATACAAATGGAAGTGATCATGAGTGATTAATAAAATGGGAAGAACACTCCTTCTCTGCCTTGAATGATGGCCCACTCTAGATTATTGGCCATGTAAATTGGGCCTGTGTGGTCCAAGATTGCATCTAGGGCCACATTTCACTTACCCCCAGTAGACTTACATGTAGCTCCCAATTCTGTCAGTATACTATTTAGCCAAAGGAAGAGTGCCGTTTTGGTCCCGACTGGCAAGTAGATCGAACCCAAGCTGACCACTCTGCTACTGATCCAAAGCCTTAAGAAAATACACTAACCTTCTGGATCAGTCCAGATTTTTACCACTGTACACAGCAATGTTTTCCACAGAAGGATTGCTACCTCAAAATTCTGAGGTGTGAAATTGCCACCATCATCTGACTGAAGTGTATGGCTACTATGACTGACCTTGAACACTCAGTCACAGTTTGTCTTCTTTAGCATTTATAACAGTGTTTTTTTATAGTAGGGTAATATCTGCATGTTTGGAGTTTATTTATATGAGTGTTTTCCTATGCTTGATATAATGTGTGAGGCCATTGTGTTGCATGACACGACAGTCAGAGGCCTCAACGTCATGTTGCAAAAGTGATGGTTTAAGGGAGGAGGTAAAATAACCACTGGTGCCTGTGGTTATTTCGAGCACATTTTGGTACTGGAGGCTGGGGAGAAATGGGAGGGTGGGTGGAAGTGGTATGAGGTCCCTTAGTGAGAGTGGGAAAGCAACATCAAACCCAATTAAT
The DNA here is from genome assembly GCF_964204655.1 of Triturus cristatus. Taxonomy (NCBI): domain Eukaryota; kingdom Metazoa; phylum Chordata; class Amphibia; order Caudata; family Salamandridae; genus Triturus; species Triturus cristatus. Next base: position 556,698,686 of record NC_140588.1, read on the forward strand.
GTAGAATGCACTCGTCAAGGGGCAGGTGAGGGGGTGAGTGAGGGAGCAAGGGGGAGAGGGAGGAAATCAATGTTCCCTCCATGGTGTATGTGAGTAACTTTGATCAGCGCATTAAATCCTCTAGACCTCTAAGTTCTCAAGAGCCACTGAGACCCTGGGTGGTAGGCCGATACCAGTGAGTATATTGTTGTAGTAGCAGCCACAGTGGTGAGTTAATATAAGAAGGAGCATGACAGTGCACGGTGAGAACCACAATGGCAATATGAACAACAGTGTAGTATGGAGATATCAAGGAAGGGACACAGACAAACAATTGTGCCTCGCTCTGAAATGAGGAGTGATATGGCAGTATATTGTAGGGGCATGACTATGGTCCTCTCCCAGGGGAGTATGAGTACGTGCTGGCTAAGACCCTATACATTTGGGCAACACCCTGCAGAAGGGGAGGGGCAGCAGACAGCCAGACGACTGTTGGGCAATAAAGAAAATAAAACACACTATATATTGAACCTTTCAAACATTGTACACAGTACAAATTTCAGATACTTATCTGCAAACGCAGGCAGAGGGAGAACAGGGATTATCAGTTGTCATCTCTGTACCTGTCTGGTTCTAGTCTGGTCTTCAGTGAAATGTTGGATCTTATCTCTGCATTTTCCTGTGTAAGTTCCACCTCTTCTCTGATCATGCTAAACGTCCTGTTTTCAAATCTGACCGCCCTATCCAGCAGTCTGCCTGACCTTTGAGACTTTCCCTCCGTCCGTGGTGGAAGAGGTGGGTGCTGTGTACATTAGGGTATGCCCAGTTCTGTAAAGTCCTTGGATTTGTCATCTAGTGTAATTCACATCCATACAGGCTCAAGTAGCCCATATTTTATATCTGTTTGCCACATTAAAAGTAAAGCTCCCAACTTCTCATTTGTTTACCTGGAGATTTGGCCAAATTGTGGATGCTGAACCCTTCATATTTAGACAGTCAATGCTTGTGGGCCCAAAAGAGTATGTGGCAGGCCTGATTGTGAGGTGTAATCCATGTAATGATCAGCCTGGCCCGTCCCAAGGCATTGGGTCTGTGGGTTGTATGCGATGCACCCTCTGCATCTCCGGCAGAATGAAAATGAGGCCCAGGTGTTAGGGAGTAGCTTGCAGAAGGAACGACTGACGCCATAATCCTATGGTCCAGTTAAAGTATTCTTTCCATTTAGGGCACACCGGGGATAGGCATGTCAATGGGGACAGAGGCCAGGGTCACACTTGGCATCTTGGCAGTTTGGTAGAGTGGGTTTCTGGGTGCTCCAAGGGCCTTGCCCACATATAAGAGAATATCCAAAAAGAGAACATGCAGGACCAGCAAAGGTAGGAGGGCAACATAAGCCAAGATATGATCAGGCCCCTTGAATACATCCATAGTCACTACAAATCAGAGAGAGAGTCATGGTCTTGATTATCCGAAATATGGGTGGGGTTCCTCAAACAAGAGCAGACATACAATGGCTGAAGTCTAAAATCTGAAACCTTGGCCCCCAGCATATTGTGGTCAGAAGAGCATGAATGGCACTGGTGTCAGAATGACAGCAATGGAAGGAGTAACTCCAATATCAACTAAGAAGCAAATGAAAGCAAAATACTTTTTTTAAAAGAACCCGCACTCACCAATCTAGTTGGTGACATGCTTCATCATAGGGTTCCCATCTGAGCGGGCAAATGCCTATGATGAACCGTGTCACCAACTAGGTTGGTGAGTGAGGGTTCTTTAAAAAAATAATTTGCTTTCATTCGCTTCTTAGTTGATATTGGAGTTACTCCTTCCATTGTTGTTGTTATTGATTCCTCAAAGGGACCGGAAGGGGTTCCATTCTACCCTTTCTCTCTTTTTGTTTGATTGTACTGGTGTCAGAAAATCAGCACTCAATAAGACATGATCCCATGCTCCATGTAGTGCGAAACGTTCTAAGGCCACATGCGTAGTGGCCCCCCAGGCAGCAGGCATCAATGCTAAAGGCCCAGCAGAGTGTTGGATTTACATACTCCCGCTGTCTTATCATCTTGCAGGCACAGAATACCTGTATGTGGGGGTTGCAGTTTGCCATTGTGTCCTTCTGTATGGGCTGCACCATCCCATGCCATGGCTTGTCTCCCATTCTTGGTCGGGATCGACCACTGCACCGTGCGATTGAATGGAGGGCAACAGAGGCATCTCCCCACCTCCCTGACCATTCCCCACCACTCAACACTGGCTTTGCCTTTAAGGATTCATTGAATGCCGGGCCTCGGGGTAAGATATTGGCTGATTCCTCCATGCAACAGTGAAGGCCCTGTGTCTCAATTATGGCATCACGGGCACACCACCTCTCTTTTCTTCATGGAGCCCTAACAAGGGTCAGGAATGGATCCCAGCTGTCCCCTAGAGGTTCTACTCCATGTAGCCATTATCAATTGTATGCGCTCACTGCCAAATCAGGCCACTATTTCCCCCGAGGCCTTGCAGAGTGTCGGAGAGTCAGCACCAGGTGACCATCTGCCTCAGCAGCCAGACTTCAACCCCCTATGTTCTGGGTTCTGATAACACTTTTTTATCCGATGTGGAGTCCCCATTTGAGATGTTATCATTTGTGTCATTGTCCACAATAGGGATATAGGATGGTATAGTCTTGTCCGTAGGGATGCCTGAGTCATCAGACCACTAGGTTTCTGGTTATCCTTCCTAGCCAGAATTCCCCTCTTGCATGGATTTTTTGGACCATGCCAATAAAACATTCCTGAGTCTATTGAAAGTATTCACCTCAATATGTTGCTCTCTCTTCTGTTTGATCTTAGCTTGCAGGAGTCTCCCCCCAAACTATGGGTTTCTGTCACTACCCACCAGAACTGGAAACTTCCCTCCACCAGAGGAGCTTGGGATTGGTTTGCATCTAGCCTCAATAACTGCTTCCCAAAAGACTCTAGGGCACTGGTCATAATATTAATCACTAAGGCATCTGCCACCTATTCAGAATGCAATCTCACTGGATGCGTTCCTTAACCTCCCCCAATATGATTTCTTGGTATCCCTTTTCATATTGAACTTCAGGTATTCATTGAGAGAAGGCATCCAGAAAGATTAACCAGAGATAGTGTAAGTTAATGTGGAAATAAATGGAGGTGAGAACAACACTTCTTTCACTTCTCTGGTGGTATGTGCTTATTTGTTTAATAATTTCTTCCTTCAATTGTTTTTCTTTTCCTGTGAGGGCCCACCACAAAGGTAAGGTCTAGACATTAGCACTCTGTTGTGTAGTGGATTCATATATTCAGCCAGATCAGTGTCTCAATTCACTTCCTTCAGGGAACAAAGTATAGAAACCCCCTAATGCAGGGCATATATTGCAGGTCCTAGGGGTTCCCTTTGTGGAGTTCCTAAGACAAAGCTCCAAATTCCATTTCCTTGAAGCACCGCACTGGTCAGAAAACACTAAAAAGGGTCTCTCTATCTCTCCAGAGGTCAGAGGACCACAGCGCACAGTTCACTCACTGAACGGCTGCAATGTGCCTCATGCAGTCTAATATAAGGAATACACAGAAGGCAATGGGACATCAAGTTCAAAACGGGAACTAAACATAATAATCCAGTACAATGCAATAGCACAAAGGGAAACAAATCTCTACAGGGTAGAGGATCTGCTGTTAGAGAAGTGAAGAAAAGGGGGAGCAGATTGTCTTTTGGATTTTTATCTGTGGTGTTGTGGACTACAACTGGCTACCTAGGACTACACATGTTTCTAAAGTTATCATGGGATATGTAGAATGTCATGGTAATGTTGTGGTTTATGGCTGCTGTTGTTGAATATATTGAGGTAAAACATCAAAATCTTCACTCCTGTCCTAGTATTCAAATGCCTGCCTCTCTATGTGGTGTGTATTTGATCATGGAGCTCATAGCTAATCAACATTTCTTTCCTTTACCTTAGCTAGCTCCGCTCTGTTGCTGATATCAAGGGATAATTTACATTTGACCTCCTGGTTTGCGTGGATCATAGAAGCACTTGTGTTTGAAAGTGGAGGGTAGTGGCATTGGTGCCTAGGGGTTGAATTTTTCAGGCACGCAAGTTCACCTGCAAATCACTGTATTAACAGCTCACTATATGATGTCTTAACCTCCTTAACTTTAAAGTAGAATCAGATGTAAATGCTAACAGTAATCCTGACTGTTGCTTCTTGTCCCTTTCAGCAGCTACTGATTCTCCCACTTGCCTTTCCTTCACTGCGAGTAATAGTTTGTATTATGAGAGACCATATCCAAAAACATCTTTCATGGACAGTAGACCTTCTAGAGAGCTTGGGTTTCATATTAAATACAGATAAGTCTGTGATGTCCTCCACTCAAAACATAGAGGGTTTTTTAGGATTCCAAATAGACTCAATTTCATCACAGGAAGGTATCCAAAATAGAAAATAAAATAAAAGAGTTATTGTCCAAAACATCAATTGTCCTGAGGGATCTGACAAGAGTCTTAGGCCTCTTATTGTCCTTCATTCAGGCAATTTGTCCGGGTCCCCTTCAATACAGAGGTCTTCAAAGACTAAAAGCTCAGGGCCTAAAAAAGGTCTATGATATGGAGACTCTCTGCCTCTCTCAGACAATGCTCGAGAGGATCTACAATGGTGGTTACGGAATCTCTAAGCTTGGAATGGCAAAGCCATTTCCGAGAATGTTCCAGATCAAATCTTGGAATCAGATTCAAGGAACCTGGGCTGGGGAGCTTGTCTCGGCAAACTAGAAACAGGCGGGAGACGGTCTGTCAAGAACTAACTTTACACATAAATTGCTTAGAAATGCTAGCTGCCCTGAATGCCTTGATGAACTTCAGGGATTTACTGAGCAATTCGATAACATTAATTCGAGTAGACAACTTCACAACAGTTTCTTACATAAACCGCTTGGGGGTGCCAGGTTAAAGATACTTGCGGACCTGGCCAAGAGGATATGGTACTTTTGTTGGGAACACAAAATAACTCTAAGAGCAGAATACATTCTAGGGGCACAAAATATAAGAGTGGATTGGAACACCAGGTTCCTCAAAGACTCCAGCGACTGGAAATTACATCCAAGAGTTTTCAACCTAATACACAAGTTATGGGGCCCAATTCAAATAGATCTGTTTGGAAGCTGGTTAACATTTCAGGTTCAACCTTATTTCAGCTGGAGGCCAGACCCCAAAGCAACAGCTGTGGATGCCTTCATCCCAGACTAGAACAAGATGAGAGGTTATGTCTTACCACCCTTTTCCATGATTCAGAAAGTTTTTTGGAAAGTAAGGACAGAACTCTGCACCATTATTCTGGTAACTTCCTTTCGGAGATCACAGGTCTGGTTCCCAAGCGTGATGGAGCTTGAAATAGATATCCCTGGCTTAATCTCAGTCTCCCTGGATCTATTGCAGGGTCCAAACGGAGAGGAACACCATCTAGTCGTAGAGGGGATGATGAACCTTCTTGTTTGGAGGATTTTAGGAATTCAGATAGAGGCGAAAGATCTTCTGGAGGAATCATGGGCTCCAGGAACCAGAATGTTACAGGGGTATTTGTAGAAAGTGGTGTAGCTGGTGTGTGGAAAGGGATATGGATCCCATGGATGCCCCTGTTCAATTGGTAGCCAATTATCTAGCAAACCTATTTAATTCCGGCCTCTCTTATGGAGCAATTAATTGCTACTAGTTAATAATCTGTCAATTGGTAGCAACCCTTTGACTAAAAGAGTCTTGAAAGGTGTGAGACTAAAAAGACCTCCCAAGGCTCGCTATTCATCTCTCTGGGATGTGAACTTGATTTTTAATTTATTCAATTCATGGCCTATCAACATTCACCTTTCTCTTAAACAGATTTCAATGAAATTAGCTACTTTGTTATTTTTGCAATCTTCTTTAGAAAAGTCTCTAACATCAAAGCACCAGAACTTTTCTAACAGGATGTATTCATCAGAAGGAGTTCATTTCGACATTTGGAAAAGAATTAAGACAATGTCTGATTCAGTTTTCTATCCTATTTTTCACGATTGCGAAAAACTCTGTGTGGAATGATGTATGAAAGAGTATGAGAACAAGGTCTTACAATTTAGAGCAATTGAGGCTGATCAACCGCAGGAATTGATATCTCAAGGTTTGGAGCCCATTCTTCTAGAGGGGCCATGGCAAGTAGAGTCTACTGGACTGGGGGTTCCCTGTCCGAAATACTTAAAACTGCTGATTTGTCTAACGCAAATACATTTGCCAGATTCTATTTAAGACTAGTGGAGCATGTTACTAATATTTCTCTTGAGGGATTTAAACATGAATAATGGTAGCCTCTGGGCGTGTAATGAAATGACCATTCTCCAATTTATATGCAGAGAGAATCTTGATTTCATTAAAGTCAACGGAGGCTAACATTATCCCACCCTCCACTCCCATTTAAATTTTTGGGTATAAGTTATATTCTAAGATATTAAAGTTAATCTTATCTTTAACTAGTTACCTTTCTTTAAAGTGCCTTAAGTGTTTTTCTATTTGAATGAGTAATCAGTTATTGTTTCTCAAACCGCATTTCTCTTAAGAGTTCCACCTCTCTTTTCCTTTTTTCAGAGAATAACGCTTGAAATACTTCACAAACCTCCAAGTTGGATCTTACTTTGCATCGTCGCAGCCAAAAGAGAAGGATGACTGTGTGCAGTGGTGTTTTTTAACACTTCATGAACATTCTATGTTTTATGATGTAATTGTATTCTTTAAAGGGCTGCATGTTTGGGGCAGCAATAAAAGATATTTCATAATGTTAGCTTACGTTGTCTTTAATTAAATCAAGATTCTCTTTGCATTTAAATTGGAGAATCATCACTCTCCCACTTGCCTTTCCTTCATGGCCAGTAATAGTTGTTATTATGAGAAACCATATAACCCCAAGGTACCTAAGCTTCAAGCTGGCAAAACAGTTCTTGAGTTGCCTCCTGCCTTTCAAACTAATGTAATGGATCAGTCACTTGCACGTAGCTTGCACTACACACGGTGATCTAGAAATTGAAAAATACTGAGACCATGAGAGACTCTTCTTTAAAACCTATATGTAAAGCTTGGTATATAATTGCGTTTCAGTGACCTCCCCTTTGCATTGCAATACGAAAATTGTCAACATGGAAAACTGGAAGTGTCCTAGGCTCTCTGGGCTGATGATAAAGATGATGCACATGCTGATGGAGCTGCCATGGCACACCATTTTGATGCTGTCAGTAGGTAATACAATTGTGTATCTGGTGCTAATCATAGATGTGGCAGTCACTAGTAGAATATTACTCTGAGTGGATATAGCTGGAATTGTTAGGATTCAGTGCATCTGGCTTTTACCTTTTGCAAGTGTAAAAGGTTTACCATATAAACTAACTAAAGTGTTTCTGCTGCCAACTCATGTGCTTCTGGAACTTTTACAAGAGGCAAAAGGGATTATATCAAAATGGATGATTTGATGGTGATGAATATACCCATTCCTTAGAGCGCCAAATTCCCATCAGTTTTTTTTTGTCCTCACATAACCTCAGATAAATAAGCACCCTCCCAGTCTCTACCATCCCAATTGATTATATCTTGGGAGTCTAATCTCAACTGATGTTGGTACGAGTTCCAACCCGTATTATACATCATGAGCTGACAAGAGGTGTAATCATTTGACTCACTATTCCTACTGCTATTCCTGCTGTTTCTTGTCTAATGAGCTCCAAAATAACCTGAGCTCTGTTCTTTTTCTAAGTCGATTAACCTTTTGATCCAGACCTGTAAAGAATCTCCCAGAATTCCATAATTCACTCCACGTAGGAGGGGCCGCCTGGCACCATTTCTTACATATTTCCCTTCTTGCCAAAAGAGTCAAGTAAAATACAAGTTTGCTCTGCAGCCCCGAAGGACCTTCCAGGCCATCAGATGGCTGCATAATGCGAAACAAGATTAATGAAGGTCTTACCTTTACTTCATTCCCCAAAGCGTCCGACATGTTCTTTCCCACACTTTCCCAAAACTCTTTCAGCAGTGGGAAGGTGGTAAATATGTGAATATCGTCTGCTTCCTGGGAACCGCATCTTATATATTTTGCATCTCCACCACCTCTTATTTTGGACAACTTAAGTTGAGACCAGTAGATCCTGTGTAGGGTGAAGAAGTGGTTTCTCCTTAGTGCAGCAGACTTAATCAAAGAATAAAGCATGTCTAAAAAAACTTGCCATATATTTTTCAGCTCCTCATCAGGCAAGCAATCTTTCCAGACCAGGTAGGGGAGAGGCTCAAGCTTTCATCCGAAGCAGCAAGCAGATATCCATACCAAAGCGCTACCTCCTTCTTTTTTGGTTCTAAGTCATGAAGGTCTTTCTCTATTGAATTGTCAGATGAGGATTGCCACTGCTGGTTCCTGCGTGACGTTGAGATTTGTTAATGTGTCATTGGTCAAGTTCCTCCTAGTATCCCAAGGCAGACAGTTATCACCTTCTATTATATCCCCCCAAATTGAGACACCAGCTATTTTCAGTGGTTTTGCAAAGGCATCTCAGAGGCATTCCAGCGTTCCCAGAGATTCCCTCATGGGAGCCCATTCACTGTAATAAGGGATGCCCATGCATGAACCACAAACAAACCATATTTTGGCTGCAGCATACAAGACCTTGAGGCAGACTTTTTAAAAGAATTTGGGGGGACCAAATTTTATCTGAAACCCTCTTCGCGCTGCCCGCCAACACAGCCTTATACATATGACCCAGCAAAGTGCCATCTGGTCTAAGTAGAAGCAACCTGCAATTCTTTAACTGGTGAGCCCAGCAGTGCAATTGAAGATCTGGAAGGCCTAAACCACCATGTGTAAGCTTCCGTCCTAACTTTTTCCAGGAAAGTCTAATCCCCTTCCCTGCCCATATAAATGCACAGATTATTCCCTGTATTTTAACGAGAAATCTCTTATCGAACTCCAAGTGTATGTTGTCAAACAGGTAGGCAAACTTAGGCAGGACACACATCTCAACTGGATTAATCTGCCCGTACTGTGTGAGAGGAAGGTTCTGCCAATATTTTAAAAACTTGTCAACTTCCTTAGAGACTTTCATTAAATTCACTTTCGGGAGTTCTTTAATTTGTGTTTTATTGTTACACCTAAGTATCTTATTTCTTTCAACAACCTTACACCATGAACATCTAAGTTTGAAGACATGACTTCCATCTTGCTGCTAGTAATCTCGTATCCAGACATCTTTTCAAAAGCCTGCACTTCAGTGAATAATTCCAGCAGGCCTTGATTGGCATCAGAGGTGAACAACATCAAGCTGTCTACATAAAGAGCCATCTTCCTGGAGAAACCGCCTACCATCAAATTAGTTACATCTTTATTCTACCTTAGACGTTGGGGAAAAGGCTCAATATATAAGTCAAAGAGGATGGGAGATAGGGGGCACCCTTGTCTGGTGCCTTGCCTTATTTGCACAGGGGTCATGAGGTTACCATTTACTAATATTTGAGCTCCAGGAGCTTTATAGATTTTTGGGAGAATCTTCCTGAAGGTCTCATCAAAGCCAAAGGCGTTTAATGTCCCACTCAGATATTTCCAGTTGGCCCAACAATATTACTTAATCGAGCTGTTAATATCCCGGTGAAAATGTTAGAGTCATAGTTCAATAAAGGACATTGTGTGGGGTCTTTCCCAGGTTTTAAAATTAAGGTGCCAACAGCCTCATTCCAAGAGTCTGGAAGTGGGAAGGTACCCCTCAATATTTCATTTATTAACTCTAACCAGATTGGGACGATTTCTTCTGTCAGTAATACATAGATTTCATTTGGGATCAAGTCCAGCCCTGCTGCTTTCTCTTTCTTAGTTTTATTTAGAGCAGTCAGGATTTTATTCCCTGATATATCCTGATTAAGATATAATAGACTTTTAATACTCAGATTTGAAAGCTGTTTTTAGAGAGCCAATGATCCAATGCAGCCTCATCTACCACCAAGTCCTCCTGATACAGTTTCTGAAAGAATTTAGTGAATGCTGACTCAATACTTTACCTATCCTCCACAGCCTGATCCCCACTTTCCGGATTGATCTTCCTAATGTAGTTGCATGACCTATCCATTCTACTCTTCATTGCTAACAATTTTCCACAGTCCTACCCTTGATCAAAATCTCTCCTCGTATTAACCTCCCATTTCTGCAAGAAATTCCCCTCCATCATGAGTCTTAATTTAACTGCAAGTCCTCAACTCCCCCAACTAAGCTAGCTTTATGAGCCCCCTGGAGATGCCAAGACTTCAGATTTGCTTCTGCTATCGCTAGCTGATCCTCAAGTGAAGCAGTCTGCCTTTTTTCTGCCCTAAACCAGGCAGCAACGGTACCCTTTAAGGACCCAGGCCTTAAAGGCATCCCATATCATGTGGACTGGGGCGGTCGCTGAGTTCCAATTTAAAAAGTCAGCTGTGTTCCTTTCTACCTTGCTCATGATGTCTGGTTGCAAGAGTAGTCTTCTATTCAGGGTCCACCTTCTAGACATAAGGTTTAAGGGGAGCTTGATTTTTAACCCGATTGTAGCATGATCAGATAAATGGATAGGCAGATAATACATTTTTTTTTACTTTTCCAAATTCTGACACTTCCATAAAGATATAATCAATTCTAGAATAGTGACCATTCTTTTTGCTATAAAAGGAATACTTCCTAGAATCCCCATTGATCTTACACCACACATCACATAGATCTAGCATAGAATGAAGGTAGGCTTTAACTTGTGGCAAAGTGATTTAAGTGCGGGGGGAAGATCTATCCAGATTATTGTTTAAAAGGACATTAAAGTCTCCCCCAATTATGAGAAGGGCTTCAAAGTCTAGTAAACTAGAGCAAAGATTAATCATGGGAGAGATATCATCTTCATTCGGACCATAATAACTAGCCTGGGTATATCGAAAGTGGCAGATTTTAACTCCCGCTACCTCCCATCGTATACTTTCATCTGACTGCTCTATTCCTGAATTTGCTTTAATTATTACAGCAACGCCCTTAGAGCCATATTGCTGGTCTGTAGCTATAACCTTATCCACCCATCTTTGCCTGGTAAATAATGCTAAGCATTCAGACTGTATAAGAGGCATCTCTTGGAGAAAAATAACCCTGGCAGGGCTTTCTTTCAAGTAATGAAGGCCCACACGCTGCCTCCTTTTAAGCCTTAAGCCATTCATGTTTCAACTCATAACCTCCAGGGACTTCCCTCTCGGTGATCTCCCCTTATCCCCCATCATCTTTATCGAGATCGAACAGCATCTTTTAACCCCCATTATACTGAGTGAGGACACATTTTTAAAAACACTTCTCCTATGCTCCCCACCACATGTGCTCCCCCCAAGTACCCCCTCCCTACCCAGTGAACCCTCCCTTACCGCCTATTGGCGAATGCCAATTTGAGCTGCTATCCACAAAACCGGAGTTTACAGATGAACTTGGCTATCTCCACCAAGCATCTTCTAGCATGGGTGCCTCAACTATTTACCTGCCCTATTGAGGGCCAAAAGACTATCCATTTCTTCTGGAGACTGAAAGTTAGGCGTTTTATTGGCCAACATCACTTTAAGAATTGCTGGAAACCTCAGCTGTACTTGGGTGCCCATTTCCTTGTGAGGTTCTATTCACATGCCCAGCTCCCACTGTCTGTCTTCTGTCACATGAGAGATATCGGACCTAATTTTAAAGGTTACATCTTGGACCTGGATGGTTTTCTGCTTAAGGGCGACCCCCAAAAACCTTTCCTTAAGTGTGTAAGACTGTATATTCACCAGAATGTTTCTGGGTTTCTTCCACCCAGGATTTCTGTGAATGGGTCACGATGTACCCTTTGGATTTTGGATTTCAGATTCCAGAATTATAGAAGATGTGATGAGTGGGAAAGCTTTGGTCAGAAGGTCTATTACAAATAATACTAGCCTTGTTGTCGTGTTTGCTTTTTGTGGAGTTTTGCGTCTGGGTTTCTGTAAATCGACTAGGGGTTGTTTCTCCCCTATCTGTTCGCAACTTCCAGGTGCAGGAAAAGCATCTTTCAGTGATGAAAATCTATTTGTGATAGAAATCGCTGAGTGGGAGAGAGGAGCTCCCCCTGCTCTGGGCATGTTCTCAGGTGAGGGAGCTACCCCCTGTAAAGTCTCCATATTAAGCTGAGAGTTCAGTTTAAAGTTTGACCTGAGAGAGAGTGTCACTTTTGGGCCCCTTAGGGCCAGTCTCTTTTTTCTCCCTTTTAGGACAGTGTCCTTCATTTGTGGAGGTTTGATAGAGAGGCTTTTACTTTTACCCGAAGGAGGAACTGGAGGCTGTGTGTGCTGCCTAGTTGATATTTCAGTTTGTGCCTTTGACTCCTTAAAGAGAAAGGTGTTAGATCTCAGTTTATACCTTTTGCCAGGGATTAGTCATTAGCAGAGGGCTCTGATGGGCCCACAAGCTTACATTCCGTTGCCAACCCACCGCCCTGGACTGCGCACTCCTTACCCTCAAGTAGATGGGTTCCATATATGGAGAGCCTGCACCATACTTCTGCCTCTCATCTCTTGGATGCTTCAGGAAACTAGATTGGTGATAGGGTTTTACAGCAGACTCCTTTTCCACTAGACGACACTGCTGAGATTGCCAAGTTTCTGGCTGCAAACCCTGTGCAACCTCTACCTGACTTTCCCAGGAGGCTACAACAGATACTGACTCTGCCAGACTTCCACGGTGGGGGAGGGCGCGATGCGCACTAGAGAATTGGAGAGCGTGCTGGTGGCCTTTAACAGAGCCAAACCACCACACATCAGAGGGGGAGCCCGAAACAGCTGGACACGAAGAAAAACAAAATAACGGGCTGGAAATGAGTCAGCAAAGAAAACAACTCCTACGGTAAGGTGAGCAGCACAAAACACGAGGTATTAGGCATGGTGGGTGGTGGTGCAAGCCAGTAGTGTCGGGTTGGCGCCGGCATGTGGAGAGCAGCCCCCGGCCGGCTTCCTAGCAGGCCACCATGTTCCTAGCAGCCCGCCATGTTCCTAGCAGGCCACCATGTTTCTAGCAGGCCATCATGTTCAGTCATCTGTATGCTTGAGGGCAGTCCTGTAATCCAGGTCCAATTCAAACTTTACAGCCAAATCAGCAATGCAGTTTGAGGATTACTCCAATATCAAGCAGTAGGAGAACAAACAGACAGAGTTTAGTCAGGCATAAATCAGAAATGCGCATGTGCATGAATGGAAATATTTTCCTAAATTCCTGGACACATTTAAAATAAGCATGTTTAAGTGAGAACGACTTATAGCAATACCTTTCAAGATAATTTTCATCATCCTTTTAGAAGACATCGCTCCATTCTTCCACAGCCACTCAATCCTGCCGCCCAGTTGAATTTGTAAATGCGACAATATCCCAGCAGGATATACTGAAATTATTTAAAAAGGTATGTACAAGACATTACAAGGAACAAAAGAGAGGAAACTCAAAGTTATTTTTTCAAAAGCGCCAATCGGCGTCATATATTTTTGGATAGATCAACAGAGCACAACAGGGTATAAAATACTCTGGCAACCCTAGTGAAAAAGTGTACAAAGTGCTCGTGTTAGTGAAACAACAGCGCTAGTGACAACGTGAAAAAAACAACACAACAGCCGGCGCATGAAGGCAATATGTACAATACAAGGTCCATATCACAATTTGCTGGATAGTAAGATTGGTAATTTTCTTTTTCAAATGAACCAGGTTTGTGTGCGCCAAGAACGTTTAGGCTGGTGGGTAATGGTCAACGGCGTTTCGATCCTGCCAATTTAAGGATCATCATCAGGACCTGGGTTGCTTAATTTGGGAGTGCTCTGTAAAGAAATAATTAACGAATCAGAGCGGTGGTCAGGAGACAAGAAAAAAGGGGGGAGAGTGTGGGCAAGACAATGCCAAGAGGGATGAGGCGTGTAAAGGAAAGAGGGGGGCGGGGGGGAAAAGGGGGGAGGGGGGGTGGGGGAGAACGGAGAAAAGGGGAGAAAGGGAGGCGGGGCGGGAAAAAGGAAAGAGAAGCAGGGAGAGGATAAAAGTGGAACAGGTAAGGACTGAGAGCCTACCTTGTGCAAGGGGAGAGGGCTGAGTGTTCCGAAATAGGTGAATAAAATAGTGGAGGGCACGGGGAGGATGTCTCCCTCGTACAGCTGTAAAAAGGGAAGGGTAAGAGAAAAGTTTGAACACTTTTTCACTAGGGTTGCCAGAGTATTTTATACCCTGTTGTGCTCTGTTGATCTATCCAAAAATATATGACGCCGATTGGCGCTTTTGAAAAAATAACTTTGAGTTTCCTCTCTTTTGTTCCTTGTAATGTCTTGTACATACCTTTTTAAATAATTTCAGTATATCCTGCTGGGATATTGTCGCATTTACAAGTATTTACCCAATCTCAGTTGGGTCTATGGGTATAACTCCTGTGATTATTCTACATTGTGAGCAGCTGCATAGCTGCGAGAGTAGGTCTTCTGACCCTCATCTCCAACTATTTCTAGTTGATTCTTTCAGTATTTCTTTCCTGATTGAATATGTCTAGAGAGGCCCCAAATTACACTGAAGATTACATTCAACGTATCTTGAGCGGTCCTTCCCTCCTCTCTAATTCTGGTCCCTCCACCTCCACGACCACCCCCACACCTAATTCCTCCAAGATTTTGCGAGACAGACTTGAAAAACTAAAGAAGAAACAGATTCGTACTACCCTTCATGCCCGGATGCTCACGGAGTACCTCAAGGCAGGGATTATTCCATTGGGTCTTCAAATACGTAACGTTCCAGCAATTTTCACCCAGGACCCAAAATTTCGCACTGGTTTCAGTCATTTGGCTACTACGTGTTCTCGTCATTGGATGGTTCTGGGTATAGATACAGCTATAGAGCACAGCCAAAAAGAACTACAAGAAATTGCTGAAATTGAAAAACTAATTCTGGAAGACAACTCCATAACTGAAGCGAAAAATCTCTTGGAGAAAATCAATTCAACTATAACTACTTTCAATACCTTTGAACTTAACAAAAAAGTTACCAAAATACAAAAGGATATCAAATACTACAGTATAGACAAAACCTATCCATACCTGAAAGACGAATTCTATAATACCCCCTACAACCCGCCAAGGACACGCAACTGGGGTAGATTCAGAAACAACCAGCACATCACCTTCTCAGACTCTTCCAACACCTCAATAGAAGATTCGGAACATAACGAAGAGCCTAGCACCTCTAGGAATCAACACAAACCTCCATCCCTGTTGCCACCCGGTTTTTTAGAACAAGGCCGCGGACGCGGCCAGAACCGTCCACGCGCACGGAACAACTACCAAAACCAATACTCCGGCGAAAGGCAAACCAGAAACAAGTTTTACCGTTGGGGCCCTCAACAATAACTACCCCAAGCGACACCATGAACGTACCTGTCGACGACATGGAACCCAATGACTCCCAATTCAGTACCAACCATGAGGTGATCCCAATATTCAATCTTTCGAAACATATTCTGTCGGAAGAAGAAACCAATCTGCTCAGTAGAGGCTTGAGCTTTGTACCTACGGAACGTAGTAACTTTATTGACCTACATGCACATTTACTACAATTCTTCAGACGAATCAGACTACGACACTTTTTTGCAGACAGACCGAATCCTTTCCACACTGATGCCCCACGCTTTCATCTTCCTTCTACCTTCCATCCCCCCTCACACACCATGCCTCCAGAAATACTGTCTTTTGAGCGATTGGTTCTCCATGAGATCGCAGATGTACAAAAAAAGTTTGAATATGTTCCTTACAATCTCCCGCTGGTTGAAAAACAGGCCTTACTTACCCTGAAAAATAGATCGGAACTCACCATCAAACCGGCCGACAAGGGAGGCGGAATTGTCATCATGGACAATGAGAAATACGACTTGGAAATCACAAGACAACTCTCTAATGTGGCCCATTATCGGAAGCTTACTGGTGATCCCCTGCCTGACTTAAAGAAAAAGATATACCACATTACGAAACAAGCTCAAACCAACAATATTATCTCCTCCAAGGAATTTTCTTTCCTGAACAAAGCCCATCCACGTACACCAGTGATCTACGTCTTGCCTAAGATCCACAAGGACCTTCAAAATCCCCCTGAAAGACCCATTGTGTCTGGCTGTGGCTCCGCCCTTGAACCTTTGGGGAAATACATAGACTCTGTTATTAAAGAATTTGTTCCACTCACCGACACCTTTATAAGGGACAGCATGGATCTTATCAAGACCATAGAAGACAGACCTTTTGATGTAGAGACAGAATTGATGGCTGGTCTTGATATAGAGTCCCTATATACGAACATCCCACATGAAGAAGGACTTTTAGCCATCTTTGAACTACTAGAAACCAGACCTAAACCTACCCGCATTCCCACAGAATTTGTGATGGACTTATTACACATTGCCCTAGAAAATAATTATTTCCTGTACAAAGAGGACTTCTACTTGCAAATCAAAGGTGTTTCGATGGGAGCATGCTTTGCCCCGAATTTTGCCATTCTCTTTGTTCACAGACTTGAAACTTCACTTATACTCTCGCCCATCAACCCATTCAGACATCAAATTTCCTTATGGCGCAGATACATCGACGATGTCTTGCTACTCTGGAAAGGATGTGCCGCCACCTTATCCTCCTTTGTCAATTGGTTGAACAATTCCCAAACCCACCTGAAATTCACATGTGAACAAACCACCAATGACTTGCCTTTTTTAGATCTCACCATACATGCAGAGGATGGTCTAATTGGAACATCACTATACCGGAAGCCCACCGAGAGAAACACACTGCTCCATTACTCTAGTTATCATCCACGGGGGCTCAAAGATGGGCTACCCTATGGACAATTCCTTCGGATTCGAAGAAACTGCAAGTGGCGCAGAGACTACTTCAGAGAATCGGAAGTCCTATGCAATAAACTTACAAACAGTGGTTACCCACTAAAATTGGTCTCACGGGCACGTAAGAGGGCATGGTACTGCCACCGTGATCTCTTACTTACACCTCAACCTAAGAAAACCAATTCCAGGATTCCATTTGTCTCTCAGTTCAGCCCGAGTAGTAATCAGGTTAAGAAAATTATTACTCGTAATTGGACATTGCTGCGGACTAACAAATCCTTCCAAGAACCGCCACTCTTCTCATACAAACGGGGCAACAATTTATCGAACCATCTTGTCCATGCCATCACCTGGCCCAATAAATCGACCACAACCAATACTATCACCTCGAGCTGGGGTTTACCACCCATACTGGGCCACTACAAATGTCAATCTTGCAGCGTTTGCGAATTAACAACCAACACTAAAGATTTCAAGTTCAACAACCAATCACATACCCTGAACACATTTACCAACTGCCGCTCACAGAATGTGATCTATGCCATCGAATGCCCTTGTCATCTAGTCTATATTGGACAAACTACTCAGATGATTAAGAAAAGGATCATCCAACACAGGAGCAGAATTAACTGTAAAACCATTACAGCACCGTTGGTCTCACACTATCTGGAACAAAATCATGATGCTCTGGACATGAAATGGCAAGTTATTGAGCAGCCCCGCCTGCCTCCCAGAGGTGGAAACCTTCAAGCTCTCCTTGACAAAAGTGAATGCAAATGGATAACTCGTTGTAACTCTGTACACCATGGCTTGAACACGATTGATGAGTGGAATGGTACCATTCATTACACTACCTGATATACAACCCTTCCTATACCCCTTCCATACCATTCCTTGTAACTCTGCCTTCCCTGATCCATTGTCCGATGTCCTACAGACCCAGATATCCCTTGCCCTCTGTCTCTGAATGGTAGTTCATAATTTTAAACCTTGTTGTTTTCTATTAATGAATTGATTTCTATCTCCATTATGTTTGTTTCTGCATTATTGTTTACATAACTGTGGTGGTGTTAAGGTCAGTCTTTACCTCCTCTTGTCCCTTCCCTTTGTCCGCAAACCAGTCTCGGTTTCTTCCCCCCTTTTTTTGCCCCTCTCTCTGCCCTTTTTCCCTGTCCGTCACCATGCTGGTTCGATCCCCAGCTACCCCGTACCAACTCTTCCCTTTCTTTCTCCTTTTCCCGTCCATTCAGCGTCCATAGCAACCGGGCTGCATTCCCACCTCCTTAGTTACCTGAACGCTGACTCATTCCCCGCCTCCCGGTAGCGCCGTCCAATAGACGACGGCTCCGCGTAACGCCCAGTCTGCCTTCATTTAGGCAGCTCCGTTGCTCGTCTCACTGTCACTAATCGACCTAGTTGGTGCACATGTAGTTGGCTCCTCTAGTCCTCTCTCCCGCTCTGGATTTACTCCTGTTTTGCTGTTGATCGCTAATTATATACGCGACCAGATCCTTGACTGCGGCTCCATTCCTCCTTGGGTAAGCTTTTAATAGTCATTTGATCGTTCGCAGTCATATCCCCACTGTACAGCCGGTAACGTTCTGCCCCCCTCTACCCGCTTTCCTAGGCTGCAGCCCGGTCCTCCCCTTACATCGGTTGCTTTTCCCGCGAAGTTCCTTTTTGCTTCGGTGAGTCCATCGAACCTTGCCTCCTCCGTTTCCCCTGTAATTGTATTTCCTCTTTCTAACTTTTCTCTTACCCTTCCCTTTTTACAGCTTTACGAGGGAGACATCCTCCCCGTGCCCTCCACTATTTTATTCACCTATTTCGGAACACTCAGCCCTCTCCCCTTGCACAAGGTAGGCTCCCAGTCCTTACCTGTTCCACTTTTATCCTCTCCCTGCTTCTCTTTCCTTTTTCCCGCCCCGCCTCCCTTTCTCCCCTTTTCTCCGTTCTCCCCCACCCCCCCTCCCCCCTTTTTCCCCCCGCCCCCCTCTTTCCTTTACACGCCTCATCCCTCTTGGCATTGTCTTGCCCACACTCTCCCCCCTTTTTTCTTGTCTCCTGACCGCCGCTCTGATTCGTTAATTATTTCTTTACAGAGCACTCCCAAATTAAGCAACCCAGGTCCTGATGATGATCCTTAAATTGGCAGGATCGAAACGCCGTTGACCATTACCCACCAGCCTAAACGTTCTTGGCGCACACAAACCTGGTTCATTTGAAAAAGAAAATTACCAATCTTACTATCCAGCAAATTGTTATATGGACCTTGTATTGTACATATTGCCTTCATGCGCCGGCTGTTGTGTTGTTTTTTTCACGTTGTCACTAGCGCCGTTGTTTCACTAACACGAGCACTTTGTACACTTTTTCACTAGGGTTGCCAGAGTATTTTATACCCTGTTGTGCTCTGTTGATCTATCCAAAAATATATGACGCCGATTGGCGCTTTTGAAAAAATAACTTTGAGTTTCCTCTCTTTTGTTCCTTGTAATGTCTTGTACATACCTTTTTAAATAATTTCAGTATATCCTGCTGGGATATTGTCGCATTTACAAGTATTTACCCAATCTCAGTTGGGTCTATGGGTATAACTCCTGTGATTATTCTGCCCAGTTGAATTTAGCATGGTGTGTTTCCAATTAATAGAGAATTTCGTAATTGGAATGGTTTGGCTTTACACTCACCCGCGATCTTATCCCTTGTTTCTATTTCTCTCTATTTCCATCTGTAGCAACTCTGACCCTATACCTCTGTTCTGTCTTGCCAGGCCTAAGACAATAAACTTGATTGATGTGGTAGGGAATCCATTTGGAAGGTATGGAGATATAGAGAGAGTGGTCACATTATTGGCATGAACTGTAACTGAACTCCCACACTGTCTATTCAGACTGGCACGCAATGTTTATGTACAGATACTTTTGGTTCAACTTCTTTTATTGGTCTGATTGGCAAGGGAAATTATAAAATATGGTTGTGTGGTATGTTTGCTGCTTGGCTTCAGCTGCTAGACAAACTTTGAGGGAAATCAGCTAAATACATTGAATTCCACAGAAAATGTGATTGGAAAGAATCATGTACAAACTGAAGGCCCTATGCACAAAATGCATTTTGTAGTATGTTCAATAGTACTACAACAGTACGACTAATGTACTACAAAATGCTATTCAGATGCATATGTGTTACTTTTTTCCCCCTTGCCTATTCTTCAGGTGCCGAGATTTACACCCAGCTAGGGAGATCTCTGCACACATAAGTATATGTTTTAGTAGTATATGTGGGAGGCACAGAGGGAAATGGCTGGGAAATGGGG
Organism: Triturus cristatus; assembly: GCF_964204655.1. Taxonomy (NCBI): domain Eukaryota; kingdom Metazoa; phylum Chordata; class Amphibia; order Caudata; family Salamandridae; genus Triturus; species Triturus cristatus. Next base: position 556,718,877 of record NC_140588.1, read on the forward strand.
AAAATGTATTAATAAATGAAGGAGTAAGGAGGGGTTAAGTGAGGGCTAGAGAGGGGTTTCAAGAATGGCATATACTCAGTCACAAAATGGGGAGGCCATTGCAAGCGCCATGAGACTCTTCGGAGTGATATGTTCTGCGTTATAAAAGTGCCTCTGACTTGACTTGATTCCTACTCACAAACTATACTTTTATAGTTGCCACACCCCAAAAAAGAAATAGTAGGTCATGTTCTCCAGCTCAGAGCTTGACTAAGTCCAGCACCACACATGGGCAATTATTGGTCTGGTCTTAAACACCTTGCCATACAAAATAATGAGGTAGGGACTAAACCCATAGGAACTATTGTGGAATTAAATTAGATTATTTAAATATTTAAAAATAAAATATATGTACACATTTATTTTATATTTATTTTACATTTTAAACATTGATGTAACATTAATTTCAATGAAATATACGTTTACTTAGTTATATACATCACCGTTAATCATTTTTAATACACAATATAAATATTTCAGTTGTTTACTTTAGGTGGGATGTTTCTTTAATTTAACCTTCAGACAGATCATTTTGTTTCAATTTAAATTGTTCTAAATAATTTCATTTGTAATTTAACGTTGTTTTTACTGTTGTACCTTTTCATATTGTTGTACAATTTAAAATAAATATAAACAATAATTAACATCAATTTGTGGCATACATTTAAACAAACAATTTTTTTTATAAACTTTTAGAATTGCCCCTTTCAATTGTGGAGTCTCTGCCAAGTGTGCAGAATGTCAAATCCAGTCGTAATGTCACTACTGATAGTAACTTTAACGTTATACTTGATGTCTTTTAGTTGCTCAATCTGCTATGTCAGAGTTTGAGGCATTGCCCACATTTAGGAGCAACTAAACACTTGTAAATGGTAAATATCCAAAGATGTTCAAAAGTGTAAGAGTAAGTTTACTTGTAATTTATTTATATGTAAATATTTAGGTTTGTGAAGAGGCCCCTAATTAGTAACAAAAAATCCTAAAAGAAAATAGGGATAAGGGATGAATGAAAATAATTTGTTGTTGAGGGTATTGATCCATTAATTCATTTGGTATCAAATGGGTTAACATAAACCAACACTCTCAAAAAAAGAGCTAGGAAGGCACTTTTTGTAGTAGGGATTTCCTAACCATTTATATAGCTGTTGAATGGGGAGGTTCATTGACTGGGAGAGCTTCACAGTTGTAAACAGTGCTCAGAAAGGCAAATGGGACACAGTTCAAGTTAGGTACCTTAATCAATGTATATTATTTGTCTGTAGTAATGTTAAAGAGATAGCAGTAAGAGGATTTTTGATAGGTTGTCTGAGCTGGTTCCAACAAATGTAGACCACTTGCATATAATCTTACTCTGGTTACACCAGCCACAACACTGGTTGCAAAAGCCACACCCTCCTCCAGGCAGGCACTCAAGATAATTCTTCTAGCGCACTGCTAGATTTTCTGTCTTACAACCCCTCATATTCTGTGCACTGTCAATCCTATTACATTTGCTTCAAAGAATATGTGAGAACCAAAGTAGACCTGTAAATACAGTGTCTCTGGGTGTCTGGTCATTAGACAGTATTCAGCTGGCCTGGGACAAGTCTTCAGAGAAATTCAGGTGGGGTTAGGACAAGTCTCCTGGCATTTTCCTAAGAAAGCAAAGCAGGGCTGGACTGGAAACCAAAATCAAACCTGTCACAACAGTCCAAACTAGCTCCACATCTTAGGATGCCACAACTAGAATGGGTCATGGCTAGGTCATGGCGTAACACCCTGCTCTGAAAGCAAAAGCTTTGCCTTCAACCTACATAATGATGAAATGCCACAATGGCAGAATGGTCAGTTAAGTAATGAAGCAAGGCAAACATTCTTCCATATTTATGTAAAGGATCAGTTTTTTCTTCTTCTTTTATCCTTATCAGACTTGAACAGATAATCAGTAAGTTTAGCATGGGTTCCCATGTGTTCCTCTAAATTAGCTATATGTCTGTCTTGCTTCCGATTCTTTTTTCTAGTTTAATATTTTAATTTTAATTTGAGAATACAAGTATACATGAACCCATAGTGCAATTCCACATGAGGAATATATTATTATATGATACAAAAGTGATTAAAACAATATAAATATTAATTCAATCGTTTAAGAGGAATATGGATGACATTTAGTGAAGATCAATTGAAAAGAGGGGGATAGAACAGAAAAGACAGAAAGAGAAAGGAGGGGGAATAGAACACGAGAAAGGTACCTTCATTAGTAATATCTAAAGAATACAATGTATAAATAAATTACAACAGGATTTCATATGAGCAAATAACTGCATAACAACCGTAATAATGAGCATAAAAGACTCATTGATAACATATCAAAAACCATACGAGTTTGCAACATTAGAAATGTAGGTAGTGTGAGGCAGCCACAAAATATCTCTTTTAACAGACAGTGGAAGTTTATGTACATTATATCTGTCCTGTCTATGATTATGGCACACTAAACATGTTGAGATCTTCTGCAGATTTACAGTTAGATATAATTGCTTGTAATTGTCGGTAAAAGATCTACAAATGCCCAAAACTTTTTGGTATTTGACCACTAATAAATATTTTATCCTGGGAAAGCGATGCAGAAATCCCAGTAATGACAACAATTCTATTCCAAATCTGCATCCAGAATTTGGGAATTATTTGACAATAAACAAACGTATGAAGATAGGTGCCAGAATGACAGCTGCATTGCCAATGAGTATCTTGCTTAGGAAGTTTAAGTTTAAACATGGGAGTAGTAGTATACATTATTCTGTTATAAAAATAGTAAAGTGTTTGTGTTAAATGAGCTGGACAGCCAATGGAGTGTTTTTAGCCCAGATTTTATTCCATAAAGAAAGAAGCCGGCTATATTGTAAATCAGGTTCCCACTATGTTTCCTGTTTAGATTTACATCTATCTTGAATAGGCACAATACATTTTTTGTAAAAAAGGGGAGCTGTCGGACTTCTGTGAGGTGAATAGTTAGGGGGTTGAGTACTATCTGTTCTAGTCAAAGGGTGGTAGAAACAATTGAGGGCCTGTATAAGAAGACCATGCAATATTTTATGTTGTTTAAGGGATGTATATTGTAGTTTAAAGGATTGAGAAAGAGTTTGAAAAGAAACTAAATTATCTGAGATAAGTTGAGAAACAGTGAGACACTTATCAATCCATCTCTTCCACATATTAGGTTTTCCTTTTAAGATGCCCATTTTGTTGTACCATATGGGGCTTTGAAGAAGTTGATGATAAGTAGAAGTATTGGAGACAGTAAGCAGTGTAATCAGGGAACAAGAATATGAGATGAGTGATGGGAACCAAAATTTGGAGGGTTGCGACATAAACACATCTTTGTTGGAGAAAGGGAAAATCATGGAGGATTTGTTGGATTCTCAATTCAGCTAGAAGAATGACGCTGCACACAGGAATGTGAGAAACGCTGAGCAGGTTTATTCCAAAGAAGAAAGAGGACCCATCCAAGCCACAGCCAGCCAAAGTAAGAGCAACAACCAGTATGAGTCAGAGTTACTAACTATTCAAATAATGACATTCCAACACCTAGGAAACACAGTGTAGAACATTACCATAGTCATAGTGAAACATCACCATGCTCCAGGTGTCATTGTTACAATGCCACCATGACACAAACTAGGAACACCGGATACTACAGGATTCCCATGCAAACTGTAACTTAGGTTCTGTACTAGTGGAACGAAAAAACAAAAGATTGGATCTGTCTAACACTGAATGCCTTATTATAAAGATAGAAGTCAGGTACGTTTACACTGCCGATTTGGGTTAGTTTTACTCTATTCAATAAGGAATCTAGATAATATTGTATCCATTTAATTGAAGTATTTCTTGCAAATCTTAATTGGTAACATTTGAAGAGAAAAATGCACAATGGGGAGAATCATCATTTTAATTGTATCTAGACAATACCACAAAAATAACAATAGAGGTGAACAACCCTGTGTGAGATGTGTGATTCTAGAGATTATACTATCCAAATAGATTTTTAGTGTGTCTCTGAGATCTCTGGTATAAAACATCCTCAAACATTTAATCTTAACAGGATTCCAAGATAGTCCTGCATGAATAAGAGGATATTTTATGCAGTATTTATTAAGAGGTAGCACTTCAGATTTATCCAGGCTGAGCCTGTGTCCCAATACAGCAGGATACAATCTCAGCACTTTATAAAAAGACGGTAGTGAGTTGTTGGGTTGTGAGATAAAAAGAAGAATGTCATTGGCATAAGCAGTGCACTTGATATGTGTGGCTTTGACTTGAAACCCATGTAAGGTGTCGTAATTATTCAGCTGATGTAAAAATGGTTCTAATGCTAATATGAGTAATAATGGAGAATGGACTATTGTCTCCTGTGGCTTTTGATCTGTTGGTACTGCATAGTAGAAAGCTCACTCAGCTAAGCGGCTCAATGGGTAGAGTCCATTCAGAGGTAACACAGAAAAATTTGTTCTTTCATAAAGAAATTCATATAGGTAAGCACACCTCAGATAAAATCAGGCCCTGACCAAATATTGACAAGTCAGTAATTATGATCTCTGCATCATTTTCTGAACTGTTACAGTTAAAACACAGTTTTTCCTGAACTGCACCAGTGAAACGTGAAACATTACACACAATGCCCAATAGACTGTGCTTTCAATACCAATTGAAATATATCCATTTCAATGGACCCATGTTTTCTTAAACACTACTAGTGCAGAGATGCCAATCGGCTCAGAGGCGTAGAGCCAAGCACTCATTTTTCATGAAATCGCATGGTCTACAGTGCATTAAAAAACTCAGCAACCTCCTTCGGTAGTGTATGAATACCAGATATTGGTACTCAGAAACACAGAGCTGCAACCCCCACTCCTTGTTTCCGAACTGTGATGTCTGTACATGGAGTAACTTGGTGTTAGCGCATGTGATCCAGCGAAAGGCCAGGGATTAACACTTCACAATCATCAAGAATTTCAAATGGGCCCATATACACATTCAAGTTACCTGGCTGTTTCACTGGGGGTCAAGTTTTATATTCACTTTGATCTTAATTAATCAATCACTAACTTATCTTCACAGATCAACACTCTTCCTTTGGTCAATGGACCATTAGTCGAATAGTTGATGGTGATATTAACCATTAACTAACTAATTTACAGATCTTAATGAAATAACCACAGACTCTTTGTACAAACTCACAGTGCAAACTCCATCAACTTTCACGGGAGAGAAAAATTCATTTAACAGATACATTCAATTCACAGCCTCATTCAACAACCAATGCATTAGGAGTCGATAGATAAAGAGACAAAAGGGCATAATAAATTATAAATTTGCAAAAGAAATGCAAATTTAAGACAGAATAATAATTACCCAATGGTGAAACAGGAAAACTAACCCTCTGGTCAAAAGACTGGTGGGGGTCTACTGATTAAGAATCAAGAGACAAAGACTATAGGACAGGATCAAGACAGGACAATACTTACTAAAACATTTCTACAACCCCATCGCACCGGAACTCATCCCTCTCTTACACTCTCTCCCTCCTCGATATTCTTCCAGAATCTTCAAACTAATTAGGCTGTCTTTCAGGAATGAATCTTCCCAGTCTGTTCTCTTCTTTCCAGCAGCCGCTCTCGCTCACACCTCTCCCAGCAATAAGCAGTAATCTCCAGCAGCCCCAACAACAACTAACTTTTTTTGGTCACCATAGTTATAGTCTTCATTTCTGCATGTCCCACCCTTAAAAGTTGCAAATATCAGTGGATCATGGACTGTGATTGGGCAGGGACAGGGGAGTTGTTATCACCTCATATTGCCGTGTTCAATTTCTTAACTAATTCTATGTTTAACAAACCATTCCTCTTAGCTCAATTATTATTCTGCCTTATTTATTTTCTCATGCATCTAGTGTATCAACTTAAAACAATTTTTTCAATAGGATTATACAGTCAAGGGACGCATTCACACGGCGAATTGTCCTTAGCTCTTGGCAACCTGTCAATGATACGGTCAATGGGTCACATAATGATTCTAGTGCACAGACTCAGATTGCTTCCGTCTCCACTACCATCTTTTCCCTTGGCCTATCACATTAGGCCCAAACTTACACTATTAAGAAAGGAATCATAAACATATGTTAATTTCTTAAATATTTGATGGTCACTGTTCACCACCCACTTCTACTCTATCCCATGTTAAATTCTCTTTCTTTAGGCAAAAGCATTAGCAGCAACAGCTTCTTTTGAAGTTCGGGCAAGCATATGCCAGGCATGCGGTGCCTCAAGACCTAAGGTCAGTAACTCTTGCACATGCGCGAGAGTTTTCCCTCTTCAAATGGGTTAGCCAAGTGGTTATCTACGTAGTTCTGGTTTGCACATGCACAAAAGCGTTTTTTGATTTCAAGCGGGATTCAGTCGCGTCGCAAATTATTCTTTGTCATCCCAGCGTGCATAAAGCTCTTTTTCCCATATGTGAATGTTGTGCACATGTTGTTTTCCACTTCTTTTCTTTTCTAATGATTAGTACTTGTTAATGAGAGATTTATCAGAGCAAGTTTCATTTTCTTGAATCCTTGCTCCATCACATGCACTGAAGAAAATTTAGTTTGTTCAGAAACTAGCGCACAATTCCTTTCTCAGGTCATGATACCACCACAATACAAGTAATGTTTAATGCTAAATATTCTTTTCCAAGTACATTTAAAAACAAATTTAACCTAATACTTGGAAAATATATTTTCCAGCGGCAAAGCATGGGACTGTGTACTGGATTAGACAGAAATGTTTAAATGAAGAGCCAAGTGGCACAGGACTACTTTATCAGAGATTTTCTACCTGAATTAACCTTTCAAATGTTATATTTGAACTTGGCAGAGGACACGTAGTAATCTGCACAATTCCACTTCACCCAATGGCTAGTTTGCTAGATTTCAGATGCAGAACAGAGGTAAGGCAAGGATGGTCCGGTACATCACAACCAACTTATAAAGTGATTATCTTGGTGAAGGTACTCATTTTAATTTACAGATGGATTGTAAAGCGACTACCACCGTAACTTGGTGCTTGTTACATTCCTCACATCTTGCAGTTCCTCTTCCTCACTTAGAGACCACTGAATTTCCAAAGGAAGAAAGAACCTCAGGTGGCTTCGCCATGTGAAATTACTTGATGTCAACCCACGTGCAAGAAGAGTGTCACCAACCTAAATGCATTGAAAGCCACCCTAATTTAATGGGGTTGCTCCAGCAATATTTCTCTTGTTCCTGCCTTCTGCCACAGACACAGCAGTTATGAGCAGAAACAAATCAATAATGACCTCAACACCCTGGGAAAAAGCGACAGGCCATCAAAAACTCATTATTGAGGGGTTTGATTCTGTTAAGCCAAAAATGCTACCTCCGTCAACATTACAGTTTGCTGAAAGCAGACGTGTGTCCGTGGGAACACGTTTCATGAGAGCAGTAAGAATCCCTAACTTAGACTGCTATGCTACAGTGGGGCAGGCAGTGGCAGGACAGAGACCGTAGGGAGTAGGTCTGTCAAAATCTAAATGAGGCTCTTTATAGTGACTGGCCTGGCAGCAGGCCTTAGACTACCCAAAGGAGAGGACAGAATTACAGAGGCTGGAAAAGCAAAACATGCTGGGGTAACACCATGAGCAGAGAGAATTTCCTAAAGAGGCCGAAAACCAGGAGTATTAATTATCTCTAGTTGTGTTCTGACTATTTACAAGCTGGACTCTCTTTCATCCACTCGATGCTCCGAAGGGAACATGTACACACTATCTACAGTATGGTCTGATGTAAAATACAAACTCCTTGCTTTCACTTTATATGTAGCGCAACAGTTTTTGATGACTGCTAAACTTGTAGCACCATCTGTTTGCAGCAAGTTTCTTTTTTATAACTCAGAAACTGTCGGCACTCATGACCGATATTTGTTTTAAACTATTGCTGCATAACCTGCAGAGACCTTTTAGCCATCCTATTGTTAACGCCAATCATTCTCACAATATACACTTGATTGTCATCGTTACTGTTAATGGCAAATCAAAGTAAAAAAGATTGCATTTCTTTTGAAATTACCAGCAAACCTTGAAGTTCAAAAGAAAGAAATCAAATGTTCAAAAAGCACATTCCCACCAAAAGGACTATGGAGAATATTACTCAATCAATGTGCTACTTAAAGAAAATTGCTCTAACGAGACTCTTTGAAGTAGATGGCCCAAATCATTTTGAGGTTTGTTCCCAAGGCTGTCGCTCTTATGGACAATAGGCTTGCATTTTTATGTGGCACTGTGAAGTGAAGCCCGCAGGTCATTTTGAACTTTCTTTCTCGAATAATGGAACAATTCTCTAAAAATGTGTTCCTCCTCTATATTAAAGCTTGGAGTTTACACATCAACCATAAGGCATTGAAGGACTTACTTTGGCCCCTCTTCCATTATTGCAGGTCTGACTAGGTACCTCTGTATTCAGTGGTGCAGGAACAATTGAATGTTACATCACTGATGTCACAGGGAATGTGAAATATCCAAGCATCATACAAAGAATAAGTATAGCAAATGATCAATGCCAATTCAGCAGGAGACGGTTAAAGGTATAGTATTTCTCTGGTTGTGAATTTTGGAGCACACTGTTGCAAATATATTACTAAAGCATGGTGTGGTGGCCCACTGTCATTTACAACCAGCACATTTTCCATTGAAATGGTAACAAAATTTGCACTGACATGCAGTTTTACTAATAAAACTATACCGGACACAAATGGTAATGTGCGGATATTGGGTTTCAGCAAATATCTATTATTTGTATATCAGCAAGTAAAGTGTCTTTAATTGTTCTGATCCTATTGAAATCTTTGTTTTCATCACACTTCAGAATTGCAGAAAAATGCTTTGATTTTTTCGCTGCTAACTGATATATTTTGAAATAGTTTTACAATTCATTTACAGGTATTTAAACGCTGTTGCGTGTTACAGATTAACTGACATCTTACAGCCTTTCCTGCCACACCAGCAAGGTTGTCAGCTAGTTCATTTTTACCATATCCCTTCATTTCATAAACAGAGAAAGATATGTAAACACCAGTCTACATGTTAAAAGAATATACAGCAATTTAGGAGAAGACATATTCTGACTTTTAACCCCTGTATTTGAATGCATAGCAAAAGTGACAAGATAGAAACAAACGTTAAAGGCATCTTTAATGCTCATTCACCTTCTGAACTCCAGCATGTTTATGTTGAGGATGCTACAGCACCCCTGAACCCCTACATTTAGTGCCTATGCCTGTATTATAATTTTATTGTGTAATGGCTGAAATGGCTCATCATTAGTCTTTGACAAGCTGTGTTTTGGATATTCTTTTAGGGGTGTATCCTTTTATGTAACTTTAGGGTTCTCAGATTTAGATCCCCTCACGCCCCTAAAAAATGCCATTATTGCCTCCTTCTATATTGTGCCTCACACATAATCTAAGCTTTGTGGTGAAAACATCTGAGAACGTCCGTCACACACTTCTTCCATTTAAAATTTGATCGGTTACATGTTACCTTTTTTCAGTCATCCACACCTTCCCCTACTCTTTTCCATATTATAAATAGCTTTCAGTTCTTTGTGAAACCTTTCGCTTAGGGAAGTCTGCCACTCTGCTCCAGCAGATGTTGTCCCCTCAGAGTTTAAACTCTCATGTCTGAATCTACAAATATGTTACACCAATAACCATTGCCGAGCTTGAGTAACAGAATCAACTGTTAGTCAATGGCCAATAAAGGGATTCTTCATAAAACAGAGTATACGTAGTCCAAATATTTAGACATTTAAGATACATGATGTACTAAGTAGAATCATGGGAATCAAACATAATCAGGTGTTTAACTGTAATAAAGTAAATACACAAATCAATTGAATTGGAGGAGCAAAATCAATCAGTTGTAAAAAAATGAATAAAAAACGTGTTACAAAAATAAGGCTTTTGCACTCACTTTATTTATATTACAGAAACATATACATTAGTAGGAGCACAGAGCGAAACAATCAGACACATATGCCCAGTGTGTAGTTTGTTGATGTTCTTACAATAATCAAGTGTGAGATATTTATATGTCGACTCCACTCTCAAAAAAGAATCTGTAGAACATATCCATGAGCTGTAGAAAGTTTTCTAATGGTAAATTACAGAAATATAGTAAAACTATGTTGATGTTTAGATCTCTATAGTGTTAAGTATGGAAGACCATCCTCAGGTAATAAAGGTATTTATGAAATCGAAGATTCCCAAAGATGTCTCATTCCTGTGATCCAAGAGAAATTGACTAGATTTGATCAATTAACACTGGTTCAATATGTTCAACAATGGCAGAGTCCTAGATTGTATTTTAGTCATGAATCAGCTCTAGTTATGTGTGGAAGAACTTGCAGTAGTAGCCAGCTGTGAATCAAATACGCCAGCTCTCCTTGCTCAAAGTCCCTACTCCAACAACTTCGAACTCTGCCAGTGCCTAAAACTATAGATACAGAAATGTTGATACAGTTTGTAAACTCTTCTGTATTTTACTAACCATTATAAAAATACTACATCTCATGGATATGGTTTTCTGATTGTTTTTTGAGAGTGGAGTTGACAAACATTTGTGATTATTTTAATAAAATGGACAAACTACCCAGTGGACATATTTGTGCCTAATGGCTTTACTCTGTACCCCTACTAATGTATATTATTCTGTAATGTACATAAAGTAAATGCAAAAGTTTTATTTTGTATGCCTGTTTTCCATTTTCATCCATTTTGCTACTCATGATTGATTTTGTTTATCCCATTCAATTGATGTGTATATTTGTTTTAATATAGTTAAATACTTGATTGTATGAAATTCTTATGATTTGAATCAATGGTTGATATATTATAGACACCTAAATATTTGGACTTTTTTATTAATGACCCCCTTCTTGGACATTGACTTCAGTTAAAACTACAAATAGTTGCACTGCACACACCAATGATTAAAGACCAACATTCTAATTCCCAAATGCCTAGGCATTCGTAATACTATCTATTGCTGTCTGGGAGGGGCCTGTGAGAAAAGCACAATATGAATGTGGCAACACCCACCATGTACACTGCTGGCTCCAGTCCTAATCTAAATAAAAACATAACACCTCTTAACCATCCACATCCATACTCCCAATTTTTCATCATCAATAAAGAAACTGCTAAAATTGGCACTTGCTTTGCAAATCATACCGTTAAAAAGTATTATGCAAAGCTCTAGATGCTGTTCACAGTAGAAGAATCCATATATTTAAAATCCCTAACATCTAGTTCTCAATTTTGACTCATACCCATTGTCTTCTAGCTAACACAAGCTCCTCTTCATTTGAATTATTTTTCTGTTCTTTCCTCTGTATGCATTAATTGAAGAAATCCACAAAATCAACCCTCTATATGTTTTCTTTTGTGATCACTGTTAAGTGCACTACAAAGTGGTTGTAATACCCATGTATATCTACTTCTTACCTTACCCATCTTCCTTATCCTTTTCTCTGCAATCCTTTTTTCCATCCAGTCCCTACCCCTCATCCCTATCCTGCACGGCCTTCCACATTTCACCTTTACCTCCACTCTGTCAGAAAGTGTATTATTATTTGGGTAAATGGGAATCCACCACAAGGAATAAAGCCACAAACCTGTTAAGGTACAACACAATTCCAATAGTTTAACCATGGGTTCTGTCCCCTGGTAGCTATGCATAGGACAGACGGGATAAAGTTAGGAAAATGTGCACTAGCAAAGAGTCACAACACAACACAATAAAACCCCACACTAATTTAGAAAAATAGAGAAACATGTAAGAGTAAAATGACACCAAAGGCCAAAAATTAAGTAATGAGAATCCAAGAACTGAAATCGGGTCACAAAATATTAATATTTTACGACTGCAAGTTTGTAGTTGTAACCTATTTGAAAACAGGAAGTAGCCTCTAAAGGCCCCCTTACCCTTGGTGAACTGATGAAAGAAAAAATTTAAGCATAGGCAGTGGTCCCATGAACTACTGTTTGCTCTTAAAATGATACTTTAATTTTCATTCCTTTATAGTATAAGTGTTGCATTAAAAAGAAGAATGATTTATTTAAGTCCAATGACTGATTTGATGGTCTGCTGATCTCAGTAGGCCACCATCCCTCTCATGAATGTGTTTCCTAGTGGTTCACAAATTGCAACCTATCTCATTAATATTCCTGAGGTAGGTCTATTTGCCACCCACTAGGAATCTGTATTTTGTAAACTGATTTATTAGTAGTTAGGCTGGATCACAAAATACCTTACTGGCCACGAAAATACTACTCACAAATTGCAACCAGTATTTTTCAACCAGTTCTTCGTACATCTGGCCTTAAGTTTGTTTTATTGAGCTTAAAATCCTCCAGTCAGGCATATCTGAATCTTTATCAATGAAGTTTATTCTATATCTCACACCTGTACGGTGACTAGAGAACTTGGAATTAAAAACATTTTCAAAGTTCCAGCTTTTTAGAGTTTCTGAAGCAGCTCCTTTGGATCACCTCTAAAAGTTACAGGATCTCAAGCACATGACTCATTCTAGCAGAGGTCATCAGCAGGGTCCAGTCCAGGTCCAGCTGTTACTGGTCAGCTAAGAACTTCAGAAAAAGGCCCCTAGAACCAAATTGAGTCCCTGTGGCCACACAGGAGGTCAGCCAACTGACCCTTGGAGTCAACTTCTTAGTCCTGGGTACAAATGGAAGCAGGTCCATCCTTTCAGGTCTCCACACAGGACTGAAACTGGAGGTCCACTCCTTTTCTTTTCTTCCACCGGGTTTTATGATGAGCTGTGAGTGAGATGCTAGCTTTGCAGGTTTTACTAGCCAATGGGTGCGGTGAACTGTGGACACTCCCTAACTAATGAGAAAAAGTTTGCAGGTGCAACCTCTAAGAAATTCGGTTATTGGCTGGGGAGGGTGGTGAAAACCCTACTCAAGCAACAGCCACAATTCTTTTCAGACTGAACCACAAAGGTAACTAAAGTAACCTATACATCACTCTCTGGTAGCCTGGCACAAAAGCAATCAGGCTTAACTTAGAGGCACTGTGTGAAGTATATTTGAAGCAAACACAGTCCATAAAATGACACCCAAAAAGTAAATCCAATCAGTAGATCTGTAGTTAAGAATTTTTAAAGTTATTAGTGCTTAACAGCAACTAAAATATCAAAGTACCAACCGCGTGTATCTGGGTGCGCGAGATACAGGGCAAAGACAAATGTTAAGGCCGACCACAATGTGGCGCGGGACACATACACCAAGTGAATTGGGCCCAGACTAGGCTACCTTTAGACTTGAAAGAAAGTTAAAAGAAAAGTTCCTGAGAAGGTAGACTTCAGCAGGGCAAGGCAGCAGACAGTGTCTGAGGAGAAGAGGCACAGGATAAAGTCACAGTGAAGATTTTTACCTTCTGGCCAAGTCGCTTTTTTACAAGTTGATATTTTCCAGTGGGAAAAAGCTACAGGCTGTAGCTGATGAGGGTTCACAAGACCGGATACCTTTGCCAAGATGTCCTGATGAACAGGATTTGCTGCTGTAGAGAAGACCATAGTGTCAGGTTGATCAGCGATATACTTTGGGTGGATCAGCTGGAAGTACTTGGTCTTCTGTTTGTGCTCAGGGCACTAGTTGATGAAAAATGTTCTAATTCTCAGGTTTTACGGTTAGGAAGGAGTAGCACCTGGAACACAACTTACAAGGGTCCATCACCTGGTCACACCACATGGGAGCTAGACACACTCCAGCAGAGGATATGTACAGGTTTCAAGGACTATGGAGCTTGTTATGTCCCTGCAGCTCACACAGGATACCAGTCAACTGGCCCTTTGAGTCATTTCTGGTAGTTCTGGGTTCAAGGAGACGGTGCAGTCCTCCTTCGAAAAGCAAGGCATGGCCTCAAGCTGCAAGGCTGTCCTCTGGTAGCAACAGGGCAGTCCTCTGGGGGTCGAGGTAGTCCTTCTGAAATCTTCCACAGGTCAAAGAGCAACCTGAAGTATTGTAATGAAGGTGGACCATCCTGCCTACACCCAGTGCCCTTTGCCTCACTGTCTGGCAGGAGTGCACAAACACAACAACAGAGCCATTTAAGGTCATGTGACCCACTGGCAGAGGCATAAAAATGTTTAGGGCTTGAATATGCCAAATTTCCTTAAGTTGCAAAAACCTATAGAGGTTAAGCCCAACGGACCGGGGCCAGGTAGGGCTATTCAAAATTCAGAACTCAAAACAATGAACCCGGCTCCGTAATAACGTACACTCCTACTACTCATGGAGTAACGAACAGTCAACTCTTTTATCTGTCTGAATGGAATTTTTATTAAACCATTCCTGTTTCTAATTAATTTAAAAATTGATCAAAACAATTTTTTGGACTGAAAAAGAAACACAGACGTATCAAATTCACACATGAACTTACACGTATATACAATTCACATTCGCATACACTTAAAGAGAGAAATGGTCTTAGACACTGTGAAAAAATTCATACATTAATTTGATGAAAAACATATTTTTAGGAAAATTTACATCATATACAAAATGTAGTAATAAACATGAAAATATCCAATGTTATGAACCACATGTGTTATTCCAACTCCAGCGTGAAAAGAGTGTCTGAATAGTATATCAATCCTTTATCCAATAATTTCCTTCAACTCTCGCCGCATTCAGAATTAACTAAATGCCTCCCAAAATGCCAACGCGTTTCAAGACCCAGGCAAATAGTACTGGGACTATCATCAGGGCTTCATATAAATGGACCGGATATTCTACAAAAAACAAAATAAATAAATGATGCAAAAACAGCGTCAACCCGAACTAACTCTCTCTCTTGTACATGTAACTAACTTAGTGAGTACCTGTTTTCTAGAGATGGAGCGGCAGCTCCAGCTCGTTTGCTCCAAGAGTTTTTGGCTGTTCTGCCACTGGACTCGTTTATGTTACTGCCTACGAGACTCCCTTAACACTTTGCCAGTATGAATTTCTGAAATGAAAGAACCAAAGTATTGAATATATCTACTGCTACTCTCGACTTACACCCCCAGAGGGAAGCACCAAAAAGATATGTACCTTTACTGCAGAGTATGGGCAGGACTGAGTTCCTTGCACACTCTTCATTCTACAAATGAAAAAAACTATATTGTCCTCATTTAACAATGTATCCAAACAGGCAAAATGCATGAAGCACTTTAAAACACTATTAACAAGCGGACTTACTTTACCGCATCTTCACCAATTCAAAACTCTTAATGTAATGGACTTTCCTTTTGCTCAAATACGGGCGTGCTTTCCCTCACGGGAATTATCTATAAGAAGTACAAACATAAGCATACGGTTGTATGTTTTTTAGTATTGTAATTTTTAACCAAACAAACACAGGGGTAAAACACTGACTTACTTTTCACTCGAAAACGAGAAGGAATATTCAACTCGTGCACCATGCTGGTTGTAACTCAACTCGGCATCTCAAACTAGAGCACTTCCTGTTTGGATAGCTATGATTCATGGAAAAAGGAAATTTGCCCAATCAAAACGCTCTAAAGTCCCTCTTTTTGCAAATGCTCATGAATTGCATTATGGGATTTGTAGTATACACACTACACTCTAGATAATTCAGTCATACCATTCAATCCAGTGGAAGCACTGTCAAATTTTAAAATAGGATAAGCTTCCTTTCTCAAAAATGTGGCATCAATTTCAAAATAGTCTTTGGTTGTTTCAAAGCTTGACAAAGCCGTCCATTTAAAATCCTTCTCAGTATGGGAATTGTCAATAAAGTGTTGCACCATAGGGGCAGTCAACACTTTCTTTTTAAGCCTAGAACGGTGCTGCGTGATCCTTTGATTTATTTGTTGATTTGTTTTGCCAATATATAATAAGGCACACAGGCAGACAATTGCATACACTATGTTTTTTGATTTGCAATTAGTGAATTCTGAATGGTGCCATTTGGTACTAATATGGGAAAATTCAACACCTTCAATGGTTGAATCGCTAAGCTGCACACGTTCCACAATTATGATGGCCCTCAACCGGTTTCAAATGCCATTTCGATCTTAAAGACTGTTTATTTTGAATGGGAAAGATCTCTGCTCGTACTAGTTGTTGACCAATACTCTTGTTTTTTCTCATTGCGAACAGGGGTCTTGGAAAACCGCATTCTAATTTTTCAAGCAAGTGCTAATTTTTCATTATAACTTGCCTGATTCTGTTTGTATCCGGACCAAAAGTGGTTGCACAAATCATACGTTCCAACGGTGGCTTCAAGAGCTTTTTTGGGTATCCACAAAGGATCATCTGTTCTTTAAATAATGCCGTATGATGTTCAAAATCTGATTTTGATGAACAATTGCGACGTATTCTTAACAGTTGTCCATACAGAAGATTTTCTTTCAAGCTCCTAGGATGAGCACTTGAATGGTGAAGGATGGTATTTTTATCAGTTGCCTTTCTATGCAAAGTAGTTGTTAACTTTTTATCATTGGACGCTACTTCAACATTCAAAAACGTCAGCTTTGTCCTGCTCATGGTCAATGTAAATTTGATATCCTGATGGCGGGTGTTTAGCCAACCATAGAAACTTTCCAGCTCTTCCTTAGACCCATTCTACAAGCACCAGATGTCATCTATATAGCGCATCCATTGCGCTATATGCTTTTTAAATGGATTGTTGTTAAAAATAAATCTATCCTCATATTTGGCCATAAAGGGGATCACCATTTCTGGCGCAAATGGACAGCCCATAGCTGATCCTTTGATCTGAATAAAAAAGGAATCATCAAATCTGAAATAATTTTTCTTTAAGGCAACCTCTGCTAGTTGAAGAATAAACTGAGAGGGTACCCTATGAGGACAAGGTCTTTCTTCCAAGTAGGCCTCAATCACTTGAAGTGCCTCATCTTGGGGTATCTGCGTGTATTGAGGTTCTGGACTTTTAAGAGTCCAGAGGTGTCAGGGAAACAACACCCGAAGACCCCTGAGTTCCTTCCTGTCTCGGTGCACAAATAAACAGAGACACGGGTTTCTCGATGGTGGCGTCAGAGACCAAGATTTATTCAGTGCAGGGACACAGAAGTCATAGGAACCACACAGAGGCAGAATCTACGAGACTGTTCGAATTGCATTAAGTGGGTTGTTCCTTAAATACACGAAAAATGTCTTTAGGCAACATTACACGAATATTTCTCATGCCCAACCCGGTATCCCAAACAAACAGTAAATAGACATTAAAACAATAATTAGTTTTAGGTTTTCGGTATTCGATCAGGTCCCCTTGTCAGTTTTCCATTCTTTGCCCGATCCTCCCCATCATAAAAATCGTAACCTCCCCATTGTAAAAGCCCAGAAGGAGAAGAGCAGAGCCAGGTGCAAAGGATTGAAAAGTAGGATAAGAGGTGTTTATGGATCATAAACGGGCATGGCTACCGTCTTCGGCCTTTCAGTCAGGACAACGGACACGAGAACCAGTATAGCAGGACTGGCCTCAGGCAAGGGAGGCAGCTTGATTCTGCCTAGTCATGCAGCGTTGGCCTTTCTCGGGCTCGAGCTTACGTGTCCTTAACAAGGTGATTCTGCCGGGGTCATCGCCCGTTCATTGACTATGTGAGGGCAAGAAACAAAATGGATGCCGTAACTAAAATGGATGCCATGACTTAACAACAGAATGCCCTATTTCTCAGTGACTTCATGCTAGTTGCGCAGCGAAAACACTGTCATGCATATAATGGATCATTTGTGGTTCATTGGTACCAAAATCGTGTCAGTACTACGATACCGAATACACGGGTTCGGATCGCTACAGAACCTCAGACCGTCCTTTTGCCCTTACATAGGCAATAACTTACTCTATGTCAGAATCCATTTCTATGTTCATCAGGTCACTGATATGTTGTTGAAGCATTACTCTATCCCGTGGCGTATCTCTAAAAACAGGTGGTCTTCTTACGCATGTCGAAGCACAAAGGCTACATAAGGCAGGACCACACTGAACAATGAGACAGCACGAAAATAAAAATACCAACGCAACACCAGTGACTATCAGAACCTTCCATCCCCACGCGGATAACAGACTCCAGAACCATCCCATTATTGACCAGTCACCTTCCTCTACATGAATAGAGTCAGAGATTTTGTGTAATTTAGAGATGGCCTTGTATACTGTTGGCGCATTATCTGGGATAAAAACACAGCAACTCGATTGGATCATCTTACATACTCCACCTCGATCTGCAAGTAACACATCAAGGACCATACGGTTCTGTAATGTCATGAGGCGATCCGCTTGAAGCTCAGCAGTCAGGTTATTAAGGGCACCCGCAGTTTCGGTAATAGTGGATTCAACTACCCGTGTTAGTTGACGCAAGTTTCAACTGTTGGCCATAGGCCCCCAGAACGGAAGGAAACCTTTGAAGAAGTCTCCTGCTTCTTGGCCAGCAGTATCTTCTTTACTGAAAACACCTCTCACAACTCTAGTTTTGTGATAGTCCGGTGCAGCAGTGTATGTCGGAGGTAACAGTTGAGTAATATAACATGAGCCTGAGAAGTCAGCAGGCAGCCATGTGTATGCTCTGTCTTTGCAAACAAAATAGGTACCCTTAGCAGCTAAAAATGCAGGGGAAGACTGTGACGGGTAAACATATGTTTCGATACAGTCACTCTTCCCCAGTCGAGTTTTCGGATTCCTCCCATTTCCTTGCAAACAGACCTGACCTTGGTGGGGTACGACCCAGATCGGAGTCGAGCTTTTACGTTTGTTCTCACCCAAAGTAATGCCATATTCCGTAACATTCCAACCCATGTAAACTCGCAATTCATCCTTCGGAATGAACGGAGTGTTATTGACATCTCTAACCATGTCAGTGATTACTTTTACCAAGGCTCTATTAGCGGAGTTATACCTAGTGGAACGCGGAGGTCGTGGGGGATAGGTCTCTAGGGCATAAGCGAACATGGTCTGGAATGCCCAGAATGATCCATTATAACTAAAGGGCAGAACTAGATAAGGGATGCCCTTGTCCATGGTATGTGGTATCAAGCCACACACCCAGCAGTTTGTTGTGTTTACCACTAGTTGATGTTGGTGCAAAAGCTGAATGAAAGTGTTATTTATAAACTCAGAGCGTCGAGCTTGCTCGTGGGCAGGAAAAGGATGGAAAGAATGAAGAGAAACAACAGTCGGGGAAACAGGAACATGGGGAGATACTGTAGATGTAACCAGTGTAAAGATCAACTGAATACCAAAAAAAATTCCGCCTACCAAAGTTATAAAAACAATCAGAAGTGTCAGAGCACATTGCATTAGAAAACATTTGCTATACAATATGTCATATAGTTTCGTCTTGTGCACATTTATGACGTTAACCCGTCGCAGTTCAGGAAGCTCCATCTTCTACAACCGTTCGCAACGGATGGTTTGTACTTGTTAAAAAATTGCCTCTGTCTACTCTGGGAGTTCCCAAAGTAAACAGAAGAAACCGACCTTGTGTCTGGTTCCCTGCAAATTAAAACAAGGCACACGTTACGACCCTACGGTAACCCAGACGGCAAGGTAAGAGAACAACAAAAACAAAAGATAAAAATTTAGAGCAAACTTCCTGACTGAGTGGAATGTAATAGGATCAAAACAGTTTTCAAACAAAAAGGTAATTATGTAATGTCATTAGTTCATAGCATGAGAATGTAGATTATATCTGTACTTCCCGGGTCTTGTTTGATCTTGGAATAGCTGGTCTACAGGTGCAGAAAAGTTCGAATCCACAGGTGACAAATGTTCACTTTGTACAACACTCTGTCCAGGGTTCAAGGGAGCAGTTCCTGCTGAGGTGTCAAAGTTCCGCGTTTCAGTTCGTGGGTCCGTTATATACTCTGCATCACTGAAAGGGATGAGCCTAGGAACAGGTTCTGTCTCGGATACACCAAATCCCTGTCTAACCCAGTTGTCATAGGGGAGTGGGAGAGGGACACGCTTCGTATGGCTAGCGTGCACCCAATTCTTCCTTCCAGCTAGGCGTACAGCAGTCCTCGTTGTTAGGAGTACCTGGAACGGGCCCACGAATCTTGGCTGGAGGTTCCGGGTTCGCTCAAAATTCCGCACTACCACTTGGTCGCCTGGTTTCAACGTGTGGCCGGGACTCTCTGGCAGTTTGGGCAAGGATTCGAATACCTGTTGATGAATAAGGCTTAGTTTAGCAGTCAGGTCATAAAGATAATCAATCAACATTGGATATTCGATCTGTTTGAATTCCTTTGGCCTAGGGACTCCCCAAACATTTGCAGGACGACCGAACACAATCTCATATGGGCTAAGCCCTACTCGAGAGTGTACAGTCATTCTGGTGGACAGTAGAGCTAAAGGCAGTGCATCTGGCCAAGATAGACCAGTGGAAGCTTGAATTTTAGCAAGTTTCAGCTTCAGGGTACCATTGTACCCTTCAACCAAACCTGCTGACTGTGGGTGATTCGCACTGTGGAATTTCTGGGCGATACCCAGACCCGTACACACACTCTTCATGACTTTCCCTACGAACTCACTTCCATTGTCCGACCAAACAATCCGTGGCATACCATACCTGGGGAAGTATTCTTTGAGGAGGATTTTGGCAGTGGACATAGCAGTGTTATCCTTTAATGGATATGCCTCAATCCATCTTGAAAAGGCACAGACTACCACTAGGACATATTTTAGATTGTTACACCTGTCCATGTGGATAAAATCCAACTGAATCCCTTCAAAGGGACAAGAAGGGGGAGCAAAATGATCAGTTGGGGTTGGGGTTCCCTTGCCAGGATCATGCATCAGGCATATCATACAGTTTTTCACCACTCTTTCCGCACACTTAGTAATTCCATCATTCTTCCATACTGGAGCTAACATTTTACAGATCCCTTTCGAACTGATGTGCGCCGCTCCATGCGCCATTGTGACTACTGCAAGCACATACGCATCAGGTAACATCCAACGCTGCTGTTCAGACAAATCAACCCAACATCCACTTGAATCCATTTTACCCGTTTTCTCCTTCCATTCATTCTTCTCATTTTCAGTTGCTTCATTCTGGATTGCCTTCACACTTTCAATCGTATTCTCACACATCCCTGATTCAGCAATCCATCTTGCGGACGTTGCAACGTACATTCGGCTCGTCATGTTCTTGGCCGTCTCTTTAGCGACCTCATCAGCGAACGCATTCCCACGGCCAACATCATCCGTAATCTTTCGTTGTGCACTGCACTTCACAATAGCAACTTCATTCGGTAAGGTCAGAGATTCCAATAGATCGCTGACTAACTGTCCATGTTGGATCTTAGTTCCATGGGACGTGAGAAAACCTCTTTCTTTCCACAGACGTCCAAAGCTATGTGCTACGCCGAAGGCGTACTGGCTATCAGTAAACACATTCACTCTCTTTCCCTCAGGTAAAACACACGCTCTTGTTAGTGCAATTAATTCTGCAGCTTGGGCAGAATTCTGACTTACTCTTGCAGTCTCAACAATCGTACTCAAAGTCGTAACTGCATACGCGGCCGTCACATCACCATTCTGTAGTTTGAAACAAGACCCATTGACATATAAAGTGCCGTCTGGATCTAGTAGCGGAGTGTCTTTTAAATCAATCCTACCTTTTGTCTCTTCCTCAGTTTTAAAACAACAATCATGGGGCTCTGAATCACTCGACTCCAGAGTAGTCGGCAACAGCGTTGCTGGATTCAGTATGTTGCATCGCTTGATCTGAATGTGACTTGCCAAAAGTGTCAGCTCATAGCCTGATAGTCTAGCACTGGTGAGGTGCTGAGTTTTCGTTCGATTCATGAGTGTATCCACAGCATGTGGAACCATGACTACTAACATGTTGTTCATGACTAGTCCAGCAGACTGTCGAATAGACACTGCAGCTGCTGCTGTAGCTCTCAAACAACTTGGCAATGCTCTGGCTACCGGATCTAATGTGGATGAGAAATATGCACAAGGTCGCTGTTTGTCACCAAATTGTTGCGTTAAAACACTCAACGCACAACCTTCTCT
Organism: Triturus cristatus; assembly: GCF_964204655.1. NCBI lineage: Eukaryota > Metazoa > Chordata > Amphibia > Caudata > Salamandridae > Triturus > Triturus cristatus. The sequence goes on from NC_140588.1 coordinate 556,741,020, forward strand.
TTCATGAACATATAAAGTAAACAGCTTACTGTAGTCAGGAGTACCCAACACAGGAGCTGAACACAGCGCATTACGTAAGTCGGAGAAGCTCTGTTGACATTCATCAGATCATGGCAAAGGGTTCGGAACACCTTTTCCAGTCAGGGCTACCAATGGTTTTGCCATGAGAGAAAAATTTGGGATCCATTGCCTGCAGTATGACGTGATACCCAAAAACGCACGTACTTCTCTCTGTGTGCTTGGTACAGTCATCTGCGAAATTGCTTTGATTCTCTCTGGGGTCAACCTTCTTCCCTTCTTTGACAAGAGATGACCTAAGTAGGTCACTTCTTGGCAACAATATTGCAGTTTAGAAGGTGAAACCTTATGATGCAAGTCAGACAAATGACGTAATAAAGAAATTGTAGCTATTTTGCAAGTTTCCTTGTCATCAGCAGCCAGTAAAAGATCATCTACATATTGGATCAGAGCAACACCAGGAGGAAGTACAAGAGCATCTAATTGACTCTTCAATGCTTGGCTGTAAATTGAAGGGCTCTCACAATAACCTTGTGGAGCGCGTTTGAATCTGAAACTGCGACCTCCTAAGGAGAAACCAAAAATGTCTCTACTTTCCTCGGCTATCGGAATGCTGAAAAATGCATTTTTCAAATCGATCACTGTGAACCATGAGGCTGTGGCAGGAATCAACGTTAATAATGCAGTGATATCTGGTACCACAGGAAACTGCGGAATCACTATTTTGTTAACTTCCCTGAGGTCAATCACAAATCTGTAGATTGGAGGTTTGGTCGGGTCAGTGCGTTTCAAAATCGGCAAAACAGGACTATTGCAGACATTTCCTCTAGTTTCCTCGATCACATCTTTCTGTATTAAGTCTTTCACAATCAGCAAAAGTGCACGTTCACCTTCATTCGAAATCCGATATTGTGGGATTCGTGGGAATCTAACATTCGCTTTCAGACTTACAACATAAGGGGGAATTTCCAAGAGGCCTACATCGTTAGGACCAGTCGCCCAAAGAGTATCAGGGAGAGAACGCAGCTCCGGTGGGATCTTATCCATCGACATGTACATTGGAGAGATGACTCTTTTGCCTAATGTGAGCTGTACTCCCGAAGGAGAACAGTACAGTGTCGCATGCAGGCGTTTCAACAGATCTAAACCAAGCAGATTCTCATTACAACCGGTTGTTAGGATAAGGGGTGCTTCTAGTTCGCATGGCCCAACAGAAATTGATAAAGGACTAGAAACAGGATTGTGAACAGGGGCGCCTGAGAAACCTACTGAAGTGTTCGTTAAGCCAGACAAAGGTGCGCCAGGGAGTTTCGCATGCATAATTGAACTTTTTGCCGCACCAGTATCCAACAGAAACGGTTCGACCACGCCTGATGTAACTACTGCGACATAAGGTCCACTCTGATCAACTGGAACTGATACTACTCCCTCTCTTTGCCTGTGGCTGTCCTAGTACTCGCTTCTCTGAATCTCTTCATTATGATCATAATAATCTTCAACATGATACTGTGGAGATCTACCCGGTTGCGCAGGTTGTACATTTCGCTGATCGAAATAATTTGATGGGCGATCGGCCTGTGGTGTCATAGTACCACGTCCTCTACCTCTAGGAGCTTGCATAAACCCAACATTACCTCTCTGAGCTGGGACACCACTAGTCTGTGTGTGCAGTACCGGACACTCATTCTTATAATGACCCTCCTTTTTACAATAGGCACACTGATTCCATGCTAACTGTTGTCGGGAAAAACCATAATTAAATCTTTGGGACGTCCCTTGCTGGAACTGTGGCTGTTGCTGAAACTGGGGTCGCTGCTGTGAATCAGACTGATTCGAGCGAGGCGGATACGCCTGTTGCAATAGTACTTTAGTCTTTAAATCTTTCGTTTTCTTTTCTGACTTTTCCTTCTCTTATTTCTCTCTATTCTCGTAATACTGAGCAGTTGCAAGTATTTGTGCTGTTGTCGACACTGCCCATGCACTTTCAGAATCCTTTAACTTGTTACTAAGCTCAGGTAGTAAATTAAACACGAACTTGTCGACAAATAACCTTTGGCTTCCCTCAGTACTCATATCTTGCCCACTGTGGTCTATGAAGGTCTCTTCAAATCTAGTGAAGAAGTCAGAGACGCTTTCGTCCTTCTTTTGCTTGCATGCCGATAGTTTATCCCAATTAACTCGTAACGCTGGCATCAACGTTTTCATCAGATTAATTATTCTGCCAGGTAAGGCAGCAATCAGAGGTTCAGGTTTAGCACCGCCAACTTGTTGCGTATCTGCTGCTACAATAGCTGGCCAATCACCTCCTAGGGCGACTGGGTGGTTCTCTTGCCGAATCTTGGCCCATATAGGCTGTGGCACTACATTGCCAAATAACATTTCAATGTCTGCCAAATTCATGACACACGCTTGAACTGCCTGCGTTAACTCTTTATAATAACCAGCAGGATTTTTACGCGGGTCCGGCAGCGCCTGTTTTACTGCTAATACTTCGGCCCGCTTCCAAGGGATGTGTATCCACACTCTCTGGAATTGTGCCGGGGCAGCTGCAATACCATTAGCCCCATCAGCTTGAACTGCATCACGCCATATCGGTGGAACTTCCCTCATCGGATATTGACCTCGTCTTTTCCTAGTAATCGGTGAACCATCAGGATCCCTTGTCGCTCGAAGAGGGGAATCATCTCGATAAGCTAAAATCAGTTCTATCGCTCCCCTTACTTCTGAACCTATCACCATTCCTGCGGCGAATTTCTGCTGAACATTTATCAGATCAGAGGGGACGGAATCTAAGTCATCATCTTCCCATTCCTCACGCACAAGAGAACACATCACGTCAAAAACATAACGTTGAGTTGGTTCATTCCATTGCAGAAAGGTATCTAACACTCTTCGTGCATCATACTTCACAGCTTTCGACATCCACCTAAGAGCTGTCGAATCTAACATTTCTCGTTCCTGAGGACCAGGAAGCTGACTACGTCTCTGTATAGAGTCAGAAACGGGGGTCCCAATTAAAGACCTGTAGAGAGGAGTTAAGATATTAGTTACAGAGTCGGTTATTTTCCGACGAACGGAAAGCGGAGTCAGAGTGTTCACAGGGTTCGGGAACAGGGCAGCTGGAGCAGATGAAATAGTAAGGGTGGGAGTAGCAGGTAAAGCAATTTGCGAAACGACAGGCAAAGGCGGAACAGGCGACCCAGGAAGAGGGGGTGCCGAAGGAACATTAACCACGGGAAGGACAGGAGCTGGAATCAAAGGAAGTGGAGCAACTATTCCAGGCTGACCAGCAGCTGGCGGTACAACAGGTAGTAACTGTGGTGCTGTAATACCCTGTGCATACGGTGGAGGTGAATTCAACAGATAAGACAACAGAGGATCCTTTTCATGGTCCTCTATCGACTTAGTAGGACAAGATGGCAATACAGTGTAACATTTATCAATTGCCAAATTATATTTTCTATTCGCCATCTCCATTGCTTTCTCAGTCTCGTTGACATGCAGCTGCCTAGCAGACTCCATTAAAGTCAACCCTTTCTCTTTCTGTTCTTTCTTCGTCTTCCTAATTTCTCTCTGTTTGGCTTCTTTACGCTATACGCGAAAAGAATCAAACATTGCCGGCCGGGCTTTTCTCTTAAACAACTTCATTTCTAGATTGTCTAGAATTTCGGTTTCGAAGCTACCATGCGGTGGCCAACTAAGGACACCATCTTTTCTGGTATAACCGACCCATACTTCATTATACGTAATAGGACCTACACCATGTTTACAATAGAGCTCATATGTAGGAGTTCCAATCGTAGGAACCGAACACGAATCCTCCAACCGGGAATCCCCGGTGCAACGGAACCAGGACAGGAAACAATTACTACTGCTAGTCATGATAAACAAAGACAAATTCCAACCAAAAATGCGCAGAGAACTTAGGCCTACCAAAATGAACTAATACCAAACAAAGATTATCTAAACAAGAGCGACCAATGATAATCTACGAATTAAACCAGAGCAACAAAGAACAACCAAACTGAGCGTAACCCACTTAATACTTAACTGAAATGTGGAAGACGTCACCAAGGAGAACCCATCTACGTCTCGCCGTACTAAGGTCTGCACCTCGGGTCCAAGACAGGGCGACAGTCAGGGCAGCGGTCCTCTGTAGCCGTCTGGGAACGGGAACCCTTGTGGAAGAGATCGTTGGGCCACTTTTACGACATGCAGGTGTGGAAATATGGATTTTTATGATCAGTTATGTCCCCTATCTTGGACCCCAACGGTTTCATGTATAAATCATAAGTACATGTATGTTCCCTCCAGTTCCAGTTATGAAGACGCAAACACATGTGCGTTCACCGTCAACATGTCCTCTTTCAGATCCGCCATGAATGGGCTGGATATTCTATTCCTAAATATGAAAGGCCACCGGCTTTATATGGTTCATTTATCCCATTTTACAGTCCAGGCGAGTAGGCCCTGATTCTGCCATTAAGCCTTTCCCTGCCTTCTGCCTCTGAAAGCTCCAGTCTGAGCTCGCATCTGTATCCATGAACTTTGTCCTACTCCCTGCGCGGCTAACGGTGCCTGACTCCAGCCCGTAGCCTGCCAAAAAACTGTATTTCACCTTCAAGATTATCTGCTCTGCTCCGCTCCCTATCCAATGCATTCCTGTCTAGTAGTTTAAGTAAACATTCTTCCAGCTACCGAGCAAAGGGCCCGGCTTCTCCGTCTTTCTGCAAGTAATTCATAGCCCTGTTACTATGGAAGATTTCTGCCCTCGCATCTAGTGTAGACACTTAGACGCTTGTACACGCACTAACAGTCAGTATAGTCAGTATAGAATAAGATTCTATCCTAAGAGACCTCTCTTTTTTGGATAACATAGTTCTTTAAACATAGGATGTTAGATATGATTTGGGATTAGGTTGACTTGACCCCCCAGACTTCTGTCTCCACATGTAGAGCTAAAATGTCAAGTCCCCTTCACCCCCTGGTTGCACGTCAATCACACGTCATGCTGCTGCGCGCGCATCTCTGCCAAGTATTTCTGCTGACATTGCGAAATTCTTTCATGGTGCCACCTACTTGTGACATCATACCTAATGACGTTTTTAAGTTACGCCTAGTTACACCCACTTTAGTTACGCATGTATGTTTTATCTTTGTTATCAATTGTTACGCCTCCTGCATCTGTTTCACTGTAATGCCTATTGTATAAAAATGATTACCTGTCAATAAAGTGTGGTCCTTCACTTCCTGAACCTTCGTGGTGATGGAATATGGAGTCCATCAATTCGAATTGATTTTGGAATAAAGCCCGTTCCGAACCTCTAATACCACGGATTCTGCCTCTTATTTTTCTGAGCTATTATTATTAATTTTCCGCATCAAATTAAGTTCCGGTAATTAAATTATTTACCACATATATGGCGCCCGAACAGGGACACTTTCTCATCTCACACGCCGGCGGTGCGTTGCAGGCCCGGTCTCCTGCCACAGCTGGACGGACAACAACGCGTACCCACAGGATTTCCTGTATCTCCCTCCTGCCGAGCGGGGGTAACTGAGGCTGCGATCAACACCCAGACGAGGCGGTGAGAAGTGCGAAGTATCCCGACCAGAGCCTAGCTGAGAGAGCAAGATCCGAGGTATACAGAGGCCCACCAGTTTCCGAGGTTCCGAAGCTTCGAGTCGAGTCCAGTCCGGTTCAAGTCCAGTCCAGTTCAGTTCCGAGGCCTTCCGTTTCGAGCTACCCGATGAGTACCATTGTCGGGGAGGCGTTCTGACGTGCACATAGTTTGTGCCGGTCAAGACGGGTTTGGGTACACAAATCCGGTCTGCACTGTTTCAGCAGTGTATCTGTACTGTTTAGCAGTATATCAAGTATGTCTAGTATATAATTCAGAATTATCTAGTTAGTACCGAGTATTATGCTTAGTGACTAGTTCCCTAAATGGCCATCATTGTTGTTCATTAAATGTTAAATGTTAAAATGTTTTAAATACGTTCTGCATATTGTGGTGTGAATGACTGTTCATTATTGTGTTTTGTTGTATTAAACGTGTTCAAAATTAGGTATCAGATCAGTTCTCAATATGCCGCTCTTTTCGAAATTAAGACAGATAAAAACTAAAAAAGGGGTACTCGAAGAAGCTGTTCCCATTCCTCCTAGGGACACTCCAGGGTACTTCATGTATCATAAACATGGCCTAGACGCCATATTATTTCTTGATTTATGGGTAGACTACACCAAGGAATTACCAGAAAGTCAGAGGTGGCCCGCAGCTGGGACCTGGGATGCAGATTGCATCATGAAAGTAGAGGAAGAATTATGGAAAAAGAAAGCTAGACAGTCACAGAAAGATGCCATTGAATTATGGCGTAAAGAATCATATAGACATACAGAAAAAGCGCTCAGACAGGAAGAGAAAAGTAAGGAGAATTCAAATAAAGTTCGAGAAAATCTATTAATTGAAGAAGGTACTCGAGTAAAATCAGAACAAATAGACAGACAAAGAAATGCCCTTATGAATGGTATGTATCCTCTTCTGGCCGAAGGGTTACCTAAGGCTACTCCGGAGATACCAAAAGACTTGCCACCCCCATTGTTTCCGATAAAAGCACATCCCAAAGGGCATCCCAGAACAGCAGAAGATGTTTTTCTTTCCTCTTATTTAGACGACGCAGCTCCCGAGTATGCTAATGCTGCGCCACATAGACCGCCTGCCGAGGGGGTTCAACGCCAAGACCCTCCTCCGTCTGTACCTCCGCAACAGCAAACTCCGACACAAGTTCCGGCAAGCACATCTGTTTCTACATCTGTATCCACACCTATGGTTGCTATATCACGTTCAACGAATCCTTTCACATCCAGCACCCCAGGTGGTGCTACCGGAGGTACATCAAACATTTTTTCCACGCCACCCAGAGTAAATAAACTTTCCTTTCAAGAATTAGCCCACCAACGTACGCCCAAACTAGTAACTCCCGACACGCTTAAGGAACTTTTAATAGATTGTAGATATGACCCTGTGCCCGGAAAAGGGGACGAAATGCTGCTGGCATCATTACGTATCCGACGAGCTGCAATATATTTAGGGAGGCTACCAGGAATGACTACACATTTAGAAAATATATATCACTTTGTCCAGTCAGGACGAGATTCTGAGAGTATTAACAGAGCCATGGAATACCAGAAAGTGGAGATACAGGGGGAACTGTTACGTTTCCTCATAAACTGTGTGATCAGAAATCAAGACCGACCAGGGGTAAATCCGGAAGAAATGCAAATTCTTACCACATGGAGTCGGAATATATCAGAGGGGAGACATGATAAACGATCATGTATAGTAGCTATGTGCCGAAAGATCCGCAAAGAAATAGAACGAATACACGAAGAAAGATTAGCAGTAGACGAGCCTGAACAAACCGAGGAGGAGGAAGAATTAGAACTGCCCACAGGACAGTTAGAAACAATGGCCTATGTAGGTAGAGGAAGATCTTGCAATAATACTAGATGCTTTACTGATCCGATACGTCCGATACGTCCAGATAATAGCAGAAAATTCCAAACTCCTATAATAAATATAAGGTCCCCCGAACATTCTTTCCAAGCCGCTGACAAATTACTCCGAGAACGAAGGGGTTATCATATACTCGATTCTATGGACGAACAAGAATTAGCCAGGTCAGCCGTTCACTGGGTCGATAGTCCCGGAAAATATAGTGATGATACACTAGCGCACACGTTTTTGAACCTCACCCCAGATGAACAGCGTTTAGCTGGTATCTATATGATTCAACAACTCCTTATATTATATAAAAGCCAACACTCCGATCCTGGCCCCTTACCTGATATATTGACTGAATTACTCACGAATAAATGGAGAGGTTCAGGTACTGAGTTAATTAGAGAAATACTAGAATCCAAAAAGCAGTACATTCTTTTTGTATGTCCCGAACATGTCTCACTGCCCATCAAGGAAAGAACGACGTATTATATGGATAGACAGAATCCCTTACGCGAAGTCCACCCGATAAAAGGTGAGGACAATCAGTTTAAACGTGTATTTGTATATACACCTATATCTAAAATAGAACTATTAGAAATGAAGAAAGTGGTACCCAGTCATGACAAAGACCCAGCGGGTTTCCACCGTGAAATTAAAGACATGTTGCTCATGGGAGAATATACCTATCCCGACATTATGACAATATTGAAGGTATTAATGCCTGCGGGCATTTACGAAAAACTCAAGGAAAAGGATTGGGAGGTGGGAGACCAGAAGATAGATTGGACAGCATTAGAAAACGAAGAAAAAGCTCGAGGTCCAGGTTCAGGGCTTGGGGAAAAGACCAAAACACTACCAGGTTTACTAGTACAGGTACTGCCACGTTTATTAACTACGAAAAAGGAAGACTGGGGTGCAATCTCAGCCTGTAAACAAAAACCAGATGAAGACACTAGTGATTTCTATTCCCGATTTGAAAAATGTTTTGGTATAAATAGTGGAATAAAAGCAAGTAGCGAGTCGTATCCACATCTGTTTGTGACAAAATTAGTTGAAAATTCCTTGCCCCAAGTTAAGAATAGAGTATTGAAATTCGAGAGTACATGGCAAGGTAACACTCCGTCACAAATGTTACAAATGCTACAGTACCATCACAATAGAATTAGAGAGGAACAAGAACATGAACAAAGACGCATGAAAGACACGAAAATGAAAATGCTAGTTTCCCAGACAGTTCCAGCTGACGGTCATAAAAAGGGTATGACACAGTCCAGTGTTTCAGCAGGTCCTGTAAAAGGGACATGCAACTATTGTAAACAGCCAGGTCATTATGTACACGATTGTCCAGTTTTAAAACATAATATCGCCATAGGTAACACAAAAGAAAGACCACGACCACTTAGACAGGATCAGAACCAACAAGGAGCCCCGCAGCATGCACAGTCCATGCCAGCTCCACAACAGTCTATGCCAGCTCCACCACCGCAGCCTATTGCTGCCACACAAACAACGACACAACAGATGTACCAGACCGCACAGTATGACTATCCTGATTATCAACGATACTCATGAAACAGCCTAGAGAGGGAAGTTGGCTTACCCCTTATCGAGGTCCCTGTAGATCAAGAAGGACCTTATGTACACAGTGAACTATTAGGCCAAGATAGAACATTTTTACTTGATACAGGGGCAAGCCGAACAACCATAAAACGTAGTGAAGTTCCAGGGGCACCCCTCTCAGGCTCACAGAATATTTCCCTTGGCTTTTCAGGAAAACCTATCATTAACGAAGTATCACAGCCTCTTCCACTTACGATTGGTCCCTTGACACGAACTACAGATTTATTGCTTACTAAATCATGTCCAGAAAACCTGTTAGGTATAAAAACATTGAAAGCTCTAGGAGCTATAATATGTTGTTCTCCGGAAGGAGTAAGATTGTTTTTACGTGATTTCAAAGGGCACTATGTGTCCCGAGACATGGATGACCGACTGCAGACTTTACCCACACATTTATGGGCACAAGGCCCTACAGATGTTGGTTGCATGAACATTACACCATATCGAGTCACACTAAAGGCAGGAGTGGTACTACCACGAATGCGACAATACAAGTTACCCCCAGATGCTGTAGTGGCTTTACTGCAAATCATTGACGAGCTTATTACCCAAGGAGTGGTTGTGGAAACCGACTCCAATGTATGTAATTCACCGATAATTCCGATTCTTAAACGAACTGATCCAAAAGCCCCGCCAGTATATCGATTGGTTATTGATCTGCGCGAATTAAATAAATGTATTGTACCACAATACCCCGTAGTCCCAGACATTTCTTCATTACTGACAGCCATTGATTCCGAAGCAACATTCTTTACTGTAATTGATCTCAAGAATGCCTTTTTCAGCGTCCCAATAGATCCGGAAAGCCAATACTTGTTCGGATTTAGTTTAAATGGACGAAGCTTTAAATTCACACGCGCACCTCAAGGATTCACAGAAAGCCCCAGCATCTATAGCCAAGCACTGAAACGAGAACTTGACAGTATCCACATGCCAGTCAACACTGCCCTGCTTCAATATGTCGATGATCTGCTGATCACCGCTAGAAGCGAACCTGAATGTGAAAAAGCCTCACTGACGGTTTTACAATTTTTGGCCGAAAAGGGCCACAAGGTGTCCCCTTCTAAGCTGCAATTCTGTGTCCAGCGAGTTGTTTACCTTGGGCACTCGCTGTCCAAGGAGGGAAGGCAGCTTACACCAGATCGCATCCAGTTAATTGCTAACATGCCAATACCCAAGACACAAAAGGAGGTGCGGGCCTTCATAGGCCTCACTTCATATTGTAGGCAGTGGATCCCTCAGTATGCATTTCTAGCAAAACCGCTCATTCAGTTGACAACACAGGAGGCAGCCACATCGACTGTCCTCCCTTGGACTCAGGAACATACACAAGCTTTTGAAAGCCTAAAGAAAGCTTTATGTCAAGCACCTGTTTTAGCAACACCATGTTACAATAAACAGTTTACACTCTTTGTTACCGAACGCGAAGGTACTGCCTTGTCAGTACTCACACAGGAACAAGCAGGATCACACAAACCATGTGCTTATTTTTCTAGTACATTAGATCCCGTAGCTCAGGCTCTGCCTGCGTGCCTGAAATCAGTGGCAGCGACAGCTTTAGCAATCCGACAAAGCGATGCCATAGTGTTAGGACACCAATTGACAGTACAAGTACCACATGCAGTAGAGGTTCTCTTGAACCGCACACAAACACAACACTTGACTATAGCAAGACTCACTGGTTACGAATTAACATTGTTTCAGCCACACATAGAAATCAGACGTTGTAGTACATTGAATCCTGCCACACTGTTACCAGTAAACGGAACAGACCCACTAGCACATGATTGTATTGAAGTTATTACTATCACGACGAAACCTAGACAAGACTTGACAGACGTCCCATTGTCAGACCCAGACCTGACGTTGTATGTAGATGGTTCATGTATGAGAACAAATACAGGAGAGCTAGTGGCCGCTTACGCAGTCACAACAGACACTGAAGTCATTGAAACAAATCGCATAAATACCTTGTCCGCTCAAGCAGCAGAGCTTATCGCTCTGACACAAGCCTGTATTCAAGCCACAAATAAAAAAGTCAACATATACACTGATTCACGTTATGCATTCGGAGTTGTACATGACTTCGGCGTGCTGTGGCGAGACAGAGGTTATTTAACTTCTCACGGTGCCCACATTCAGCACGGACCCCTCATTCATGCCTTATTAGATGCAATACATCTACCCACTGCAATATCAATTATGAAATGTAAAGCTCATACGAAAGTTACTGATATCATTTCCCAAGGCAATGATCTAGCTGACAGAACAGCTAAACAGACTGCTCAAACTCACACATCTGACATGACAAAGACAATAGTCCAGACACCAACACATTGCATGATGGTTAAGGATCCCGCTCTTGACGTAATTGACATACAGACACATGCTACACCAGATGAAATAAAGAAATGGACTGAATTAGGAGGGATCCAAACGGATCAAGGATGGATGACGAAGGAAAAATCTGTGTGGTTCCTTCCTGATTCAATGGTCCAAGTTATCATTAATACTGTACATAGTCCAGCGCACCTAGGAGAAAAAGCTATGCTAGACAGCATTCAACACATTTGGTTCAACAAACATTTACGAGCAGCAGCTAAACAAAAAGTTCGTACCTGTATGATCTGTTGTCAGTTTAACCCAGGTAAAAGCATTCCCGTAGAACAAGGTGGATTTCAGCCTCCTGATCACCCTTTTGAAGTCCTCCAGATGGATTATATCCAGATGGAACGATGTCGAGGATTCAAATATGTTCTCGTAGTTGTCTGTGCTCTTTCCCGTTGGACAGAGGCATACCCGGTTTCAGATTACACTGCCCCGACTACTGCCAAACAGTTGGTTCGAGAATTCTTCCCACGGTACGGTTTACCACGTGTTGTCTACTCAGATAACGGCCAGCCGTTCTCATCCGAACTAATGAAACACGTTTCACTTTTGTTAGGCTATCAGTGGAAATTTCACTGTGTCCGACACCCCGAGGCAGCAGGTCTCGTGGAACGACATAATCAAACCCTGAAAATTAGATTGTCCAAAATATGTAGAGAGAAAGGTGTCGACTGGGTAGTAGCCTTACCAGTTGCACTCTTTTACATGAGAATGGTAGCGCACTCTCGAACAGGGCTATCCCCTTATGAGGTGGTCTTTGGCAGACCACCAAATATGTGGGGGACGCCTATACCACGCAAAATAACTGATGTTGACTGTAATATGCTGACAGATTACCTGGCTTCCTTGATGTCTGCACTACAATCTTGTCGTTCACAGGTAGCTGCAGCCTTTCCCGACAACACCGAGGTGAAACCCCATGACGTAGTTCCCGGGGACTTGGTGTTAGTGAGGAACTTTGACCGGAAGTCTCAGCTGGATCCTAGGTGGAAATCGCCTCAACTCGTACTGTTAACCACGAGGACAGCCGTGAAGATCGAAGGTCGCAAAGGCTGGATACATTCAAGTCATATCAAGAAATTTCATGGACTACAATCAGATGTAAACGATGCACCTCGCGTGTCTTCACCGATTGACTCAAAGCTTCCTTTGGTTGAACTGAATGACAAGGAACAATATAAACTAAAACTAAGGTCTAACATGTCAGACAATTTGATTGTTTAAGTCCTCTCCAAGGTGAATCGGTCGAATTTGTCTCTGACATGTATCCTCTAGACCTGAATAGAGAAAGAAACCGAAAAATGCGATTGAAACAACATGCGTACTGTAAATCACTGCGTAGTCATTGCACAGTGACGTTATTAATTTTGTTTTTCTTAAGTCTTTTAATAATCGCTGCAAGTATATTGTTGCACATATATTATCCTATTTCTAAACATATTTACAATGTTACTGCCGAACATTCTTTTAGTGAATTACCCCCGCATGAGTTGTCCTATAGATTTGCGCTGCGCAATAACACTTTCATTAGCATGTTACATCATTCCCATCAGGCTAGCAATGCTACAAATTGTTGGATATGTGGCCGACTCCCTCCCTATCAGAACTATAAAGGAATTCTGCCTCTCTTTCCATATCCGTTCACACGCAATGGCTCCTGTGGAGCATGGTTTAGTTTAATTAATTCCCTAGATTCGAATTCTGCAGTTGATCAAGACAACTGGGTATGGGGAAACCTGAACTTAGTTTTACTCAAAGTCTGTTACCCTAACAAGGAGGGACTTCCCAAAAGAACAGGAACTGATCTAGAAAATGAAGTATATGGATTAGGGAATTTCACGCTTAATCTCATGATCCTGAATGTTGAATCTGAAGCTGCACCAATTTTGCCCGCTATGTCAGTATTTCCAGTTAAAGGTGAATTATGTGTAAGAAAGAATGGTTCCATACATATGGGCCATAGTAGATGCACCACTGTAATAGAATTCAGTGATCAAGGCAAGTCTACATTTAGAGCTTCTCACCATTCCTACTTCATATGTGGTCAGACTGCATATATACGTTTGCCTCTAGATTGGGATGGTACCTGCTACATCGGATTCCTTTTGCCACCTGTTTTCCTAGCTCCTCCTGATTATCACAGAAATACTCATTTAGTACACAATAGAGAACGGAGAGATCTCCCAATCGTCGATTACACTGAGACAGCATGGGAAAAATACACAGATTTCAATAAAGGTCTCTTTCCCTATATAGGTACAGTTACCAATAGTAAGCTGATATGTAGATTAACCAGAACCCTTGAAGCAGTAGTGAACGAAACTATTTCCGCCTTAGGCAATTTAACAGAAGAGCAGTCTGCTATGCGGATTGTTGTGCTTCAAAATCGTCTTGTCCTTGACGTCATCCTGGCCGATAGGGGCGGAGCTTGTAGGGTCATCGGATCAAGCTGTTGCATTTTCATACCAGAAAATTCGCCATCTGTATATAAAGCCATAACTCGCCTTCATAAGATTGTAAGCCAGATACACCAGAATCCAGGCACCTGGACTTGGTCCGGTTGGTTTTGGAGTGTATTATCTACCTTTGGATGGAGGGTCCTATCCTTCCTAGGTATTGGCTTTCTCATACTATTCAGTTGCTGCTTATGCCTACAATGTGGACCAGCGATTTGTGGTCTGTGTGCCACATCGTGTATTCCATCATCAAGATTTCATTCATCCCGGAAGAAGAAAGAAGAACAAATGATGCTATATGAACAGATCAACGGATTGATGAAGATTGATATCTCTTAAGGGCAAGTAGGGGACAAGGAGGGAATGTGGAAATATGGATTTTTATGATCAGTTATGTCCCCTATCTTGGACCCCAACGGTTTCATGTATAAATCATAAGTACATGTATGTTCCCTCCAGTTCCAGTTATGAAGACGCAAACACATGTGCGTCCACCGTCAACATGTCCTCTTTCAGATCCGCCATGAATGGGCTGGATATTCTATTCCTAAATATGAAAGGCCACCGGCTTTATATGGTTCATTTATCCCATTTTACAGTCCAGGCGAGAAGGCCCTGATTCTGCCATTAAGCCTTTCCCTGCCTTCTGCCTCTGAAAGCTCCAGTCTGAGCTCGCATCTGTATCCATGAACTTTGTCCTACTCCCTGCGCGGCTAACGGTGCCTGACTCCAGCCCGTAGCCTGCCAAAAAACTGTATTTCACCTTCAAGATTATCTGCTCTGCTCCGCTCCCTATCCAATGCATTCCTGTCTAGTAGTTTAAGTAAACATTCTTCCAGCTACCGAGCAAAGGGCCCGGCTTCTCCGTCTTTCTGCAAGTAATTCATAGCCCTGTTACTATGGAAGATTTCTGCCCTCGCATCTAGTGTAGACACTTAGACGCTTGTACACGCACTAACAGTCAGTATAGTCAGTATAGAATAAGATTCTATCCTAAGAGACCTCTCTTTTTTGGATAACATAGTTCTTTAAACATAGGATGTTAGATATGATTTGGGATTAGGTTGACTTGACCCCCCAGACTTCTGTCTCCACATGTAGAGCTAAAATGTCAAGTCCCCTTCACCCCCTGGTTGCACGTCAATCACACGTCATGCTGCTGCGCGCGCATCTCTGCCAAGTATTTCTGCTGACATTGCGAAATTCTTTCATGGTGCCACCTACTTGTGACATCATACCTAATGACGTTCTTTAAGTTACGCCTAGTTACACCCACTTTAGTTACGCATGTATGTTTTATCTTTGTTATCAATTGTTACGCCTCCTGCATCTGTTTCACTGTAATGCCTATTGTATAAAAATGATTACCTGTCAATAAAGTGTGGTCCTTCACTTCCTGAACCTTCGTGGTGATGGAATATGGAGTCCATCAATTCGAATTGATTTTGGAATAAAGCCCGTTCCGAACCTCTAATACCACGGATTCTGCCTCTTATTTTTCTGAGCTATTATTATTAATTTTCCGCATCAAATTAAGTTCCGGTAATTAAATTATTTACCACACAGGGATCGATGAAGCGGGGTACCTCCCTCCGGAATCTCCACACGAAACTCCTCGAACTTTTCAGGCTTTGGACCGGTACCGGATGACGTCGCCCCACATTGGGCGCCAAATTGAGGTTCTGGACTTTTAAGAGTCCAGAGGTGTCAGGGAAACAACACCCGAAGACCCCTGAGTTCCTTCCTGTCTCGGTGCACAAATAAACAGAGACACGGGTTTCTCGATGGTGGCGTCAGAGACCAAGATTTATTCACTGCAGGGACACAGAAGTCATAGGAACCACACAGAGGCAGAATCTACGAGACTGTTCGAATTGCATTAAGTGGGTTGTTCCTTAAATACACGAAAAATGTCTTTAGGCAACATTACACGAATATTTCTCATGCCCAACCCGGTATCCCAAACAAACAGTAAATAGACATTAAAACAATAATTAGTCGTAGGTTTTCGGTATTCGATCAGGTCCCCTTGTCAGTTTTCCATTCTTTGCCCGATCCTCCCCATCATAAAAATCGTAACCTCCCCATTGTAAAAGCCCAGAAGGAGAGGAGCAGAGCCAGGTGCAAAGGATTGAAAAGTAGGATAAGAGGTGTTTATGGATCATAAACGGGCATGGCTACCGTCTTCGGCCTTTCAGTCAGGACAACGGACACGAGAACCAGTATAGCAGGACTGGCCTCAGGCAAGGGAGGCAGCTTGATTCTGCCTAGTCATGCAGTGTCGGCCTTTCTCGGGCTCGAGCTTACGTGTCCTTAACAAGGTGATTCTGCCGGGGTCATCGCCCGTTCATTGACTATGTGAGGGCAAGAAACAAAATGGATGCCGTAACTAAAATGGATGCCATGACTTAACAACAGAATGCCCTATTTCTCAGTGACTTCATGCTAGTTGCGCAGCGAAAACACTGTCATGCATATAATGGATCATTTGCGGTTCATTGGTACCAAAATCGTGTCAGTACTACGATACCGAATACACGGGTTCGGATCGCTACAGAACCTCAGTATAATGAGGTGACGTCAAACGACACCATCCATTGGGTCAACTCATCAAATTCATGGCCTTCAATCTTATTGATAAAATCAGCCATGTCACACACATAAGAGGGTACCTCGGTCAAGAAGGGTTTAAGGAAAATATCTACGTATTTGGAAATGGGCTCTAATAGAGAATCACTCCCGGAAACTATTGGCCTGCCCGGGGATTATCCAACCTCTTATGTACTTTGGGTAAAAAATATAAGACTGGGATCCTTGGGAACTTTTTGGACAAATATTCAAACTCTTTCGGACCCAAGAATCCTCCGTCGAACCCTGTTCTCAATATTCCAAAAATAACCTCTTGAGTAGACTTAGTTGGATCATCCTTTACCTTGAGGTACAACTCCTGGTTGTTCATCTGCTGCCTTACTTCAGACACATACATTTCCTTAGGCCAGATGACTATGGCACCGCCTTTATTGGCTTGTTTTATCACCTGTTTCAAACTCTCAATGGCCAATTGCTGCTGTCTCGTGATATTACGTTTATTGAAGACTTTCTTTGTTTCTAATTGGCTGATGCCTGATAACACCGCTTGTTCATAAGCCAACATTTCTTTTGGTACTGTATGTGGGAATGGGACAAATTTTGATTTATTAGAAAGAACAGAAACCTCCTTCATTTTAGTATATACTTTTCCATGGAAAAATGCCTTCAGGCGAATTTTTGGGCAAAGCTCTAATGCCTCCAATTTCATTTTGGTAAAATCAGTAATTCTATTGGGGACAAATGTAAGGCCCAGTTCTAATACGGAAGATTCCTCTTTTGTCAATTTTCTCTGTGATAGATTAATAATAATAGAGGGTTTCACGACTTGTAGTATTGTCGTCGAGTCTTCATCTCCCACGGCTAGGGTTTGAATCTTCCTCTCTGCCTCGGTTCGCCTTTGTCTAAAAAAGCAACCTGCTTACGTGAAGGACCAGCCCTCGATTCTGAATCCTTCAAAAAGCAAGGCATGGCTTCAAGCTGCAAGGCTGTCCTCTGGTAGCAGCAGGGCAGTCCTTTGGTGGTCGAGGCAGTCCTTCTGAAATCTTCCACAGGTCTAAGAGCAAACTGAAGTATTGTTATGAAGGTGGACCATCCTGCCTACACCCAGTGTCCTTTGCCTCACTGTCTGGCAGGAATGTAAAAACACAACAACAGAGCCATTTACAGTCATGTGACCCGCTGGCAGAGGCATAAAAATGTTCAGGGCTTGAATATGCCAAATTTCCATAAGTGGCATTTCCAGAATCATGACTTAAAATATGACTTTACCATTAAATAGGCTTTTAAATTATAATTCATTTGAATCCACGCACGCGCACAACAGCAAAGAACTCTTCAGCATCATCAAGGAATTCTCCCAACTCATCAACGAGTCTACAGACATCACTCCCTCACAAGACCTCTGCGACAAACTCAGCACTTTCTTCCACCGCAAAATCAAGAACATTTATGACAATTTTGACGAAGACAGCCAACACACAGAACCCTCACCAACCACCCCCCACACCTTGATGCCATTGATTGACAGCTGGACAGCCTTCACCACCGAAGACACACTAAAGACAATGAAGTCAATCCACTCCGGGGCCCCCACGGACCCCTGCCCCCACCACATCCTCAACAGAGCCGCCAATACGATCGCCCCCATGCTACGCCACACCATCAACTGCTCCCTCGTGAACGTCTCCTTCCGCTATCAACCCCTCCTTAAGAAACCCTCGGCGGACCCCACCGACCTCAAGAACTATAGACATATCTCTCTGCTGCCGTTCCCAGCAAAAGTCATCGAGAAAGCCATCAACAGCCAACTCCCCACCTTCATCGAAGAGCACAATATCCTTGACTCCTCCCAATACGGCTTCAGAAAGAACCACAGCACAGAAACCGCCCTCCTCGCTGTACCAGATACCATCCGCTCCGCTGGACAAAAGAGAGACAGTAGCCCTCATCCTCCTTGACCTTTTAGCAGCCTTCGACACAGTCTCTCACAGCACCCTAACATCCAGACTTCACGACACAGGGATCTGGGACAAGGCCCTCGACTGGATCCGCTCATTCCTCTCTGGCAGAATGCAGCGGGTCAGACTCCCTCCCTTCCTCTTGAACCCCACACCGACCACCTGCGGAGTCCCCCAAGTATCCTCCGTCAGCCCCTCGTTGTTCAACATCTACATGGCTCCGCTTGCCCCCATCGTCAAAACCCACAGACTCAGCATTGTTTCATGTGCAGAAGACACCCAACTCCTCCTCTCCCTATACAACGAAACCCAATGCAGCCAAATACAACTTTCAAGAAAGCATGGAAGCAGTCACCAAATGGATGAAGAGCAGCTGTCTACAACTCAACGCGGACAAAACAGAAGTACTCATCATGGGCCCACACCCCGACGCCTGGAAGGACACCTGGTGGCCCCCACACTTGGAAACCCGCCCAACCCCACGCACGCAACCTCGTAATCATCCTGTACTCCGAACTCAAAATGGACCACCAGATCAACTCCGTGGCATCCTTCTGCTTCCACACTCTCCGCCCCCTATGCAAGACCTTCAAATGGATCCCCCTCGAACACAGAAAGACTGTCACACACGCCCTCGGCACCAGCAGACTTGACTACGGCAACGCACTCCACACTGAAATCAACAAAAACCTCACTCACAAACTTCAAAACATCCGGAACACCGCCACCAGACTAATCCTCAACCTGCTATGACACTGCCACATCACCCAGAACCTGCGGACACTCCACTGGCTCCCCATCGAGGCAAGAATCACCTTCAAGATTCTCACCCACGCACAAAAAGCAGCATACCTGAATAGCTGGCTCACATTCCATGCACCCCAAAGGACTCTACGATAAGCCCAGCTCTCCCACACCATGGTCCCTCGCACCAGGAAGTCCAGATCTGAAAGCTGCTCCTTCTCATTCCTCACGGCTAGAGCCTGGAACGCCCCCCAGCTTCACCTCAGACAGATGACATCACTCCCCAACTTCACAAGGGACCTCAAAACATGGCTCTTCGAAAAACCTCCTCTTTGATGGACAGGAACCTGTGCCTCCCCCCCCCAGTGCCTTGAGACACTTATGAGTGAGTAGTCAAGCTCAACAAACTCAACAAATTCATTATTGATTGATTAAACATAATAAGGTAACCCAGTGTTATCCAATGGGAGATGCAAGCCCCACAGTAGTGAAACAATTTGGAAGTTTTTCATTACCAAGATATGTAAAATCTAAACCCACAGGCCCGGCTTTTCAAATGCAATGCACCCTGCCCTATGAGCTTTTAGGACCTACTTGGAGATGACCTATATATATATATATGAAAAAATGAGGGATTAAGCCTGGCAAAAGGTTGATTTTGCGGGGGCCAAATGGTAGTTTAAAACTGTAGTACAAGCTGTAGTTGTTACCCTAAGCCGTGTTTTGAAGTATAACTTTAGAGAATGGCACAGTGAGTGTCAACTAGTAATTTTAAATTTACAAGCCCTGGGTACTATGTAGTACCATATATTAGGGGCTTATAAAGAAATTAAATGTGCCAATGAGATATAAGCCAACATTACCTTGTTTTATAGGGAGTGAGCACAAGCACTTTAGCTCTGGTTAGCAGTGGTAAAGTGCAGGGAGTCTTCATGCTAACCAAAATGAATTCAGAAAACAGGAGGGTTTGTGAGAGGACCACACCAATGCGTCCGGTCTAACAAAACCCTTTCCCCCTATGCAGCACATCTTGTTTGCCTTACTTTAAACTGCCAGTGCACTCTTCTGAGGCAAATCCACCATGGAAGAATATTTCTGCCACTGAATGAGGCTTGTGTGCCAGCCAGGGGTGTTTAGGGAAATGTGCTGTCCCCTCCTCAGCTAGACCTGAGCTGGTCCTTGGACCATCAACCCCATTCGACTGGGCCAGTGCAGAGGAATGACAGAAAAAAAGGCTTGTCTTTTCCAGGTCTCACTTAGACTGAGCAATGAATGGCCAAGCATTGCCCTGGGCCCGTTCAAGTTAATGAAGTACCTGAACACTTCCCAGTTACCCTACTTGTGCATTTGTGTGTCAAATACCTTACACCCAGCTCTTCCTATAAAAAAAAGCCCTAAGCCATTGTTTCTGCTCAGGGAGAAGTTTTGACATTTTATTAAGGAGAAGCACTGACAAGAACCTCTCTCTACAGGCTAATGCTAATAGTTAATAAGTCTTCCTGGGCGCAGACATACAAAGTCTAAATATCAACAAGCATTTGCAATGCACTAGGTCTTGCATTGTGAGAGTTTAAGCTATTGGCATTGTAAATGACAATGTATTTTATTGATTTGTTTTGCTAATTAACACGTAAATAAAAGGCATTGTGATTTACAATGCCAATAGCTCAAACACTTGAAAATGTGAGACCTATTTCCTTGCAAAGGAGCGGCCGCCATTGTCCCGTGCTGCTTGGAAAGTGAAAGTGCGCATGGTGGGCTGAATGTTGCAGGAAAGCATGTCATGCCGGTAGTAGGAGAAACTCCTTTGAAAACCAGCATTGTGCTGTTCAGCGTGAGGCATGAGCGTGCACCAAGACCAGTGCATTAAAAACAGCCCTTTGGTAAACCAGCATTAGAGTGTGCTGTGCAGCGTGAGGCACGAGTGTGCAACAGGATCCATGTGCGAAAACGAGCTGTGTGGGAAACCAGCATTAGAGCTTGCTGTGCAGTGTGAGGCATGAGCGTGCACCAGGATCTATGAGCAAAAACCAGCCATGTGGGAAACCAGCATTAGAGAGTGCTGTGCCACAAAAGACACAAGTGTTCACCAGGACCCATGCATTAAAACCAGCCCTGTGGAAAACCAGCATTAGCGTGTGCTGTGCAATGTGAGACACAAGCGTGCACCAGAATCCCTGTATGAAAACCTGCCACGTAGTAAGCTAGCACTAGAATGTGTGCCCTGAGCCACCAGCGTGCACTAGGATTCCTGTATAAACAAAGACAGTAAGGGAACTAGTGCCAGAATGTGTGCTGTGCAGCCTGAAACACGAGCGTGCACTAGTATCTGCATACGAAATCCAGCCATGTGAGAAACGAACAACAGAATGTTCACAAGGAGCCATGTATAAGAAATGTATTTGTAATGCAATATATGTCCCATTAAGTTTAAGCTATTGGCATTGTAAATGACGATTCCTTTTATTTATCTGCTTTGCTAATTAACACATAAATGAAAGGCATTGTCATTTACAATGTCAATAGCTCAAACTCTTGTAAATGCAAGACATATTCAAAGAAGAGGCTGCTATTGTCTCAGGCTGCTCGGAAAGTGAAAGTGCGCATGGAGCGCTGAATGTTCCAGGTAAGCATGTTGTGCCTGCTTACAGACTAAAAAGACATACTGTGTAACAACCAAAGTAAAAGGGCCAGTCCTCAAAAGAGGTTACAAATGAATTTAAGGTGGTACTTAGGAGGGACTAACAAGGCTATTAATGAATCAGAAGCCAGCATTTACGAAGGACAATTACACAAGCCAATGTCAAATATGGTAGGCGGGGCTTCTATTTCATACTCCAAAACAGCATGCCACAGAGGAGAGAATGCGCTGCCCAGGCTTGAACTAAAAAGTCACATTTCCTAAATATATTGCCAAAATCAAACTTCAACATTGATTTGGATTTTCAATAAACATTAAAATTAGTGTTTGAAATATTCCAGTAGCTTTTCCCAACCAGATATAGTAAGATAATGATTTTATACTGAACTCTACTTTTTCTCATAGGACTGCTACAGACCTCTACAGTGTACAAAACGTTTGGGGCTAAACCATTGTAAGTACATGCTAACTTTAAATTCTTGAATGTACCAGGCGTCCTACCTTCTAGACTACAAGGCCTACTTAGAAATGACATTTATTATTTATATGTTGGGTTCTTTACTGTCAAAAGGTTTATTTTGACAAGTTTAGTTAACTGTTTAAGGAGACAGGTTTCAGAGGTAGGCCTGAAGTAGTGTTTCCCTTGTCACTTAGTGATGGTACTGCATGTGCTGTAGTTGCAGGTGACATTTAGCTTTTCCATTCTATTGCTGTATCTTCGACACTGTATACTGTAGCCTTACTGGGAAGATTAATATGCTAAATATGAGTTTTCCGATTTTACCGTGCTTTAAGGATCATAGCACATTTACTGTGAACTTGACTGCAGTGTCTCAGTGTGCATAGTTAAATAAGCAGCAACATCAGTCCAAACATTATGACCACCATGCAAAAAGAAGCACTTTCTCACACACTCACTGACTGCTCTTTCAAAAAACACATTTACTAACATTGCCCATTTTTAAACTAAGTCCATGTACCGCTCTCTATTGTCCCCCAACTCTTCCTCTGTCCCCATCAACTTTTTCTCTCCTTTAAACACCAACACTGATACATAAATCTCTACCTGTTTTCATAGAGGAACCTCTGATGTACATTCTTTTGGAAGCTCTGCCTTACCCAACGATGAAAGTTTCTCCCACCACATACAGCTTTTTCAGCACTTAGGAGACCTCTAATTTGTTCCTTCCTCTGCAAAACACCATTGTCACCTTTACTGTAACATTTGCACCTCCTGGCACTTTCCTCATTCCCTTCACAGTTCACCATAATAATCCCACCATCCCCTAAATCCTCCTTGTGATCTAAGCCATTTTCCTTGCACCCTTCCCGCATACTCACTGTAGTACTCATTCCTAGTTGTTCACAAACCTCTACACCCTTGTAAGATTTGTCCACTATTCTTGAGGGCATTGCCATTGGGTAGGTTACCACTAACACCCTCGGCTTTTCTGGCTGGCATTCTGAAGTTGCCCAGATACTGATGCATACAACTGCTGGTTTCTGCCTACTCATTTTCTTGTACCTTGCCTCCACCAGTCCATTAGTCCAGACAGGCATGCTGGTGCATCAAGGAGCCTCTTGGGGCACACCATATCATCTTGTACGTCTCTTAATTTCTTACTCCTCCACTGCTACCCATATTCATCTGTCTGCATGATAGTATATCTTACCTTCTCCTCAACATAACTTCCTATGCAGTTTCATACTCCTTCCCATACTCATAGTATACCTCCTACCTACCTCCATTAGCACCTGCCTATCCCCAATCAGCATTTGGATTTAATGTTCCTATAATCCTACACATTCATCTTCCCTTTCCTCCAAAATCCTACCTACTATCCACTATTCTGTTGCTGAGGCTCCCCCACACACTTGTCAAATTCTCACTTCTCTTAATCCATCCAAATCCTCACTGCAATTCTACTTGCTTTGGATTTAACAGCATTATTCACTCCTTTGCAGGCCTATTCTTTTGATCACTTCCTTCTTCCATCTCACTGTGTATTGTAGCTCACAGGTTGTGATTACCATTCTGCAGGAGTGCCATGAGGCGAATTCTATTCACCTCCAGAGAGAGACCATGATCTCTAATTGTAACAGAAACCACAGCAGTTCATATAGAGAGGAGAAGAAAACTGAGAAGAGAGAGAAAACACGGATTCAAGGCTCATCACACTTCATTTAGAATCTGCTTCTGGAAGTCTGTAATTCACAATGCCAGATTAGAAAAATAAATCATTTTGCCTACTCACTCAAGTAACAAGCCCTCTAACTCAGCCTTTTCTCCTCTAAACGTAATGCATTGTTTTTTCTGAAAATATAAGAAAAACAATAGTTATTTATCTCTTGAATTCAAAAAAATGCAAATCCAAGGAAAGAATTGTGATGTGTACAAAGTCAATGATAAAACAGGAGAGATGCAAAGTGCAAAAATACAAATGTGCAAAAATCAAAAAGAGTGACAGAAAAAAGGGCACCCACAGAATGGGTAGAATTATACAAGGCCTTGAAAATGGTGGTGACCAGGAAAATGATCTCAGTAGCAAGATTTTGCAAAAGGAGGAAGTCAAAAGTTCAACTCCAAAACTCCTATCACAAAACACTGACCCCACAATTTTCTTCTAATTACTGAAACACAAACTGCTTTGGGAAGCAAGAAGACTCTGACTTCACGCTCCTTTTATATGATCTTAATCCAAGATGGCTGCCATATCTGAACTCCCACTTACCATAAAATTCAAGCTGGTTTCATGACAGTACCCCCTTCTTTAGGTTTTGCAGGGTTATCTTTATGAAATGTATTCATGGTCTGAAGGGCATGAACATGTTGTTGCTGTTCACAAGAATGTACCACTACACTCTAACCCTATTACAATTTCTTTCTCACTATTCATGATTCCAAGATGGCCTGAACCTCATATTTCACACCAGAGTCGTGAATTATAGGCTTTTTTATTATTGTACCATTCTTAACCGTTCTTAATAACGAAAAATGAAACACAGAATGGAGGTTCACACAATAAAATCCATATAAATAATTTTCAAAGTTGTTTGTGGACTTCTGAAGGTTGTGACAACCCCATTGTCCGATCAAGATCATTCTTATTTCTGAAGCAAATGTCACAGTTGTAAACATAAGCTTTTATATCCGGATTCATGTTTTCACAACAAAATTGCCTATTCATTAGTTCAAAGTTTTAGCTATGCCTGGATGACCTGACAATGGAAAATGAAACACTGCCTGATTTCTTTATCTTCCGTCCTAGGTAAATTTAGACATTGGTCAAACCATGATAATTGATTTTCAGTTCTTCATCTCTCATTCTTTTCAGCCAAATCCATAATTTCCTTATTGGATATATGTCTCATAATAGTCTATAAAATGGATAACATGCCAATCTTTTGTGTGTGGAATATTTGGATAGAGAATGTTTAACTTCTCATCATAATTTCTATAAAGCAATGTGCTAGCTTTCCAATTTTTGTTGCCCAAGTCTGACGGATATTGCAAAATTATAGTCTGGGAAAAATATCAACCACTTTTTCTGTTTAGTAGCTAGTGCGCTGGCTGATCGTATGAGCTAGAAATGATGGTTGCTTAAATCAGGCTTGGTACTTGTGTTTCAAACAAATAGTATCTCCATTCCGTAATTGTCACTTTAATCCCCAATAACTCCAACTCATAAAAAGGGTAATTGTTTTAAGCATTAGTCATTTTTCCGGATAATCAGGCTACTGGATGTAGTTGGTCTATAGCTGAATGTCTCTGAGAGAACACTGCTCCTAAAGATTCATCTGATGCATAATCTTCAACATAGAAGGGTAGCTTAGTGTCAAGATATATAAGTATCAGCCCAGAACTAAATCTGGTTTCCAATTACTGATTTGCTTCTTCTGCCTCCTGATTCCCCTAAATGGAACCCCTTTATTCAACAGCTTGGTAGAGGATGGTATGAACTGAGAAAAATTCTTTAAAAAATGTCTGTAAAGGTTTGCAAAAGTCTAAACAAAACTCTGATTATCTTTCGCTGTCTTTGAAATAGGCCAATCAATGATTGCCTGAGGCTTTTTGCTATCCATTTTTAACCCTTTTGGAGAAATCCCAAATCCTATAAATGAGAAACACGAAACTCACACTTTTAAGCCTTTCCATATAAGTAATGGTTCTACAGATTTTACAATAATCTGACTACATTCTGAATGTGCTCCTGCCTGTCTTTTCAAAATATAAGAATGTAAACAATGACAAAAATATCAATACATTTTCTTAAGCTCTCATTCATAAAACAATTAAATGCTGAGGGTGCCTTGCAAAAACCAAATGGCATGATCTGATATTAAAAAAGATTTATTACGAAAGGGTATCTTTCACTCATCTTCCTCACAAACCCTGCCTAGATTATAAGCGCCTCTAAGGCCAATCTTCATAAAAACTCTTAGCATCCTTGATGTGATCTAATATTACCGAGATCAAAGGAAGAGGGTAACAATGTTAAATGCTAACTTTTTTCAGGGCATGATAATTAATATACAAACAAAGATATCCCTTTTTAAGCAAAAAAAAGGTGACAATGCAGTAGACTGTGAATGCCTATTAACACCATTTTGCATATATTTCTCTAAGTTTTGTTTCAAATGATCAAAACCATTATATGTTAATGCATGTATTTGGTTGCAAGGAAACTTGGCCCAGGTTCAAGATTTATTGTACAATTGTACTCTCTGTGAGGAGGCAACTGTTCTGCTTGCTGTTTACTAAAAACATCTAAGAAATAATGAACTTCTTCAAGAATCTTTTTAAGTACATCAGTTTCTTCTTTAGCTTTTTCCATGAACACCATTACTGTCATTTGCAAATGAGTACAGATGTCTTTTGACCCCAAATCTAAATTTTTATAACATAGATTTCTACAATCTGATGACTGAAATTGTATTGTACCTTGCTCCCAGTCAAATACTAAGGTATGTTAACTAACCATGGTATTCCTGAAGGGAGTTGTTATTGAGGATTATCAATTATATCAAAAGCAAAGATTTCCTTATGATTATTGTTATAAATGGTATTCCTGGTTGGCTGAGGAATGCACGCAGACCAGGCAGGAACCACCACTCTACTCAGGGTAAGCTAGGAAGACACTAAAAGATAATCTGTGCTCAACCTCTTGTAGCTTGGCATAGAGCAGTCATGCTTATCACAAGAGACACTGTGTAAGGTATTTGTGCAACACACACACAGTAACACAATCAATTCACATAAAGACTCCACACATGTTTAGAAAAATAGAGAATATTTATCCGAGAAGAATGAGACCCAAACGACAAAACTCCAATCAGTAGAAGTGGAGATATGAATTTTTAAAGATTAAATGCAAAAATAGTGCTTAGAAATCATGAGCAGTCAAAAAATCACTTAAGGTTACGAGGGACCGATTCAAATTCAAAGTTTAGGATGACCACGACTGATGTTAGGCTTGCTTCAGGACCCTGCTGTGGTCTAGCTGAATAAATACCTTGGTTGGAGCAAGTGTCACCATCGAGGCCCTACTGCGTAATTGCTGACCTGCACAAAGGCGATCCCACGTTGTTGTCAAGCTCTATTGAAGTGAATGCAATGCATCATCCTTAAGCCACATTGAGCGCCATCGTCGAACCGTACAGGCTTTGGATCCGCTGCCATCGGGCAGCCTCTGCGTTGGAGTCAAAGGGCAATGCACCAAAATGTATCAATCAATCGATGCAAGCATAATTGTTTGTAGAAATCAGGTGCAGAACCCACTTCTGAGGTCCAAAACTTACTTGGAGGGGGCACCTTAGACAAGTGCAGGACTCACAGACAGCGGAGTCCAGCAGCACCAGCATTTTAGCAGGAAGTTTTTTGGATCCCTCTGACTTCAGGCCAGCAAGCCCTTGAAGATCACTTGGAGGGAAGGCGGGTCTTTCTAGCGGAGTAAGGGAGCAGAAGTCAGCTGGGCAACAAGCAGAGCAGCAGTCCAGTTGATTCCATTACATAGCACATCAGACCTTCTGACAGAACAAGATCCAGCAGTGCCTATTTTCGGGCACCAGAGACCCAGTCCTTATCAAAAATGTGTTTGATATAGGGGTGACTTCAAAGGAAGTCTCTGAAGTGCACTAGGATCCCCTTCAACCCAGTCCTGTCTGCCAGGCTACCTGTAGTGGGTAATAACTCCTCTGTGTGTGGACAAGACACTACCTATTGAAGTGTAAGTGTCAGCCCCTCTCGTTACTCTCTGCCCAGGAAAATCCATGAGAAAGCAGATGAGTGCTCAGAATTCAAATGAGCTTCACCTTACTGTGTTTGTGGCTGTCTATAAGGAATGTACAAAGTGTAGCTGTCAGCCAACTCAGACATGCATTGGAGGCTGTCAGGCAAAATAGCAGGTAAAGAGAAATACTAAAACAGTAATTTGAAATCAAACTTCACCAGTAAGGTTGATTTATTATTACCATTCCAAACATATCAAACATGAAAAAGCTGCTGCTCTCTGATCAGGTATTGCAGCTTAAACGTTTATTAAGATATTCCTAATGCTGGCCTATGAGAGGGGTGAGCCTTGCAGTAGTGAACAACTAAATAGAGTGTTTGTCACTACCAGGACATGTAAAACATAAAAGTACATATCCTACCTTTCACTTACATGGCACCCCGCCCTTAGGGCTCCTTAAAGGGAATAAAAGGGGAGTTTAAGGCTTGGCAAATAGTTTTTAATGCCAAGTCGAAGTGGCAGTATATTGCACACAGGAACTGCAGTGGCAGCCTTGAGACAGGTTTGAAAGGCTTCTTCTGTGGTGGCGCAATGAGTGCTGCAGGCCCACTAATAGCATTTGAAGTACAGGCTCTAGGTATTTCATATACCATTTTTCAAGGGGCTTACCACTACAAAAAATATGACAATCAGGTATACACCAATGTCATCATGTTTAGGGGAGAAGCACATGCACATTAGCACTGGTAAGCAGGGGGAAAGGGCTCAGAGTCCTAAGACCAACAAAAAAATCAAACAAGAGTGGGAGGCAAAAGGCAAAATGTTGGTGGAAAGACCACCCTAAGGATGACAGGTCTAACAATTATCTTGACTAGCAACTCTTAATGAAGCAGTAGAATGGGTGATTATATCCCTGATGTTATCTCTTTAGCATCTATTGCGCTCTCTTTTTCTTTTGCGGTTTTATATAGCGCAAACTTGACCCAAAGGTACTGGAGCATTTTACATGACCACTAATTACATTATGCAAGAATGCATTCATTTTTAGTCACAAGGGGTTTCAGTGATTTGCCCAGAATCATAGAATTTTCAAATCTTGTTCCCCAGTTCCAAAGTCGATAGCTCTGGCAGTAATGTTACACCCTCTCATTTGTTCTAGACTATTCTTCTTGACAATGTACATTTTCAGTGTCTGAATCAATTTCCAATCTATACATTTTCCAGTAGCCCCTTAATCAATGACTGTTGAAGGTTGTGAGAAGATTATCCTTTGTTCTGCAGTGATATGCTTAAACAAACATGTGCTATACCTTACGGTAATCGTTTGAGAGGAACATTTTAAAACATTGCTGAATGGATCTTTCCACACTTCCTTTGTGCATTCTAGGTTGATACCATAGCACAGGTTTCCCATTACATCGTTTAACACAAAGTCGATCAGAACCGCAAAACAAACACAACCCTTGCTCCCTTTGTTCATCCTTTTTACCTTGATTAAAGGTGGATTACTGTGCCCAACAGCATGGGGGAAGGGGTTCTAACCTTCTCACAACTTCTCTCAAAAACTCTTGTTCTAAATTCAGATCTTTTCTTTTCAAATCTTCTATCTGTTAACCCTTTATTAATTCTTATAGTTACGTCAACTAGATCCACTACACTTTTCGAGAGGTCCGGATTCTCAGATAAGATGTCTTGTAAGGTTTAGTAATTCTTGATCAGCCCCTTGGGTCAATGTCCATCTATCAAAAAATAATACTTAATTCTTTCATACACAGTCTTTTTATCAATGTCATTGATCAGGCTGCTGCATCCCCTAATAAATAGGATAGGAAAATTGCAACATTTTACTCTGAGGTTGAATATGAAAATTGTACACAGCAAATGTAACCCACATTGATTTAAGAACTTTTGTGAGTCAACACTGCACCTTTCTGCCGGAACTTATGATGGGAGTACCACCATTATTATGAGAGATTTGCATTCAAAAGTACTATATGTACTCAGTTGATTTTCTGATTTTGTCGTGATGCTGGGGGCCCATTGCTACTTATTTGATTAATCTGGTGTGTCATACTTAAAACGTCTTGTTTTATCTACTGATTCTCACTGCAGGCTTTTCTACTTCCTTTCATAAACCTTGAATGACCTTTTCAATATAAAATAAGAGTAGAATATGAAGGGATTCATAACACCCACGCGGTTTTGGTCAATGTGGGCTTCCCAAACTGTCAGTTCAAGGATTGTTGTTTCCGGTCTCCAGGAGTGCCATGAAGCTAATCCTAATCACCTCCACAGAAAAACTATGATCTCTAATTGTAATAGAAATCACAGCAGCCCAAACAGAGGGGAACATGAAACTGAGAAGTAAGAGAAAACATTGATGCTAGGCTTTTCACACTACTTTTGGATACTGCTTATGGAAGTCAGAACTTTAACAATACCAGAATAGAAAAAGTACCTTGTAACATTCAAGTCATATTCAATCATTTTGCCTAATGAACCTAAGCAACAAGTCCTCAAACTCAGCCCTTTCTTCCCTAAACTTAACGCATTGTTCTGCCTGAAAATATAAGAAAACAATGCTTATTATTTGTTCTCTTGAAAATCCTTAATGTGTAGTCGTCACAAAAGATGGTTATGAACTTACTATAGCGTTCAATTAACATAAGTTCAAAATTAATTCCAGTCTTGATAATATGTACAATGTTGAGGATGAGATACGAAAGACGCAAAGTGCAAAAATAGGAATGTGCAAAGATCCCAAAAATGGTGATAGGTCATAGTGCTCACACAGAATAGGTACAAATACACAAGGTATTAAACATTTTAATAATCATGAAAACAATCAGAGTAGCAAAAAGTATAAAGTAAAATGTTCCAATCCAACACTCCTATTGCAACACACTGGCTCCACAATGATCCTCTGGTGAATGCAAACACAAACTGCTTTGCTGCTTTGGGATGAAATAAGACTGTGACTTCACTTATCTTTTATGTGGTTTCAATCTAAGATGGCAGTTGTATCCAAAATCCTGCTTCCTTTACCATCTTTCCTCCAAATGTGAATATCCTTATATCTAGCTCTCCAATTTGGAGAAGGCATTTAAACCCCACAATTTGGACGTATTATTATCTTTACCTCAACAATTATTAGCACGGCTACAATATTGTGTAATAATGACACACTGCCCATTTTAAATGTTTATATAACAAAAAACTGTGTATTTTTTAATTTGCCACTGGTTGCTTGTACATGTCATTAAAGAAGCCTTTAATCATCATTTTAAGATGATTACACCAGGAAACACAGACAATGGTGCACCATGCTCCTAAAGGCCTGGACATAGAAAATAGGGCTGAGGAGAGGGGAAAGGCAAGGGCATGTTCTGGCATCTTTTTAATTTTCTTTTTAAATTAATTGCTTTGAAAAATGTTCAATTGTCAAGGGGACAAACTGCCCACAGTTGATTGTTTGATTTGCGCTTTCAGCTGTTTTATGAGGAATTTGAACCTGAACATTAATCACTCCAAGTCTTGTGTATTAACCTGTGGGTCCAGGGGAACCAAGATTAGATCACCCTTAATCGCCAACACACAGGGGCTAAGCAGCGCAAGTAGCTTGTAAACAGTCCCAAAGTTTGAAAAAGCATCTTACTTCACTTATCTGGGTTTACCATTCGCCTCATCCTTAGAATGGGGACATCTTCTCACTTTTAGAATGCAGCAACTGCTGAGAGCATCAAAAACAGTTTGCTGATTTGTTTCCAAGCTGGGAGAAAAACCAATTATTTCCATATTTGAGATTTGCAAATCAAAATGCACTTCTGTTGGCTGTTAAGGTGCAGGGGTGTGTAAATTCTGATTACCTTCAGAGAGTAGAAAATGAGTGTTTGTGGTGGCTGTTGGTGGCTTCAAAATATACCCCCAACTTTATTTGACATGTGGAAACTGATGTGCCTCACATTCATGATTTAATAAAATGTTCCTGTTGTGGGTCTCAATTGGGCTAAAGAGGAAACAGCCTTCTTGAAAGCAAATGTAATGTACAGCGTCAGTGGCAATACAGTATATCTGAAAGAAACACGTTAGTTAGATTCCTCACCTTAGAATATCCCCAGGCATCAGGCTGGATCCGGAAAGATTTTTGTAGCAATACCCCTTGCGCGTTGCTAGGCGTCGTCTGCGGCTTCGCGTCCGTCGTAGGCGTCGTGCGCCGGAATGACGTCGTCGGAGTACTTAGACGCCGCCCTTGCGCGCTGACGTCAGTTCTTCTTTTTTCCGCGCCAGACAGCGCCGACCCGGGAAGAGATTACTTTTTTGACTCTTTTTGGTCTTCTGTCGACTCGACTCTTTTGCCGGTAGGATGCCCGGGTTTAAAGCCTGTGACACCTGTCATCGACTGATGTCGGTGATGGACCACCATCGCCAGTGCCTTTACTGCCTGGGGGCTGACCACGACGCGGAGTCGTGCCCCGATTGTCAGGCCTTGACCTCGAAGGCTAGGTGGGAGCGGTCCCGTAAGCTTCTCGAGCTTCGGCACTCGGCTCCGCACCGCTCACGGTCCCGGTCCAGGAGGAGGTCCAAGGACCGGTCGCGGAGCCACAGTCACCATCATCGCTCGTCGGGCTCGAAGTCTTCTGGTAAGTCGAAGCCATCTAAAAAGTCCAAGAGGCGACACTGCTCATCGGACTCCCCTCGCCGGTCGCGCGACTCGGCCGTGGGTCAGGGTGGTCCCACCCCCGCGGCTCCGTTGGAGCCGCAGGAGCCGCGTCTCTCCCCATACCTGCCGGTCCCTGGGACTGACGCGACTCCGGCGGAGGTCAGTGCCTTCCTCTCGGCCATAAGGGGCCTGGCTCTGCCGTCGACGCCTGCCGGCGTGCCTTCGGGCCCCGTGGGCTCGACTGGGCAACCTCGCGTGCCGGCGGCTCCGGCCCTGATGCTGGCGACGACTTTGGTCCCGACGCCGCAGGTCCCCGAGGGTTCCAGGCCTGGATCGATCTCTGCCGGCGCCGGTCGACCTCACGACGCCTCCTCCGCCGGCGCAAAAACCGGTTCCGGCCCCAGTGCCGTCTCCGGACGACGGCGTTCCCCGGTTTAGCCCCTGTCTGGGCCCGGTGCCGCTGCGGCGCCGTTTGACGCCGCACTCGATGCCGATGGATGAGCGTTTCATCTACCGCCTGGCTCCGATCATTCCTCCTGTTTATCAGGAATCGGATGACGGGGGCGACTGGGAGGGGTCTGAGGACCCTATGGCCCTGCAGGGCCAACTTTCACAGGACTGGGCAGACGAACTGGGGGATGCCAGTGGTCTGGTAACTTCCCCAGATGCTGGTTTCATCTCTCCTCCGACTGTGGCCTCCGAGGAATTTGCAGCTTTTTCAGTGGTGCTGTGCAAGGCGGCCGCTCCCCTGGGGCTCGAGCTGCCTGCTGTGGCCGTGAGGACTAACGTCCTCACAGAGGTGCTTCAACCATCAGCAAGCTCCACTGAGCCTCTGCTGCAGTTCAATGAGGCCCTCATAGACGTTCTGCAGGGCACTTAGTCCAAGCCCTCCACAGTTCCTCCTGTGGACCGGAACGTGGCCCGGTGCCACCGCCCTGCTCCGGGCGACCCCAGTTTCCTGTCCCAACACCCCACCCCGAGAGTCTGATAATCCAGGCCTCCACTTCCCAATCCTCCTTCCCGTCCCCTCCTCTGGATCGGGAATCCAAGAGGCAAGAACAGTTCGGAAAGAAGCTGTTCTCTTCCCTGAGTTTGGGCCTGCGGTCTTTGAACACCGCTTGCCTCTTGGACTGTTTCTCCCACTCTCTGTGGGATACGGTGGAGGACGTGCTGCCCCTGTGTCCGGAGGAGGCCCGGACACGTCTCTCCCAGGCGCTTGCTGACGGGCGAGATGCAGCACGACATGCCATACGGTGTGGACTAGACACCACGGACTCTCTGGGTAGGGCGATTTCCACCACGGTGGCGCTCCGGCCCCACGCCTGGCTGCGGTCCACGTCTTTTTTGGGGGATGTCCAGAGTTCCCTCCTGGATATGCCCTTTGATGGCACTCACCTTTTTGGTGAGAAGGCGGATGGTGCACTGGCTCGTTTTAAGGACTCCCGGGCTACGGCCAGGTCCTTGGGTCTCTCGGCCCCACTGCCGCAAACTTCTGCCTTTCGCCCCTTTCGTGGCCAAGGAAGGGGCGCCTCCTCACGTTTGCCTAGCCATCAGCCGCAGACCCAACCTGCACACGGTCACGGATGTGGATTCCGCCGTGGCGATACTGGAGGACAACGTGCCGGTCAGTCCACATCCACCCCGGCAGCATCCGCCTCAAAGCCCTCCTAGTCCGAGCTTTCAGGCCCATTCTACGCCAGTGGGCGGCAGAGTTCGCCATCACCTGCTCGACTGGCGATCCATCACTTCGGACAGGTGGGTGCTGCAAATCGTCCGAAGGGGCTACTCCCTCCCCTTTGAGACGACCCCTCCAGCCATGCCACCGCAGTGCCACCGTATATTGGAGGATCACTTGAATCTTCTGCGAGAGGAAGTTACGGCCCTCTTGGCCAAAGAGGCCGTCGAGCACGTTCCTGGTCCAGAAGTAGGCCGTGGGTGCTATTCCCACTACTTTCTGGTTCCCAAGAAGGGCAAAGGGGGCCTACGTCCTACCTTGGACCTCAGGAGCGTCAACTCCGGAAGAAACGGTTCAAGATTTTTAACTTTAGCTCAGGTTCAGGCTGCTCTCGACCCTGGAGAATGGATGGTAGCATTGGACTTGCAGGACACCTATTTTCACATCCCCGTCCTGCCGGCCCACCGGCGTTACCTGCGGTTCACGGTGGGTCAGGAGCACTTTCAGTTCACCGTGCTCCCCTTCGGCCTCACCAGTGCCCCTCGGGTGTTCATGAAAGTGATGGCGGTGGTCGCAGCTCACCTGCGCAGATCGGGGGTTCCAGTTTTCCCCTATCTCGACGACTGGCTGTTGAAGGCAGGCTCGCCCCAGCAAGTCGTCTCCCACCTCCAGACTACGGCCGACCTCTGCGCCTCTGGACAAAGCTGGAACACCAGGGCATCATCCTGGTGGTTCAACATCTGGCGGGCTCTCTGAGCGCCAGAGCGGACGAACTCAGCCGCCGGTGCATGATGGATCACGAATGGCGTCTGAACTCGGACGTGGCGCAAGGTCTCTTTCTGCAGTGGGGAGAGCCTTGGTTAGATCTATTTGCCACCGAAGAGAACGCGCAATGTCAGCAGTTCTGCGCGTTAGAATTTCCAAGCCGGCACTCGCTCGGAGACGCTTTTCGTCACGAGTGGAGTTGCGGTCTGTTGTATGCCTTTCCGCCTATACCACTTCTGCCCAGAGTGCTGAAGAAGATCAGGCGCGACCGAGCCCAAGTCATCTTAGTGGATCCGGATTGGGCACGAAGGTACTGGTATCCCAAGCTACTCAGTATGTCAATCGATCCTCCGATACGACTGCCTCTTCAGGAGGACCTTCAGTCGCAGCAGCAGGGGACGGTCCTCCACCCGAACCTGTCCAGTCTCCACCTCCATGCGTGGAGATTGAGCGGCGACAGTTGATGCCATTTGACTTGCCTCCTGAAGTCTGTGATGTGATTCTGGCAGCCAGGCGTCCCTCCACAAAATCGGTATACGCCTGCAGGTGGAACAAATTTGTGGCATGGTGCACAGCAAAGGCTGTGGATCCCCTTTCCGCCCCTCTTTCTGAGGTTCTACTCTTTCTTCTTTCTTTGGCCCAGCAGGGCTCTGCTCTGGGCACCTTGAAAAGTTATCTTTCTGCAATCTCTGCTTTCTTACGGCTTCCTGATCAGCCTTCTCTTTTCAAGTCCCCTGTTGTTTCGTGCTTTCTTAAAGGCATTACTCACATGTTTCCTCCTGTCCCCTTAGTAATGCCTCAGTGGGATTTGAATCTTGTTTTGACCTTTCTGAAGTGCGCTCCCTTTGAGCCCCTTCACAATTGTCCACTTCGTCTTTTGACTCTTAAGACTGCTTTCCTGGTTGCTATCACCTCGGCTAGATGGGTGAGTGAGCTCCAGGCTCTGTCATCTAACCCTCCCTTTCTTTCTGTTCATCCGGACAAGGTTGTCCTCTGGACTCGTCCTTCTTTTCTTCCGAAAGTGGTGACCCCCTTTCACATTGGGCAATCGGTCACTTTGCCCACCTTCTTTCCACCTCCGCATCCTTCGAAAGAGGAAGAGAGGCTCCACCGTCTGGACCCAAAACATGCGCTGTCCTTTTATTTGGACTGCACCAGACAGTTCCGGGTGGACGACCAACTTTTTGTTGGATACGTAGGTGCTAAGAAGGGGAGAGCCATACACAAACGGACCATCTCACGGTGGGTCGTCTTGTGTATAAAAGTTTGTTATTCCTCGGCGAAAAAGGACCCTCCTGTTGGGCTGCGAGCCCATTCCACCCGGGCCACGGCGGCGACTACTGCCCTGGGACGGGGAGTTCCCTTGCAGGACATCTGTCAGGCGGTGACGTGGGCCTCACTGCACACGTTCACCAAGCACTATTGCCTGGACAGCCAAGTCTGGAGAGATGGCTTCTTTGGCCCTTCTGTTCTCAAGGACTTTCTGGTGTGATCTTGGTTCACACACCCTCCACCGGGGTTGGTATTGCTGGGGTATCTATTCTAAGGTGAGGAATCTAACTAACGTGTTTCTTTCAGATGAACAAGTTACTTACCTTCGGTAATGATGTATCTGTAAGAAACATTAGTTAGTTAGATTCCTCACCGACCCACCCATCCTCCCCGCTCTACGAACCGACATCTAGGGTTAAG